>NC_135784.1:88613671-89224671 GCF_051106095.1 Pogona vitticeps
CGGACAACCGGACAGCAAGTAGTTGCTGACCTTGAGACAGACATCCTGGAGAGTGAAGTCAAGTGGGCCTTAGAAAGTTTGTCTAACAACAAGGCCAGTGGAGGTGATGGCATTCCAGTTGAACTATTTAAAATCTTGAAAGATGATGCTGTTAAGGTGCTACATTCAATATGCCAGCAAGTTTAAAAAACCCAACAGTGGCCAGAGGACTGGAAAAGATCAGTCTATTTATTTATTTATTTATTTATTTTATTTATATCCCGCCTATCTAATCAATTAAGATTACTCTAGGCGGCTTACAACAATAAACAACAACAATACGGTTAAAATAAATTATACAAAAGAAAAGTTACGACAAGATGGGACAAAACTAAGGAAGAAAAAGGAAGGATGATCAGGAGTTAATAAACGGGAAAGCCTGCCGGTACATCAAGTTTTTAGTTGTTTTTTAAAAGTACCCAGTGAGGGAGCCGCGCGAATGTCAGGGGGAAGGTTATTCCAGAGGCGAGGAGCCACCGCTGAGAAGGCCCGATTTCTTGTATTTTCTTTCCGGGCCTCCCTCGGCGTTAGGCTCCTCAGCCTCACCTCCTGACTCGCGTGAGTGACACGGGTAGAACTTGGTGGAAATAGGCGTTCCGCCAAGTATTCCGCCAAGTCTACATCCCAATCCCAAAGAAAGGCAATGCCAAAGAATGCTCCAACTACCGTACAATTGCACTCATTTCACATGCTAGCAAGGTTATGCTCAAAATCCTCCACGGTAGGCTTCAGCAGTATGTGGACCGAGAACTCCCAGAAGTACAAGCTGGATTCCGAAGAGGCAGAGGAACTCGAGAGCAAATTGCTAACCTGCGCTGGATTATGGAGAAAGCCAGAGAGTTCCAGAAAAATATCTACTTCTGCTTCATTGACTATGCAAAAGCCTTTGATTGTGTGGACCACAGCAAACTATGGCAAGTTCTTAAAGAAATGGGAGTGCCTGACCACCTTATCTACCTCCTGAGAAACCTATATGTGGGACAGGACGCAACAGTTAGAACTGGATATGGAACAACTGATTGGTTCAAAATTGGCAAAGGAGTACGACAAGGCTGTATATTGTCTCCCTGCTTATTTAACTTGTATGCAGAATACATCATGCGGAAAGCTGGACTGGAGGAATCCCAAGCCGGAATAAAGATTGCTGGAAGAAATATCAACAACCTCAGATATGCAGATGATACCACTCTGATGGCAGAAAGTGAGGAGGAATTAAAGAACCTTGTAATGAGGGTGAAAGAGGAGAGTGCAAAAAACGGTCTGAAACTCAACATCAAAAAAACTAAGATCATGGCCAGTGGTCCCATCACCTCCTGGGAAATAGAAGGAGAAGATATGGAGGCAGTGACATATTTTATCTTCCTGGGCTCCATGATCACTGCAGATGGAGACAGCAGCCACGAAATTAAAAGATGCCTGCTTCTTGGGAGGAAAGCGATGACAAATCTTGACAGCATCTTAAAAAGCAGAGACATCACCTTGCCAATGAAAGTCCGAATAGTCAAAGCTATGGTTTTTCCTGTCGTGATGTATGGAAGTGAGAGCTGGACCATAAAGAAAGCAGACCGCCGAAGAATTGATGCCTTTGAATTGTGGTGCTGGAGGAGGCTCTTGAGAATCCCCTGGACTGCAAGGAGAACAAACCTATCAATTCTAAAGGAAATCAACCCCGAGTGCTCATTGGAAGGACAGATCCTGAAGCTGAGGCTCCAGTACTTTGGCCATCTCATGAGAAGAGAAGACTCCCTGGAAAAGACCTTTATGTTAGGAAAGTGTGATGGCAAGAGGAGAAGGGGACGACAGAGGATGAGATGGTTGGACAGTGTCTGCAAAGCAACCAACATGAATTTGACACAACTCCGGGAGGCAGTAGAAGACAGGAGGGCCTGGCGTGCTCTGGTCCATGGGGTCACGATGAGTCGGACACGACTAAACGACTAACTGAACGAACGAAACGATCCTGGAGACAGGTGAACCACAGTTTCCATAATCTCATCCCATAATTGCTGGTTGAGTAAATCTGACCTCTTTCATCCTCAGCTCTTGAGCCTTACAGAATTTCTCCTCTTTTCAAAAATAGCTGTAGCTTGCTCAATGCCGTTCTGCCAGTCACTTCTTACATTTTATACTCCCCATCTAACTGCCAAGGCCACTCTGGTCAGTTACATGTCTCAGAAATCTGAATAGTTGCGATATACTGCAGTTTGGCAATATTTTTCCATGATCAAGTTCTAGCAAGTTGCTGCCATTCCATAACGGCAGGATCACTGGTTAGAACATTCAATCTCTGCCTCGGAATCCAAGGATGATACTCTCCTATGGCTTCCAGTATTGACCATGTCTTTCAAAACAAAGTAACCTTTGTGCTCGGCATCTCATTTCTATCGGTGCCCAAATCAAAGTGACATAAAGGATATAAATACAAGAAAAATAAAATAAAGAATTTTGGCTCTTTTAAACCAAACACACTTCTATCTACATCATACATTAATAAGCTGGTTTTCACGGTCTTCTGTATGCCTGTGAACTTTCTGACTTTAGCACATTTTAAAAAAAATAATAATTTTGCTTTAACATTTCAAAGAAAAATAGCAAACAGATGTATATTAACGTTAGCTATTCTCAATATTTATTCAATCAACATTTTGAAAATCCATAACCATTGTGTTCTTGGACTGCAACTCCCAGAAACCCTGGCCAACACAGCTGGTGCTGAAGACTTCTGGGATTTGCAGTCCAAGAACACCTGGGTCAACCAAGGTTGGGAACCACTGCTATAATGGAATGTTCCATTTGTCAACAACTTCCCAAGCAGTTTTAGGATGCTTTGGGCTTTAGGCAATGTCCAAAAGATGACAATGTTCATTCAGCACTTATAAGTCCTACTTTATCCACAGAGGGACATGGTGGCGCTGCGGATTAAACTGCAGGAGCCTCTGTGCTGCAAGGTTGGAAGACCAGCAGTCGTAAGATTGAATTCACGTGATGGAGTGAGCTCCCATTGCTTGTCCCAGCTCCTGCCAACCTAGCAGTGTGGAAGCATGTAAAAATGCGAGTAGATAAATAGGTACCACCATGGTGGGAAGGTAATGGCATTGCGTGTCTAGTCGCGCTGGCCACATGGCCACGGAAACTGTCTATGGACAAACGCTGGCTCTATGTCTTGGAAACGGGGATGAGCACAACCCCCTAAAGTCAGACATGACTGGACTAAATGTCAAGAGGAACCTTTACCTTTACCTATCCACATAACATTTCCTGGTTGGGGGCATTATATGCAGTAGAATGCCAGTAGCAAATTTTCCAATCTTTTGGCTTGATATGGATTGGTCCCTCGGAGCAACTATCACATGCAGCATTGAGCATTATGATATCCTAATGAGTTTTGAAGAGAGAAATGCTTATGCAGGAAGTGTGTATGGAAGCAAAATCCAGGTACTGGCTTTGACACATGTGCAAGGTTGAAGATGGGTAACCTTAAATGGTATATATTTTTTGCCAGCACTCTGCAACTATGGGAGACAACCCGTTGAGTGAAAGTATACATTTCTGAATGAATTTGATCAATACTCACTGGCATTACTACTTGTTGACAATGTGATGTTTCTTTATAGGCTCACGTTAGCCTATTTGGATAGTTGTGGTACCTCTTGATACATGAAACCTTGACATGAAATTTTTGAGGCTCAGGTGGCACATCCTTTAGCTTGCACTCTACGGATTACTAGCTGTGGAGTTTCTGGAGTTCAGCCTCTGGTGAAGCTCAAGATGGCTGTGGTTGTAATCAACACTATAAACTTGCCTATGGCATTATTATCCAAATCTGATGGATATAGATTACTACCACCAGCTGTGCTCTGTGTTAGTTTTATGCTCGGCGGAGAACAATTGCGGAGATGAAACAGCCTTTTATTCCTGCTGCGCTGACATTTCCTTACACAGGTGCCATGGTCCTGCGAGTCTGTGGCAGTAAATTGAGGCTGAGAATCACATTATTAGTACAAGGCGGGGGAGCTGGGCAAGAAACACAAAAGAGCTGCCAGCTTTGATGCTCTTTGCTTCACTGACAGATGCTGTGGAATGTAATATCGCCACAGGTAGTTGCACCCCATTGGGAAATGGACACACACACACACACACAAAATTAGTTCCATCAACAGCAAGTGGCAAAAAGAAAAACAGCAGCAGCAGCAGCAACAACAACAACAACAACAACACTCAGTGGATGGGACCAGACTTCTCTTGTAGTGGGGTCTTTGTGCAAAATTGTCTAATGAGTTCACAGGAAAGGAGCAAAGAAGATTATCCAATACCTAGACATGTTATTGGTCCATTGGGCTCAGTATAGTCTTTAGTCATTGACAGTGGCTCTTTGGGGCTCCAGACCTATCTGGAGATACCAGAGATGAAAGCTGTGAACTTCCACACGGGCTGTACCTCCGTATTGCTCTCCATCAAGTTTGAAATGAGGCTGCAAACTTTCCTAAGAGTCACACTCACCGATCAGCTGTGATAAGTGTCTTTTTTGACTTCTTGTCAAAAAGTTCCATGCCTGCACAGTGGTCTTCAGGTACGTCAGACCTGTACTCAATGCTTTTATCTACTTATCTGGCACAAATAGGATATATCAGTATATATTTTACAGTGAAAATAATAAAAGGATTTTAGTTTATTAGGGCATACATTTTCACGGAAAATCAGGTGGATACACGTCAGTGCTTATGCAGTTATAAAACTGTTGGTCTGGGATTTATTATTCTAGTTACTATCTCAGTCCTGCTTGTTGGAATAAGGTCACAGTGCAGAATAGCTGGTCTGCGGAATGACTGGATTGTAATTCATAAGGTAGTTGATTGAAGTCTCCTCTTCTTCCTCCAGCATTACCACGACCCTCCAAACATAGAGGGTGATCTGTTGAGGAGACTTACACGGAGCTCCTATTGCATTATATTTGACAAAGTCCCCACACCTTCTAGCTGACTAGTATTACTTTTCATTGCTGCATTCTCAACATGAAGACTGTGTTCTTAACTAAACCACAGAAGGCTTTGTCGTGGTCAGTAACAGGATTCCTTCCAATACTCAATACAGCCTACATCAGAGAAAGTGCAATCAGCCACCCAGTTCCCAAGATCTCGTCTTACAAGGCCTTATAAAAGTTATAAATAGAAAACTCTCTGTCCCTTTGTGATCTCTGACCAACCCCCCCCAACCCCCACCTTTTTTCCTTTGCTAAGCGAACAGGCTGGTCATTAGGACACACAATATGGTCAGAGATGTTTTGACTTCCTCACTGCCGGATAAGATGGAACCAGAGAGAAAGAATGTCTTGTAGGAAATGTACATGTGAAATGTGGTTGAGCCCCCCCCCCCAATTTTTTTAAAGCGGTTAAATGAGTGTTATGAAGAATTAGCCATGGCAGCTTACTTGGGAGATTGTTGTGGCTTCCATTTTCTAATACATCATATTCTTTTATTCTCTTAATTACTTTTTTTGTGTGAAAGACAATTCCCATAAAAAGAACACTTCATTTCTTTGAACTGTTGCCAAGAATATGCACCACAAGTGTTGTAAAGGGAGAGAAAGGATCTGGCATGTCTATTAAGAGTTTTGCAAAGGCACCTTATATGTTTTTCTAAAAAATCTTCCTCTTTAACCTTGTATTTCCCTTAATGCCATGATTGATTAAATGGATCTCATTTCTTTTCACATATTTACTAGTTCAGCTTTTCAGGTAGATAATTCACCCTATCCCCTTTAGAAATAATTTAGACAGATAAATGAACAATATATCCCCCCCCCCCCAAATAAACACACATTTTAAAATAGAAGCAAGCAATTGCCACCTTTCAGAAGGTCTTGGGTTGTAGTGCCCGTCAGCCTTAGCCAACACAGTGAAAAATAAGAGTGGATGGGAGGGGAAGTCTAACATCATGGAAATTCACAATTGCCCCTCTCTGCTGTAGAAAGAAGGCTGCTCCATACACGAGACCCTCATACTCTCAATACTCTTCCCCCCATTTAATGTTATGTACCCATGTTGTGGCACAGAGAATTATGGTAATTATGCCCAGACAATTCATACTAAAGGGCTTTACTAAGCCAAGGTTTATTTTAGCACAAACATCCTTGGTCACGGCTGTGTTCATTTCTGATTTCCACAGGTGAATTTTGATCTTTATATAGTCAAAATATCACTATCGGTTCGTAAAAACACAGTTACTGTTAGTTAGACCAGGAGAAGGGGATGGGGGAGGGACAGGATTTCCAGAATAACATAACAAAATAATTATGGAAAAATCCCAAGGAGAGAGAAATTCCCACCTTCATGTAAGTGTGCTTGGTTTAACCCCCCCCCCAAGCAAAAAATAAGACCTCCTGGCATGCTAAGGTATTGGCATGTCTTTGGGTCCAAGTCCCAAGTCCAAGATCAAGTCCCAAGTCTGAGTCTGAGTCTTTGGTACCAAGTCCTGAGCCCCAAACCTCAAGTCCAAGTTCCTGTTAAAAACAAGCTTTTTTTTTGTTCCAGAAAAAGTGGAGGGCTGGCTAGGTTCCAAGTTGCGAGCCGAGTCCAAATCCTATTAGTTATGCCTACCAGTCTAACTCCGTTGATATAAATCTCAGCTGTAAATTGCCGGAAGCTGGCACAACCATTTGCTGTCACACATCGGCCACGTGATTTGTCCTGAGTCAGCAAATGCCTACTCCAACTTCCTCCGTTCCTTTAGTGGCCTGCGGATCCAGCAGCCTTGTGGGTCCTGGGAGTTCACAGGCCTCTCTGAGGAGTTTGAAAAACAATTCCTCTTTTCCTTTAATTTAGTAACATTTCATAATTCTTTATATCTAGAGAGTATGTGAAAGCCATTAACATGGAGGTGGGTGGCCCTGTTTTTATTCCAAACTGCCAAGCTAGTTATTATAAGAACAATTATTTTTAACATTATTTTGGCAAACAACAACGACAATTCATATTTTTATTATACAAGAATGTGAAAGAACAAAAGCATGTAACCAGAAAATTTAGTGTTATAATAATTACATTAAACACTGGAATATAATAAACATGACAGAGTGAACATTTGTAATATGATAATAATAATTTAACAACATTTTACAATGTTGCTGCTCGGTCATATCTAGGCAAAAATCCTTGGGACAGTGCTCACTTAATTGTATGATCCTAACAATTAAGCCTCTGGTAAATGTGCTTTGTTTGTTTATAAAAACAAAATATGCGTTTTATTTCTGTGGCAGATACTATGTTAAGATTTTGCAGGGCTGAATGAAGCAGATCTCCACTGTTCTATAAGCCAAGAAGAGAGAAACATGTCTACCTCTGAATCATCCCAAGGCCAGTGTGAGTTCATTGTTTGGCCAAAGAACATGCTTCAATTTCATTAATATTTTGCTTTCTTTCCTTCATCATAAGGGGAAATGGGTACAAACAAAAGCTGCATGGCTTATTTCAAAAAATCTCTGAAACTTGGATACTCCCAAAATTCCAGCAAGATGACATACAAGTCTCATCTGGTAAATATTACGCGCTGTTTTTGTCTTTGCTTAAGTTTTTACACAACTTGACAGCTTGTGGTATTGTGCCCACATTTGAAAGTTAAGATCTGCAAACATATGGCAGCAGCTCAACATTCCAATCTACGTGGGCCACGATGGCTCCAGCCTATGAGGGTTTGCTTCTACCAAGTGAGGTGGAAAATAAGAGTTTTCCTACAGAATCTCACAGGCAATGCAGCTTTACTTAGCTATCTGAACTTGTTTCAGTGTCCAAAAGATTAACCCACTTGTTGCTTATTGATGGCCTCAAGCAATTCCCCATGTGACAGCCTGAATACTGAGTGAAAAATCTATACTTTGTTCCCCTCTTAGCCAAGAAACATATTTAGTATATTGTAGGAAGGTTGGAGAACATGTGATTACCAGATGTAATTGGATTGCAACTCGCATCACCATTAGCTATACAGGATAAGCCTGACGGGGATCATAGTCCAGTAAGATCTGGGGTAGGATTGCTAAGTTTCAGGGAACTAGAGTGTTTCCAGGAAGGGAAGCAAATCTCAGTGAGAGCGGCACTGTAGAAAGACAAATGTGAATTTTGGGAGGGGATGTTGTGTTAAAGGACATGCACCCATCTCCACCAGTCACCAAAAGAGGTCTACTAGCTCCGACTTCTCTTATTATTTAGTTAACCAGGTTTTAACCTGCTTTCTGGATCTATTTATCTGAATTCCCTTTATATCTGTTTCCACAACCAGTTGACCAAGAAGCAGTTCTTCCCTCTGAAGCCCTCACCTGCTTTCCCACTATGATATCATAGGGACATATGCCACAACTGGCCTCCAAGTTTGGCTCTCAGTGTTGTATACACATGCATGGGTCCCTGAAGGTCTTCAACAATTGCCCTAGGGACCATAAGACCTACTTCCCAGGAGGATGCCAAAGGATTCCTGGTCCCAGGCGCTGTTTATCCTAGGCCTGAAGCTTACCGGGAGGCCACATATACTGCCCAACCCCACTTACACTGGTTCCCAAATACGAAGGGCTGGTTCTGAGGTCAATTTATTACTCTCTACACAATTGCAATGAATGCTGAGGCTCCAAAATGCTGTCGAAAGTGCAACCCACTCTTGACAGTACCTGTTGTCCAATCCCCTTTGTTTGTTTATAATTCCTTTACCCCATCTTTCTTTTTTAAAAGGACCCAACACATTAGACCTGGTGTTCTCCACCAAGCAAAGTGAGTGTGCTCTGAAGGTGACCAACTTTGTGTCAGTCCCCTTGTCATGGTCGGATCACCGCCTAATTAAATGCAACCTGTCATTGGCTCTTCCACCGTACAGGGAGCAAAGACCAATTTTAATGGTCTGCCCTCGAAGGCTACTGGATTCTATAGGATTCCAGGACTGCATGAGAGGGATCCTGGCTGATCTGTCTGGCGCTCCTGTTGAGGCTCTGATTGATGGCTGGCTTGTCACCACCACTGACATGATCGTTCTTAAACGCCCACTCCACGGAAGAGCTCATCCAGTGCCCTGGTTTAACCAGCAGCTGCGAGTTATGAAGCAGAATAGGAGAAGGCTAGAGTGCAATAATTGATGATGGGTCTCTTCAGGAGGGCAAGGGGACTGAGTTATCCAGCCAGCTGCAATGACTTGAAATGACTTCTGATGAAAGTGAAAGAAGGAAGTGCCAAAGTAGGACTGCAGTTGAACTTTAAGAAAACAAAAATCATGACTACTGAAGAACTACATAACGTTAATTTTGACAATCGAGAAACTACAATTGGTAAAGATTTTCTATACCTTAATTCACTCATCAGTTCCAATGCAGCCAAGAAATCAGAAAACTGGGACTAGAAAGGGGAGCACTGAAGGAATTGGATAAGATCATTAAGTACAAGACTCTTTCACTGGAGACCAAAACCAAGAATATTCACACTCATGTTTTCCCAATTACAATGTACAGTATAGGTATAAAAACAAGACAGAGAAGAAAGCTAACAGGAACAAAATTGATTTGTTTGAAATATGGTGCTGGGGCTTTTTAAATACCTTGGATTGCCAGTATGATGAACAAGTAGGTCCTAGATCCAATCAAGCCTGAAAATGTCTGGAAGCAAAAATGATGTAACTGAGGCTGCCCTACCTTGGGCACAATAAAATAACTAACTAACTAACTAACTAACTAACTAACTAACTAACTAACTAACTAACTAACTAACTAACTAACTAACTAACTAACTAACTAACTAACTAAATAAATAAATAAATAAATAAATAAATAAATAAATAAATAAATAAATAAATAAATAAATAAATATGAGAAGGCAAAATTTACTAGAAAAGACAATAATGCTGGCAAAAGTTGAGGGCAGCATGAAAAGAAGGTCAAATATGAGATGGACTGATTCCATCAAGGAAATCATAGGCTTGAGTTTACAAGAGTTGAGCAGGGGTGTTGAGGACAGAACATTTTGAAGATCACTCACTCATAGGGACATCTTAAGTCAGACACAACATGATACTATGTAACAACAAGAGCTCCAGCTTAGGTCTACTGATAGAATTTTATTGGTAGACATGGCCTCCAGGCATGATGGATACCAGAGCTGAATGCTGAAGTGTTCTGTGCTTTTTGATAGCAATCAGCAAGGGAAGAATCCATCATGCTCCCCTCATTGCTTCCAGGTAACTGATGAGCTTTTCCCAGTCACCTTGCCCAACTGTACCAGCTGTACCCTTGCAAAGGAGATCATGAGGGGTAGCTACAAAAATCCCAGGGATCCGGAAAGGGGAAGGTAGGGGTGAGGCTTTCAAATTGTACACATCCCATCGGAACTGGGTTTGTTTGGGACAAAAAGGGATAACACATCCTAAACTAATTGGGCTATCCAGTTTCCAAGTGAGGGAAAATAATCTGGAAGCATAAAAAGGGGGGGGGGGGAGGGGTTAATTTGGATCTGTAAAAATGTACGGATCCATAAAACAAAGCTGAATCAATAGGTGGCACAGCCCTCTCTTAAACTCGAGCAAACGGGGAGGACAAATTTATTTATTTATTTGATTTATTTGATTTCTATCCCGTCTATCTAATCAATTAAGATTACTCTAGGCGGCTTACAACAATAGACTCTAGGCGGCTTACAACAATAGGCTCTTAGGTACACCAGTGTTCATGCTCCTTGTCATATATGAAGTTGCCTAATCCCAGTGCAGCATACCTTGCAAAGTTGTTGTATTATTAAATTAGCACTCTGTTCTCTTGGGATGAAGAGTTGGTTTAAATGTAATTAGTCAGCTGTATTTACTGCACCTGGCAGAAATGCATTTACTTTATTTGTTTTATTTGTAGATTGCCCTTCTGCTGATAAGGTGACCCGAGGCAGCTGTAAGGGGACCTAAGGCGGTCAAGGAGGCCATGTCTGTACCCAGCATATAGAGAAGCAGGAAATTACTGTATTAGAGTCTATTTTAATGTTCTTTTTTTAAACAATAGTTTCTAGAATCTTCTTCTTCTTCTTCTTCTTCTTCTTCTTCTTCTTCTTCTGCCCTTTTCTGTAATAAGGCAACATTTCAGGTTTAGCACTGAAATTAGTCAGGAAATATTGTAAAGCAATTCAGGATAGAGATATTGCATGGCTCATGGCAAGCTTGCTCACATGAACAGTCAAATAAGCATGAATTTAAACTGGACAGATGTTAAAGAAGGAAGTCAGTTGGGTTTCAGATGAGCTGACCTCTTTTAAATCTTCAGAATCAGTTTTGCAGTAAATCTGTTACATCTGGGACTGTGGTTTACCAGACTGCTCTCAGAAGCAAATTGCTGAAGCTTTTGGATCAGTTAATACAGGGTTTGGGAATGTACAGTTTGGAGTTTGGGGATGTGTAGCACAGTCCAGATGTTGTCAGACTGCAATTCCTACAAGCTCTACTAGCATAGCCAAGGGTGATAAATCATGAGTTGCAGCCCAGAAACATCTGGAGAGTCACACATTTCCCACCCCTGAGTGAATGAAAAGCACCTCTGAAGCATCTTGAAGACCAGATTACAATAGATCTGGGAACACTTCCATTGCTGCAAATCTGAGTTACCAAGAGTGGCTAAACCCTTAAAAAAAAAAAACTCCATTGCCCTGTTTTACATCTGGCACGATCACTCCTTGTATCTTTACTTTGTGGTTGCCTTCATTCAGCTCAGGGATCTGAAGTAATTCCTTGAGTCTAGACACCTGTGGGTTTGCAGGACATGTTGTCATCTGCTGTCAAGTTGCTTTTGATTTATGGCAACCCTATGAATTAGTAACGCCCAAGGGTCCAGTCATTAGCAGCTCTATTCTTGCAAGCTAAAGTCTATTAGTTTCTTTTATTAAATCAACCCACCCCATATTCAATCTTCACTCTTTTTCCTGTTACCTTCAACTTTTCCTAGCATTATTGTCTTTTCAGTGAGTCTTGTGTTCTTATGATGTCCCTGAGGTCCAGCTGTTTTAGTTTCCTCGGTTTTGCCTCTAGAGAGAGTTCAGGCTTGATTTGATCTAGGACACAATTGTTTGTCTTTTTGGCAGTCCAGGTACCCACAAAGCTGTCCACCAACACCTTATTTCAAATGAATTGACTCTTTCCTGTTGGTTTTCTTCTCATCTGTACAGAGCAATTGGAAATACAACTATGTTGATAATCTTGGCCATGATCTCCATTGACACATTGGGGCCAGAGTGGAGTCTGCTCCTGTGCCTTTACCAGGAGGGTTCCCTAAGGTTCCTTACCCATGAAACCCTGTATGAGTTGGACTGCCAGCCATGGAGTCACAGATTCTTGAGTCTTGTCTTTTCACGATATGCCCAAAGTGTGATAGCTTCAATTTATTCATTTCCCTTCTAGGAAAAGTTCAGGTTTGACCTCATCATTCATTTATTGGTCTTTCACCTGTACACAGATCTCTGCAAACACATTCCTAAACAAATATGTCGACCTACGTATGTGATAAGTCATAAGTTGCAAGCAGTCAAGAAGCCAAAGTTTACTGTCCATATTAGAATTCATCCTGACTTGCCAAGTGACAACTACAGCTATTACACATCTTGTTATGGCTTTAGCCTGACTCAGAGTAATCATCTTCCAAAGGCCTTCTAATATCCCAAATAAGGAAGTCCTCATTAATCATGTTGATGACAAAGAGAGATCCAGGAAGAGGAAGCCAGATTTGCATGTGGAACATGAGACTAAAGGTGCTAAAGGGGAAAGAAATAACCTCTTTTGTCACTAGTTTGGCTGGGCATCTATATTTTTTTAAAGGGGGAAAGCATGTGGAACAACTGGTAATGATCTGAGGGCATAAAAATATTATCCATCTGCTGTAGTCTAAATTTGTCTGTGTTTGTGTTTTCCAATGGAAATGATTGCAACCTGACTTTGGCACTGGGAGATAGCAGCTACAGATAGCTAATCTTGAGATTAGATCATTGTAACGCACTCTACGTGGGGCTACCTTTGAGGCTGACGCGGAAACTTCAGATGGTCCAGAATGCAGCAGCCAGGCTTCTTAGTGGGGTGAGAAAACACCAACATATCTCCCCCGCTCTGGCTGCTCTGCACTGGTTGCCCGTCCATTTCCGCGTTGACTTTAAAGTGTTAATGATTACATATAAATCCCTAAATGGTTTGGGGCCTCAATATCTGGCAGATCGTCTTCTCCCACCCAGATCTACCCGAATCACCCGACATAGCCAGCAGGGACGGCTGAGGGGTCTGACACCGGAAGGAAAAAATGAGAAACCGGGCCTTCTCGGCAGTGGCCCCTCGGCTGTGGAACACCCTCCCTACTGAAATTCGGCTGGCACCCTCGCAGGGCATCTTCAAAAGCCAACTGAAAGCTTGGCTATTCAAGCAGGCCTTCCCTCCAGTCAATTAAGTGATCCTTATTTCTTATTTCTTTCCTTTTAACTCATGCCATCTTGGGACTGTTTGCTTTAAATTAATTGTAAATTTATGATATTTTTATATCGTTTTGTTTTTTAAATGTAAAACTATGTATATTTTAAATTGTTTTTATCTTGTATGTTGTGAGCCGCCCAGAGTAGACTATGTCTAGATGGGCGGCAAATAAATAAATAAATAAATAAATAAATAAATAAATAAATAAATAAATAAATAAATAAATAAATGTATAGGGCACTTGGCCACAGAGTCACAAGGAGCACTTCTAGGGGTTGTGCAGCTCTGTAGAGAGCTTCCTCACTTCTAATCCCTGCCTTGCTGTGATTGAATTATGGTAAGGGTTTCCACCTTGCTTGGTTGACCTCATATTAGCTTGCTGCAATTGATTATCTTAAGGTATCCAATCAGAGATGGGGACAAATAAAAAATGGCGATTCATTTTGATCTGTTATTCGTCAAGGTTAATGGATCAACAAATGCGAATATACAAATATTTTTTGATGAATTGATAAATCGATCTGTTGATTTGTCTGCATTTTAAATGGCTATAACACTGGCCTCCAATGACCTAGAGACACCAAATGTACAAGGAAGCTTCATCGGGTGCCTTTCTACAACTCCTGAAAGTTTGGTGAACATTGGATCACAGACCCCCAAATTGTATAGTCACAATGAGGATCCTCCAGGAAAGCTCCCCCAGATATCTAGAGACTCCAGAATCACAACAGAGCTTCCTATGTCTTTCCACAACATTCCTGCCACCCTTGGTAAAGATTGGATATTGGACATCTGAGTTATTCACCCACAAATTGGGTCCCCCCAGGAGAGTTTACCACATGGCACAGAAGCCCATTCTGACTACTGGCTGCTGAACAGCTGATTAGAAGCCAATTGGCAGCAACCCACACACATCCAGCCACCCCAACAGCCTACCCCACCCCCTTCCTTTCCATACCTTAGCCCCCACCCCATTCCCACCGACACCCCTTTTCCTTAATAGCTGCTGCCGAGGTCTCCATCAGGCCTTCTCAGCCATCGCGTGTAAAAAGGGAATCCTGGCTGCCCTTTGCAAAGATGGTGGCTGCGGCTTCATTTAGGGTAGGGAAGCTGCAGCTGCCATCTTTGCAAAGGGCAGCCTGGATTCCCTTAAGGCAGGCTAAGCTTTCCCTCGCTTACCCTTATTTCTACAGCAGTGAAAATTTCACGTTATGTCTGAGATACACAGAACCCTCCTTTCTTTAAAACACACACACACACACACACACACACCAGCAACACAGAGAAGCAATTTTCCTGGTGCTTTATTTTCAAGCTGTTGTAACAAACAGGGCACGAGCTCCACTTGGGGAACATTTGCCTCAAATCATCTGTATACCAAACAAGCAGTCATCGGTCAAATGCACTTGCCTAGGGGACCTTATGTGTACCTCCACAGGCTGCGTGTTACCACCTTAGAATGAAAATCTGTGTGCACCACCGTTCTTTCTATGGAACAGCTTCACTTTGTGCCCTTGAATATTTGCAACCTGATGCCTTCTCTCTTCTGCTGGGGTGATCGTCATTTACTGAAAGACTTGTCTGTTTACCAGGAATGTCAGGAGACTAGGGAGGCGATGGTGTGTGTTTGCTATGAATATCAAGAGGCTGACATTCATAAAAATGAACAAATACTTTCTAGCCCACAGGAAAACGATGGCTCTGAGGGAAGACTAGCATGCTGTTTATTCATCAGTGAGAAGAATGGAGTAAAGCCAAGGTGCATTCTTTTGTTTCTACTGAAAGATATTGAAAGGGGGAAAACAGCAAGATATGGCATCATATAAATTGTCATGGTGACTTTCCTAAAACCAGCAGTTCAAGGAGGTGTAGGAGCAGCAAGAATCCTGAGTCTGCACAAGGCTCCATGTCTTTTGAATATTTCCATTCCCATCACACTTAGCAGGCTGGCTAGCTAATTCTTGTAGTCGATTTAAATCAATGGGTGACCATGGTAGGCAAGGCATTTTTTTAAAAAATAAAAAAGATATTGTTTAAGTTCAGTTCAGTGCCGATGACTGAGGTCCATTTGCATTAATAAGCAAGCATGAGTTATTTAAAAGGCATTTCTCAGAGGTGTTCCACATATTATTTGGCAGAAATCTGGGTTTGCAACAGGCTAATCTTGGATCTCTGAATATGGATCTGATGCGTATCTCCCAATGTTATGTTTCCAGGTGTCCCTTGAACAAAATCTTTAATGCTCAGCTTTCATGAAAATGACATTCAAATGTCATTTTGCTGTTTCTCAAGAAAGTCCCATATCCTGTGATTAAGATAATATCCTGTGAGGTGCTAGTCCCCCTCTATTCAGCACTGGTTAGGCATCACCTTGAGTATTGTGCCCAGTTCTGGACACCACACTTCAAGAAGGATGCTAACAAACTGGAAGAAGTTCAGAGAAGAGCAACAAAGATGATCAGGGGGCTGGAAACCAAACCTTATGAGGAAAGGCTGAAAGAATTGGGCATGTTTAATCTTGTGAAAAGAAGACTGAGGGGTGATATGATATGATAGCACTTTTCAACTATTTGAAAGGCTGTCATACAGAGGAGGGGCAGGATCTGTTCTCGATCATCCCAGAATGCAGGACACACAACAATGGGCTCAAGTTACAGGAAGCCAGATTTCGGTTGAATATCAGGAAAAACCTCCTAACTGTTAGAGCAGTTACCTCAGGAGTGGGTGAGTTCTCCAACACTAGGGGCTTCAAGAAAAACTTAGATAATCACCTGGCAGATACGCTTTGATTGTATTCCGGCACTGAGTAGGGGGTTGGACTTGATGGCCTTGTAGGCCCCTTCCAACTTTACCTTTCTATGATTCTGTGAATCTCATGTAAGTGCTTATGTTTCATCCAGAAAACTGAGTGTTTGCCAACAAAACTGAGCAGACTTATCAGATAAATTACTTCAAGCTTGCATTAATATTTACTGCTTTACTTTGTCATGCCTTCCTCCCAAAAATGAGACCAATTCTTTACTAAAATTATCTAAATCAGGGTTATTCAGGTCCTGCATGATGGTTGTAACAAATCCATGGTCAACACCCATTTGAACACCTTCCCCAGTTGTCCCCTTTATCCTCAATGTGATACATCTATGTGACGTACATTTCCATGGTACCTGTAATAGGTGACTGGTGTGAAGCATTTTAGCACTATTGCCTTAATAAAGCCTGCTTCCTCCACTGTGGTACTCAGTCAAGTGTCCTGTCTACCACTTTTATCCCTGTTGGTAAAGTTGATGAAATGTATTCTTTGCCACACTAGTCTTCTTTAATATGAAAGTAAAAGTAATCTAAGGGATGTGGTGGCGCTGCGGGTTAAACTGCAGAAACCTGTGGGAAGGTAACGGCATTCTGTGTCTAGTTGTGCTGGCCACGTGACCATGGAAGCTGTCTTCAGACAAACGCTGGCTCTACGGCTTGGAAATGGGGATGAGCACCGCCCCCTAGAGTTGGACATGACTGGACAAAATGTCAAGGGGAACCTTTACCTTTAAAAGTAATCTAGAACTGAAGATACATACTCACTGTATTTTTTCTGTGTCATGTGCCCTTCCTGGTTTTGTAGTAGGTATATGTGTGAACTCAACCACAACTTGCATGTTGTAATTTTGTGGTTGCTATGCTTCTTCCTGTTTGTGTGTTTTGACCGTCTATTTTGCCTAGTTTATCTGTGGGTGACATTTTTATGGTACTGAGAGAATCACAAGACTGGATATCCCAGTTTGGGTCATTCCAGTCAACACAAGCCAATGATTATGAACTCCGTCCAATAAAAAAGGTGTTGTTCTTTTCCAATGTGAACTGAAACTCATTCATCATCAGACTACCCCTTTAATTACTGCACCATCTGTTCTTTGGTGTCTGTGAGAGAGTGGACTTAATCCAGTTCTACATCCCCTTTTCCCTTAAAAAAAAGCCAGCTTTAAAAGTTGCTCCCTTCTGGATCAGAGAGAACAGTTTTATTCTATGAAAATCTCCTAGCAGTCATCTCGTAGCACCTAAATGCCAGCTGCCAGTTACTGTTGTTTTTATTAGGTTGACAGCTCCACATGGGTGGGTGCCAACTTTTATTCATTATATTTCATATTTTACAGCTTCAACCTAGGTTTGAAAAACTGTTGGCATTTGGCACAACAGCAGCCCATGCCCCTGAGGGGCAGTCAAGCTTGCCATCCTCTCCCTTACCTCTCCCCCCCCCCTTTTTAAGGCTGTTTCATGACAGCTGAGCTTTCTGTCAGCACTCACTGGATGCTCCACGTTGAGGTCCTTGGTCTTGGCTTCTTCATTTTGGTCCTCATTTCAAATATGTCACATGCAACACAAATCTGGCTCTGAAAATGAGGCTCACATATAGCAAAATTACTGCAGTTCTACATAACACAGAGAGGAAGCCAAGCCCTATGAGGAAAGACTGAAAGAACTGGGAAAGTTTAGCCTTGTGAAAAGAAGACTGAGGGATGCCCAAACTATGGAATGCCCTCCCGACTGAGATTCGTCTGGCACCGACATTGATGACATTTCGGCGCCAGGTCAAAACCTTCTTGTTCCAGAAGGCTTTTAATGGAAATAACATCAACTGTGGGTCCTGATAGCAATTTTAATTGTATTTTAATCATTTTATCTTTTATTGTATTTTAATTGAATTTTAATTGTTGTAAGCTGCCCAGAGACCTTTGGGTAGAGTGGGCGGCATATAAACAAAACAAACAAACAAAAAACACAAACAAACAAACAAACAAACAAATATGATAGCACTGGCCATATATTTAAAGGTTCTCATACAGAGAACGGGCAGGATCTGTTCTCAATCATCCCCAAATGCAGGGCACATAATAATAGGCTCAAGTTACAGGAAGTCAGATTTAGACTATCAGGAAAACTTCCTAACTGTTAGAGCTGTATGACAATGGAACCACTTATCTTGGGAAGTAATGAGCACCACTCCAGTGTTGGAGGCATTCAAGAGAAAATTGGACAACCATCTGTCATATCTCTTTTGATGTGGATTCCTGCATTAAGCAGAGTGGCCTAAAAAGCCCCTTCCAACTCAAATATTTTATGATTCTATGATTCTGTCTTCTAGTATTAGACACTGAATGGTCATTCTTGTTAATTATGAGTCCTCAGACCTCATCCTAATCAACAGAATACAATGTTTAAAATTTCTTTGATTCTAATTATGTGGAACAGTAATTCCTGCCTTCATCATGCTAGGGAAGGCCAAGGCTCCTAAGTGATAAAAAATGTCCAAAAGAGAGAGAGAGAAATGACAGAGAAAGTACAAATATTGTGATCACAGATGGGGTAACCCAAATTTGCAGGGGGAGACTCAATCCCTGTGTAGATTAAGAGCTGCCTCTGGTACAGAGGTATTTCCAAAGCTGGGTGCCAGGCCCTGTTTCCTGTCACCATGTACAGTGGGGTCTCTACTTAAGAACGTCTCTACTTAAGAACAATCCAACTTAAGAACAGCTCCATTTGCTAAATTTTGCTTCTACTTGAGAACAGAAATCCAAGATAAGAACAGGAAAAAAAAACTTTCCTGCTCTTTTTTTAACCTTAGGTCATCTTAGGTTAAAAAAAAATTCTCCCCCTAGTGGTAGAGTACGTATTAACCGGCTTTGCATTAGTTCCTATGGGAACTAATGCTTCAATGTACGAACGCACCTCTACATAACAAAAAACCAGCCAGAACGGATTAATTGGTTTTCAGTCCATTCCTATGGGAAATTTTGCTTCAACTTAAGAACGTTTCAACTTAAGAACACCATTCCAAAACGGATTAAGTTCTTAAGTAGAGGTTCCACTGTAGCTGGTTTCAGATTTCAAGGGATTTCTGAACAGGCCTTTCAAATACTGGAAAATTTGATAGCATTTTACACTGTGAATCCAATGATTCTGAAGAGATGCAATTTTTCTTAAAGAAATGATAATATAGTTATGGTAGCTAACACTAAAGTACAGAGGCCCCAGTTTCCTGTCTGGGCCATTCATGACGATACAACAGCAGCAAATAAAGAGAAGATGATTACTTTTAAAGCAGGTACAGACAAGGCAAAATCTAGCTCCAATATCTCTTTCTCTTTCTGTATAGAATGAGAGGCTGTACAAGATGGACACTTTTATTCTTTATTTTCTTTTTTCAAACACTGAATTAATCATAATTGCAGAAGGTCAATCTGGCTATTTTAAAAAGGAAAGAGAAAATGTCAGGAAATCAATGTTTAAAGTTTCAGCTTCATAGAAAAAGAAAGTGATATTGGAGCAACTCAGAACTGCTATGCATTAGCCTTATGGCATCTGAATCACCCATTACTGAAGATAATTTACTGGAGGATAGACATGAGAGAGGCCTTGTAGGGAAGATATTGCTGGAGATGGGAGCATATAATTGAACCCTGGCCAGAATTATGTTTGTGTCTGTGTAAGGTTTGTGGAACTTGTCACAGCTAACTGTGGCTTACTGATGAGGTGCTGGGGTATGTCTCAGTTGTGTGTCTGGTCACATGCTTGATTATGCAACTAAGATGCACCCCATCAATTAGCCACAATCAGCCCTGACAATTTATGAAAACTTCATGCAAACTCCAATAGAATTCCAACCACTTTGTAGAAATTTAAAGTGTATTTCCAGCTGTTTGCAGAAGAGCAATGCCCTATAAAGAACCAGACATAAATGCATTTCTTTTTTATTTATTTAAAACATTTTTACCCTGCCTTTCTCCTTAAAAGAACATAAGGTGGATTACAACAAGTAAAAGTCAATGTTTAAAAGCTTAAAACAGTACATATACAGATATTAAAAAGAATTTTAAAAGTATTATATTAAAAACAGTCAATAAAATAAATAATAAAAACACATTTAAAAAATAACAGAGCACAATAATCCATTTAAAAAAAAAACTCTCTCTGGCTACCAGTCACTAATGAAAAGCCTGTGTGAAGAGAAAGGACTTTACCTGAATAAACCATTATGCTTAATGCGCCCGAGCATTCTCTCTCTCGCTCTCTCTCTCCCACATATACACAGAGTTGTCTACATTTTACCTTTCTTCCAGGAAGCTGCAAACAGGCCCTTGTTCTCCATTTTTTTCCTCACAGCAGCACTCATTTGCAGTTAGAAATCCACCAATGAAATGGCAGAAAGGAGTAAAAGCCAAAAATGTTAATTTCACTTCATCAGAACAGAAAGTGTTGTCACTGTCTTCAATGAGGCATGGGAAGAAGAGCACCACTGAAGGGGACCTCCCAAGCCATAATCAGTTGTAGGACCTTGCTCTGCTCAGCTTCCTCAAAGCATCTCCTTGGTTAAAAAAATCCCAGTTTGGAAACATTGCTTTTTTTTAAAATCGCACCTCTTCTAATCCCTCAATCAGCATGGACACTGGCCACGTCCGTTGGGGGATTCTGGGAGCTGTAGTCTAGAAAAGTGAACAGAATACTGGCTAGATGCACCTGACCTTGGTACTATATGTCAGAACTTCTCTTTGTTGTTGTTATGTGCCTTCAGGGTGGAACTGATTTACAGTGCTCTCAAAGGGCTTTCAAGGTACCGGTAAGTGATATATTTAAGGGGTGTTTTTACTAGTTCCACACCCTAGTCCGTTTCAATGACTGAGTGGGGATTTGAACTTAGTTTTGTTGAGTCCTAGCCCATCACTCCACAACACTACACCGAGAAACCCAGACCTTCTTTTACATCTGCCAAACCACAATTCTTTTCTATATCTTGCCTCTGTCTTTCTCACTGGTGAGACACAACATCCCTTCCTTGCTTCTTCCCTCAGATTGTTAAGAGTGGGGAGTTGGAAAAAAATAGAGGTGATTTTCAAGTTGGTAGCGATTAAGTAAGATTTTGTCCTAGGTTAGGTAGACAATTGCTTCATTTATCTATTGAAAGGAATCCAGCTGAGCCCTTTGAAAAATACCTGGGCAAAATGCAAGAAATATGAATGTATGAAAATGTGCAGTTTGGGAGGATGCATAAAGAAGAACTGCCAACCTTTCTGACTCAGAGCTCCTTCGTTTATTGGACAGAAGTACACTTTCATATTACTATAGCTTGTGAACTAGAAGTATGACAAAACCAATATAACCCCTCCATTTAAATTTCTAGCATTTTTGCCATTTGAGGTTTTCTTCAAATTAGAAAACAATTCAGTGAAGAACCTGGCAAAGAAACAAGACTAGATGTAATAACATTTTTCCCTTACTTAAAACAGCAACAACTACCAACAGCCACAAAACCAATATAATTCAATTCTAAGCTGCGGTGTCGCCAACAGTTTTTGATATACAATATCATGAGTTTTATGGTGAGAACAGACCTATAGAGTTGGATGACATTCATTTCAGTCCTTTATCTTTCAATAATTTCCAGTTAACCAAGGAAGTGAACAAGGAATCCAATAGAGTTCATCTATTCATCCTTGCTTCTCCTGCTTCCTCCTGCTGGCTATCTCACCTGGCAAAGACAAGAAAAATGGATGGGCCCAATGCACACATACCACACCACTGTTATTGTTTTAATACCTGAAAGTCCAGATGTGTGGTAGCAAGGGTGAACAAGCAGGATTATCACATATTCTAGAAACAATGTTCTGTAGAACAGTGGTCCCCAACCTTGGGCCTCCAAGGTTCTTGGACTACAACTCCCAGAAGCCTTCACCACCCCCTCTGCTGGCCAGGATTTCTGGGAGTTGAAGTCCAATAACATCTGGAGGCCCAAGGTTGGGGACCACTGCTGTAGAACATCCATTCTTAAAAGAGCCGCATGGTGCAGTGGTTAAACTGCTGTACTGCAGCCAAAACTGTGCTCACAATCAATCCCAGGTGGCCAGCTCCAGGTTGACTCAGCCTTCTATCTTTCAGAGAGAGAGAGAGAGAGAGAGAGAGAGAGAGAGAGAGAGAGAGAGAGAGAGAGAGAGAGAGAGAGAGCACTTGCTCATGAGAAAAACTCCCTTAGGTCATTGGACTTTGTCTGAGGGCTTTGTGTTTAGTCTGGGCCCCCTTTCCCTGATTCGCATATGCTGTCTCACTATGCACAAAACTGTTCTTGGTGAGGTTCACCTGAGCTTTGAGGACTGTAAGGAAATGGCCAGCAATGAAACTACCTGCCTGTTCTCATTGCTTTGAATATGGCCACACTGTGCTTCTCTGCCCCCAGAAATAAGGAAACCAACAGCAGTAAGGTGCTGCTAATGAGTTCTGTAATTATTGCTTAAACTTAGTACACTTGGCCTGCATAGTTGCAATGTTAGATAAACTATGTAACACTGCAGCATTTCCTGTTTCTGACAGAATACAGGAGAGCAGCTGGAGATTTATTGGTGATCTCTAGCTCATGTCCTGCCTCTGATATTACAGATGAAAAAGAGAGAAGTGAAATAGGCTTCCCTTAGAGATGATGGATCTTCAGCATGTGTCTGTGTGTGTTTGACAGACACAAAGAGAAAGTGTGAAAAGTTTGTTTTAAGTCTGTTAGAGAAAATGTGTCCCCTTTTGACTGTTTCCACTTATCCTTCTAAGGTATATAGGCAGGTAGCCATTATATGTTTGAAATTGTGCTCAGACCACCCAACCGCCTTTGGCTCGGGATTCTTCCTGCTCCTGCCCACTGCAGTCACCAGAATCTGGCAGTGGCCAAAATCTGGAAATAGTTCTCAAAAAACCTAGGTTCGAATCCTCTCCTAGCCATGAAGTTCCCTGGGGCGATCTTGGGCCAGCCACACTCTCTTAGTCCTAGCTTACCTTACAAGCAAGGAATAGGGTCATGGATGCTGTCTTGAATTCACTAGAGAAAGCCTGAGATAGGAATGTAAAAAGTAAAGATACTTGTCTCGTTTTCTACAACTTAGTAATTTATATATGCTTGTTTTCCCGGACAAACCCTAGTTTCGGGATGCTATTCTGTTCAGACTTTCCCTTCCCACATTGGGTGAGAATTCTGAATTGCTGGAATCTGAGCCAAACAGAATCACTGACATGGTTTGGTTCTTGCTTCCCAGTCATGTTGCTTCTGCGTTCGTATGCCCAGATCTCACCTCTTCCACACAGACTCCTTAGAGCGTCAGTCCTTAGAGCACATCGGTCAAGTATGGTGCTGGCCCCATTTGTTACAGCTCCATTCCATATACTTCCTTTTACGTGCCCACTGTTTTGACTGTGAGATCTTGTCCTCAGTTGGCCTTTCCCACACTCCTGTTCCCACCCACCCTAGGATCTTAAATAAAGGTGAAATTTGTAATGGCCTTCCTTATGGTAGATTGCTTAGCTTTGCTTGGTGGTACTTGGAAACCCTTGTTTCTGTGGGTATTTGTGCCCTGATCCCATTCACCTTCCACTGGGGCACCTGGGTCTTAAGATTCCCAAGAACTTAGGTGAAACGCTATATTAGTCTTGCTGACTGCAGACCACTTCCACTGTTGCTTTTAAACGTGTTTTCAGTATTGATTTGATTTACTGTTTTCAATATTGTTTAATTCTTCTTAAATTTTTGTATACTTAGATTTTGAATGTTGTTTTACTGATGTAAGCCACCTTATTTGTTTGTTTGTTTGTTTGTTTGTTTGTTTGATTTATATCCCACCCATCTGGTATATTCTACCACTCTGGGCGGCTTACAGAATATCAAAACAATTAAAAAAACATAAAAACATTAGTATACAACAATAACAAATAGTGCAGGAATAAATAAATAATAAAGAGCAAAGCAAAAGAAATCAGTAGTTGACACGACAGACGGCCTGGATGTACATCCATGTTTTCAGCTGGCATTTGAAAGTACCCAGCGTAGGGGCCTTGCGAATCTCTGGAGGAAGGTTGTCGCAGAGACAAAGTCAGTCAACTCCGGAAGGGAAGTGGCTGGATTGCAGGGAGCGTGGTAACCCAGCAAAATCCCAATACCATCTCTGGCCCCAATCGACATGTGGAGAGCCTCGGCTTTACCACCGAGGAGCGCCTAGTAACCTTGAGGATGGATTTGTAAACAATGACTACTCCCCCCCCCCCGGCCCTCCAGTCTACCCTGGTGCTGGACAGCATAACTGGCTGGACAGACAAGAGCCAGGGGAGGACCCCCCTCCCCGCTGATCCACGTCTCGGTTATGCATGCCAGGTCTGCATTCTCCTCCAGGATAAGATCGTGAATCACCTGGGGCTTGTTGGCTATAGACCTGGCATTCAACAGTACCAGAGTTAGTTAGTTAGACACCTTGGGTCCTTTTAAGGAGAAAGGTGGGGTAGAAATATTTGAAATTAATAATACATTAAAAAGAGCAGAGTTTCCACTGGGTTTTGTCTCAAGAGAAGTGTTAAAGTGAATTTGTAGGTTCCTACTCACAAGTATTTAAAAGGAAACAAAAGATGTTGACAAAAATTTCCAAGGGTGAGATGTACATATTCTTTGATTCTCGTGGGATTTAATTGAAAATTAATTGCTGAAGTGAAACTGTAGGGATTCCTTCAGAAAAATTACTTAGAAAGCTCTTTATAAAGCAAATGTAACTGTAAAAAAAATAGATGTATTTTACCTGTGATGGTTCACTATTCCAGGTAACTGGCAAGAAAGTATGCCATTTTAAAGCTTCAAGAACACTTTTGAGACAAGGTAGAACCAGACGGACAATCTGTTTTGTGTTATGTGCTGTGTTTAAAGAGTGCCACTCTCCAGTTTTCCTGCCTGAATTGGGATTTGAACCAAGACCTTCTGAATCTGACATTCATTGGCTTACCATTGGCTTACCATGTGTGTAGGTATGTGGTACTTCATATGTGTGTGTGTGTGTGTGTGTGTGTGTGTGTGTGTGTGTGTGTGTGTGTGTGTGTGTGTGTATCCTTAGCCTACCCAGGAGGGAAGTAATTGATTTAATCAGAATGTAGATTATTAGAGCACTCACAAATAATAGTAAAACTGGGATAGAAGCTAATTAGAACAGCATATCTATTGGATTTTTTTTTTAAAAAAACCCTATGTTTACAAAGAACAGGTCTCTTACTCATGGATCTGGTTTCTACCTCTGTACCTACTAATTCATGACACAAAGTTTCTCAGATACATCTAAAAAAATGCTTCCTAAGGCAAACAATGAGCTTGGCAAATGAACAAACTAATTGCTTGTATGCTAATTGTGAGCTGTACTGAAGATTGAAATAAATTTCCCCCTTTCCCTCTGGGAATCAGGAACTTGAATCATGTTGACACATTCATTCTCCTTGTTTTAAGTAGGAAGATATTCTTGCTTAAGTGTGCCTTTTTCAAAAGTTGTCCTTATCTTCTCTGTTACGATCTTGCTGGATTATTTCTTCTTTTCATCCTCCACTGTACAAATAGCAGTGCGAGTCTCCTAGTCCTCTAACATGAGGAAATAAAGTCACTGGCTCCGAAACATTTTTAATTAGTGCATCCTTTGCGCTTGAGGAAAGAACCATGTTTACATTGATAACTCTCTTAAAGGCGATTATAATCCTAGCAGTGGAACACAGGGCTTGGCTAGGCAGCAATCAATAAAAACAATATGAGTAACAGTTAGGATTGCAGGGGGCTGGAGCTGATAAACTTAGCAACACACTTTGGTAATGAATTCAGAAGCTGGATGTCCTTCTAAGTAAAGTAACCCATGACTCTGTCCTAATTCAGTTCAAACAGCCCTCATTCAGACTGTGGTTGAATGGCAGTGGAATCTGAGGTATTGTTCTTGGCACGGTGAACTTAGAGCATTTATTTTTCCCCATGCAGGCATCTACCAAATTGGAAACATTAGGGCAGGCCATTTCATATTAGTAAAGCATGCGATGTATGTCAATACAGGGGAAATCACAAATATCAAGCTGAATTTTTGTTAATCTACCTACAGTTTTGGCAACAAATTACGTTGGTGCAACCTTTTGGAAAAGCTCCAGCGTTCATCAAGAGTAGAGTGCAAAAACAATGAATGTTAAAAGGGGGCACTAATGTGGGTGATTTCATGGGGAGGATGGGAAGACACGGGAGAAAGCAGAATTCAGTAAATGTGTCCTTGGAATGACCTTATTACGGACATCAGGAAAGTGTCAATGTAGGTTTTTTCTTCTTCTGGGAACTGCATGAATTTAAACATCAGAAAAAGAAACGAAGCAGCAACTCCTGTTTTGGATTAGTCTGTTCTCACCTAGACCCTATATTGAGTTATGCAGTTCTTAGATTTTTCAAATGTGACATGAATTGAAATAAGACTCAGCTGACAATTCTGGTGCCCCTCCCCCACAAATTGTTCATCTGGCCAGCAGTAAGATGGGGGGAGGTGGGGTGGGAAGAAATGCATGCATGGATTTCCAACAAAACTGTGCATATAAACTGGATGCAATTATCTTTGCTCATTCTCCACCCTCCACTGTTTTAAAAACTACAGCACACACGTTATACTTTAATGGATAGAAATTAGGGGGAAAAACACTTTTACCATGATGTATGTGCTGGGAAATACTTGGGAAAATGCTTTGGAACTTGGCACTTTTTACATACAGCCATAATGGGCTGAGCAAGTTTTCTCCTTAACCCCTAGACTAAAATTAAGTGCTTTTAAAGTGAGTAGTACTCTACTCCAAGAAAATTGCCAAGCCCTTAATATTTATTTTCATTTAAACACTGAAGAACTCCAGGTATACTTATGGGAGCGGTGGACAGGGGAAGCTGTGATGTGCTTCAGCTTTTGCATCATTTCTTGAAGGGACAAAATGAGTATTTCAAGTGAATTGCCATGTTTCATATAAAAATTCACCCCATTTTAATACTGAACTCTGCAGAAAGTACTCAGAGAAAACCAAGGTGTTTCCTTGAAAGTCATGCATGTACCTTTCCAGAACTTCTAGAAGCTTCTAGGAGCAGCAATTTTTCCCTAAGGGCAGAGGAACCTGAGGGGGCCTCGAGAGACCAGTCTGTGGCCTCAGAGTTGCGTACTTATCTACTCCTTGAGGAGTAACAGAAACGTTTAGCAGCAGGGACCCTCTTTTCTCTTCACAACTTAAAATTAATTTTAATATCATTGAATTACACACATAACTAAAGATGCAGACTAGTTACTTAGCAAGGCCTCCTCTTTCTATTCCTGGTAACCAACTATTTTAGTGCCAAGTTAAGTTCTTGTCAGGAGAAGCTTGGCAGTTTTCTCAAGCCACATTTCTGCTGCTACTGGGTGAGTAATGAGAGTAAAGGGCAAAGTCACAGTGCTCTGGCGAAGACCCCTGTGGAGGCCTCAAAATACCGTGTTTCCCCAAAAATAAGACAGGGTCTTATATTAATTTTTGCACCAAAAAACCTATTAGGGCTTATTTTCAGGAGATGTTTTATTTTACAGTCATGTCATCTTCTGGTTGCTGCACAATGCTGCACAATGGTGGAGGCCGGGGTTTCACTTAACTGGGGCTTATTTTTGAGGTAGGGCTTATATTACAAGCACCCTGCAAAATCATACTAGAGCTTATTTTCAGGTTAGGTCTTATTTTCAGGGAAACAGGGTATGATCAGAGGAGAGACAAATACTCGTACAGCATTGAAGAGATCACCAAGCCCAGGCAAAAGATGTCTGCAATGCATGAATGCACCCATCAGTGTTTTCTTGATCATGACTTTGATTTTTTACTTTAGTTTCTTGCTCTATTTCTCCCCACCCCCAGCTGCAACCCTATATCTCATTACTTGTGACTATGCCCCCAACCAATTTGGTGAGACTTTTGTGTAGACATTAATAAAATTGCACTACATATTTATTAGTCTTGAATAAGAGCCCTAGTCAGGTTTTTAACTTGAAAATGCGTACAGATCAAACGTTTTTGGGTATAGTTGTGACCGCACTAAGAAGTCCTGAAGAACTTGGCATGTTCAGCATAAGGATCTGTATAGCTGGTGTTAACAGTCTTGATTCAATGCCCTTATTTTATGTGATCAGCAGCTCTGATGAATAAGGATTGCCAGTCATGGAAACAAGCACGTTCTTACAGTGCCAATGGAGACCTAAACAGTGAACACTTAGAGAACTTTAGGACAGAAGAGTAGGTTGGGAAGATGGAGTGGAGGGCTATCACTGTTCTTCCAGCCCTACATGATTTTAGACTGAACTCCTTAATAGGGGTGTCATCTACTGCTATATACAAACAGAATGAGCAAGAGAGAAAGAACAAGGGCCAAAAAATGTTATAAAAATCTAAATAGTGAATAAATATGAATCTAGAAGACCTTCAGAAAGCCAACCTACTCTAATAAAGCAGCCAATCATGTCAGCCAAAGAATCTAGCTAGGAAAGAGGATGAGTTAGTTCTTTATGCTTAACATAAGATGACCTTATATTTTCTTAGTGTAAATTAGTGGATGACACAGACAATTCCTTGGCTCTTATCAGAGCAAATGGTGCCCCAACTGGAAGCTTAACATCAAGATAGGTCAGATGCCCAGTTCATATATAGAAGCTAATAGACCCCTTTTTTCTCCCACATGATTTCCTCAGAGAAATGTGTCTGAACAATGAGACATGTGGACTGAAGTCATGTTTGCCTTCTAATGACCAATCCCAAAACAAAGGTCTCTGCAATGCAACCCATAGAATAGAAGCACGTGTTATGCTGTGTTAGCCACTTAAGGAAGCCCTGCTTCTAATGGCCACCTAATATAATCTAGTCAGTTTTCTAATTCATGGGTATGGCCAACAGAAACCAGTGGTGGTGTCGATTGGGGTGAAATTTTCCACCATAGGTTTGCCTTTGAAGACAAGCAGCATGTACCACCATGAAGAAGGAATGGCACAGAGGTTGACGCGAGGGCAGCTGAGAGGCATAACTAACACATAAGATTCCAAAGTGGAAACATGGCTTGCGATTACAGCAGTCATGTCAACTGGTGAGCGTTACGAATTTTAATCCCTGCTGACACCCCAGGCATTTGCAGTATGAGGGTGGCTGAAATCCAACAATATCACATTCATTAACTGCAAGAAACACAACCACCCGCAATTTCTTCCACAAGAAAGTTTTTCTTTTTCTCGCCATCCACTCCAGAATTATACAGTTGAGCTGAATTTTCCAGCCAGATTCGCTCTAGTTAAAATGGCAAGTTATGCATACTTCCCCAAAGAAAATAAGATAGCAATTTGCATAAAGCTGCACACACTAATTCATATATAAGGCTAAAAAATTAGAAATGACTTTAAAATTTAAACAGAATTATAATAAATTTTTTTCTGAACGGGGGAAAACTAGGTTTCAAGGTTTTCCATTTTAATCAGACTTGTCCTGGACAGCCGTTAAGACAGAGGACACCATCTGATGTGATATCCTCGGGAAATCCTTCAGATGCTTCCTATGTAAAACCTGATACATGGCCTTGCTAGGCTTAGTGGCAATGATATCTATTGGGGTTTTTGCTTCCTCTTTCCTTTAGGGCAGGGCTGGAGACAACCTGTGGTCCTGCAGATGTTGTTGAGGTCCATTGAGAACAATAACTGGTGAAATGTGCTTCTTTTTTGTTTTGTTGTTTTTGTTTTTCTCCCTCCAATAGGTAAAGGTAATGGTTCCCCTTGACGTTTAGTCCAGTCATGTCTGACTCTAGGGTGTGGTGCTCATTCCTGTTTCCAAGCCATAGAGCCAGCGTTTGTCCGTAGACAGTTTCCATGGTCACGTGGCCAGCGTGACTAGACACAGAATGCCGTTACTTTCCCACCGAGGTGTTACCTATTTATCTACTTGCATTTGCATACTTTCAAACTGCTAGGTTTGAAAGCATGCAATAGGTGGTGCCAATTAGTCATCTACTCTTGACTTTGTCCTCATGTTAGCAAATGCCATTCAAGTTCAAACAAACCCTTCCATCCTGACCAATGGTGAGAGCCAATGAGATGACCATCATTTCCTCATCCCATGCCTGCTTTAGAATATCCATGTATAGCTGCCAGACCTACCTTAGTTGCCTTACACTGGTAAGATGCATCATTACAAATAGTTCTTCATCATTGGCAGGATCTGTTTGAGGTCCTGAGGCCTCTCCCTATATGCACATTGCAACATTACCGTCAACAACCTCCCCTCTCCTGCTTGTGATTGCCTCTTATCCTATCAGCTGGAGGACAATGACAAGACCATGCCTTTCCTTTCTGATCACTGTTCTATAATACGGTTTCATTTCATTTACAAAAGAAGTTTGTTTACCAAGAGGAAAGGGAGAAAGAATATATTTTGTCACCTCTGTGTGAAACCCATTGTCTCCTTCCTAAAAGCAATCATCTTTAGATATTAAAATGGCACGTCCCAGGCATTGCATAGCATTTCTTCTAATCTGCCAGCATTGCCAATTCAATTCACAGATTGCATTCATTCTTGGTTGAAAAGCTTGCATTGTTGAGTCAGAATTTTGCAAAGAAATGGCATTTGCTCACATGAGCGTTGTGTTTAGGTGGCTGAAGGACAAAGTCAAGAGCAGATGAGTGATTGTCACAGCCTATTGGAGGGAGAAAAACAACAACACCACAGCAAAAAGAACCATCTTTCACCAGTTACCGATTTCAAATTAAACAATGGACCTTCGTTGCACTCTTTTCCAGCTATAGAATAAATATGAAATGTATGCAGTAAAACTACTGTTGAAAATTATTACTTCTGATCCCAGTTGAAACTGGTGATTCATGAAATAGGAGTCTGTCCATTGGTGAGAGGTAACTTGTTTAAATGTATGTGTAGGATCTAAGATGGCACCCTTAGCAATTGCTCTTTGTCCCCAAAGTCAGCTGTTTTTGCCAGATGGAAGGATGTCAGACAGATGTGAATTTTGCTGATACTTGAACAATTGGGACAGCCATTTGTAAAACAAACACACAATTTTTCCCCTTATCTATTTATTGGAAGTATTTTCAGAACTGTTTTTGAGGCAAAGCCTCTTCAGGGTGGTTTATAAGGTAAAATTTCGAAACAAACTATAAAGGGTAACTAAGTAAAAGGGGCAGCCTAAAATGTTCAAAACAACAGCAACTTTCACACTGACAACACAAAATGGGCATCCACTCATTTTAAAGCAGATTGCAATAATCTGCTTTTAGATTATTAGAGAGCCACATAAAAGAATGGGGCCACCATTGAAAAAACGTTCAGATACATTTATTCTTGTGGTCTTTTGTTTAATTTTTACCTGGAATTAAAGCATAAATTGAAATGAATAAATCTGTTTATACTTTTGGTATGGAAATTCAGTCTAGAATATCCTACTTGGTAGTAATGGCCAAAATTCTGTTGCTTAGTGTAATCAATTGATCTAGAGTAAGTTGCCTGAGTCAATGGAGACTTGGTGAGCAGAGATGTGCATAAACGTCAGTTTGGAGGTCTATACTGGTTTGTATGCGTAGGTGTTCCCTTCCCCCAACTGGACCCCCCCCCACTCACCAAGCAGTGCATGCTCCTCTCCTCCTCCTCTTTGGTTGTTTGACCAGTCTCTGGCAGGAGTATGGGATTCCTTCCCTCACCTTCCAAACAAGAGGTGGGTCCATGCCCATCTTTATTGGTGAGTTATCTCATCTGTAAATTCCATTGATTCAAGTGGACCTATTTTACTATGACTTACTATGCTAAAGTTAGTCACAGATAGAGTAGGCCCATTTGAATGAAGCTTATGGAGATGACTCAGCAAATCCTCATTGATTCAATGGTCCTACTGTAGTGCCATTACGTATGTGCGGCAATAGGATTTTTGCCATAGAAGAAAAAACAGCAACATCTAAACAAGGAATCACATGGGATCTAAAGGTCATTTGCAGCCACCATTCCTAATTTTTGCACCCTCATAGAAAAGTTATTATTATTTTGATATGCATACACAGGCATACTGTGTTATAGTAGCACCTAATTTATCACTATGGCAGTTCCCCCTCCCCCAGCCAGAAAACCTCCTGCAGATTATCTTGAGGGAGCAAGCAAATCTACATAAACAATGGATATGTGGATGAACCCATTCCAGAACAATAGGTGACTATTGTGGGAATTTTGTGCCAGATCGTTATTCTATGAAAATATCATTATACAGAAGAAGCTACCCTGCAACATTGCATAGGAGGCTAAACAACAGTCTTTCTCCTTTGGAACTGCTTTCATAAGCAGGCTATATCATTAAAAAACAAACAAACAGGGAAAGCATTCAAATATACCATTCTTACCTGCAGTCTGAAGAGACACAGAGTGAGAAAGTTTCATGTATCATTTCAGTGATTCTAAGAGAAGAGGAAGACCTAATATGAGATGCATTGACTCCCTAAGGAACCCAAAGGCTTGAGTTTACAATAGAGGAGCAGGACTGTTGGGGACAGGCCATTTTAGAGAACTCTCATTTACAGGGGCAGCAAACATTAACAAGATCTTCTGGGGAAGCCCTCCTCCCTGTCCCTTCACCTTCACAGTCATATTTGGTGGGAACATAAGAGAGGTGCTTCTTTGGAGCTGCTCCCAGGTTGTGGAAAGCCCTCTCCTGGGGTGTTAGATTGGTTCCCCCTCCACCTTGTCCTTCTGGCAACAAGTAAAGACCATCTTTTTTAGACAGGCCTTTAACAAATAATTGGGAAGTTTCGATATTGTTTTGTGTTTGTGTGTGTGTTAAAGTGTTTTTAACAGTGGTATGTTTAATTGCTTTTTAGTGTCATAATTTATTGTGGTTTTAGTCAGTTTGCTTTTTAATAGCCTGTGAGCTGCCTTGGATCCCTTAATTGGGAGAAAGTTGGCATAGAAATGAAAACAAACAAATGAATAGACAAACCATGCGACACTAGTTCTGGGTCCCCTTTAAAAAAAATGTCCAGATGCTATTCCAGAATATGGCAGCTAGAGTTAAGATTCATGCCACCCCGAGGGAGCATGTGATTCCCTTTCACAACCACAGCATTTGCCCCCCCCCCCCATTTCTTTCCAGGTACAATTTAAAGTGTTAGTAGTTACTCTTAATGCTTTGAATAGGAGACCTTGGACATCCGACTAGCCCAGGGATGGTTAGATCTCCGGACCTACTGGTAGCACTTCAATTGAATTTCGTATAACAAGGATTTCTTGTTCCCCAAGCATTAATAATAGCAGTAACATTAATTGCCCTCCTATCCCTGGAATATCTTGTTGCTTCAAAAGAGAAATGTGGCTGAAACATGACTACCGTATTTTTCCATGTATAAGGCTATACTTTTGTCTAAATTCTTTACGCTAAAAATTGAGGGTTGTCTTACACACAGAAGTAAGCTGAGGAGAGAACAAAAACAAGTGGAGGGGAAAGCAGGGATCAAAGTGATCCTGCAACACTTGGATACCTTTCCCCCTACAGTTGCTAAGCCCCACTTAAATTTCTTAATTTTGGATTAGAAAAGTCTTATACATGTGGGCATCTTATACACGGAAAAATATGGCACATATTTTCGCAGTAATGCTGAGCATTCCTTTCAGTTTTGGTATTCAAAACAATTCATGGGCTTAGATGCTTAATTTGAAGTTTCATTAGATTTGGGGTTCTAGTTTGTTTGGGGGGAAAGAGGGAGGTTGTCAAATATGTCTGCTCCTGGTGTAAAAGGCCATCTTTTCCTATCTGAGTCTCTGCACCTTTGAACCTTGTGTGCTAGTGCTAGCAAAAAAGTAGAGGCCAGGACAAAGGCATTCAGGTGTTCTGAGGAAGCATTTCAGAGGCTTCGTTCTTTATTAATTCAGCTTACTAATACAAATGTCACATTTTTCTAAGGTCACAGATCTCTTCTACTGTCCGTATAGTGAATTCTAATAAGGACACATTCTTTAAAACACACACACACACACCAAAACAGAAACCACCACCCACATAGCTACCTATTTGCATACAGTAAAATCGCCAAACATGAGGGAGAAATGGGCCTGCAATTCTTAAAACTGCCTTTCAAGACAAATGACATTGTTTTTATTTATGACATCAATTTATTTTTCACTTTGCAATTACGTAAAAAAAAAATAGCAATAACACGGTCAGGGAAATGATGGGACGGATCTAAGTGCTGAATTATTCATTGCCCTTCAGTTGTTGACTTCACATCAGGTGGCATCCTATTCGATTCACTGCATAAATCATACGGGATCTTTTGGGGCACAACAACCATTCTAATAACATCCTATCTTGTTCCTTTCCCCCTCTTTTGTTATCAATTCATTTAGTGTAAGTACTTAGCAGGCATGAAGGGAAATCAGGGCTTGCTTTAATGTTTTTCCCTCCTGCCATGGCTTGAGACCACTTTCCCAACCACCTTGACAATGCATTTGATGACTACACTGACTTCCTCCTTACTACTAAAAGGGCAGTCCCTTCCTTCTTTCCAAAGTGCTGGTTTTAATTCAATAAGCACAGCCTTATCCAGAGTTCTTTAGCTGAAAGTCCCACTGAATACTCTAGTTCCCCAGAATCTATAAAAACCTCCAGGGCATCAGAGTGGATTCCAAATACATATTGGTCTTACCAGCGTACTTTTTAGCAGAATTGTTTATAAACATCCACAACATGTGTTGGGGGAAGTGACACAGGGAACCTCCTTGTACTGAGTCAGACCTCTGGTCCATTTGGTTCAGTACATGCCAACATTTACTAGCAAAAGCTCTGATGAGTATCAGGCAAGCAAGGCTTTCCCAGCATTCTCTAGAGATGCTACAGACTGAATCTGGCATCTTTTTCAGGAAAAGGAGATGCTCACCCAAATCCATTCCAGCAGCACTGTTGTTGATATATAGAACTGCCTTCTCCTAAACTCAATCCAGGAAAGAAGGCAGTATGTCTAAGCAGAATGTGCCTCCATTTGTCTGTATGTCTGAATTCATCCTTAAATAAAAGGAGGTGGATTTGGACCTTAAAAAATGGAACAATTTATTAATTTTCAAGATACCTTAACATTTTGTCCTTTGCTTCTCTCTCTTGCTCTTACCCTTCCCCACACAGAGATGTAAACTTTCTGAAAATTTCCAATTTTTCCAGAAAAAAAAGGGACAAAACATTTTTATAAAAGAAAAAAAAAAAGGATTTTTGGGGGGAATTATAAATCTCCAAGGAACACCAGACTTCTTATATTAAGAAAATACAAAAAAAAAAAACACCTTCTAAATGTGGCTTTTTTCTGGACACATTTGGAAATTTTTGGAAATTTTACATCTCTACCACACCCCCATTTTTCCCTTTTTAATTGTGTCACCATATGGATCTGGAGAAGATTCATTTATTTGTTTACAATATTTTACTCCATTTTTCTCCTGAAGTATCCAAGGTGACTTACATCATTAAAAAGACCACATTTGAAAGCTAAAAACAGTAAGTATACAGATATTTAAAAAGAATTAAACAAATATTGTATTAAAATGTTAAATAAAAGCAATACTAAAAACACATTTAAAATCAACAAGGTGTAACCCCTATGAAATGTCGGTTCAGCCTAAAGGGGTGGGATTAAGAAAGAGCAGGGTTGTGAGTAAAAGATTTCAATCAGAAAATGTGGGAGAGCTGAAGAGACTGGAGCTGCTGCCGCCACTTAGACTGCTGAGGACTCTGCCAACTTGGTTTAGGTATAATTCTTATATGTTTGTGATGGAGGGTGAATTCGCATTGTGAATTCATGAATTGCATACAATTGAATTGATATTTTATTTGAGGATTTGAATATTTGGTCTCCAGTCTGATGCAATGGAGGGTTTTGAAGATTCCACGTGTGGAGCTGCTTTTATTGAAATGAGAATCAAAACAGAAAATGTGAATTAAATACCCATGGAGAGGAAGATTGCAGAGAGTGATTGGCAGTTGTACTGAAGCTCATGTCACCTGTCCATAGGTTGTTCTAGAAAATGTTGAAATTCCAACAACTTTTGCGAAAGGCTGTATGTTGCCCATCCTGATTTAGAGGATCACTGTATCATAGCCTATCAACCAAATTCAACCTCCAACAGGCTTTTAGTGCTTTGTAGAAGTAATTACCACTGGCTACTGGCACTTTATATACTGTAGTTCCATCCAATTGGAATGAAGTGTTTAGCTGCACCTAGCTCCTGTATGTGGCTGAGAGTTATACCTACAGAGAACATATATAGTGGCTGACTGAGCAAAGCAATCTACACATGGAACCCTGCTTTTTTCTGGACCTTGGCCTTGCAATGTTTGGGTTGACTTATATTTAGAGTAGTTTGCTTTGATTTCTATTGACATGGATATCTGGAAGTGGAGTCAGGGCAACCGGACTTCTTTCTTCAGACTGAAGAAGCTACTTGGATGAGCATTTCAACCTAGTAAGAAAGAAGTCACCAGTAGAAGTCACCAGTAGCAAATGCATACTGCAGGGGGGCAAACGCTGACCTAATTTGAGGTCCACATAACCTCACCTGGATGATTGAGAATCTTCACAGATTTACATGGATAGCTTTTCTGATCTGGCTTTCCCTCACTTTTTCATTTTTGAAGAATAAACTATTTGTCATTTTGACTATTTCAAAGTATCTCTGAAGTTGCTGATCCCAGACTCTGGAACTTCCTCCCACAGAAGAAGAGACTAGCCCCATCTTTGCCATTCTTCAGCAAGTGGGCAAAGACCTCTCTTTCCAGGCAGGCTTTCCCTTTAATGACTAGTTGTCTAAGAGGGGATTCAAAACAAGGTGGTTTGTACTATATTTTTGTTGCTTTAAAATCTGTTTCAATGTTTTAAATAATTTTTATTTAATTCTTTTAAATATTTGAATAACTTACTGTATTTATCTTTCAGATATGTGTTTTTTTTTCATGATGTAAGCCACCTTGAGCCTTTTCTAAGGAGAAAGGTGTGGTAGAAGTATTTTAAATAAAACAAGTAGTTCACCAATTGCTAAAAAGAGGAAGGGAGTGCCTGAGTAAAGAACACTTTTTAAGTAGTAGTAGTTTTTTTTTAAAAAAAACTGCTTTCCATTTTTCCCTCTCAAAATATTAGCAAGCATGTGAGAGCAAAACTGCATTTTTAAACTTTTTGCAAAAATACAGTTTTTATTTAATCAGACAAATGGGGGTTGGAAGAGGCTATAGTGCCTTCCTTCCTTCATGGAAGTGTTATGCAAATAGCACTACAGAAACTCACAATGCTTTGGATACACTGTGGAGAAGAGTGGGCCAGGAAAGTATAAAATGTGCCACATGGTTAATTCTCATCTTGCAAAATTGGGTTTGACAGTTGTGCTGGTCAAAAAACGTACTGGAAATTGCAAATCTCTCTCTCTCTCTCTCTCTCTCTCTCTGTGTGTGTGTGTGTATGAGACTTTCAGTAGTCCTGCTTGCAGACTGCTGCTTCCACACTTGCTGTTTATGTAAGTCCCTTCTCTCATTAATGAACACACACCCATTCCATTGCAGGTCAGACCTACTGTCTTACAATCCATCACCCAGTTATGCACACATAAATCCCATTCATCTCAGGGGAATTTAAGAGCAGCTTAGCTGTTTCTGACACAGTGGCTGTGCTCTTGCACCCAGTTAAATGCACATAAGTCCCATTTGTCTCGGTTGGGCGTATGAACACGTAATTCACAGCAGCGCTACAGATCTGGAATCAGCAACAGAGTCATTTTCTTTTTCCAGAGAAGATGGAAATGTGCACACATGAGAAGAGGGAATGTAGTCCCAGAACAGAAATTTCATCTTGGATCTGAGACACATAGGTCCAAAAGTGTGGCCTTCTCCAGTTCATGTTCTGCCCACCTGAGTCCTCCAACTGTAACAGAGAGCTCTAGGTAGCCCATTTCAAAGAGCCATTGTGAAGATAAACAGAACATGAGAAAGCAAACTATTTTGAAAATTTAGACAAAACATGTTGTTTTTGTGTGCTGCGAAGTCACCTCTGATATGTAGCAAAATGTCCTGTCCTTAACAGCTCTACCCACCTCTTACGAACTCAAGGCTGGCTTCCTTTATCAATCTATCTCATATTTAGTCTTTATATTTTCCACTTGCGTTCAACTCTTCCCAGCATTGTTGTCTTCTCATGAGGTGCCCCTAGGACAACAGCCCCAATATCATCATTTTTGCTTCTAGATTTGATCCAGAACACACTTGTTTGCTTATCTAGCGGTCCATGGCATCCACAAAAAGCTCTCTTTCAACACCATAATTCAAACAAATAAGTCTGTTTTTTCCCTGTCTGCTTCGTCCAACTTTTTGATTGTCCAACTTTTGTTTCTGTACATAGTACTTGAGAATACAAGAATATTCCCAAGTACTATGAGTATGGATGATCTTGGCCTTGGTCTCCAGTGACATTTCCTTATAATTGAACATCTCTTCTGGTTCCTTCATAGCTGGCCTTCTGAATATCGGTTTTCTTCTGATTTCTCATCTCTTCTTGGACTGATGATTGAACTAAGGTATATCAAACAAGTTGGCCCTAGATCAAATCAATTTTGAACTCTCTCTGGAGGCAAAATGTTTGAAACTGAGGCCGTCCTACTTTGGGAACATCATGAGAAAGTAGGATTCTCTAGAAAAGACAATAACACTGGGAAAGGTAGAAGGCAGCATGAAAAGAGGAAGATTAAATATGAGATGGATAGTCTTCCTAAAGAAAACCACAGGCTTGAGTTTGCAAGGGATGAGCAGAGATGTTGAGGACTGCACTAGAGATTGGCACAAACTACTGGTTTGGCAGTTTGCATCTATTAGTGTCTCAGCTGAACATGTGTTTAGCGGTTCCCAGCCTAGCCTCTTCCAGTGGGCATCCACTCAGAGGCAGCACCCCAGTTTCCTTGTCCCACCTCCTCCAAGTGCTGCCTCTGAGTGGGTGCCTACTGGAGGAGGCAGGGCTGGGAACTGCTGATAGAAAAAAAAGGGGAATCTCAGGAGTCTTGTTAAATGCCCACTGTGCAGTTCAATCACTGGGCAAGAGCTTGACTGAAGAGAAATGTCTTTGCCAACAATGTTTTCAGACCTGTTTTCCAGATCTGTTTGTAGCCTTAGGAAAGCAGACACTTCCCGCCTAGACACAGGATAGAGGGACAGTTAAACATGACAGTCTTTGTATTGGCAAAAATGTTACTGTATCTAATTATTATTCAGTTTCCTGGGGAAAGCATTATATAAATATAAATCTCACCTTTTCTGAACCTACTGAGATCGACTGGGTTCTGGATTCTCTTTAAGAGAAAAATGCAGAGGTCTCTGCTCAACCTACAGAATAAAAAGTGTTGCTATTTGTTTGCTATAACTCCTAATTGTAGGCAGAAGGATTCTGGGAGTTATAGGTCTAAAGAAAATATATTTTGTAAAATTGGCTCAATTCGTGTAAGTACACAAGACACATGAAACTCCAACCCGTTCCTCAAGTCAGCACCTGAGTCCTGCACATTTCTAACTCTTCTTGTACCATTTTTCATCTTGAAAATCAATTATACGGGAGGATTTATCTCTATTTTCATTGAAATTATTTAAATAAATTTGCTTGAAATACCCTCCATAATTACTGCACCCAGTTTTTTGTCCTTATTTCTTATCTTATAATGGTCATTATGACTAACGGTGAGAAGAAAATAAGGTCATGTATACCTAGAGGTACAAGAATATGACTTCCATGAGCACTATATCATGGAAAAAATCTTTAAAGAGGGAGAAACAACCCATCTTTATTGTTTATTTAGCCACAGACTGTTGCTATATTGTCACCCTCAGCCTAGGAATAAGCGAATTAAAAACATTTTGGTATTAAATTAAATATTCTATGACGACTTTCCGTTTAAATAGGTTAGAAACAGACTGTTAATTTTAAAGAGTCTACATGGAATCCAAGCAATAATATTCTAATAAAATGAGAATGAAACATATCAGTATGCACAAAAGTCAGCTTTAAAAGAAAAGGTGTACAGAATTTTGAAACCCCAGATGTACTCCAAGAATTACAAAGTGCCTTTTCTCCAATAACAGGGTATCCCATTAAGAAAGAAGGCATGGTACACTGGAAGAACACGCAAAACCTCTGTTCTGTGGAATTATCATGTGGAAATAAAGCAGCTGTGGGTGGGGAAGAGAGGAACCGAAGAGCAGTCTTTTGCCAAGAAAAAGTCCTTCTTTCCTATGGAAAATGTGCAGTTTTATAGGTTCAATACTTTAGATTAGGCATCCCTCAGTCTTGAGAGACTATGGTAACATACTCTGTATGGAGGACTTGGAACAGTGTCTAGTGTAGCTGAGAAGGCTAATTCAAGAGTGACAATCCTTTCCACACTGAAGACAAATACAATCTGTCCCCTGTCCAGCTCCCTGATTTTGCTGGTTTTGGGACTGCCTCTTTGTCTCAGCCTGCTGAACAAGTGTCTCTTCAAAAGGGGAGAGGCCATGCCACACCGCCTGCCTCCAGGCTGAATGCTTAGATGTTAAGGTTTCCCATCTGTTCAAGTCCATTCCTAAGGCCTTCAGATCACGCTTGCAGAGATTCTTGTATCGCAGCTGTGGTCTCCCTCTGGGGCAATTTCCCTGCAATAATTCTCCATACAGGAGGTCTTTTGGAATCCAACCATTAGCCATTCTCACGACATGCCCAAGCCAACATAGATGTTGCTTTTTTAGTAATGTATACATGCTAAAAACTCCAGCTTGTTCTAGGGCTACTCTATTTGGAACTTCTTCCTGCCAGGTGGTACCAAAAATGTGTTGGAGACAATGCATATGGAACATGTTCAGCTTCCTCTCCTGCCATACACAAAGGGTCCAGGACTCACTGCAGTACAGGAGTGTGCTCAGGACACAGGCTCTATAGACCTGGATCTTGGTATATGCCATCAGCTTCTTATTAAGCCATACTCTTTTTTGTGAGTCTAGAGAACATGGTAGCTGCTTTGCCAATGTGTTTATCCAGCTCAACATCTAGAGATAGAGCATCAGAGATCGTTGAGCCAAGGTACACAAAGTCATGAACAACCTCCAATTCTTGTGTAAAGATGGTAAGAGAGGGAGGTGAGTCCACGCCCTGGCCCATGACTTGTGTTTTCTTCAGGCTGATTGTTAGTCCAAAGTCTTGGCAGGCCTTGCTAAGGTGATTCATGAGTTGTTGGAGGTCTTCAGCAGAATGGGCAACAACAGCTGCATCATTGGCAAATAGGAAGACCCACATGCATTTCAGATGGACTTTGATCTTTGCTCTCAATCTAGTGAGATTAAAGAGCTTTCCATCTGATCTAGCACAGAGATAGACACCTTCTGTTGCAGTTCCAAAGGCATGCTTCAGCATGACAGCAAAAAAGATCCCAAACAGGGTCGGCACAAGGACACAGCCCTGTTTCACTCCACTTCAGATGTCAAAGGGATCTGATATTGAGCCACCAAAAACTAGTGTCCTTCATTTCCTCATGAAAGGACCTGATGATGTTAAGGAGTCGAGGTGGATCTCCATTCTTAGGAAATATTTTAAAAAGGCCATACCTGCTAACCAGATCAAAGGCCTTTGTGATATGTATGAAGGCCACTAAGAGTGGCTGTTGTTGTTCCCTGCATTTCTCCTGCAGCTGTCAGAGGGAGAATACCATGTCAGTGGTGGATCTATTAGCTCGAAATCCGCACTGTGATTCTGGATAGACTCAGTCTGCAAGTACCTGGAGTCTCTTCAGCACAACATGGGCAAGCAGCTTCCTTACAACACTGAGAAGAAGAGAGATGCCACGGTAGTTATTGCTGTGGCCCCTGTCTCCTTTGTTCTTGTAGAATGTGACGATGTTTGCATATTCCATGTCCTGTGGTACTCCACCTTCCCTCCAGCAAAGACAAAAGATTTCATACAGTTCAGTAGTGATGGTCTCTTTACAGCACTTCAACAGGGATGTTATCCTTTGCAGGTGCCTTGCTGGAGGCGAGGTAATCCAGGTCCGCTTTTATTTCTGCTAAAGTTGGTTCACTGTCCAGCTCTTCCAAGACAGGCAGGCACTCAATGTTATTTAATGCCTCTTCGGTTACTACATTCTCTCTAGAATATAGCTCAGAATAGTGCTGCACCCAGCATTTCATCTGCTGTGCTCATTCCTGGATGATCATGCCTGTAGCAGTCTACAAGAGAGCAGATTGGTACAATGCTAATGTAGATGTTATGCCACAAAAGGCATGGAAGTATGCAAAAACCTATCCTGAACACTTTTCAAGGAGTTTTACAGAAACTTGGGCTTCTTATCATAATATATACCTTAATGGGCTGGCTCTTATGACAGTCTTGTGTATGGCCAAGAAGTGACTTGCATTTCCTATGCTCTCAGCAGAATGAACTCTTTCCAGACAGTGGGGCTTCAGCAGTCAGGACACAAAAGCCAACAGCCATTGTGTATTTGCCCCCAGGTTGATTGTGTTAGATGCCCTCAAATCATACCGACTCCCATGGGGCTTTCAAGGTGAGATATTTAAAGAGTGATTTTACCAGTTTGACCCTCAAGTGAGTTTCCATGGCCCAGCAGGAACTGAAACCTAGGACTCCTTAGTCCCAGTTCATCACTCTGTCCACAGATGATCAGAATCAACTAATTAGCACCTCATTAGCAGGTGCTAGGATTTTTATTAATTAAAGTTCATTAATAAGTAATCATGAAAGTTCATTAATAATTACATGCCATCAAGTTGATTCTGGTTTATGCTGACCCTTTGTAGGGTTTTCTAGATATTAAATACTCAGAAGTAGTTTCTTCCTTCTGGGAGTGTGGAAGTTGCCCAAGGCAACATAGGATGACTCTTCTTCTAGGAGGTACAGTGAGGAGTCAAACTTGCAACATCTGGCTGAACAGCTTAGTGTCCAACTTGCTGAGCTATCCAGGTAGCTTGAAAGTTCATTACGAATAAAGCAATTGTCATCCTCTCTGTTAGCCTGTTACTATAAGAGGGAATTCTTTAAGTGCTCACAATGTCTGGTTGTCACAGCCAGAGTTTTTCACACCTCACATTATTTGCAAATTATCAGCTGTAACATACAGTACGGCTTTTAGTGTGGCAAGATGCTGCCGAGCACCATGATTTTTCCATGGTAGGTAGCTGAGGTATATGGACATCATTTTTGGCACATGCACAACAATGGCAAAACAAACACAGTCATTCAGAAAAGAAGTGGAAATCCCACTTCACAGTTCTGGTCATCACCTGCAAAGCTTGACGAAAATAGACAGCAACAGAAGAAAGACTGCTAGTCCATGATTTCAACAACCATATAACACATACCTAAGTTATTTCATGTAGAAAATGGAACATATCAAGCAAGGTCACTAAGTCCCAACCTCTTGCAAATGCAGCCATCTTCAATATAGTTTAATTCCTAATGATTTCTCTGGTGCAGTATTAGATGCCTCTTAGAATGGTGCTTCTTCTACATCTTCCCTTGGGATTCTATGTCTGAACAAATAGATCTTAGAATGTGCTTCTGTGATGTATTATATAACTCGTGGTTGGGTAATGGCTGTGTAACCTATTTTATTGGTTGTATAACCCACTATTGTGAAAGGGCAAAAAGCCCAATCCAGAGAATGGGTCAACAGGCCTTTAGAAAATGTATACATTTGGTCTAAGATATCAAGGGTCACTTGAAACATGATGCATGTTTAATGCTTACAGTGTTTGGATTTTGCTTCTTTTCTTGAAAGGACATGAAAGAAGGCTAACAACTCTTGCAGGACTCCCCATTGTAGAGAAAGAATATGGCATAAGATGAAGAGAAGATTTAAGTCCTTTTCCTTTAATTTGTTATGACTGCATAAGTGTTGTTTGCCCTCATAGCTGTACTGCCTGCAAACAGAAAATTAAGGGAGAAACATCATCTTGAAGAGAGTTTTTTAAAAGGAACCCCCCTTCTAGCTTCCTCCCAAGCACAGAGCCTAGAATTCAATTTTTCTAAAAGAACACAAAATGTTACTAATTACTTTGCAGGAGCCAGGTTAACATGCTCTGTTCAGGAGAATAACTCTTCAAATTGTGCGCTATTAAGAGACTGGCCAAAATCCTGTTACATAGCTCCATTGGCACACTGGGAATGACATCACTGCCAGTGATAGCAATGCTGCTACTGAAACGGTCTGTGTTTTGCCTGCTCATTGCACACACCTGCTTCTTACTGCATATGAGTTGTCCCAACCTGAAACATTTAGCATTTATAATTATATAATTCACTGGCTTCATTCCTGCTCTGCCAGTGGAGTTATATAATAGAATTATCAGCCATTGTGTTGCCCTTTTCTATGACACCAGAAATTAGACAGAATTTTCTCCAATTCCTGAACCTCGAAAATACTTTGAAGAATATAAATGGCAAAACAAAGCAATACTTTCCTTGCCTCTTGGGACTGTGAAAAGAAAGAAAATGGCACAAAACTTGAAACATTCCTGTCCTAGATCTTTAGAAATGCTTTAATGTGCCCCTTAAAAGTAACTTTTTTGGGAGGGGGAACCTAGAAAATGTTGATCATTACTTCAAATTATAACATTGTAAGAATTCATTATATTGAAATGAAATTTTGTTACCCAAAATTTAAATATTGAGGGAGAAACAGAATCCAAATGTGAGGTGATATGGAAATGATAAGAAATCACTCACCTCAAAATTGTACTAAAGTGATAAGATTCTATCTGCCTTAAAACTGGCAATTTTGTTGCCGTTACATTTTGAAAGTGGTACAAAATTATTGGGTGGTGGAAAATGGGACTAGCTGCAAACCACAAGCAGACTCATTTAAAACATTGTTTTGAGGGACTTCTTGAATTTTTGGAAATTCAAAATGGCTGTGTCCTTTGCCAGCCACCATTAGCCTTGATTGTAGGAGACAGCAGTTGAGCATGAACAGAAGCACACACCCTTTTGTAGAAAGACTAGATCTTTCTTTTGCCAGCTCATTTTGTTTGAGAGGTGAAGTGTGTGCAATATCATACCACAGTAAGGGCAGTGACTGAAATGGGCTTGTTAAGAACAGAACCTTCCAATGTGTCCAGTTCCATGCAGCACATTCTGAAACTAAATCATGAGGGAAAGGGTTAGTTCCGCCAGAGGTTTCACCTTAAAATGAAGCATCTTCTTGCAAAATATTCAAAGATATGCAACCATACCCCAAAAGGCATTCGAAGTTAGGTTTAAAATCTAAATAAAGAATAAATAAATTATCAGGGAGGGGAGCGTGAATCAAAGTTTAGCCAAATGTGTTCAGTGGAGCTTGTTCCCATTTGTCTATGGTGAAAAAAAAATCACAATAAAATAAGCAGGAGAAAACAAAGTTTTGGGGGAAGATGGTGTCACAAAACTAGTTCTGCTAGGCCCTTCCATAAATAGATAACACGGTCATGCAGGAAATAGTCATCTGTGTTTGATGACTGGCAGCTGAATATGCAGGCTGAATCCACTGAATTTCAATTCTGGGTATATTAAGGATTTATTTGTGATGGCAGATCTACAGAGACCCATATGTGTGTACATATCATCACTTAATGCAGCATGACTGTTTGATTATGGTATTAAATAATGAACATGGAAATATAAACCTACCCTAAATTACATTGAACCTGCCGTCTCTCCAGATATGGCAGCTTATCCCTTGCCATCATGGTGTATTTTACAACATTATTCTGGCATACGTTTGTTCTACTTTTTATTTCTATTGTTCTTCAATTGTTGGTGAATTTTATCCTGTTTTACAGTGTTTTAACATACACACTACCTAGACAGGGTTTGCCTATGAAGTGTTCCGGTAATGAATCAAATAAAACTATTGTAAAATATATGATGGGCTAGGAAGGGTCAAACACTATGAAATATTCACAGTGAAGAATGCAGTGCTTTCCTTTCTTTGTGATCCACCCAAGTTTCAGAGTATGTAATATACTTAAGCCCTATTCAGTCACCCAATAAGTCTATTTACTTAACACTGGGGGAGAGGTGTGTACTAGACATGTCCCTCTGACTGCACATTCCTTTCACCTCCAGTTCTGTCCACTTTCCTACATGAGCAGTGTGACATTCTGAAAGAGAAAGATGTCATTCTACTAATAAAATTTTGCAGGTCTGCCCACCTATCTTTATTTTGTTGTTTATGCTGGAGTGGAGAAAGATACACATTAATAAACAACAGGGTAAAATATCGAAGCTTAATAACCAGACATTGCCATATTGGGTAATGTGGCTAAGCTAATTTTGGTGGCTCGAAGCTTAGCAGAAACTAACACTCCAAGGCCTCCTTTGGCTGTATCTCCAAAGAAAGCATATATGATCTGTGGAGGCTCCTTGTTTGAGTTAATTAATAATTATGTACCATCAAGTTGATTCTGACTTATGGCAGCTGTTGCCAGAGTCTTCTACTGAATACTCAGAAAGTTTGCCATTGCCTTCTTCTGGGTCACTGCACCCAAGGCTATACAGGCTGGCACTACTCATAGGCAGCACAGTGAGGAACTGAATTCCCATCTTCTGGCTTCACAACTAAGTACAGTGGGGTCTTGACTTAAGAACGGCTCGAGTTAAGAACATTTTGACTTAAGAACCACTCTCATAGGAAAATATTGACTTGACTTACATACTTAGATTTGAGTTAAGAACTGAAAAAAAAAACCACGTGGGAGGCAGGGAAAGTGCAAAATGTGAACTTTCAGTTAACTGTTGGGCAGTGAAAAGGGTGCCTGCCTGCTTCCTCACTCCTCCCAGCGTTCAGAGAGTGGATTGGGAGACAGTCTTCAGACTGCCTGGTACTGCCTGGACTGTATTTTCCCTGCCTTCCCTGAACCTTTCTTGACCTAAGAAAAAAAGAAACAAAATATCCCCCTCTAGTGGTCGAAGGCGGAATAGCAGGTTCCCATTAGTTTCTATGGACGGAAAAGAGCAGATACGGATCAAATGGTTTTCAATGCATTCCTATGGGAAATGCAGATTTGACCTGAGAACTTTTTGACTTGAGAACCGCCTTCCAATACGGATTAAGTTCTCAAGTCAAGACCCCACTGTACTCCAACTCCAGTTGTCCATCATGAAAGTTTGAAGTTATATGTGGTTCCAATTTCTGTTAAGGACTTGTATTTACTGAATAGGCAAAGAGGAAGAATATCATTCTCAATTCCATCATTCTCTTTGTGATGAGAAAAACAACTATGAAAAAAGAGTGACAACAAAGGGTCTCCTTTTCTCATCCACTGCCATCTAGGCAGAATATTCTGGAAGTGAGGATTGTGGGGAGGAATAGTACACTTCACCTCCAAGAAACACACTTTGCTGATGGACTGAACAAAGCTTTAAAAGTGACAAACATAAGCTGTAAGCATGTCAGGAGAGAAGAAGCTGTACCACACACATACACCAACATGCACACACCGGTGCATGTGAGAATAGAGCAAAAGCACGTGGTGTGCATGCCTGGCAACGCATCTCAAAGGAGGCGTCCCTTACTGTAAAAAAAGTAGCACCCGAGCCTCACTAGAGGCATAGGGGCAAGAAGACATGCTGAGAAGAGACACTGAGAATCATCCTCACCTCCTCTAGTAATGAGAATAAAAACAAGAAACTGTAAGAAACTGCAGCACAAGTCTTAGTAGGGGGGGATAATGATCTACCAAAGAAAACCTTTGGAGGGGGCAAAAGGGGAAGCCCCACCCTGCTGAGAAAGGGAGCAGTGGGTAGAGCTAAAGTGGATAGCAGCCAAGGAGGGAGGGAGGTCTCCATCCACAAAGTAGTCTTACATCTCTCTTCCTTTAGCAAGCAGGATAGAAAACGTACAGTCGCTTGGTGGCAGATACCATAACTGGAAATACATCCGGACACATCTCTAGTCAGCATGAGGTGGGGGGGGCAGGGCAGAATGTGCGTGCACACCTGCCTTGCGAGGAAATCGCTTGCTCACGGTGAACCTCCAGTCCCTTTCTCTGTTTCAGCCAGTTTGCCTCCTTGACATAAACCACTTTATTAGTCCTTCTCAAACATTGTGGGTTTACTACTTGGGACTGCCTTTAGTTTGTCAGCCAGCTTTTAAAACAACCATCCAAAAGTAAACTATGGAGATAAGAATATCTCTTTCTCCCCTTTTTTTTCTTTTCTTTTTCTTTTTAACTTTCCAAATGTAAAATCTGTTCTTCCACAAACACTCCTGCGCTTGTTCTTGTGGAACTTGTCAGTCTTCAATGTCTCAGAAGAGGCAACCACTCTGTACATATCTTCCCGTTCTGACAAGAAACAAACTAGTAGTTTGTCCCTTTCTTTTTTTAAAAAAACTTTAAAAATATGTAATACATGGATCTCTTTATTAGCCAATAATTCAGTAGATATAAACCTTCCTACAAGGAGTTGCTATACCTGCACATTTCATCTGAATTTGACAGAAAGGAAGAAGTTACTTATGGTTTTTAAAAAAAATTCCAATCATAGTCAATAGAAAGTAGGAACTTTTAGATTTCTGACTCTTGGCTGTGTTCAGGATGTGAGTCATAGCAAATTAGCTCCATATTGGTCCAAACTGAGGTGTTGGCTTTTAGTCCAGATGGAATCTTGTGGCCAGTACACGTCCCTGCCTTGGATCACATCCAACATCTTTACAATCTTTCTCTCTTTTGGGGGGAAAAAATCCAACTTCTGGTAGGAATTTGTTCTCCCTGCTTACTTAGAACTAATTTAGATACAACTTTCAATGAACATTGCATCAAACAGTGTCTCCTTTAACAAAGAAAGGCAGTAGATCATATTATGAAAAATTCAATAAACCTCCTCATAAAGGCAGTGTATTGGAAGGAACTAGCATTTCAACTATAATTCTGTCTTGTTTAACTTGACTTGTGTAGTTTCAGTGGAAAATTTACCATTGTTGCCTTTAAACTCAATGCTACAATATTACAATATTTCTTGGCATGAACTAAAACATATATAGGAAGCCATTACAATATTGTTGCATTATATTAGCTGGAAAGTAGACACAAGTGGAAGGTTACACTACAGCATTTATATGAGACAACTACTGTTTAATCATCATCATCATCTTACAATTACAGAGCTGGAAAGGACCCTATGGGATTATTGAGTCCAGCGCCCATCAAGGAGGCACAGTTCAGAATTGAACTCTCAACCTTTGGCACTGGAGCCAGAGACTAAACCACTGAGCTACCCAGCAGAACTTATTTTCCAAATGTGGCTTCTTTATAGCCCCAAATGGCATCATTCTTGCAGAAATGAATAGGATGAATAAGGTTCAACAATCCTCAAAGTTTGCAGAAGGGCCCTTTAAAAAAAAACAACCCTTGAAACCCCCTCTAGGAATAAAATGGAGGCATGTCATAAAACAGCTGAATAAGAACTGAGCATGGTCAATACTCAGAGAATGTAGTCTAAGTAGCTTGTGTGTGTGTGTGTGTGTGTGTGTGTGTGTGTGTGTGTGTGTGTGTGTGATGTAAGAGGGGTGATGGGGACAAAAGTTGGAGGAGAGGGAAAGAAATATTCTGTTCTGGGCACAATTGGCTAGCTACTTGTCTGCCTGGAATTTAGGGCTAGAGCATATTCAGTTAGTTGAATTACACAATGAAACTCAGAAGAAATATAGAAGTGGTGACCCGCATAGCGACAATAATCCGTTCAGATAAAATCATCACTATGTGGATTCGTTGCTATGTGGGGCAAAAAAGCCCATAGGAACACATTAAAACACATTTAATGCGTTCCTATGGGCAAAAAACTCACCGTTATGCGGAAATCCTCCATGCGGCCGCCATTTTCGCTGCCCGCTAAGCAAGGAAAGGGCATGAAAACACAGTGGGCAGCCATTTTCTTTACCCAGCAGCCATTTTGGAACCACCGATCAGCTGTTGGAAAAACATCGTTATGTGATAATCGGTAAGCGAAACAGCTTACCGATCATCGCAAAGCAATGTTTTCCCATTTAAAACATCGTTATGCAATCGCTTTTGCGATCGCAAAAACTCAATCACTGTGTGGATTCGTCATTAAACGAAGCACTCGTTATGTGGGGCACCACTGCAGTAGTCTCCCAGCGGGCTGGATTTGATGCAGCTATAGCATGGACAGGGAAAAATAAGAACTGATAATGGCCGTGAATCATATGAACAACAACAAAAAGGGGCTTGACATTCACAAGGAGTAACTCAGAAGCATTTTGCTGGTGGAACCACAGCCTTTTTCCAGCTTTCAAAAGAAAGTGTGAAGAGAGGTTCAGGTCGAATATGGTAGAAGCAAAGAAGTGATGGGGAAAGCTGGAATCATCCCACATTAAACAAATGCTCTTAACATTATTTGCTTTAATATATTTGCTGCCACTTCTAGGGCAGACAGCTTTATTTTACAGCTGATAGCAGAGGTGAATCAGAAGGAAGGTGGTGGAGGCAGGACTCCTCCAGTTTCAAAGAGCAAGTAATTCCATTAGGGCCCGAATGGCTTGGTGAAACATGAGTAAGGAGAAATCATTTGCACAAATGCACCAGCTGGGCTCAATGACATCACCGACAGGAACCAAAATAAATGAGCTAAGAAGATATGCAGAAAAAAATCTCATATAATTTTAAAAATGTATTTACTCACTTACGTGATTCCAGCATGATATTCAGAGTGATACCACCACCCCCCCAAAAAAAACCCTCCACAGTTTTTATAGAAAAAAGAATCTTCATGGATATTTCGCTCTCTTAGGAGAATAATTTTATCTTTATTAAAGCTGACAGTGAAATAAAAGGCCCACAATACTTCCCATTTTGTTTTATTTCCAAAAGAACGATTGTAGGCACAGAAGAACCACATGTGTCTAAATGTACAACATCTGCAAAACCAGGAAACAATATTAGAATGTGTTCATTAACACCTGTATTCTTCATGCCATCATTTACATGCACAGGCACTGACCTTGTTGGATAGTTTATGAGTAACGATTTCATTCGAAAAAAATCATGTTTCCTGTCAGAGACTGTTAAATCAATGACATGAAACTGGCTTTTGGAATTAATATTGCAGAGATCCGGCACAAGCCAGAACATTCATAGGAAAGGTAGGAGGAATTACTAGAAAATATAAATTCCAGTTCCAAAACAACCTAGTTGCAAAAACACACTTTTTTTTTTCACTTTTGGACTTTATATCCCACTCCAACTCCAAAGTTCTGGGTGGGCAACAACATATTAGAAAGCAAATATAAAATATCCTGTTCAAATTAAATATAAATCCCATTAAGCAACTAAAATATAACATATGTTAAAATTTCCAAATCTCTATAAACTTAATCCTAGCATGCAAATGCCAATCCATTTTAAAAAAAAATCCAGACAAGGATATTAAAACAATTTCTTTTTAAGGAACAAACTACATTTGCAAAGTGCTATGCAAGCTTTTGAGTTATGCATAGCATGCCTTCATGCATACTTTTTTTTAAAAAATAGTGGAGGGGGGAAGAAGAAAGATGGTTTATGAGGGCATGAAGTTAAGCCCTGTCTGCAGTTTATTTGGAAAGCTGAAAAGTTAAGAGTAACTGAGGAAGTCCTCTGCAAAGTACATGCCTATGGGACAAAAGTTCTCACGTTATACTGATACTCAGTGGAGGCCTCCCATTTGAAAATGTATGCATACAGGAAAAGAGAATTGTCTCCTCAGAACAATTCAGGTTTGTCCTTCACCACCTGTAATGGGAGTGTAAGGCAAGGTGTTCTGTTTGTTGAACGGCCATAAAAAATAGCAATGTGCTTCAGATTTGGTTGAATCCTGAATTGCTTGATCCAGAGAGATGTGACGGATGCCTGAATCAAAGCAAAGCTCCTTTGAAGGAGATGAAATCTGCACCACAAGCCTTCCAAAGCTTAACACCCAAAGATCAAGGCAATGGCCCTAATCAGACGTTACTTACCTGGTTGTCAGGAACATATTTAGATAGGAGAAACTAGCCTTTCTCTCTACACTGTCACATGTGACCGAAGAAAGTAAAAAAAATCACAAACTGACACAAAAGATTGCTCCATCCAACATGCAGCACATTCATGGCACCTCTTAAACCATATTCTGTCCCAGCAGGCACACTGCTAGTTACCATGTGCACAAAAAGAAGGTGGATGAGAAAACAGACTGGCTGCCTCCTTGAAGAAAGGAGCTCTTTCATGTTCCAGGAGTGAACCAGAGAGGAGAGTGCCCTTTTAGAAGCTCTTAGATTGGCTGGCTGAGGAAGGAAGGGGTGTATGGGGGCCAGTAGCAGCCACAGTGGCCCTTGGGACACCACATACTGCCACTAGAGAGAAGACAGTAGCATGTAGCGCCCAACTCCTGGCCACACCTGCAGACTACGACCATAGTAAATTGCTTGTCTTTCGAGCAGGGCATCTCTTTGGGTTCTGGATCTCATGATAGTACAACACATGGTACTTTGCAAGTACAGTGGTGCCTCGCTTAACAATTGCTTCGTACAACGAAAAATTCACTTAACGACGGCTTTTTCGGAGCGATCTTGCGCTTCACTTAACAATTTTCTCTATGGGCGATTTTCACTTACCGATTTCGGGACCATGCTTCACTTAACGATGACAGTTTTAGGTCCCCTTGTTTCGCTTAACATTTTTTTTACAGCCCCGTTTTTGCTATTTTTAAAATATTCTAAAATGTTTAAAAAATGTTTAAAATGCTTGGAATCGTTAGTGCACCTAATAAAACCTTCGTTAACTTAATTTGGCTTTGTTCTGAGTCTTTTTGAATTTTTTGTGAATTCCCCCCCCCCCCCCCCGAAATAGGCTTCAATGCATTTCAATGGGTTTCACTTAACATTTTTTCCTATGGGGATTTTCGCTTAAAGACAGTAATCCGTTCCAATTGGAACGGATTATCCGGTTCTCAGTGCATCTCTATGGGAAATGGTGTTTCGCTTAACGATGTTTTCACATAGCGATTTTTTTTGGAACCAATTAAAATCGTTAAGTGAGGCACCACTGTATTTGTATCCCTGCACCTTATCTGAAGGATTCTATATTAAGGTGCCTAACAAAATGAGAAGTCCCTTGGTTATACTGTTTCCCCTCTTTGAACACAAAGTAAACTGATATGCTTATGTTAAAGCATATTACAGTAATTCTTTTAATCATATACACTGACCATTCATTCGCTTAAGTTGTGAAAGGGGTTTGTTCTAGGTCTAGCATACAACTTTTCTCACCTTCCAGTGTGCCTTGTTTTATAATTGGACATCGGAATGTAAACATGTGCTTAATTTCCATGACTAATTGATGTGAAAATCCTGTTGATGATGCTAAATACAGAGCAGCTTCTCTAATTAAAATGTTAATATTTTTTTTTCTGAGCAAAGGATTAGGCTTCTAAACTTCCTTGTACATTATAATAAACTGGAAAAGTATATTGTGGAGATAATTTCAATCATAGATGGAACAATCATGTAAGAGATTTATCATCTTCTCAACTTGTATCCAGCTACTAAAAATGAACTGGATGTGAATAAGACAGAAAATTACATAACAGGCGATTAACTACTGGAACAAAGAAATGAAAACAGAGTTAGCTACATGGTAATTCAAAGCTGGCTGGTAATCTGCGTGAATTCACATACCAACCATGCCTTCACTGAATCATTCAAATGGTGGTTAATGCTCAATATACACATCCTATGGCAGGCTTCTTTATTTCAATGCACTGCATGTAACTCATAATGAGTTTAGGATGCAAATATATAGTTCCTATACACATGTTTCAGGGGACATAAATGATGGTTGCACAAGGATTCAGGGAAGGAAGGAACATGGTTCATAGTCAAGACTGTTCAAAATTAAACTGCCTATTAACAATCTGTGAGTTTGTAGAGCATTTGGTCTGGGCTAGTTTTTCCTCCATGACCATAAAAAAAGATATTTCTAATCATACGGGAGTTGAGGGCAATTTTAGCCCCTATCTCAGAGGTGTCAAATTCAATTTCATCCTGGGCCACATAAGCATTATGGTTGCCCTCAAAGGGCCGGTTGTACCTGTAAGACTGTATAAAGGTAAGAACAGGAGTGGGCAATAGTAAGGACTACATTTCCCAAGGCGCTGCAAGCCGCCCAGGCGGCTGCACTTTCTGGCTCTTTGCTGCTTAGAAATCCCACTGGGCAGATTCTCAGCATCCTTGCGGAGCATTATGGGTGACCAAGTAAGTGTCTGCATATTGTATACTGCATAGTAGCAGGCAACACTGTGAGGGCCACATGAAACGGCCTGGCGGGCTGGATTCGGCCCGCGGGCCTTGAGTTTGACACATGTGCCCTATCTTCTCTAAACACTGCCCCAAATATTTTTGTTTACTCGTTTTCACCACAAAGATATTTTTAAAAAAATCTTTGATATGTTTTTTTCTCGTACAGAATGGGTTCCCAGATGTTGCTGGACAGATGTTGTTGGACTTCAGTTCCCAGATGTCCCAGCCAATGTGGTGAGCACTGAGGGATTTTCATAGTCAAGTGGCATCTGGAGATCCAAGTTTGGGAACCAGTGTACCATAGGGAAATGCTTTTGGTGGTGCTCCCATGGGCAGGCATTAGTGTTTGAACTGACCTTAGAAAGCTCTTACACTAATTTGCTGTCTGCTTCAATCTCTGATGTCCTTGTCTTGGCTGTCCCTAAGGAGGTCTGAGTTTGTTTCTTTCTCTTTCTTCTCTATTCCATCAGTGTGTAAAGTCTCCTGTGTTCATAAGTTCCTGTTTCTGGGCACACATTTTCTGGGGGGGAGGGCACTGAATTGTGAATTGAATTTTTATCATTGGAACAGCCAAGCATATGTATAACATACATGTATTAATAAGTAGCCATTTCAAAAAATAATCAACCCTGGATTTAAATACAGAAAGGAAGCCAAGAAACAATATTGCAAATGCAACACCCCAGACTCCAGTAGAACAAAAAACAGTATATGTGTATGTGTATGTGTGCGAATTTATGTAAGTGCATAAAGGTAGAAAGTGAACCACAGCCTAATAAATGTTTCCCTACTTTTAAAATTTGGAATCATTCTAGTTATAAACTGCTTATGGTCAAGGATCATAGTTTTAATGGCTCTTGCACCTATATTGTATTTCTGCAATACTATGGATTATACCATGAATTAGAAAATTCATTTCTTTTAACTATCTGGCATTAATACCTCATTTTGAGAATGAAAAAAAATATATGATGCTTTACAACACCGTTTTTAAAAAGTAGCTCAGAAAGCAGAGGGTGAAGGCAGTTCTGAGTGTCCATATTCTGATGCCTCATTCTCAGCTGCCTTCTCAGCATTTGCTTGTCATGCTGCTTCTCTTTATGATCTTTGAACCTCAATAGGTTATGCACATCTAGCACAGGCCACCCTCAAACTCCCCTTCAAGCTCTTACCGGAGCAAGCAAACGTACTATCTTACTTTTGATAGTAACCACTGAAAGGAGAGTTTGCAATCAGCAAACAGGACAACATGGCAGACAAGAGTCTCACAAAAAAAGTGAAGACTTTCGATTTGGACCTGCTGATTTACGTTAGCAAATATGGTGCTAGTGTACATAATTACTAGTCCACGTTATACATAATTACTGGCTGAAATCCAGTGATTTTTCACAAATAAACATTTCAAATTCCCCTGCCTTGAAAATCCCAAAGGTCCTCTGCAATTCTTTTCATCCATTGGGAAGATGAAAGAAATCTTCAATAACTGAAAACCAACTATGCTGGTAGAGTTATCCAGGTAAAGTCATCCCACAATGGCTTTATATATTATTATTTAAAAGATTTTTGCCCCACCTTCCATTCTCCTTAAGAAGGACCTAAAGTATCTTTCATCATTAAAAGACAATATTTAAAGCTTAAAAAAGTAAGTATACAAATACTAAAAAGGATCAAACAAATACCGCGCCAAAAGTCAGTAAACAAAAGCAACACCAAAAACACACTCAAAGCAGTAAGGCACAACATCCCTTTAAAAACCCTTCTCAGACAGCCAATAAATCTTACCTGAAGGGAAAGGTCTTCGCCTGCTTGTGGAAGGACAACAAACAGTCATTCTGGGTCTTACCAAAGGCTGGTTCTAAACTCCTGTTCCCACAACACCCAACCAGATTCCTCTGAAAAGTCATAAGCAGGACAGAAATGCAATAAAAATTTTATTTATTTATTTATTTATTTATTTATTTATTTATTTATTTATTTATTTATTTATTTATTTATTTATTTATTTATTTATTTATTTATTTGCTTTTTACCCCGCCCCTCTAGACCACTGGTTCTTAACCTTGGGTTACTCAGGGGTTTTGGACTGCAACTCCCAGAAGCCTTCACCACCAACTGTGCTGGCTGGGGTTTCTGGGAGTTGCAGTTCAAAAACATCCGAGTAACAAAGGTAAAGAACCACTGCTCTAGACCATGTCTACTAGGGGCGGCTTACAAAATAAAATAAAACAGTATAAAAATATATAAAATCATAAAATTACAAATTCCAATTTAAAACAATTAATTTAAAGAGAGGATTACCAAAATGAAATAGAAAAAAAAAAAAAAGAAAGAGAAAGAGAGAGAGAGAGAGAGAGACTTAATTGACTGGAGGGAAGGCCTTCTTGAATAACCAAGTTTTTAACTGACTTTTAAAAACACCCAGCGAGGGTGCCAGCCAAATTTCTGTTGGGAGGGCATTCCACAGCCGAGGAGCCACCGCCGAGAAGGCCCGGTTTCTTGTTTTTACCTTCCGGGCCTCTCTCGGCGTCAGACCCCTCAGTCGCCCCTGCTGGCTATATCGGGTGATCCGGGTAGATCTGGGTGGGAGAAGACGATCTGCCAAATATTGAGGTCCCAAACCGTTTAGGACTTTATAAGTGATCATTAGCACTTTGAAGTCAACACGGAAACGGATGGGCAACCAGTGCAAAGCAGCCAGGGTGGGGGAGATATGCTGGTCTTTTCTCACCCCACTAAGGAGCCTGGCTGCTGCATTCTGGACCATCTGAAGTTTCTGCGTCAGCCTCAAAGGCAGCCCCACATAGAGTGCATTACAATGGTCTAATCTCGAGATTACGAGCGCATGGACTAGAGTAGTGAGGGCCCCCCGATCAAGATATGGTCACAGCTGGGCAATCCACCATAGATGAAAATAGGCAGAGCGGACCATGGACGCCACTTGGGTTTCCATGGTAAGCGCCGGGTCCAGATGTATTCCCAAGCTGCGGACCTTACTCTTTGCGGCAAGGGTCGTCCCTCCAAAGGAGAGGGAGTCACCTATGCCGCTGACGGAATGGCCGCCCACCCTCAAGACCTCCGTCTTGTCCGGGTTCAGCCTCAATCCATTTGACTGCATCCATTCCAGTACAGTGTCCAGGCAGCGCTGGAGTTGGTGTAAAGGAGATGTAGAGCTGTGTGTCATCAGCATACTGTAACATATTCTTGCTTGTATTTCCCAGTAACTGGTACTCAGGGGTCAGCATGTATGTTAGGCCTCTGAAACCCGGGGTGACAGATAACCAAAAATAGCGGTAGCCACAGATAGTCCCATGTTCCATCCATTTATCTCATCATCCCACCCTTTAAAGATGTCCAAACTGGGCGCTACCACTACATGTCTGATGACAAATTTCCAGAAATACGTGTTGTGTGTTTCTTTTACCTGTCTTGAATCTCCATTGCTTGGCTTCAGTAGATGAGGCAAGACAGATTCCAGATAAATTGCAATGGGGCACTGAAAGATAAACCATCAAAAGGCCTTACCTGGATGTGGATGTCTGAGCTGAGTAATTGCAACTTGACAGAAAGTGGTAAATAAGGTAAAAAAAAACTCATGAGGGAGATTTATACAAGGGCGTTACAGACAGTATCTTGTGCTTTGCTTGCTGATTCTTCAGAGTGCAGGATTATATCCAAAGGCAACTGTGGCTAGCCATGTGTAAGGAGTTTTCCCCCGAATTTTACTGGCATCATCTTCACTTTTAAAAGCAAACAAATTTACAGCAAAGAAAATATAGCAAACAACCCTGCCATGCCCTAAGAAGTCCTAATGAGTGGAACATCTCAGCTTTGCAGAAGGGTCTATAGGATCAGCCAGGCATTTATTAAAACAACCTCAGATTATTTCACTGAGAAAAAAGGCAAGCAAGCTCCAGAAATCACAGATAGTAATTAGTTAAAGTTTGTGCAGAGCTTCCTGTAAGTGTTACTTATGTCTCTGGGAACCCCATGTTTCATTTTAAACAAGCTTTCTATGACTAAACATGATAAGGAATATATTGGCAAGTTTAGGCTCTTTGTTTTATAAAGCCACATGAAATGATTTCTCATTCCCCACAACCATTGGTCCAGATAGGCGGGATAAAAATCAAATAAATAAATAAATAAATAAATAAATAAATAAATAAATAAATAAATAAATAAATAAATAAACTCCTATGAGAGGCTAATGCCTTCGGGTTTTTTTTGCATTTGAAGGTAACAAAGTCTGAGCTAGAACAGCCCAGATTAAAGTGCAATCTATTTGCCAGCTGCAGTGTGACATCTGTGCATCATCATAACAATGAGATGCATATTATGTTAATTACTTGCAATAAAAATTTACAAAATTAATGACAGTCCCGTCCACTGACTCATGACATGTATTCTGATTTCAACCTCTGTGGTGAACGTGCCTCTTACCTTGAAGTTGCAAACTCTAGCATTTCTCAGGTTGTGCCAAGCTGCCGTGGAATAACGATTATAAAACTACTGGCTAAAGTCACTGAACCATTTTTCAATGCAGAGATGACAGCTGGAGACATTCCCCTCCAATCCTCTAGGAAGAGGTCATATTTCATAATTGTTCCACCTAGTAGCCACTTATGGAGGGGAAATATAGTTGTTGCTTTCAGATTCAATTAGTGCTGGCATCCTTGAGACAAAATGGAATTGCCTTTCACTACGATGTTTTTCTGTGGCTTCGTACCTCTCCTCATGAATCCCATAGCAGCTATGGAAAGAGGGATCAAAAGCAAGGTCCAAAGGCAAAGCTGACTCAACAAATATTCCAAAATCCTGCTTTTGAACATGTAGAAAGGTTAAAATACAACACAAATTGGTGTTTGTTTTTTTAAAAAAGGAATTAGTTATTGTTCCAAGTCCCTGAAAAATTATTACGATTACCATTTTAGTTTTTAGAAAACAACAGTTTACTTCCCCATTTCTCAAAAGTAACAAAAATAACCCTTTGAGTTACTTTCTAGTAAAACATGTGAATGGTACAAATCACTGGCCTGCAGTATAAAACACATTGCCCTCCTGTCCAACTTGTTGACACCTCAGCACCCACAACAGAGCACAAGGCAACATATATATTCTTCGTCCCTCCACCATTCTGCGAGATGACACCTCTATAATTTAGAGTTCTAGGGGACTCGAGTGGTGGAACTCACTTGTCAAGTTGGACTTAAGTCGCACCAGTGACTCAGTTCAGTTTTTTTCCAATGACTTGGACTCAGCTTGCGACAGCCACCCCTCTCTCTTTTTTTCTGGGGAAAAAGACTTGTTTTGAATAGGGAATCAGACTTGGGAGTCGGGACTTGGTACCAAAGACTCAGACTTGGACTTGGGACACGAATCTAAAGACTTGCCAACATCCCTGCTATAACTATAAAAGTAACTGTCCTTTTAAAGTTATGTTATGGAAGTAATCAAATTATCTCTCTTTAAAAATGAAACTATAATGTAGTTACAGAAGTTAAGAAGACAGGAGGGCATGACATGCTCATGGGGTCACGAAGAGTCGGACAGGACTTAACGACTAAAAAACAACAACAACAAAAATGTAGTTGAGTGCTGGCTTTTGAGGGAGAAGAAAAGAAACAAATTACAGCTAGCTGGATATTTTAGTAACTAAGTTTTGGCTTCATGTGCATTCTGCTCGACAGTGACTACAAAAAGATGCTGCATGTTGGGAATATTCAGAGTTCATTGCTCTTTGGGTTTAGGAGGCAGGAACCTTTCCAAAGCACACTCACAATTTCAACTGGAGCTGTGCAGGTTTAGTCAATGTCACACAAAAAGCTTACTTTCTGCCTTCTGAATTCTTCTACATTTGGAACACACAAACACCTCTATTCAGAGCCTCATAAGATGCAGATCAGGAGGCAAGGTGTTAGGAGGACTCTAAAAATAAGAAGTGTGTTCCCATGCCTCAAGCAGCGTGCAGTATTCTGATCTAAGCTAATTGCTTTGCATTCCCCGATCATGATGTCACCAAATGTTTCAGGGCCTTGTGGGTAGAGAGGCTTTCTCTCTGTGTGTCTGTGACTGCACCCCCTAAACATGCACTGACCCTTGGAAAAACATTAACTACCATATAACATAATGTAGCCAAACCAAATGAGGGGAAGGTCTCTGTCCACCTTTTGGAAGCCAGTTAAAATAGAAACTCCGTGTTTCTCCAAACACACCAAGTATATTACCTTCGTTATAAAATGGGGGACTTTCAAATCTAATTTGTTCAGCACTAGTGCTGTTGAAGGCTGGGAAGTGTTCCAGGGGAAATCACCTCCACGCAAACAGAGATTAGCAGCTCTCCATTGCAGACATATGGAAATGATTGTCTATAATCTCCGGTAATTGTGGCTGTATTACATTCAAATCCTGTTTTCAATTTTCTCAAACTTCTAGACTGATTGTGTTATTAAATCATGCTGGCTGATGTGTTTAATAAGGACCTATTAAATGTTTATAAAATTAGGGAAATAAATATGGGTTTTTACTCAGACGGCGTGTTTATCCCATAGAACAATGGCAGACCATTGTTGCAGCAATAGTGTGGCTATTAAAGATGTGCCTACAAAATATACTTCAAGGCTGCATTTTAACAAAATTAATTAAGAATAACACCTAATTAAGGAGGGAGGGGGAAGTCTGATAACTGTCTGGACACATGTCTCTCCTGTTTCAGAGAATGCTAAATAAGTAGTGTAAAATGTTAGTCCCCAATCTTGAAAGCATTTGTGAGTATGCACACCCATTCCAGTAAATTGCACTGCAATCCTACATATTATTATTTAGCAGCAAACATACATCTGATTAATGGGGTTGGGCTGAAAACATTGCATAGCCTCATTTCACATGGTGTGAGAGTTAGGGGGTTGGAATGTATCAGTTACAGAGCCTGAAGCATCCGCATGCCAAGCAGAGTGAAATTTAACCACAAACACACCAGAAAATTGGTCATCCAGGATGCCCAGTGGTTCAAAGTATCTGTAAATCTATCGTAGCCACCATTCAAAAAAGAGGGAATTGAAAGCACAGTTCTCGTTTGCTGATGTTAATTGACACAAATACATGCAAACTCCCCCCCCCCCATTATTCAATCTTCCTATTATTGAATTCAGGCCAAAAGAAAAGGGAAGGAAAAAGAAACCAAATAAGCACCTTTGTGGGAAAGAATGTGAGAAGGAGACAGTGCAAACACCCACAAATTTAATACACATGCACCTCAGTGTAGGGTTGCCATAGGGTTGCCATATTGGGCCCTGCAAAGAGTTTCAGTCCCATCTAAGATGGTAGGACTGGAGCTAGTTCTCCAGAGTCCCGCTCTTCCCAAGGGGATCATAAATCACTTGGCTGTGTCTCTAATTCATCTGGATACAGTCTGCCCTCCCTCCCTCCCTTTCTTCTCCTCTCCTCCTCCTCCTCCTTTTTGCAATGAGTAGAGTTACACAATGTAAAGATTTAAGTTAGGCTTTTTATAGACCTTATGTATTTATTTATTTATTTCATTTCAGACCCAAAGCAGTGTAACATGCCTTTCTTCTTTATGGTCACAACCTTGTGAGGTAGGTCAGATCGAGAGAAATTGATTGGTTCAAGGACACCCCATTAGTTTCATGTCTTGGTGAGTCCAAGAACCCTGATTTCCCAAGCCATGACCCATCACTCTAATTGCCTCACCACATTGGCTCTAATTCATAAACCACAAACTAATTATACTCGATGACGTGGTTCCCAACCTTGGGTCCACAGATGTTCTTGGACTTAATCTCTCAGATGCCTTCACCACTGGCTGTGCTGGCTGGTATTCCTGGCAAGTGCAGTCCAATTACATCTGGGGACCCAAGGCTTGGAACCACGGTGACAGATGAAGTGGATTTCACCTGATTTGCTCCACTTGCCTTGATGAATATGTCTTTAAAGCCTATAAAAATTCCTCTCAACATAAATGTAGTGAAATCCATCATAAGTGGTTTTTGGCTAAGGATGTAGAATACAAAGTAATACGAAGTGTATGCACTTAGCAGTGCAATACCCTATGGGAAAGTGGGTTCCATGGATTATTTGAATGCAATCCTCTATTCCCATGTACTATGTAACCTGCCTAGATGTATACATACATTGATAAAGGGTTCAAGATGCCTTAGTGCAGAGATCATGCTCTTATTTTATTTTATATATTTATTAAATTTATACCCCACCGATCTAGACCAAAGTCTACTCTGGGCGGCTAAACTTTACTTATACTTTGTAAAGCATGAATCATAGAATAAATTGATCATGCGATAGAAACCATCCTTATAATAAACAATTTTATGGGCCATCTCATGGGTCGAGTTCTGCTCATGGAACTTCGGGCTTGAGAATCATGTCTGAGGACATTTATAAGATGAGAAATTGTCATGTCAATGTGGAGAGAAGAACACGTCAAGGTTTGTACAAGGCCCCATAAAACAAGATTTGGGTCTTGCCCACAGTTAAGAGTTTTCATATGTTTACAAACTTCAACACAGGGCACCATACATGTGAATCAAGGATAAGACTCAAATACTCACTTCCATGTTGAATCCCAGTTCTAGCCAAATTTTTGCATCCCAAAAAGTTTTGCGTTTTAAAAAAAGAATATACTAGAGTTGGCTTCTACTTATGACTGCATTGTGTTCAAGGTTTTAAGTACCTTTAGTAAACATTCAGAGACACTCTCAGCTAGATGAACCAAAGGAGGCCTTCCATTTTTTGATCAAAGTCTATATTTTTGCACCATCTTCTAAAAACCATTTCATTTGAGCTGTTTCCCATAATTAAGCAACTTAATGAAAACGTCATACAATCAAAAAATAAGTACAAAGTATTGTAATCATAATACATACATTTCTCCAGAAAGTGCCTCTGTCATGCTTTCTGTTTATTTTCCCTTTCTTTCCTTTCCTTGTCTTGTCTTTTCAAACTGGAGCTTTCTACTAGTGAATAATTTCAATTTTCCACCCCACCCCACCCATATTTTCCAGTTGTTGAGGATAAGGATGTCAGACAGAAGGATTCTTGGCATTAATTCCAATGTAAAGTGTACACTTAAATTGGGATTTCAAATTTTGTCATTGAATGAATGAAAGGCAGACATGCAAATTTTCCTCAGTATTAGATAATAAGATTCATTTCAGCTCCGGGGTAAAAGAAAACCCAGGTAAATGTGCTGTTCCTAATATATTTTACATATAGCAGAATGGGACTAATTCAGGGAATAAAGTGAACAGAAGTGTCTGTGTGTGTGTGTGTTTTTTTTTTAAGGTTTCCTATACTGAGGAATTTCTGTTTCTTTTTGTAGAATGCATGCCATTTGATCTTCCACAGGACGCAAGGGCTTTGTCCATTTAATCACTCTAGAAAGCTCACCTTCAAATTTCCTTTTTAACCTTTAACATTCATTTCTTTAATCATTTTAACGCTTTTAATGAGTCATCACCACCATCATCATTTTCACCAATATCTGTTTTCCTCATTCTCAGTTCTTTTCATTAATAATTCTCACTGGGCAGAAAACATTTTATAATTCTAACTCATTAAAAACACAGCCCACATGCTAAAGTAATTTGGTCCCCTGGTTTAAGGATAAACCTGAACCTCTTTTCTGTAGCAAATTGGTCTCTCTCGCTTTCTCTCTCTTTCTTTGAAGGAGGCATTGGAAAGACCAAGGTTACAAATGAATTAATTGTTGGGCTAACTGGCATAATATGCCCCACATCATTATGTTTACATAAACACGCAACGTTTTAAAACCTATAACTAGCTCATAATGCAGCCTTTACAGAATCCTATAAAGCAATGAAGATCTTGTATGGTTTGCATTAGAGACTTTGAAAGGTTTGAAGTGAATTGGATAGAAGGTTAATATTTGGCAGAGCCTTGTAAATAGCCCGGTTGTTATTTTATATTGGCTGAAGTATAAAATTCTGGGTTGCATGCCAGCAACAAGCCCAGCAGTGTGGCCAGGTAGTTAGTCACATGGCTCTGTTGTTTGCCTGTTTCATGTTGGAATGTTCCTGCTCTCAGTAGGGCTTTTTTGGGGGGTGGGGTGTGTGCGCATGTGTGTGTCTGCTTATACTCAGCCAAAATAGAGCAAGGATTCTGCACAGCAATTATTTTTTTTCTAAATTTTGTTGGTCTGCCCTCAGGGGACTTTCTCCCAGTTTAATTATTTGAGGGATTGTACACTTGTGGAATTTTATTTCAAAATGTTCCGGCTGGATTTTGTTTGAAAGCCAAGTTAAAGCAAAATCATCTCTCTTTTTGCTCTCTCATTCTCTTAAAAACTTCTGCAGAAAAAAATATACTGAACTTGAAATTAATGGAAGTGTTCCTTGAGGCATGGCTTTTAAAGTTATTTGCCTACAGGTAAGTTTAGAATTTATTGTATTAAAACAGCCATAAATCTGCCATACCATTTCCCTCCTTCGAGAAAGGTAAAGAAATGGATTTAAGGAACACATCTGATTTTTAAGTTGAGGGACAAACAAAGTAAATACCATTAATGTGTAGTTACAGGTATAAGAGCTTAGACTGGCCTGTAAATAAGACTAATCGATCACTCAACTCACTCACTCACTGACTCACTGACTCACTCACTGACTCACTGACTCACTGACTCACTGATTCACTGACTCAATCAATCAATCAATCAATCAATCAATCAATCAATCAATCAATCAATCAATCAATCAATCAATCAATCAATCAATCAATCAATCAATCAATCAATCAATCTGTCTTGGCTTACTTTATTCATTTATGGATCAGACAGTGGCTGAAATCTTATTGTTTAACATAGTAAGCTGCATCAAGAGTGAGCATATTGAAATCACTGAGGATTTGGTCAGTCAACTCTTCTATAAATTCTGTTGATTCAAAGGGCCTACTCTAATTATGATTCACCACACTAAGCAACAGGATGTCAGCCACTATATCTACATAAATAATAACAAAAATTCAAGTGGAATAAGATGCCATTTCTGCGTTTGTGTTTCTAGTATTCCTCTGTAAAAAAAATACAGACAGTAGAAAAGGTAGAATGAATATGATAATGATGTGCTTATTCAAACCTTTGATAACCATGTTTTTGATGAACCCAAGTTGATGCTCTGTTCTTCTGTCATAGGTTAAAATGTTACTATAGTGGTTTCAAACTGAGTTTAGCTCAGGGTGGCCTTTGCTACTGTGCTTCTGCAGATGGGATTGACAGCAAACAACTGATTAGAATAAGTGTATTATTCCTGACATTCTGGAAAATCTATGTTGACATTCCCCACTCAGCAACAAATTTCAGGTGGTCTGGCATAGGGGTCAGTGTCAGAGTTTCAAGTATACTTTCACTGTTTCTGAACTCCATAAAGAATTCCAGTATGTCCCCTGAATGCCGCTAGCCTAATGCTAACCATTGCACATTATTTCTGCATCTTTATACATCATGTTTTGCTGAAAATAGCACGGAACCTTTTGTGTGTGTATCAAAATACATTACGTTCTCTGAGACAAAAAAAGGACTCTACTGTCAAAAACTAGTAGCTTGTTTGGAACATTTAGCTCATTCTTGTGTATTGGAGAGGGGAGAATTTTGGCAACTGGCTGAAATTTGGGGAAAACCTTGAGGTGACAATATGTAGAATGGTTGCATTGTAAGTCTAGTTCTGTGGGTTCTGCAACGAAATGCGACTCTGTACAACTAAAATGTCCCATCCTGGTGCATGTCCTACTGTACACGTGATTTCCTTTTGCTGAACAGAATTTTATGCTTATAAATGGAACTGGATATTTAGCAAAAAAGAGGACACTGTCAAGTTAAGTTGTTTCTCCATTCAGAGCAAAGAGATAGCTACCTTATTCCTGATGCTACTTGCATCAGTGAAACAGTAGTCACACGATGACTGTATGATATGTTGAATTTAAAAGTGTCCCTTCCTCCATTAATTTGAGTCAAGATGGCCCTTTCCTCCTTGCTGTATAACTGTATAACTCCATCGTATTCTCTGTTCTCTGACACAGAATGAGAGAAAAATGGGCTCAGTTGCTATGTCTGTTTTCATGGACAACAAGTTGCTAAACAGAGTGAGCCCTGTTTGCTTTCGTGGCATTTACAGTAAGTTGTAGCAGGAATGCATATGATTCTGCTGTATGAAACTCTGCTGTGAATGAGATTGTTCCCAGTTTAAATCTTATCTCTACAGTTTTAGATTTGCGATTTGTAGCTATTTGGGTTTTTAATAGTGTTTACTATGTGAATTGCTAAGCATTTTGGACACTTATAAGATGCTTAGCAACACGATACAAATAAAATTCTTCATTGTCCTCCTCTAATCAAACTAGCAAATTAGCTAGCTAATTGACTAATCAAGCATTATAGGTTAAAATATTTTTTTAACAAATGACAAAAATGTTGTGGTACCTTAAAGACTAACTTATGTATTTTAAAAATGTAATTTTTCATTAAAAATTACAAAAGCTAATCAATGTGTCACCATGTTTTGGTCCTTTTTTGTCCTTTTCATTTTTATTTTTTTACCTATAATTCTTGCGCAGACTAACACAGCTACCCCTTCTATCACTAACCAAAGTAGCTTATGGCACACTACTCTCTCTCTCTCTCTCTCTCTCTCTCTCTCTCTCTGTTGCTCTCTGTTTTGTTCTTCTGTTTGAAACAATAGTACATTGAAATAACAGTACAACGCCAGTACGTGTTACTGAAGACCAATGTGGTAGATTTTGCACCCACTTTTAAATGTGTGGAACCTCAGACCACCTCTGCTCCCTACCTCCAGACAGTTGCCAAATCCTATTGGTCAGCTAAAGTCGAGAAGTCCTGAGGGGCTGCAGGTGTGTGTTTCCAGAGAAGGGAAGCGTTGTTCATGGCCTTCCATGCCTAACCTGTCAAAGCTCCCTATCTCAACAAAACAGGAAGCTCTACACTCTAGAGGGCTCATGTTAGCCACTGAGTTAGTTCATTTACCGGTAATTTAACTTGATGAATAAATCTGTCCCCCTCCTCCCTTTTTTTGTTTGCATATTTTAACATATCTTTTGGAAAGTGGATACATCTACCATTATTCCTCCACAGTGAAATGACATCCGTTAGTGAAACAGATCTCCCCATTCCTCCCTTTCTCTTTTGTTGTTGTTGTTTAGTCCTTAAGTCATGTCTGACTCGTCCTGACCCCACTCTCTTTTTTACTCTCCTAAATCAGCTGATAGGAATGTCATGGATCCTCTAGAGCAGATTTGGGAGCATATACGGAGTTTCAGAAGGAAGAAGGGATGAGAATGTGAGGCAGCATTTCACTCATACAGTGCTGGATTGAATTCCTTGTAGGTGATGACTGTTGAAGCAGCTTTCCTCCTTTAGAAGCACATATGCTACATTTAAATCTAGTATTTACTCTTCTTTCTTAGCTTCTGCTTCTACCCTCGTGATGGAATATTGTCTACAGCACGCATATTTCTTTCTTTTTTTAAGTTGGATTTTAAGTGCTGGATCAATGAGTGTAACTCATTGGTTAGCTGATTGCTCTGCTGTGTAAAATCAGGCATGCAACATCTCATAATATCGTAAGCATCTGCCGCCCTTTGAGCTTTGTCACTTTGCTGTAGAAACACAGCCAAGTATTGGCTGAGATTTTGTATTTTTGCAGTGAGCCTGGAAGGCTTCAGCTGACTACATTGCAGACAACAGTCTGCATCACAAAATCACCACACGTAGCGCAACATAATTTCCCCCAATTAGCAGTCTCTCTTCTGGAAAAGCCTGAGGCAGATGCAGTAGACAGATCCCTAGAGGAAATTGGACCATCTAGGTAGGTTTTTGAGATCAGTGGCAGATGTGTGTGTGTGTGTGTGTGTGTGTGTGTGTGTGTGTGTGTGAGAGAGAGAGAGAGAGAGAGAGAGAGAGAGAGAGAGAGAGAGAGACATGGAGAGAGAGAAAGAGAGAGAGAAATAGAGGCAGAGAAATGCAGGTGGGATGTGAATGTTCACAGTATATCCCTTTCTCCTCATTATTATCACAGGTAATCTTTGTGTCTTACAGTAAAGCCAATATCAGGAAAACTTTTCTTTTGCAGTGAGTGAGAAAAATGAAGCTGTTATGGATGTTAGATGTAATACTCTCCTTGGTTAAAAATAACAAATAAAAACCAGTAGAACAGAGGAGAGTGGAGACCAGAAGAGACAGCAACTGGCAAGGCCAATGACCTTTTTAAATTTGAGTGGAAAGTTTGGGGTCTCTTTCCATACAGCACGGTGGAAGATTATGTTTCAGATGGTCCTAAATGAGATGAAAGAGGAAGGGAGGAAATCCTACCCAAGCAGGGGGAAATGGTTGTCCTTAGCAGAGGATAGGGCAACAATTTGGCTACACTTTAAGACAAAGCTTGGAACAGTTGTCTGGTCATGCACGCTGGCAGATTCTTAGAATTTTATTTCAACAAAAGAGGAATTTTCTAAATTCTGCCTTTGGCAACCAAATGCATTGGGCAAACGCTGGAGTTATAACAGAGGACTGGATATCTTTTTGCAATGGGTGTTTTCCACAAGCTGTGACTATTATTATCATATGGGTTGTGTGATGTTCGACCCGGTGTTCCCTATTTGTTTCACCGAAACCAAGGTTCACTCTGGCAAAGTTTTCTCTTTTATTCGCTGCCACCAGTTGTTGTTGCTGTTTAGTCGTTCAGTCGTGTCCAACTCTTTGTGACCCCATGGACCAGAGCACGCCAGGCTCCCCTGTCTTCCACTGCCTCCCGGAGTTGGGTCAAATTCATGTTGGTAGCTTCGGTGACACTGTCCAACCATCTCCTCCTCTGTCGTTTCCTTCTCCTCTTGCCCTCACACTTTCCTAACATCAGGGTCTTTTCCAGGGAGTCTTCTTTTCTCATCAGATGGCCAAAGTATTGGAGCCTCAGCTTCAGGATCTGTCCTTCCATTGAGCACTCAGGGCTGATTTCCTTTAGAATGGATAGGTTTGTTTTCTTTACAGTCCAGGGGACTCTCAAGAGTCTCCTCCAACACCACAATTCAAAAGCATTAATTCTTCGGCAGTCAGCCTTCTTTATGGTTCATCTCTCACTTCCATTCATCACTACAGGAAAAACCATAGCTCTGACTATGCATACTTTTGTTGGCAAAGTGATGTCTCTGCTTTTTAAGATGCTGTTCAGGTTTGTCATTACTTTCCTCCCAAGAAGCAGGCATCTTTTAATTTCATGACTGCTGTCACCATCTGCAGTTATCATGGAGTCCAAGAAAGTAAAAACTGTCACTGCTTCCATATCTTCCCCTTCTGTTTGCCAGGAGGTGATGGAACCAGTGGCCATGATCTTAGTTTTTTGTTTGTTTTTTGTTTTTTTATATATATTCAGCTTCAGACTGTTTTTTGTGCTTTCTTCTTTCACCCTTATTATGAGGTTCTTTAATTCCTCCTCACTTTCTGCCATCAGAGTGGTATCATCTGCATATCAGAGGTTGTTGATATTTCTTCCAGCAATCTTAATTCCAGTTTGGGATTCCTCCAGTCCAGCCTTCCGCATGATGTATTCTACATATAAGTTAAATAAGCTGGGGGACAATATGCAGCCTTGTCGTACTCCTTTCTCAGTTTTGAACTAATCAGTGTTTCCATATCCAGTTCTAACTGTTGCTTCCTGTCCCACGTATAGGTTTCTCAGGAGTCAGGTACTATTTGGTCCACACAGTCAAAGGCTTTTGCATAGTCAATGAAGAAGAAGTAGATGTTTTTCTGGAATTCTCTGGCTTTCTCCATAATCCAGCACATGTTAGCAATTTGGTACAGTATCTCATTCCTCTACCCCTTCGAAATCCAGCTTGTACTTCTGGAAGTTCTCGGTCCACATATTGCTGAAGCCTACCTTGGAGGATTTTGAGCATATCCTTGCTAACATGTGAAATGAGTGCAATTGTACGATAGTTGGAGCATTCTTTGGCACTGCCTTTCTTTGGGATTGGGATGTAGACTGATCTTTTCCAGTCCTCTGGCCACTGTTGAGTTTTCCTAACTTGCTGGCATATCGAATTTAGCACCTTAACCACGTAATCTTTCAAGATTTAAAATAGTTCAACTGGAATGCCATCACCTCCACTGGCCTTGTTTTTAGCCAAGCTTTCTAAGGCCCACTTGACTTTGCTCTCCTGGATGTCTGGCTCAAGGTCAGCAACCACACTGTATGGGTTGTCCGGGATATCCAAATCTTTCTGGCAAAATTCCTCTGTGTATTCTTGCCACCTCTTCTTGATGTCTTCTGCTTCTGTAAAGTCCTTACCATTTTTGTTCTTTATCATGTCCATCTTTGCACAAAACATTCCTTTAATATCTCCAATTTTCTTGAACAGATCTCCAGTTCTTCCCTTTCTGTTATTTCCCTCTATATCTTTGCACTGCTCGTTTAAAAGGCCCTCTTGTCTCTCCTTGCAATTCTTTGGAAGTCAGCATTCAATTTTCTGTAACTTTCCCTATCTCCCTTGCATTTTGTTTCCCTTCTCTTCTCTGCTATTCGTAAGGCTTCATTGGACAGCCACTTTGCTTTCTTGCAATTCATTTTCTTTGGGATGGTTTTTGTTGCTGCCTCCTGGACAATGTTATGAGCCTCTTTCCAAATTGAGTTCCTTAAATCTGTTCTTCACTTCCACTGTGTATTCATAAGGGATTTAGTTTAGATTATACCTGAGTGGCCCAGTGGTTTTTCCTACTTTCTTCAGTTTAAGCTTGAATTTTGCTATGAGAAGCTGATGATCAGAGCCACAGTCAGCTCCAGGTCTTGTTTTTGCTGACTGTATATAACTTCTCCGTCTTTGGCTGCAGAGAATATCATCAATCTGATTTCGGTATTGCCCATCTGATGATTTCCATGTGTAGAGTTGCCTCTTGTGTTGTTGGAAAAGAGTGTTTGTGATGACCAACTTGTTTTCTTGACAAAACCTGGTTAGCCTTTGGCCTGCTTCCTTTTGAACTCCAAGGCCAAATTACCGGTTGTTCCTTTTATCTCTTTACTCCCTACTTTAGCATTTCAATCCCCTATAATGAGAAGAACATCTTTCTTTGGTGTCAGTTCTAGAAGATGTTGTAAATCTTCATAAATTTGTTCAATTTCAGTCTCCTCAGCATTGGTGGTTGGTACATAAACTTGGATTATTGTGATGTTGAAAGGTCTGCCTTCGATTTGTATTGAAATCATTGTATCATTTTCGAGATTATATCCCATTACAGCTTTTTACCACTCTTTTGTTGACTCTGGGGGCTACTCCATTCCTTCTATGTAACTGCATCCACAAAGGTCCAAAACAGGAGGACAAGGTGGGAATCACCCTCATTTTTCATAGCTTGGAGAAACACCATAATGCTACCTCTTGCTTTTGTAGAGAGACATGATTGTCTCTTCTACTTACAAATATTAGTTTTGCTACTTGGTAATTTAGTAGCCTAAGGGCTGTCCCTCCACTTTCTTTGTTTGGCAGATGGAGTTGTATTGGAATAAATAAAACAAACTAACACTATAATAACTGAAAGTTTCCAACCTCCTCCAACCTTGAAAATGATCTGTAAGAGGAAATAGTTTTCCTCAATTGACTCATCTTGCCTTAGTCCTCAGATGTGCTTGGAAATATTCTCATGATTATAAACTCCCTAATTTCAAGTTGAATGTTACTTTTTGGGTTCGGAACATAATATTGGGCCCTCCTTGCTCAAAAATTGTAATGCCAAATGTTTTATATGAATGGCTGTATGTGCAAAAAATGTAATTCAATTTAATAAACATTTAGTGTATCAATATTCATATTTTGATCTTGCTAAAGCGTGAAAGAACTAAAGGAACTCCTTAAAAGATCACTGAACTAGGCAAGATATCATAGAATGGCTGGTCAGGGCACCAACATGAGTTGCTGAACATCATGGACTCTTGACACCAAAGAAACAGTACTGCATGCTAAGGAAAGCATCTGCCAGGCAAAACGATTTGACTTTAATTTGGTTGAAATTGGCTGTTTCTGGAGGTTTAACTATATTTTTAATCCCAACCCTTGCCATGCTTCTGGTTATTTTGTTTTCCTTAGCCCAGGGGTCTCTAAACGTTTGAGAACGAGGGCCACATTGTACGTATATTTTCAACATTTTTTAGGGCCAAAGAAACCTGTGCATGTGTACACATGGCCACATGCAGTGCCCCCCTGCACGCACCTATGCATGGACACCCACGTGCACACATGGATGCACCACCTACACGTATGCCCACCCATATGCACAGACCCTAACCCCCCCCCCATCGTGTGCACAGGTTGAACGGAATAGGATGGATAAAATGGCAAGGTGGGACAGATGTGGCCCACGGGCCATAGTTTGAAGACCCCTGCCTTCACCAAATAGAAACTTTGAGTTTAAGAAGAAGGTGTATGGGGAAGGAGAAGGAGTCAGAATGCTTAGATGCTGTTTGTTTAGAGAGATGGGTGGTAAATTCCGAACCTTTAGCTCAAGAGTGAACTGAAGACACATACACACACAACCCTCTTGCAGACTGCAAACTACAGTTATTTCCATCTCAGAAGCTACACCCAGCCTCCAACAGTGGCTATGAGATTTTGAGACTTGAATAAAAACACATAATTTTCAAGCTGCCCACAAGAACTTGGTGGACAGCCCGAGGAAGATGAATTATCATCAAGAGATTACTGTTTAGTTTTTTAGTTTTTGTCATTTTTTAATTGAGCTAATAAAGGTCCTCGCCAACTCTGTTCGGGATCTTTTTTGCTGTCATGCTGAAGTACTGTATGCTTTTGGAATTGCAGCAGAAGGTGTCTATCTCTGGACTAGATCAGATGGAAAGCTCTTTATCTCTTTAGATTGAGAGCAAAGACCAAAGTCCAACTGAAATGCATGTGGGACTTTCTCTTCACCGACGAAGCAGCTGCTGTTGCCCATTTTGCTGAAGAGCTCCAACAACTTATGAAACGTTTTAGTAAAGCCTGCCAAGATTTTGGATTAACAATCAGCCCGGTAAAAATACAAGTCATGGGCGAGGCTGTGGACTCACCTCCCTCTATTACCATATCCACATAAGAACTGGAGGTTGTTGATGATTTCGTGTACCTTGGCTCAACGATCCCTGACACTCTCTCTCTAGATGTCGAGCTGGATAAACGCATAGGCAAAGCAGCTACCATGTTCTCTAGACTCACAAAGAGAGTATGGCTCAATAAGAATGTGACAACATATACCAAGATCCAGGTCTATAGAAGTTGTGTCCTGAGTACACTCCTGTACTGCAGCGAGTCCTGGACCCTTAGTGCACGGCAGGAGAGGAAGTTGAACACATTCCATATGTGTTATTGAAAGCTGGCTGGATAGCTCAGTGCTCTAGGAATCTGGCTGAGGAACCAGAAGTTGGGAGTTTGATTCCCCACTTGCATCCTGCAAGTAGAGCGAGCCTGGGTGGCCTTGGGCAAGCCACACAGTCTCAGAGTGCCCCCCCAGGAAAAGGGCATGGTTAACCCATTCTGAGTAGTCTGTACCTGGGAAAACCCTGAAACAGGTCAACATAAGTCAAAATTGACTTGATGGTATGTGATGATGATGATGTGTTACTGAAGACACATTACATCCTGTCAGTTCATGCACTGAGCAGGTTGTGTGTGTCTCACCTGATTCTATGACTGAAACTCACGTCCTTTGATAGGGTGATCAATGAGTGATAAAATACAAAGGTTTGTATTCTGTTCTGAACTGAAGGGTAATGGTCTAAGCTTTCTCCTGCTCTGGCAGATTCCCCTCTACAATCATGCAACTGGTCGTCTCACAAATGGTACAAGTTGAGAGAGAGAGAGAGAGAGAGGGAGAGAGAGAGAATTATTAAATTATTTCAATAGGGCGAATTATAGCAGAGTATAAAACTCTTGAGACTCCTTCTCAGACTTGACTGGAATTGTCTTCCTTCTGTGACATGTACACCTGCATATGTAGGATTTATGAACAGTTTAGACTCCTGACAGCCAAAGAAGTTCTGGATGCTGTTAGCCTGATTTATGCAGCTTATATTTATTTGAGAATTAGACATGAATGACCAAACCTTCCCATGTCATAGGTTTTTCATAGGTGTGGCTTGGGTGTGCCTCGACTGCATGAAAATTATGACACAGACAGCAGCTCTAAAAGCACCGCCATCCATCCTGGGGTGAATGCTCAGAGCCCAGCTGAGAACAACTGAGTCAAATGTGTGGAGACATAAGAAGGTCGTCAGTCAGTTCCCAGAACTGACATTCCCAGAAGCTGCCATAATGCTGATAAAAGGCTGTTTGGTAAATGGCAAGTTTGTGAATGGTAAAGAAGGAGCGGGCGGGGGGGGGGGTAGGGAAGGAATGTGGAAGAAGGAAAAGAGCACTTAAGATATAAAAGATTTCGAGCTGTTAGTGGACACTGGCATGCAGTATTCTCGGTAGGCATGCTGATTGAAGCTAATGGGAATGTGTTCTACAATCAGCAATCGAACTGCTGTGAAGAAAATGCAAAAAGCAGACCAATGAATGCGAAGCTTTTAGAACAATGCCTTGCCGAAACAGACGAGAAGTGATGTAACTTGGAAGACTGGAAGAAGGGGGAGAGCGGAGGTTTTTGGGGAAATGTAAAATTTTCAAATATGGTGTTTTATTACATTACAGTGATTTAACAGCAGAGTTGGCACAGAACAACTCCACGGTACAGGCCAAGAGCACCAGTGGAATCTATTATGATTTATTTAATGCTACAAGGGAAATGCCTAGCTCTTGTTTGGGACAAGGGCTGGTATGCTATATTAAAACTGACCATTTGGAAAGTGTGCTTGGCTTACAGTCCTGGGAGAGGTAGGACTGCAGGCTGTTTTCCTGGAGTGCGGCAGAGCTGGATTTGCTGGGCTGCTAAACCAGAATTTGGGCTAGTGATGTGGCCTTTTTCATGCTTCTTATAAAGACTGCATGTTTGCAAGACTGGAGAAAGAATTGCTGTGTGCTTTGCCAACTCATCCAATTTGAATAATATGGTATCTGTTTTATTTCCTTGGAAGGTTTGGGATGTGATGCCCCCGTGACGTAACAGTCATGTGGTGATTTAGGAAAGAGTTTTGCCAGCTGAGCAACACATCGTAGAACACCTTTGCAGGTGTAATTACAGCTCTCAGACTCCTCCAGTAGACACGACTTTGTGGGAGTTGTAGTTTCCACAAGCAACCTGACGAGTTCTGGGTTTGAAACTGGATGGGTAGGCTAAATGGGGATGATGCTCCCTGCTGATGATGGGGGGGGGATGGAGCTGGCAAAGAGGAATGGTATGGAGTAAGTGGGAAAATCTAGCCAGCCTGTTCCTGCATTTCTTGAAAACATTTAGGGATCACATAAGCTTTCTGCAGGCACGCTGGCTACACTGTCTATTTTTGTATCCTTCGTATGAAAGGTGAAGGAAGACCCCAAGTGTGTTGAAATGAACATGTGAGAACCATGTTCATTTCAACATGTTCTTATAGCGAAGACCTCTATAATGTAGTGAAGGCCTCTAAGAATCACAAAGAGACTTTGAATTGTTTAATATCCAAAGGTCGAGGCAAAGAGGCAAAGGTCACCTGCATGGGACACTGGTGGTTGACTCATTTTCTCTGACATGGAAATAAATGAGCCTCAGATTACAAGTTATATTAAATAGGTTGCACACAGCTTCCATCACATTATTGTTCACCTCAAAAGCAAGTATAATGGGAGCTAATCTGGATCAGGACCATAATGTGATGGAAGGTTTAAATCTCCTCTCTCTAGCTACTCCCTTCCTCCACTCCCACATCCGGTGCTGCCGCTGGCTCTGCTCTCCCTTCCAATCGCTCCGGAGCTTCCGGTCAGCTATCCACTCGTCTGCCTGGCAGTGAGACTCGTCTTCCCTCCTTCTGCCAGGCGTCGATAGTCGACCATGAGCTCCAGAGTAATTGGAAGGGAGAGTGGAGCTGGCGACAGCAGCAGACACGCGAGTCGATGGTCTGGCCCCAGGGTGCTGAACCCTCATTATGTTCAGCTGTGTGGGGATATTTATATTCATAATACACCCATCTCTAATCAGCACCAATAGATTGTGGCTAGTAACTATTATTATGGGGAGTATTTGGAGCAGCTCAGTGTGTGGATACACAGCAGGGAAAATAAATAGTATGATCCACTATAATCTGCATTTTTTGAATTGGGTTCCTGTTGGGTTCCAAGGGTGAAACTGTTGTAGTGGTCCAGACAACAAACAGTTATTGTGTTGCAGGAATTAGTAGAGACAGAGGCACATAAGGCTTCGTTTGCACAGAATTCCAACAGTGGAATCTGGCTTTGATCTGGTGAAGTGCCAACTGGCAAACTCCGTTGAGTCCTCTCCTTCCTCTAAAAAAAAGAAAAAAAGAAAAAACAGTTCCCAAAACAACTGAAAATAATCTGTTGCAGTGCTAACTTTGGAATGCCTCATTTTAAAGGACACACTGTCTTAGGCAACAGGTGCTTGACTGAGGGGAATGGACACCCCCAGAAAGTTCCCCTTTGCGTCTGATCAGGGATCACACATGCCACAATGCAGAAGAAAGTGAGGCTGGCAAATCAGAGCAGAAGTAAACCATCCTTGCTGGCTGAAGCAAAAAAAAAAAAAAAGCTGAAAAGGGATTATTCCCCACTTGGCTTCCTCAGAGAAGAATTAAGCATTTCCTTTCGCTAAGAGGCTAAAAAAAATCAGAAGAGAGACATAAGGGAGTTTTATATCTTTAGGCCTATGCATTTGACGTGTAGTTTGACCCTGAGAGCATATGCTAAATGGGACAATGTAAGCTAGTTGGAGTGCATTTTCATTAAAAGTCCAGGAAAATAATTGAAAATTGAACAATGGAAAAGGTGTCATTTTTTTCACTACTGCCAAAAATATTTAAGCAAATATCAGTTCAGTCGCTAGCTGCATTGATCTCTATCATATATAAAACAGGTGGAAAAAATATTGATACCATCTGTTTCTTATCTATGCCTTGTTTGTAATGTGGCGGAAGAAGACATATTGTACTGGAGTGTTTTACTACTGTGGCTTAGTTTATTACAGTGCAGTCCTTGTTGGTGATAATTTATGCTTATCTTATTTTTGTGTCACTGCTTTAGCCTGTTCAAAGTTCTTACTGAAATAAACTCGTGTCTGCAAATATCACAACCAAATGCTGATTTTCACAAAGGATCATTTTGTACATATTACTTCAATTTTGTTTTGAGATTAAAATGTCTTATTTACTTTAATTTCTGGTTGTGTAAGCAAAGTGCTTTTCATTTGCTGAAACTTGAAACGTTCAGGTTGATCAGACATATTGAGAATTCAATGTGTGCCCCACAGTTTGGTCCAATTTTTTTTTGGGGGGGGTAGGCTGGTTCATTTCTTTCCTGAGTGACTGCACAACATATATGGCATTGCAAACCAGTCCATCCCTGATCAATGCCTTCTTCTGTCCTTGTTAGGGACTAGTGTTTTTTTGTTTGTTTTTTGTTTTGGTGCAGGTAAGATCACTCCATTTTAGTTTGGTTCCTGCATGTGTCATCACTGGGATGGAATCAAAGTGCATGGCTCAAGATGTGGGAAGGAAACTTTCACTTTCTCAGGATCATTAAGTGGCTTAAGCAAAGCATGAGGAAGGAGACAGGAGGGGGATTTTTTGTTGCTGTTTTTCTTTTCCTTTAAAGGGAAAGAAGATTGTTCTAAATCTTGATAAACAGGGTTGCTTAAGGTGCAGTGTGTTCAATCCTCTCAAATGACATTGTTTTTGTTTAGTTGTTTAGTTGTGTCAGACTCTTAGTGACCCCATGGACCAGAGCACGCCCGGCCCTCCTGTCTTCCACAGTTGGGTTAAATTCATGTTGGTTGCTTCGATGACACTGTCCAACCATCTCATCCTCTGTCGTCCCCTTCTCCTCCTGCCTTCACACTTTCCCAACATCAGCGCCTCAAATGACATGCTTAACCTCAAAAGTGACCCTGTTTGGCACAATCTAGACTGCTCTAGGCTGAGATAACTGGGCCATCTAGTTGCACCCTCAATCTTCTTTTTTTAGCTTTGGGAAGCAAAATATTTAGGTATTTTCATTTCACCTTTATTTTAAAAAAACCCACAGAGTTTCTAAAAATTCATTTTTCAAGTGCTTCTCCCATGTCTCCTAGCTAAGGGCAAGTAGCCATCCTGGTTGAGGTATTCTAGTAGTTCTAAAAAGTAGCTTTTGCAAGCTGTCAGCCAAACGTTCCTTACATGTTTGTGAAAAAGAACAGTTTGATGAAGTGCAGGCCTGCTTTGGCTTGCTGAATAGAATGACATACTGAAAATGAGGACAGGAAGGCAGAACCTGAATAAGAACCTAATTGAACAAGATAAGGAAGCAATCTGTCCTGGAGAATTAAGAAGTGCAGAGAAAACAAGAGATCGTAACAGGCAAAAATTCACTAGAACAAGAAACATGTAGCATTAACAAACACATTAGTGTTTTGATGGAGAGGCTGTTATGTCACAAAACTTAACTACATAAGAAGCTCTGCTGTGAAACAATAGATGTCTTCTTCATTTTTTGACGGTTGCCATGTGGTCCTATTTCCTTAGCCATGTGAAAAGGTTATATTGAGGCAGCCTTTCCTTAAGTCCTTGAGTGAAACACCCTAGTAGAGAAACACAGCAACAGCCTCACAGAGGCATCCTGTGGAGACATGCCATCCATCTCCAACAGAGAAGAAGATACAAAGGCTTCCGCCTTCCCTTGCTGAAAGTCAGTACAATGTGCAGTACAGTAATAGTGTCATGAAAATCTTAAGCTCCTTCCACCACATCTCACTTTGATCCACTTATAACTAAGAGGAGATAAAAGTCTCATGTTATCAGTACCACAGTTCTTTGGAGGGAGTGGGCAAGATTTTGACTCAGTGGGAAACCAGATGAATGTCTTAACCTGACATGTTAGTCCTCAGACTAGTCAGAGGAAGGCAAAAATGAATCAAAATGATATTCTGGAATATTTGGGGGGGCTGTTGTGAAGTTTCTCCAGTTTGTAAAAAGGATACATGTATTTTCTGTGAGAATATGTTGTTTAGGTTCCTGTGGAATATATTGGGTTGCCTTCTCATTCCTGTAGAATATACGGGTTGCTTCTTGAAGAACAGGGTGGCATTACATTCTTTCCATTGATGCCCACATGTTGCTGCTTAATATTTTTGTGTATTTATTAATGCCAAACATTTATTTCCAAAAGCAAAACTGCTGCTCTGTTCTTCTCACGGGAGATGATTATTTTGGCTCACCTGCTGGAATTTAGGTCCTTGAACAGCTTATTGAATGTTCATATGGAATTTGATCCATTCATCATGATTTTGACTTCTTTCACACACCAGGATGGGACATTTTAATCCCTCAGAATTTGAACAGAGCTAGACTTAGAAAGCAGGCATTCTTCAACACTGACATCTGAAAAGTTGCATACAGTGTTCTCAAGTTGCAACCACTTGCTGTTTACTGCTGTGTCAGAGAGGCTGCTGATGAAACATAGCTTTGGGGATTCATCCCTACAAATCTACTGCTTTATTGCCTTTTATTATTATTTTTATTTATTGTATTTATACCCCACCTATCTAGTCATTTCAACCACTCTAGGCGGCTTAGGAATCTTGTTTGTCCCAATCAGTGTATGATGTCAAGAAAAAAATATATCCTATTTTTTTTTTAACAAAAAAAACAGAAGTGGCATATTCTGGTTGTTGGTAAGGCAGTCCATGAATGGGAAAGAGGGTGGCACTAGAATACTCTGGAAATGTAAGAAATGTACATTACATTAATACCAACCCTAACCCTCTGTACACTAGAATTCTAGTAGGATCAGAATATACTGTATACTATGCAAACATTTTTAACAAAAGTTGGTACATGGGGGTTTAATAACACAAATGGAAACTCTTATTGCTATGGGTGCCTTCTTGATTTCATTTATTTGTCAATTGTTTTGGCCTCTCTCTCTCTCTCTCTCTCTTTTGTATTTTAGGTCTTTTTAAAAAAACATGCAAACAATGAACACATGTAACATCAATGAGTTACGTAGTTGTAAAAATTCAGGAATAATGAACAGCTTCTAAAAAATGATGTTTCATGATCTGTCAGAGAGGCCTGTGAGGCAGTTTTCTTCTAGATTTCAAACATTGTACTTAGGCAGACAAGAAGCAAACTTTGGTGATCTGCATAACAGCTTGGCATTCCTCCGTAGTCACTCATAGAGCTATATGTGTTCCAGGAGAAAATTTATGTCCAGGGTAGATGCTTCCATTGAGAGATACAGTTTAATGTGTATCGAGCACGGCATAAATTCCTCATTAACCTTTACAACCATCTGGAGAGAGAACTGCTGCTCATATCACAACAGACCACGTCAGCGACAACAACTGTAACCTAAAACGCTGCATTTATGAGACAGCAGCCGGGCTCATGAGCGGCTAAAGAACTCAAAGGGAGCAACCAGAAGGCACCTCCGTGGCGCTCTCCATGCAGAAATTCAAAAGGCACTTGAGAGATCCTGTCGGTGCACTGCAGTGGTCAAGATGGGTCAGCAGCCGAAGATTCACTCAAAAGACTTTCCTCTCCAGGACTGTCCTAGACAATCTGAACAAAGTGGCTGGATTCTTTTGTTAAAACTGTAGCCTTCCCGTTTGTTTGGCTTTTATAACAGGCAGCTACTTTAATATGGGCTGCTGAACTTCCAAAGGCAGCTACCCACTTAATGCCTCAATTTCCATGTTTTATTTTACATGTAATTTAAAGCCCATGGTTCCTTAATTGTAAAATAGGCCTTATTAAAATAATAGCTTGAAAAGCAGTGGGATATCTAGAGCAGTGGAATGAAGGTTGCTAGCTTAACTGCTGTTTATGTGGATTTAAAAAGGAGGCAAATCCAATATAAAACCAGAGAGATGTTTCTAATGCAATCAAAGACCACAGGGTACTACAGCCACACTCTGTTTTTTCTGTATACCTAAAGCATATACTAATATGTATCTAAATAGAGGGCAATTTCTTTCTTTCTTTCTTTCTTTCTTTCTTTCTTTCTTTCTTCTCTATACACAAGCAGATAGATATATATAGATTAGTGATAGAAATTCCCCACCCCCTCTAAGGATGTGTATGCATGGGTGTGTACAGTATATGGCTAAATAGGCAGAGTTTGTCCCATCTCGGTCTTTAATTAGATACGCAACAACTTCCTTTACTGCTTTGGTGACCCATGACACAACAGTGATAGTGCAGTCTGAGGAAGCAAAATGGGGCATTCAAAAAAATCTGGCATTTATTATTTACAAAAGAATAAAAAGAATAAACCTGTTAGTATAGGAGTGGCTCAATCTGTAAGGAAAAAAGAGAGTAAATTTTGCATTTCTTCTGCCTCTGGCCTTTTCTTTACAACCACACACTGAGGGTATATCTAGAGGTCAGTTCTCTTTTCTATCTCTCATACTTTGATTTTTACCAAGTCTTTTCACCTATGAAGCTGCTTATGTATGCTAATATCTTCCTTTTTCCTCCAAGTAACCGCTTATTAAGCTATCATTGTTAAAGTAATCATCAGTGTCCATACCTTTCCAATTTCTGTTCCAATTTATCCATGTTCCATCCAATCACATCTATAAATTTCTGCCTATTGAGGTAACTTGTTGTGGAGTTAATATGCTATTATTGATATTATTGTTGTTGTTTTTTTGGTTGCTGTGTGACAAGTTTTTTTAAAGGCTTTGTGTAAGTGTGTAAAATAAATAATAAAAATAATATATCTCTCAACACTCAAAATAGTATTAGAATGGGTCAGATGGGAAACAGAAAAGAGTACTCATTTTCAGTCATTTGTCACTGCATTTGTGTCAGAGTAAAAACGGAAGTGAATGCATATTTTCTTCATTTTTTCATGCAGTCCAAAATGAATGGGCAGATCCATGATCTCATATAAAGACACATGCTCCTAATGGAAATCAAAACATATTCAGTGTTAGAAATGAGATCCCCTCAAGTACACTGGGCCCAACTGAATTATGCTGCTTAAGATCATGGCCAGCTCTATGAACTGGGCTGGAAACTGCGTGGATGCCAATGTGGTTTTTGAAGAACTGATGTCTCAGCCGCTGCATACCCTGAAAGCACTCTGCAAAGGCAGATCCACAGTTGGTGTCATAAATTAATGTAGCAAGATCGTTTGGATGAAGCTGGTGGACCAGCTTACCTTGGAGACAAATGCTATTCTGTCCATAAGCTACCAGCTACTAAAGCCTGCAGAGGAAAAACTGAGTTTAACAACCATTTGTTGTTTCAAAGGATGTGAGGAGATATTTCTTTCCATTCTGTTTTTAATTTTCAATGATCAATTTTAATTTAGATGCTATACTGTAAAGTGCCCCATTTCGTGAACATGTATGACATAATTAGTTGAGCTGAGACTTACAGCCAAAGCTGTGTTCTTATTAAGCTATCTGTAATTAATAGTTGGCCATTCTATAACTCCTTCCATACCAACGACCTCCAGTGCTACTGCTCTCTTTCAGTGTTTCAGAAGAAAAACGTATGTGGACTGTGCCATGGGCATCTACGTTCTTGATTTGTCTGCTGCTGCTGAGTAAACAATTGATCCTATTTTTTTTAAAAAATGATTTTTTTAAAGCTAAGTTTTAACTATTTTTTAAAAAACTAAAAAAATCAACTGGAAGAAAATTTGGGCAGCTAGTAGCCAAGAACCAGGATATAGGATGTGTTTCTGAAAATATTATCCATTCCAGCAAATTTTTATTTGGGACCTTAACATTTACTTTACAGAATTGCTCCCTCCATTCCAGACCCACTTTAATTCATATACGCTAGTCATGCTGTTGAAGAGCCACCCAATGCTTATCTGCTTTCATGCTTTGCAGCTTTCAGCCTTGCGGTATTTCTACAATATGCTGTACTTATGACCAAAAGACTATGAAATATGAAGGCAATATGATCAAATAGACATGCAAGGTGAATGGAACAGTTTCACAGGTGAGAGCGATAGCAGTCGGATTAAATGCACTACTCCAACAGAAAAGGTAATGCACGGTGGGTGGAATATACTGAAGACTTGTCATCTTTTATATGATTAAGCTGGGCATGAGGTGGCCAGGTGTCACAACATAAGGAGCTGCAGAGAAGGTAGCATTAAAAAACCTTTGTCCAAAGAATTGTTTGGAACAAAGTGTGTCCTGTTCTTGTCACCAATTTCAGACTGGAAAACAATTACACTGATCCCAGAATATGCAATCTGCTAATTTAAAAAAATCTTAAAGAACACTGGGGTTTAATTTAGGCAGGAAAGAGAAGCAAAGGGTAGAGAATATGAGTGACATTGATACATTAAGACAGTAAGAAGGCAGTGTGGCAGAGAGGAGGTGAGCTATTTAGATAAAACTGTATATAGTCAAAAGAAGTAAGGGCTGTAAATTGTCAATAAATATTGTTTGGGATTAAACAAATTAGTACTGTAGTTCATAGTAAGAAATTCATGAAAACCAGATAAAAGCAAAACACACAAAATAATATCTAACTTTAGAGCATACTACACTGTTTATAATTTCATTTGAGCACTCAGAGCTGAAAGACTTCATGTATGTTTCCCTTAGGAAGTCCTAAATACTTTTAAACAGTGGGCCACACTTAGACTGTACAGAAGTGGAATACTCGTCTTCAGATCATGACAGTCATTGGAACACTCATAAGATCTACAAAGTTGGAATTCTTCATATTCATGAGAGGTGTAATCTTTGTGCAATATGCAAATCCATTGTCAGATATTGAAAATATACATACAATAACTCAAAGTTTGTTATCCAAATGGGTTACTGTTCTATATATCCTGGGGAGAGGGACCATGAGAGGAGAGAGAGAGAGAGAGAGAGAGAGAGAGACCAGCCAGACTACTGACAAGAGGACCATACACCAATAATTTTGGGTTAGGCAATGTTCATGTAACATTTATTGATGAGACATAAGAGGCCTCTCTTTCACACTTCCCATTCACACAAGATACTCACTCATCCAAAACACTCTTCTCTGGTGGGTGATCAGTCCTCAGCAAGGGTGATGGGAGCAGTCGTTGCAGCGCTGTCGAAACCCACCTGTCTCTTCCTGGGTCATCCTTCTTCTAGGCATGGAACTCCCTTGTGGGCAAGCAGGGGTCAGACTCTGGTTTCCTGGACAGATACAATCTGTTGCCATGCAGAAATCTTTCCTTTCATGTGTACGGGTTATTCCATCTGCCACAGAATTGGCTTCAGCTAGCCTTGCTTCCCCTTTCTTGTTTGGACAACTGGTTAGAGCCAGCCTTCTTCCTTTTTTTCTATCTGAACGAACAAATCCACATTTAGAATGTTCTTTCCATGTCTGCGGTTTCTTGCTGATATAGAAATTTGAAACGCTTGCAACTGTTTGCAGATTTGTATCAGGCTCACCATCCCATCTTCCCTTGCAAATCTCCATCTTCTTTTCAGGCCTGATCTTTCTGCAACCCCCCCCCACACACACACACACACACTGTCACTCATAACAATTGCTGATGAAAACAGCAGTGAACACCCTCTTGGGTAGCAATGCAGATGATGTAACTTTGGGAGGCAAATCGTCTCAAGGTAATAAAGCACTGTAAATACTATCAATTGCATGTTGAGTCACACAACTCAGTAGATTTTATCTGTGGTGATTTCTTAACCTAAGATACTTTGCTTTGACATGTTACATTGTTTCTGTTATACCCCCATAACTAGGCAAGAAGATTTGGGCCCTTGCCTCACATCAAGACTCCACTTTCTCCCTTCATCTAGAACAGTGATGCCAACCTTAGATCCTCTTAGACTAAAATTCCCAGAAGCCTTCACCACTAGCTATGCTGGCCAGGACTTCTGGGAACTGTAGTCCAAGAATACCTGGGGACTCAAGTTTGGGAACCACTGGTCTAGGAGGACATGTATAGAGTACACAAGTCTTTCATTTTCTTCACAATGTTACAGTGGAAAGCACCAACACACCAACACACACACACACAGAGCGAGAGAGAGATCGAGAGAGAGAGAGAGAGAGTCCTTCATTTTCTCTTTCATTCCTTTTGCTATGTGAAACCCTCTTTTGAGTTTTGCGTTTAAATATCAAGGAACTTTGTTTAATTACCAGCCATTCTCTGACCACACTCCCAAAAAATGAATCAAGAACAACAACAACAAAATTTGGGATAATCTGTCTGCTTCGTAAAGGAAAAGGATTTAAGCCTTGATACATCATTTGCAGAATCTTCAGGGATGCAGTTTTCTCCATGCCTTGTAAAAGCAAAGTTTAACCAATAAATCAATAAGAACATCAAATAGGTTATGTGTATGCTGTTCTTTCAGTGCCAGTTGAGTGTTATATCACTCCGTCTAGACTGCTGGACTGGGATCCAATGATGTAGGGCTCTGTTTTCAGTGCTGGTGCTGACCTCTTTGGTGGCTTTGGACCAAGAACAGCTCCTCTAGTTCACCTTCTACTTTGTTTGTGCTGCCTGCTGTTAGCTTTAAAAATGCTGGAGGGAAGCGGCCACCATTTCCTCTGTGTGCTGTGAATGTAATATCTCCTGTGTATGGCACCAATCAGGAAATGTGGTCATCTACCCTTTGAGGCAGTCCAGGATTTAAACAAGATGGCTGTCTGAAAGAAGAACAGGGTGATGTGACAAAAATTAGAGACATCACAATGGAACTATACTCGAGAAAGGTAAAATTATGGGGACTGGCTTTTTTCAGAAGATACTATAACGTCAGGTGTGCCGCAATGCAACTGGTTGTTTATTTAATTTATTTATTGCATTTGTATGCCACCTTTCTCCCAGCAGTGCAAATCAAGGCAGTTGTTCCTGACAAGCCAAGGCCTCATCCTGCCTCTTTCACATGCAACTCACGGCCACTCTGGTACTTTACACCAGACAGGCTGCTTTCAGGGATGAGGAAAATGGTCAGTCTCATTCTTGTTATTTTCTCAGGTTCTCACCACTGTTCTCATGCTGTCCAGTTTGCACATTGTGGGTTGCAATACCTTCTTCCCCACAGGGGAATTTTTTTTTGTATGTCCCCCCTCTCCATATACTTATTTTTGTATGCATTTGGGAAAACTACTAAAGCTGAGCTATGTGTGTGTTTTGCATTTTCAAATGCATTCATTTGGTGTTGCGCTAAAGGCATCTTGCAGATTTCTGAAATGGCCTTATGGTGTTATGATCCTCTTAAAAGGATCAATATTCATACAATAGTGAAATTATAAGGGGCCTATAATGCCATCAAGTCCAACCCCCTGCTCAGTGCAGAAATACAAGGTGGTAATTCTGAGCCAAGGCTTGTTTCATCCCACTGGTGATCTTGGGAGGTACAAAATGAGTACTCCTGTGTGGAGAACCAAACCCAACTAATTTCTTTCCCATCCCAGCTCCTTACAGCAGAACCAAGAAGAAACTTCTCGCAGGGATTTTGTCACAGAGTACAAGTCACAAAGCAGCTTCATGTTACCCAGGATACTATCTCTATACTGAGCATAACAAATATACTGAGCATAACAACAGCACACGTAGGAAAAAAGAAAAGAAAAGGGGACACGGTTATGTCTTGTCTGAAGAATCCCCATTGACTCTGCCCGTCACAATGTGGAGAGATATGATGGTCACATCTTAATCTAAAGGGTAAGCAATGAAATAGCAAGGTTATTAGAAAGAAAGTCAAAACACAGTCTGTAACACTGGAAGAGCGTACTCAAACATCATCAAAATCTGAAGTCACACAAAGCAATTTGAATGTTCAGTTGCTTGGACCTGAGGAACCACCATAGGCTGCTCTGATTATCTTGGGAGATGTGCAGGGTATGAGTGACACAAATAAATAATAGCTGATGACCACACAAAGTATGGAAGGATGAAGAGAAGCTCCTGTCTTAAAATTACTGTTGTTTCACTTTTTTTTTTTTTTTTGGAAACAGGAATAATTTGAACGTTCTGGGAACAAATTGGGGAAACAAAAATGCTGTTTGTGTATGTATAAAGGGATAATATTATTCAGCACCTTCTAGGTTTTGAGACGTCATATGAACATTCTTTCCATACTTTCCTGGCAATGCTGAAATCTTACATGACCTATGAAATGAAATCTACACCATCACCATCACCCCCTACATTGTTCTACTCTAGAATGCATAATATGAATAATATTAGAATTGTTGCTCCCAACACCATAATCACAGCTATAGACATCTCAGACCACAGCTGCGATACAAGGACATCTGCAAGCGGGATCTGAAGGCCTTAGGAATGGACTTCAACAGATGGGAAACTCTGACATCTGATCGTTCAGCCTGGAGGCAGGCGGTGCATCACGGCCTCTCCCAATTTGAAGAGACACTTGTACAGCAGGCCAAGGCAAAGAGGCAGTCATGAAAGCAACAAAATGAGCGAACTGGACAGGGGACAGATTGCATTTGTCTTCAGTGTGGAAGGGACTGTCACTCTCGAATTGGCCTTCTCAGCCACACGAGACGCTGTTCCAAGTCCTCCATACAGAGCATGTTACCATAGTCTTTTGAGACTGAAGGATGCCCAACTAAAGACATCTCAGAAGCAGCATGTAGTAATGGACAAAATTGATTTTACATCATACCACAACTTGGATACCCTCTGCCGTATTCCAAGACATGTAGTTAGGTGCATGTATGGGTTCCTCGTTCTTGTTCTCCCTTGTATCTCTGAACAGAAACAGTATTTGAAAAAAGAGGGGGAAACTAAGGGGGTGGAGGGAAAAGAAACTCATAAAAGAAAAAAGTGAAAGATAAATGGAAAAGGAAATCTTAATAAGGTTCCTTTTTGGGGAAGACTGCTGTATTAGATTAAAGTCATACATGGGTTTCAAAGGAAATCATATGTCGGCAGAATGGTGCGCCCACCTGACAATGCATGCTAACAGAATTGTAAATGTAAAGGGTAATGCTTGTCAGCTCCTGACAGCTCTAAATGGCCTTTTAGTTCAGTACGCAGAGCTGTCATAAAAAAACATAAAAATGCATATGCAGACAGCTGAAACTGCTATGCACATCATTATCTGCAAATGGTATAAGTATCCTGAACAAAGGGCCTTCCAGTTTAAGGACATGCATAAGACATTCTTTCTGCCTCCAGCCTTAAAACAAAGTGCTGTCAAGAAAACAAGATTCACAGTGCCAGAACTGAGGATTCTCTGTCAATCAGCAAGGTGGTACATTTGTACATATTTTTCTGACCCCACGTATGAGAAGAGCATCCTTAACAGATGTGTATTTAACTTCTGGCAGGCACATCTGCTTCTTTGACTTTTTTAATATGTATATCTGCTCTCTTTAGGAAAAAAAATAACTATAGAGCAGAACAGTTTTGTTGTGTGTTTATTCATGCCTTTGTACCTTGGTTTCTTTCTCCAGTCTGCCTTTTCTGAAGTATTCATTTAACGGCGACACTTTTTATATGATAGATGAATTGAAAGATCAGGATGATTTAACCTGGGAATTAGGAACTTCTCTTGGATGGCAACTCTCTTGTTTCTTTCAGTCTGTTCAATATGATTTCTAAAGTACTGGGTGTGGCAGGGGTGTGGAGAAAAGAATATTTGGAAACAGGCCAACTTGGTCAAAACTTCACAAAGTTCGTGGACCTGGAATAACTATAAATGTTTGAGAGAACTGGACAGATGGGGGTCTTGGGAAATTACAAAATATGCAATGAGGCAGCAATCCTATCAGTATTTACTGGCAGGAAGCACCATTAATATTTGTGGGACCTCAACTCCAAATAGACATAGAGGAATGTGCTGTAAGAGTCAAGGAGCTATGATGTCTGAAAGACCAGAGAAGTGTATGGAGCACAGCCTGCAAACATTACTCTCTTAAAACTACTACTCCCAGAATCCCCTAGGCAAAATGGACACTGACTGTGCTAGCTGGGTGATTCTGAAAGCTAGTAAAATTTACAACAGGGATGGACAAATGTCCACGGGTCTGGAATCTCACACACAGTCAATTCAGGACCCTGGAGAGCTGTGCCCCATGAACCCCACCCCACAGAAATTAGTTCCTTTCTTTTGTTGAAGAAGCCTTCTTGTGTTGGCCTTTTTCTTTTCTTTCTTTTTTCTTTTTTGCAAGAAAATTCAATTTCTCAGGTCTGGGAGTGCTGGGAGGCCTTAGAAGCACTGAGGACCATAGACATTTCATGGGTTGCCAGTTACCCACTCCTGGGTTACGTGCTCTGGTATGTAACAGGAGAACAAGTAGGAATCTAGAAGCTGGGTAAGTGAACATCATTCGTATTTGCATAAAAGGCAAGCAAGGAAGCTTTACGTCCTATTAAGTCATTATTTTCTGTTACTGTGGAATGAAATGAGAGTGTGTGCTGTGATTCATCCCTCTCCACTCATCACCTTTCACTGTTTACTGGGGAGAAGAGCATTTTCCACAATGTAGTTACATACTTCCATAGAAGTGCCACCTTGCCTTCTTGTTGTTTCCAGTTGCACAGAACCCAGTAACCGAGGCAGTGAACTACAGCCACGAAAGAAGTGGAGACTTCCTATATAAGCCCTATTCAGTCTTTACATGCCCAATTCTCTCCAACATACTTGCGGGCAGGGGTTGCTCTTCTGGTCTCATTCACCATTTTCTCCACACGAAGAGCAGCATGACTGCAGAGGAAAGGTTATGGCATGCATGTAAGCCTTCCACACAAGCAAGAACCTGATTTTCCAGGAGTAAAGCAACAACAGAAGGGGCAGAATTAGGAACTCCCCTCTATGTGAGCTGAAGAGAACCAATTAAGTAATACCTGAACAGGGCTAAAGTTAAACTACTCCAGAGGAGTAAGTGTGCTAGGCCAGCACAGGAAAACCAACAAAGAATATTGTTCTTTGCGACTAAAAATATATATTTTATAAATTTTAAATTTTATAACTAATTTACCTTGGAAGCATTTGTATTTTAAATAAGAGAACATGGAGAATTCTGCCTGATTAGGTGTTATTTATTTATTTATTTATTTATTTATTTATTTATTTATTTATTTATTTATTTCAGCAGCACTATATTGTGACTGAATAACCCCACAGGATAACAAAGGGCCAGGATCACAAGATGGAAGTGCACAGAATTATACTTATTGATTTGCATTAAGCAGTGAGTTCTTTGCCCAATTTATTCAGAGACTGGGACTAATGTAAAATCAGTTAGTTTATCAATTAGGTTGAACATTTTCTAATGTAACTGGGCAATTGAATTCATCCATGCTGTAAGGTGAAGTGTTTTGGAGTTACCAGTTAAGACTCATTCGTGTACAAAAGATCTGCTCCTGATAGAGATAAAAGCTGCTGGAACTGGTTTGTTCCTAGGGGTCAACATGGGTACCTTCATCCTTGGTGTGCCCTTGGCAATATGGCTTTTGGGACCTGCTAGGATGTGTGCTTGCATTTCAAAATGTAATTGATACTATTGATTCCAACACAGTTTCTTAAAATATTAATAAGATTTTGGGTTTTGTTTTGTTTTTGCTAGAGTCTATGTAATTTTGGAAGGGGAATGGGGCACAATAATAATAATAATAATAATAATAATAATAATAATAATAATAATAATAATAATAATAATAATAATAATAATAATAATAATAATAATAATAATAATAATAATAATAATAATAATAATAATAATAATAATAATAATAATAATAATAATGTGCTATCAAGTCAATTTGGACTCAAGGTGGCGCTTTTCAGGGTTTTCTAGGTAGAGAATACTCAGAAGTGGTTTACCATTTCCTTTTTCTGCGGATTCCCTGGGACTGTTCAGCTTGCCCAAGGACATGCAGGCTGGCTTTACTCACAGAGAGCACACTGGGGGGGGGGGAGCTCCATAATAGGAGGAAAAATCAGTTATATATCCTAATTGTCCTGGTGGGGGAAGGACCATGATTTGTTTTTCTTGTTTTGTTTTATATGCATTGAGCAAGGGGTTGGACTCGATGGCCTTATAGGCCCCTTCCAACTCAATTATTCTATGATTCTATGATGTTTTTAGTTTGTATGTTTTTGTTTTATGTCATTAAATTTTTTTTTAAATCAATATATTTTGATATAGTTTTTGCTTTGCTCAGTAAACAAATCCATATCTATCTGTACCCATAGAACAATTGAGGATGCATTTTCAAAGTATTCTTAGTCAAAATTAATGACATAAATTTTTCAGGCATAAAAAAAGTAGTGTGAATTTCTGAACTTTCATCGTGACAATGATAAAATATCTCATTGTGCTAGAGAGGTAAAAGAATAAATGTCATGTATAGGGATTTTTAGTCACATTTATGGGTTCTATTTACAAAATGGTACATCCCAGTCTGTAATTTTCCCTAGTCTGAAATTGCTCTGAACAGTTGGTTAATGGCACTTTAATTCTTTCTTAATCATGTTTAGAATTTGTAGCCATTTATCCAATAAAATCCATAGTGTCACTTGGATGCCCTTTTTGTTTACTTCTCCCCTAAACTGAAACAGAAATCACCAGTACTTGGAGCTCTGCATTTAAAGCAGTTCACTGTTGGTCAAAAGAAAAGAAAAGAAAAGAAAAGAAAAGAAAAGAAAAGAAAAGAAAAGAAAAGAAAAGAAAAGAAAAGAAAAGAAAAGAAAAGAAAAGAAAAGAAAAGAAGAAAGGAGAACAAGAAAAGTGAAACAGAAACAGACAGACAAGAAATGAGGAAAGCATTTGAATTGCAGCTAAATATCCTCCCCAGTGAAAATGGGTTCACTATGAAATATTTCAACTTCTGAGGGCATCTTCTGAACTGTGGCTCTGTTGCGCACCTGGATTGGGGCAGTGGTGGGCATTTCCCATCTTTGTCCTCTACCAAGGGTGAAGCTGATCCATTTGCTGGTCCATGGGCCCTGGAGCAGAAAGGGTCAATACCGGCCTAAGTGCAGAAGATAGGAGGGGACCCTCGGCAGGTGCTTTGTAAAAACTGGGTTGCAGTAGTCCTGTATCCAGATGCACTTTATAGGAAATGTGTGTGTCCTTGAATTTTTTTTAGAAATTTGGGTAAACACGTTTTTCAATCTGCACACTTCTAATAGGACAAAACATTTTTCTAGGGTTCAAATACAATATGGTTTGAAATATAGACCCCATTGCCGTAAATAAATGTGCGAATTGTTTTAGATCAGACTAAGGGCAATAGTTTATATGGTAAATAAATATCATCACACTCTCCTGCCAGAATCTGAAAAAGAGGCCAGAATGGCTTCACCTTGGACAACTTGACTTGGGGGGGGCAGCGCAGCGGCGGGGGGCGACGCTTGTGTCTGCAGAGATGGAAGGTATTGCCAATTGTTTGTTATTTCGACTTATATACTGCCCCATAGTGCTAAAGTCCTCTCTGAGTGGTTTACAACATAATTATGCAAATAACACTTTGCCCACCCACCCACCCCAGTGAGCTGGATACTCATTTTACCAACCTTGGAAGGATGCAAGGCTGAGTCAACCTTGAGCCGGCTATGTGAGACCATCACGATTGAACTCAGGTTCTGAGTAGAGGTCTGCTTTTCAGTACTGTAATTTAACCAGTATGACACGAGGTTCCGATTGATGCCTTTATTACCACTGTCATTTTAACACTGTGGTAAGTGTTGATGGAGTAGATTTAAGCTCCTTTTTGCCTTGTTGGTAATGAGTCAAAGCCATTCCATCTGTCCAAAATTTTATTTTAACTGTTTCCCTTAATCCCATGTTTATACCAAAATTGTCTGATAAAGAATTATGGAGGATGGAAAAGCTAATCTCAGTTGTAACTTTTGAGGGATCCAATACAATTACTATCCTGCCTTGGACTTTTTTAAAATATCTAGTGAAAATCAGCAGCAAGAGGTAAAAACTGTATTGTACCTATGTAAAAGAGGTGGATGCATTAAAAATATCTGGATTCTAAGAAGACCTTGGACTGAGAGCATGGCTAATGAAGAAACATTAAGGAAAATGAATAAGGACAAATGGGCAAAATCCTATTGTTTGTTTGTTTGTCTGTTTGTTTAAAATACCTACTGTATTTTTTCCATACATAAGACGATACTTCTTCCTAAAATAGTAAAGATACAGGTTTCCCTTGACATTTAGTCCAGTCGTGTCTGACTCTAGGGCGTGGTGCTCATCCCTGTTTCCAAGCTGTAGAGCCAGCGTTTGTCCATAGACAGTTTCCATGGCCACGTGGCCAGCGCGACTAGACACGGAACGCCGTTTCCTTCCCACTCTGGCGATACCTATTTATCTACTTGCATTTGCATGCTTTCAAACCGCTTGGTTGGCAGGAGCTGGATCAAGTGACGGGAGCTCACTCGGTCACATGGATTCGATCCTATGACTGCTGGTCTTCTGACCTTGCAACACAGAAGTTTCTGCAGTTTAACCTGCAGTGCCACCACGTCCCTTTTTTCCTAAAATAGTTATTGCAAAATTGCTGCTGTTGTCTTATACACTGAAGCACACCGAAGCAGCAGCCAGAGGTGGAGGTGAAGAGGCAGTCATTCCTGGCCACCCCTTGCGGCTGCCCATTGGCTGTAGCTGCCCGATTGCTTCCTCCAGCCCCACTCGCAGGGCTCACCTCAAGCTCACACCGCCGACTCATCCCCTGCCCAAAGGGGGCCTGTGAGTGGCACTGGAGGAGGCGATCGGGAGGCCGCAGCTGCAGTCTATGGGCAGCCGCGAGGGCGGCTGAGCACGAGTGCTCCTTTGCCTCCGCCTACTACTGCTGCTGCTACCGCCGCCACCACCTGATCACCTCCAGTGCCACTCACAGGCTCCCTTTAGGCAGGGGAGAAGGCGGCAGCATGAGCTTGAGGTGAGCCCCAGCAGTGGCTCTGGAAGAGGCGATCGGGCAGCCACGGCCACAGTCAATGGGCAGCTGCAAGGGGTGGCCAAACGCAGCTGCTTCTTCACCTCCACCTCTGCCTCCAACCGCTGCAAGGATCAAAATTGAGGGTCATCTTATACATTGGGAGGTCTTATACATGGAAAAATATGGTATATCCCTCATTTCTCCTAAGAAGGAGCTTAGGATATTAAAGGAACAAAATTAAAAGCTAAAAACAATAAATTATTAGTTATGTGCACCAGTGTAGCTCTCAGCTGCTTACTGCTGCAAATTACACATTTTGTGTTTGCCTTTACTGTTGTACAGAGACTGTAAGACTCAAAATGCAATAGCAAAGGCCTTCACTGAGACTTTAACTCATGGCAAAGCACAGCTGAAATTTACATCCATGGAGTTACAGCCATGGAATCCTTCTATCAAATTCCCACCCAAGAAAACTAGAATATTTCAAACTGTTTCAACTGCTCATTCCAGGTAAAATACATGGTAGGGGAAGTTCAGAAAGGATAATAGTATCTCTTGGCTAAAGCAGCGGTTCTTAACCTTGGGTTACTCAGGTGTTTTTGAACTGCAACTCCCAGAAACCCCAGCCAGCACAGCTGGTGGTGAAGGCTTCTGGGAGTTGCAGTCCAAATACACCTGAGTAATCCAAGGTTAAGAACCAGTGGGCTAAAGAACTGGTTGGAGACTGGTTTGGATGCAACATAACATTTCAGGTTTTTAACCCTTTCATCTCAAACCAGAATAGCTCCTTAGGTAGGAGATGAATGAGGAGAAGTGGGTCAAGAAGCAAAGGCAAAGGTGCAAGCTAGTTGGTACATGCTATTTACGGTGTAGGTTAATGAGGCTAATGCTTCTCTATTAGACGTGCCATTGATGACTACTAGTTTAGGGAGTAACCCAACAAAAGCATTCTCTCAACTTCATTATAAGTTCATTTGTGGTTTAGTACTGTATCTGCCTGTCCAGAAGACAGCAGTTCCCTGAGTCAAGATTGTAATATACTTGCTTTTGCAGCTGAAGCTTAACAATTTCAGGCTATTTAAACTTAACTATTTTTTAAAGTGGAATTTGTAGGACGGAAGCTCCTTGATTTCCCATGTAATATCCAATGAAAATAAAAAATATATTTAATGAAAATATATTTTACCAGTACTTCTTGCACTGGCAGCTTAGCTAGCTAGACTTGTACCACACTGAAAGTGATGTAATGTTAAATCCAACACCTCTATGTTAGATGATATATCAGAAGCAATTTAATTCTAAAGAAAACCACTAAGCTTAGAGTCTAACAAAATTAACATGACACACATATTTGTGACAGAAAATTCATGGTTATTCTTGTCATAGCTGACTGACACAGCTCTGTGGATTTAACTAGAAAATGTAATTGTACTCCATGGGTGCAGGAAGAATTTTGGTCAGTCTGCATTTTAAAACTAACTGGCCTAATTTATATTATCTGGCCTACTATATGGATCAGAACACATTTATTTTTCTGATCACACACTTTTCCAAATTTGAATGCATGTTCCTGTTCACAAAATCCATACCAGATTTGTGCATTATGAAATGTTGCATGCAAAATTGCCTATAATAAAAACTGTTGTCTAGAAACAATATATATATGCTTATAAAAGTTGTGTATGAAAACAAATTCAGATATCATATGCCCAAGACAAATAAGTATAGGATTCGTGCTTCAAAAAGAACATTCGAAGGGCAAATTTTCAGATATTTAGGAATTCCTGCTCCTGTCTCGCTCTCTGCAAAATCATCAGAAGGATCAAAGGAATCCTGAGGGAGACTAGGAATCAGGGGGAGGGTGATAGGAAATCTTTTATTACCAAAATTTAGCTGCAGCTGATGACATCAGCAGATTTATGTGGCATAACTTTATGTTACCAGATTTCAACCGCTGTGTGGTTTTATATACGCGTTTCTGTTCCTGCACTTAAAATTTATTACAGAGCTTGGATATATCACTTTTTGTCTCCTGAAGTCATATCATGTTGTTTAATCAGAATATGGAAATGCTGACTACGGGATTCTGGGGGATATAGTTTTAAATGTTTTTAATAAACGAGAGTGATAGGACTCTGATCCACATTGTACTCTAATGTTGGGCATATTCATAGGGGTTGACTTACTCTGTGTCCTTTAAGAGATATTTAAAGGACCTACTCCATCAAGAGTTCATGTAAAGATCCTGTACTTTTGTCAAATGGAAACAAAAATAGAAAACATGAAGGGGGGGAAGCAAATGGCTGTGACCTGGGGAGAGGGAGCTACATAGCACCAAACATTTCAGGATGTGGGACAGGATGTGGGAAATCTTAACTTTGTGGCCAGAATCCCATCAGGTAATGTTTGGTATTTGCACCTCTCCACCAGAAAATAAAGTAGTAAGTGGGGAAAATTGCAATGGGGAGTGAAAAGGGTAGAAAGGCGAGATCGCTAATGCCTATTTGTTTGTTTGTTTGTTGTTACCTCACCTTTCTCCTGCTTACAACACTGAAAGACAACATCTAAAGTTGGAAACAAAAAATATACAATGGCAGTTAACAACATAAAAAGACAATAGTTAAGGCTAAGAACAATTAGCATAAAGAGGCATCTTAACTGTATGCCCTACCCAATCCATGCCCAAACAGCAATTCTTCCACATTCATTACCAATAGCGTATTACTATTTTAGTAATACACTCTAAATAATATAATATACCAATAGTGTATTACTTAGTTTAGTGAACTAAACTGGGTGAAGGGGAAAAAAAAAAGAAATAAATCAGCTCCAGAACTTGAACAGTTACCTAGACAGTGGCACAAACAGTTCACTTTGCCCCATAGCCCCACAAAATGACTGGCATAGCCACTGCAAGAGAATACAGGACCCACTGCAATCTAAGCCCCTCCCTAGCATCTCTGTGGTTGGGGTGTTCAGCGACGCTCTTCAGCTTCATGGGTATGGGTGGGTAGGGTTCAACTTTCCCTTGCCTTCCCCTGTGGCATCAGGAACTCAGTACCAGTACCAATGTCCTCGTTCATCAGTTCAAACCACAGATCATTTTTTAAAACCCTATGAATACCAAAAGGAACAAGGAGGATCCACTGGGCTGTTGTTCCAGAATATATATATAATTATTGTAAGCCGCCCAGAGACCTCTGGGTAGTGTGGGCGGCGTATAAATTAAATAAATAAATAAATAAATAAATAAATAAATAAATAAATAAATAAATAAATAAATAAATAAATTCTGCCCTAGAGTCACTCTAAAATACTTCTGATTTGCTTCATTTTTACTCACTTCTCTGAAAATAGTTTAGTTTCTAAACTCTGGAACATATTACATGTGAAACTGACACAGACCACCTGTGTGTTTCTTATCCATCCTCTGTCCTATATTTTAGTCTCTAATGTATTATTATAATACTTATTTCTTAGCATTGCTGGTGCTTGGGGGCTGGATGGACCAAAGGAGCAAACCTAAAAATTAGGAATCAGGTTCAACAACAACAATTATAAATACTCGTAATAATATATGAGACTAGCTGTTAGTAGCCTTGGAGGCTATCAGTTCTGTCAGGCAAAATTCTCCATTGGTAGAATGGGAGAAATAGAGATTTGTCTTGCAGAGATTATATGAAAATAAAAGAATGCTTGCCTTAAAATAAAAGTATTTGTCTTGATACACAAATACTGATAGGTTTGGGTTTTGTTTTTGTTTTGTTTTTTAATTTCACCTAACTGGAAACAAGGAAAAGGCTATGTGGTCCCCAAGATTACAAATTCAAGAGTGGGTGATACCTTTTAAAGAATCAAACAAATTGCATGCTTTCATGGAGAAAATTCCACTTCTTCAGGCTTAGCACAACCCCTTCATGAATAGCGCAGAAAAACTGGAAGCGTATCCTTCCTCCCTAGGTGAATTCACTTGTGATTGGGGTTCTTAACAAAAATACTGAAACTGAGGGTTTGGGAGCTGAATGGTGTTTTATTAAAGAAACTATTTTGGCTCACCAAATTGCACAAAAGCTGCATCTTTTAAAACTTTTTTATTGTGTTTAAAACCCTTCAGTCAATGCTGATTAAGAAGCTGTTCAGACTGTTGATATGCATGCCGAGATGTACAAAGTAAGGGCACTGCTGCTTTGTTGTGTTTCTTAGCACAGAATATATGTATGATCTCTCTCCCTTGGAAGGATTCAGCCAGATTTACACAAGGTGAATTTGACCTTCAGGAGGCAGAACATCTGGGAATGACAATTAAAACCATCTGCACCCAAGACAAGCAGGTTGTTCAGTATCCACTCTGTTCTGCTGCCTCCAGAAAAGGAAGGGGGGGGTGAATCTCAAGACACCCATCCCCCTTTTTATAGCCTGTTCTCCAATCCGTTTGAGATGTAAAAATATTGAAACCCTGACCATGTCCTTTTGTGTTAAATTTCCTCCCAAAGAGGCAGAAATATTACCATGTGAAAATGGAACTAGTCCATCAATGCTATTTAAGGCTCTGTTCGCAAACTGTTGTCCAGGTTACATTGCTAGCACTGGAGCAGTAATCCACAATACCCTTGCAATTTTTTACCATAGCAATGGATACTATCCTTTGTCTCTAGTCCACCATTTGGAACAGGTTTTTTTTTCCTACAGCTCCCAGAATCCCTCCAAAATGACGAGGGTAGTGGTGGGATTCTAGGGATCACAGACCATCTTTTCCAAGTTATAACTGTTCCATGGGTAATTTGATAGGATTCAGTGCTTGGAAAAGTTTCCCTTACTCAATGAAAACATACATACATATGGGAGTGGATGGGGAAGGTACCAAATCATGTCATCATAGAATAACTGAGTTAGAGTGGTCTGTAAGGGCATTGAGTCCAACCCCCTGCTCAAATCAGGATCCAAAATCAGAGCAGATCTGACATATGGTTGTTCAATTTTCTCTTGAATGCCTCTAGCATTGGAGTGCTGACCATGTTCTGAAGTAATTGGTTCCATTGTCATACTGCTTTAAGACGTTTTTCCTGATATTCAGCCTAAATCTGGCTTCCTGTAGCTTGAGCCCATTATTACATGTCCTGCACTCTGGGATGACTGAGAACAGATCCCGCCTCTCCTCTATATGATTGCCTTTCAAGTATTTGAAAACTGCTATCACATCGACCCTCAGTCTTCTTTTCTCAAGGCTTATACAGGTGCATTTGAGTCTCAGAAATTATGTGCTTTGGGGTGTTATGGATCATAGGCTATTTGCAGTCCTGAGGGGGTAAGCCAGGTAAAGGGAACATGTAGTCCTCTCAATCAGCCATTCTCAACTGAGGGCATATGGCCCCTTGGGGGTGCCTTGGCACCTTTGAAGAGGGCCACAGACTACAAACAACTCTTCACACTTCACCTTATAAAGTTCATCATGTGACTTATACAAGCTTGATTCGGCCTATATTTCTTTTGTATCGGGCTTAAGGCTGTGGCCAAAATAGGTTGAGAAAGGCTGCTCTAAATGATTCAGACCATCAACTCTCATTATCTTCCCCACTTGGCTCTACTGGCTGATCTTTCCTTCTTACTCAAAGAGAAAATAACCAGCTAAAGATGGTATTCTCCTAATGAACGTCATACTCTCTCACACACAAAAGTGTAGTCCAATGATTTCATAGTTTGCTTTTTTTCCTCTCTGGCCCAATTCCAAAATAATTCTATATGGTGCAACAAGGATATAGAACGATGACTTCATCTGCAGTTCTCTTGAGAGAAGTTGAATTTATCTTATTTTGTTGTACCAATTTCATTCCAAGTATTGCGTTTTGAGCTGGGCCAATATGTGAGCCAGGTTCATTTCAAACCCCTGATATCCGTTGGAACCTCCTTTGGTCTGTTTCTGTTTTGATTTTAGTTTTGACCTGAATGAAGAAGAAAATGTTCAAGAAAAACTGTCTTCTCCAGTGTTATGAATCCATTGATGGTCTGTGGTCCATTTGATGGGGGAGGGAGGAGGCTCACCTTGAAACATAGCTACTATAGGTACTCCGCTCAGAGCAGCACCCTTCTGTTAAGAACCATTCTATAAACTATATGGAAGATGACAGTAGACTAAATTAAAAGTGTTTGAGGGCTATGCCACTATAGACCTCAGTGGCGGGCAATTGGGGGGAAAGGCCAAAGAATCCCTCTCTCCGTTTCACAGTTCCTTGGTATCTCCACTGCCTCACCTTCTCTTCTCACCTGACACCAGCATGGTTGCTCCCTTATCTTACTGACAGGGATAAAGAAGGGAAGAAATACTTCATTTTTTTATTTGCTTTTCTTATTTAAAAATTCAGATTGTTGCCTTTGTTGCTAAGTATTCCTAACAACGTCTAAACAAGAGGTAAAATAAAATAAAATAAAAAGGAGACTTTATTCCCTTCCCACTTCCTGATTAAGGGGAAGGCTAGTGATCAGGTGACATAGAGTATAAACATCATTCTACTTTTACAGAGGGTGTGACTAGTGCATTGGGTTAGGTAAAGTTAAAGGTTCCCCTTGACATTTAGTCCAGTCATGTCTCTAGGGCACAGTGCTTATCCCCATCTCCAAGCCGTAGAGCCAGCATTTGTCCATAGACAGCTTCCGTGGTCACCTGGCCAGCAAGACTAGACACGGAACACATTGGGTTAGGATTGTGCTATTCCAGCTCTTCAAATCTGGGCAGACTAACTTGCATATTATTTAAATTATAACAAGCCATATTATGCAAATCAATATGGATTTTTCCTTATTATGCAAACTAAGCAAATTAATCGTTGCACTGTTTTCCTATGAGCATCATTTAGCTTTTTGAGCCTTTCAGCCTTGGCATCACAGTAACCTTTGATCTGAGAGAGCCAATATAGGGTAATGATTAGTGTTGGACTTAAAATAAGAGGAGTTACATTCAAATTCCAGGTTAGTTTCAAAATTTACTTAGTGTCTTTGAGCCAACCTCTCACCCAAACCTACCTTACTGGGTTGCTTTTGGCATAAAATGGGAAGCTAAGTCCCATATAAGGCTGCTATACAGATTGGTGATGCATATAATAAAGAATGACTTTTCCATGGATATGGGCTTCTGCTGATATTCTCATGAGATGAGAATGATGGCTTGTTTTTGCCATCGTTTTTTATTGTTCGAAAGAAAACCCAACAGATGCATGAAAATACTACAGGAATTCCCCAGAAGTGACACACTGTCATCCAATTTATATGAGAAATTGCTGAAGAAAGTAAGGGTGAATTGCAGAAATCAGAGGGAAAGACTCAAGGTGTAATTTCTTTCCAAGACACAGATAAAATTTATTAAAACTAGAAAACATCCTAGCTTAACTTTATTTGCCATATTTGGCTTTACATACATATACACATGTACTCTCTTTGTACACACACACACACACACACACACACACACACACACACACACACACACACACACACACACACACACACACACACACACTCGCTCTCTCTCTCCATTGGTGTGGATTATCTGATCTCTATGCCCTTTTTGCTGGTAGCTCTGCAAGACCAGGCATCCCCATAAGTATAGCATTTACCCATATGCATTTGATTTATATGTCTACTTTGGTTCAATCATCAATCCAAAAGGGGGCTGCAGCCAAGAAATCAGAAGACTTGGAACAGGAAGGGCAGCAATGAAGGAATTAGAAAAGATTACAAAGTATAAGGATGTGTCACTGAAGACCAAAATCATCCACATTCCTGTATTTCTGATCACCATGTTTGGGTGTGAAAGCTGGACAGTTAAAAAAAGCTGACAAGGCAAAAATTGATTCAGTTGAAATATGGTGTTATAAAAGAGCCTTGTGGATACACTGGATTGTCAGAAAGTAAAAACAGGTGGGGCTTAGATCAAATCAAGCCTGAAATATCTCTGGAAGCAAAACTGTTGAAACCGAGATTGTCCTCTTTTGGACACACCACAAGAAGGCAGGATTTCCTGGAAAAAGACAGTAATGCTGGGGAAGGCAGGAAAAGAGGAAGACCAAATATGAGACAGACTGACTCCCTAAAAGAGACCACAAGCTTGAGTCTGCAAGAGCTGGTTAGGGTGGCTGAGGACAAGACATTTTATGAGGAAAAGCTCATTCATAAGATCACCATGAATTGGAGGTGACTTGATGGCACATCACAACAACAATTTGATTGATATGGCTCTGAGTTCTTCTTAAACTGTGGACTGACTAATCACCGAGGAAGACTTGTTTCCTCTTGTATAATATTTGGCCCAAACAATGAATGAAGATGTCTAGTTTTATAGGGGCTAGAGAGTTAGAGAGTTTTTTTTATATAGGTAGAATCAGACTAGCCGATAGGCTAAACAGGTACTAAACAGGATGTCCAAAATCTAAGGAATTTGGGGACTCTGTGGCTTCACTCTAGAGCATGCTCAATCTGAAAGTAAAAAGGTTTGTGTGTGTCTGTCTGTGTGTGCGCGCGGGGGCACGCGTGTGTTTCTTTGTATTTTGTTTTCAAGAAGAGAAGTAAAGATGATGGAAATGTTAAAAACATGATCTCACACTTCCAGCTTGATATGTTACAGACACATATGTAGTCCACAACAACTACATAGTTTGCACAATATGTGCAGAATAATTCACAAGATAACAACATATAGTATGTCCAAAGTCTATCCATTGCCCTAATCGCTCAGTTTACACTTCAGCATGACTGAATGGTTGATGTATTTATTCGTTCATTCGTTTAGTCCTGTCCGACTCTTCGTGACCCCATGGACCAGAGCACGCCAGGCCCTCCTATCTTCCACTGCTTCCCTCAGTAATAAAATGTATTTATTATTGAGGACTAAACCACAAATGCAGTCTGTGCCAACAAACATTCACGAGGGTGCAAATGAACCCCAACATAAGACCCTGGAGATCTTGCCTGGGAGAAATGGAACTGCAGTTGTTCCTGGAAGAAGCTAAACTAGAAGCAAATTAAGTACTTTAGAAAGGCAAACAAACATAATTTGGTTGCACAAGCAGGGAGATTCCCAACTACCACCACAGTAAATAACTCAGGCAAGCTGATGTCCTAAGAGACTTAACCCCACCTTGTTTCAAAAAGAAACCAGACGTTTAGAGAATTAACCAAGATTTTATTGACAGTTTCAGATTCCACAACAATTCACCTTGTATATGCCCTATAAACACCTTTCTTTTCCATGTCACTCACATGCTCATTTTCTGCCTCAGTAATTCTCTGCTAAGATCCTATTCCCAGAACAAAAAGGAAAAATGAGTGACACCTCAAACAATATTTGATAGTCTAACAACAATTTCCAACTTCAAAGGCTATATACATAAAAGTTGAAGACTTTCGCTACAAAACCAAACCACTGGGAAATCATTTTCCAACTGACATCAATTCCCTAGCCACTGGAGTGAAGTCTTTCACTAAAAATACAACTTTTATGGTGTTCCTTAACGTTTTAATTTAAGCACTCAAAAACATACATAAAACTCACCCCATGTTTATGTTCATTGCGAGATCGGGCGAATAAATGAAGTCACCCCAGAAAAACAAAATCTTTTTTATGTTAAATGTGGTTAATTTTTTTAATGAAAAACAAACTCATAAGCCCATGTAAAATTTACCAAAAAAAAAAATCAAAACAGTAAAACCATTGGGATTTGATAGAACGTTTCTTTGAAGAGCCACAATGATGTAAATTCTTTTGGTAGTGCTGATGGGATAAAAGTTGTTTGCAGATTATGCACTTTTTGTAGAGTCTGTGTAGAAACAGGTTGGATCCAGATTTAGTTGGATATAACTGGGTTGGCAGAAGCAGATGTCCTTGCTCCCTTCTTATTGGGATAGCCTCTTCAGCCTTCTCTCCATACAATGAAGGTTACAGAATGGGGAAACTGCAGGAGAAAATGAAGATTTCTGACAACTGAGGACAGGCACTTTCTATCACTATCTAAAATCCTGCCCATTTCAGTGGATCTACTCTGCTGCATTCCTTGGAAGGAAGATTTCCATACAATATTTTGTCCCTTGGAATAAATTTCGGCATCACAAAGTGCACACTCTGGTGGGTAGATCTGGGAACTGGATTATCTGGAGGGGAAAGTATTGCCATCTTCATGCTGTTTGCTCAGATGATACATGAGACTTCTCAATTTGCATAGTGCATCCATTCATGTAAAACCCCACCTAGAGAAGTTTGCATGCAAGGGCAAAAATGTGCTACACAAATATTCACGGCTCTTCTGTGCATTTCTCTCAAAAGAAAGATATTGGTTGTGATTTCAAATAAATAAAAGATGACACCATGACACAGCCATCCTCCATCCATCTACTGTCCATCCTCTACTGTGCTAATTGCTGACTTTTTATGACTAGATCTCCAGAGAGAACCACACCCATTCACCAAACAGAAGGAGTTGCTATTACAATCTTAGCTTGTCAGTTAGAGAGGAGAGATACATTCTGCTTCTTACACAGTTCAGGTTGATGTGTTAACTACATGGCTGAGTTACAGGTTGCTTGGGCTACTGTAATGTGAACAGCATTCAGAGATTATAATATGGTTATTGTCTTTAATAAGTAATATTGAATTAAAATCAGTGGGGCATTGAGGTAGTTAACCAGGGTTGTGTATAGTTAGCATGTGACACGCACACATACCCCTTGAGACAGCCATATACTGACTTCTAATTTATTTCCTAATTCAAAGTGTACTCATGACCTTCAAAACCTCTGTATGCTTGGGGCCTTGACATCCATGACTCACATAGGAGCCTATCCACTTAATGAGATCATTGTCAGAGGCCTCTTAGCTGCCCAGTATCCCCCCGAAAAAAAATTCACTTGGATCAGAAAGAGGATCTTTTCAGTGACATTTACACTCAAGGTTGGAGGGAGTCTGTTCACATCCTTTCAGAAATGGCTTGCTATGAAATGGTTAAAACTATCAAATGAAGTTAAGCTGGGAGTCCCACCTAGAAAAGACCCACTGGATGAATCCAACATGTGTAAGTGCTGACTCACCTTTCAGCAGTCACTCTCCTCTAGCTGGGACTAAGCACTGCACTTAGGCTGTTGAGTTTAGATGATCTTTAGAGTTATGAAATGCTTTTCGATTGGGTTTTTGCACTGAGCTGCTGGCGGATATCTACTTGTTTTAATGGCTGCTTTTTAAAAACCTTTCTTCTCCTCCCACCCCAATTCCAATGCTTTCGACCAACTTTCTAGAGCTGTTTTTATTTTTTTTTATTTAAAGATACAGTTATCCTCTACCTTGATGTGTATGAAAAAAAAGCTACCTTGGGCTTTTTAACCGGAGCCATATTTTAAACAAACATTGGGATCCACACAATCCTGCAGTGTGTTTAGGAATGGAATGTTCAAACCATTATGACACTTTTGCACAGAAAGGCGCTTCCATTTCAGATTTGAATGCCAATTTAATTTTTAAAATTATTTTTATTTCTTTTGCTGCTTGGTTCATGCCTGATTCTGTTTTCCCTTTGTACTTTTAATGTACTGCTCACTCACATGACATCACCACTTTTTGCTAAGCCTCCCCTTTAAAATATGATCATTCTCATTTGAATTGCCATGACTAAATATACTGGAAGCCACTGAAAGTTCTCAGTGCATTAAAATGGGTAACATGCTATGCCTCTGTGTTCCTGTTGCCAAGCTGCATAATATTAATGAAGAAGAAGAAGAAGAAGAAATTTATATGATTAAACCCATTTAATGTATGAAGCAGGCCCACAGTGAAGCTCAGCACACAGGAGTCAGTTTTTCCAGTATAACACTTGTTGGGTAGTTTGCATTGTTCAGCATTAGGGAAAGATATTTGCCAGGAGAAACTGAAACAACCAATGCAGATGAATTGTGGGGGGGAAAATTGCCCTGGACCTTAAACACATTACTTCATACACTGAAATATCTGAGAAGGCAACATCAGACACAAGAGTCCAAATATCCATTGTGAATTTTATGGTAATAGATTAATAACATATGTGGCTATAGTGTGGGAGTTGGAATAATAAAAAAAAGTAATGAAATAGCTAGTGGGTGTTCAAAGTGGACTATCCGCAGAAGGATGATTAGGAGTTGGCTTCCGCTTCTTCGAGACATGACTGTCTAGGTATGTATTAGTGATTTTTCTTCCCCTTCTTTGGATTTGATACTTCCTAATATGTCTAAGCAAAGTGATTTGGTTCTGCAATACACAGAAGGCTTTTTTCATTTGACCGAAAATGGACTTACAGGTTATTTTTATTGCTGCTATTGTCTGTTGAAAGGAGAATGAGAATCTATACAGTCACAATGGCTTGGCTTCACTATATATTGTACCAATATTCAGGTTTCGCAGGGACCAAGTGCATTCACACATACATATTTGTTAAAATAATGGCTCAGCAAGCAATCTTGAAGCCCTCCTCACCCCTCTGGAGATTTGTCTCTAGGCAAGAATGAGACAAAGAGTGGCATTTTGTTGAACATTTTGTTACAAAGAAATCTCCCTAAAACAGGTACTTTAAAATATCTGTTTTACATGAAAAAGATACTGTGGAGCATACACAGGAATAGAAGCACCTATGGGTTGCAGCTAGAGATGAGGACGAAGCACCAAAATGGGGCTTTCATCTTGTTTCATGAGTTGTCAAACTTGACGACCCACAAATTGGCTCAATGAACAACTAATCAATTCATCATTTGTCAGGTCATTTTTAAATTTCCCCCCTCCTCTTGCTATGCCCTGCTATGCCCTGATAGCAAGAGGAGGGGAAAAGGGATCAAAGCAATTCCACAGCCACACTGCCTTTATCAGGGATCAAAGCCATCCTGCAGCCATGGGCTGGGAGATCCCTTTGATCCCTCTTTGATCCCTTCCCTCCTTTTCTTATGCTGTGCAGGGGAAACAAAGCCATCCCCCATCCTCAGGGGTGGAATTCCCTTTGGGCAGGCTTTATCAAGCCACCCAAAGGGAAAACCCCACTCTGCTTATGCCCCTGAGGAACAGCTGATCTGCAGGGGCATAAGCAGATAGGGAATGAAGGGATGAATATAAAAGGGTTATATTTGTTGCTTCATATTCGTTGGGGTCTCTTGAGTCACTAAGGAATGTGGTGGCACTGTGGGTTAAATCCCAGAAGCCTCTGTGCTGTGAAGTCAGAAGACCAGCAGTCATAAGATCGAATTCACATGACGGAGTGAGCTCCCGTCTCCTCTGTCCACCGGAAATCCACTTGGCCCCTTTACTGGGAATTTTTAAGCGACTGTTAAAAACATGACTTTTCACTTAATTACAATGAGAGGTCTCAACATTTATACTATCAATCCTGCTGCCTTGCTCTATATTATATTATTTAAACTATTTTATTTAAATTGTTGTTTATTTTATCTTTATTTTGTATTATTATGTTCATTGTTGGTATAGTGTATGTTTTATATGTCTAACATGTAAAACGCCCAGAGCGGCCTAGTAGTCAGATGGGCGATATAGAAGCTGAATGAATGAATGAATGAATGAATGAATGAATGAATGAATGAATGAATGAATGAATGGAATACTGCTCCCCTTGAGCTCACACAATAAAAGTGTCAAAGATTATTGTTCTTTTCCTCATTTCTGGATAGGTAGAACAATTTAAAATTCACTTTTTCACTAGAAGGAACCAAACCATTCAAACAGGCAATAATATAATAATAAATGACTCCTGAGTTAATTCTTTCCTCTTCAAAGTTCCTTTTTGAATATGTTCAAGTTTGAGTAGCTTTTTTTAAAAAATGTAAACACCCTCTATGTTTTGACAAGAAGCCCAGTGCTGATTACAGTAAATTGTATTCTTCTCCCAAGGGGATAAGTTCATAGGGTTCAGCTGAAACCTAGCGCTCACTCTCTCTGGCTTATAGTGCAGCGGTGGGGCCTTTTGTACCAGCCCGGACTTGTGAGGCAGAGATAGCAGCATTGTCTGCCATGTGCAGCAGAGGTCTACTCAGGGGTAGAGGTGAGAGAGATGTTCACTCACTGCTAAGACAGACAGGCACAGATGCTTACTGCAAATCACTGGCATTCTGGACCTACACTGTGCTTGCATGGTACTAAACTAATAGCACCCATTTCCTTGTGACTGCCTTACAGTCCTTTCCCCATGAAGTGGTGCTGAGCTCTGGGAACAGACAGCTCTCCAGTGACCTGCCCTTTGAGTCATCCCTGAGTAGGGTTGCCAGATACACGGGTACTAAAAGGAGGACGTAGAAAGACAAAAAGGAGGACAAATGAGGACATATTGAATGTTTCATTTGAATCGTTCCAGATTAAACCCACAATCAATACAATTTTATTACAATAGCTGCCAATAAATGTCTCTTAGTGCAGTGGTCCTCAACCTTGGGCCTCCAGATGTTCTTGGACTTCAACTCCCAGAAATCCTGGCCAGCAGAGGTGGTGGTGAAGGCTTCTGGGAGTTGCAGTCCAAGAACATCTGGAGGCCCAAGGTTGAGGACCACTGCCTTAGTGAACTGACTAAGAAGCAGTCATGTTAAACAATAAAAATAAATTCAATGGAGGCTTTTTTTCAAAATAACGGGGGTGGGTGGGCAGGTGGGGGTGGGGAAAGCCAGGGGAAAGGGGGTCCTTCCACCTCTCCCCCTCTCATCCAAAATTATAACATAAAATATGCAAAAGCCTGACATTTTAAAGGTTTTTATCTTTGCCTGCCTGACGGAGGACATTAAGCTAAAAAGGAGGACATGTCCTCCTTTTGCCTGACATCTGGCAATCCTATCCCTGAGTCATATTTTCAGGCTGCCTCTAACTGAAAAAATGTAGGTCTCTATGCATCTTTCAGTAACTTCATGACCGGCTTCTATGTGTATGACCATAGTGTACAGCATATGAAAACTATTGCCTCCATATGTAAGCTATATACTTTGCTACTGTGGTTTGCACAAATAGAACAGATTGGAAAAAGGCCACACGAGCAGGTGGAAGGTCCCTTGAAGCCATTTTGTCCTTTTCTTCTTTAAGACAAGCTTTTAGAGAAGGAAGATGAGACAGATTATTGACCACGTCTGATGTGATGGGGTAAAGCTACATAATATTCTACCCTATGGGCTTTATTTCTTTAGAACATTATAGCTTCAGCAAAACCATACTCAAATGTGGAACAGCTTCATCATGCTAGCTTCACAAATACTTATTGTTTGAACAGATAAAGAAGTATTTCTTTTAAAGCCAAAACTTCTTTTTCAGATTATTTTTCAATCAACGAATGATTGCTAACACACTTTGCAGAAAAGCTGTGTCAAGTACACTACCAGCTGTTCGACTTATAAACTCTGGCTGCATTTTAAAAATTGAAATTAACATCAGCAGTGTTTTTGGAAACAGAGTTGTGGAGCTACAAGGCATCTTAAGCACAATAAAAGGTCTTGTTCAATGATGTTATGATTTTGGCCATTTGATGATGATGATGATGATGATGATGATAACTATGACTCTAATGATTCTGCCCTGCCTTCCCATTAACAGGAAATTTTAAAGGACCTTACCATTACAAAATATACTGAAATGGCAAGTGAAAACAAATTCAGTCACAGAATTATTGAAAACGAATGGAATTAGAGATGTACATTGTATTTTGACAAGAACATAAGAATAGACCAAATCAGAGTCATTTCAGAATTTCCAGGGTGCTATACCGTGAAGCTAAGAGTCCAGATGTACAGTGTGGAATGGAACCTCCCACAAATCTATCATTTTTGGGATTAATATATTCACATGAATAAATAAATTTGTTAAGTTTGCCCTCAGTGGGTTTAAAACGTTAAATGAAAATGGCTGTGATGAAGAAGGGAAAAAGAGCAAGAGAGAGAGGAACCAAGTCATTGAAATTGATTCCACATACATGAATGCCTCTTAGTCTGCGTTTTTTTAAGTTCCAGCTGATACAGGGCTATTCCAGACAGCAAAAAATTAAAATGAAAACAATGTGGTCTTGGCTTCCCAAAGCCCAAGCCAGCTTGTTTGGATGCAATGGTGGAGGTGGTGATGGTGAGGATGAGTACACTGACCCAAAGGTCACGTGCATGTCATGTGATTTTACAGTGAATTCAAAAGCAACTATCTCTGTCCCGATTTATTGCATCAGTGGAACTAGGCCTCTAGTCCTGGTGTTTCTATTACTCTACTCATAATAATGGGTTTGTCCTGAGATTCAGGAACATGAAAACACTTTTGCAGTTCTAGACAAGAATCATGTTGGAGTGCTTCCAAAAGGGCAGAGACTGGGTTGGTCAGCCATCTGTGTGCCTAATTTGGGTACCGAGTGCATGGTTCTAAATAAAAACTAACATAACTGTAAAGACATAACAGCAGTTATGTCTACAAATAGCTAAAATTGTCACAATTAATTAAATTATGTCATAAGCCAATTTAAAAAGATCTTTCCTCATGCCTTTCCCAAAAGCGGTGAAAATGGAAACCTGTCAACATGCTGAAGAGAGTGCATTCCACAATCTGGGAACTAGACAGGAAGAAGCCTTCTGCCACATGCCTGTCAGGCAGCCATCCACAGCTGTTCCTTTTTCTTAAGAGGAGTTCTCTTAAAAACTTTGGATTGTGGACAGGTCCATAAGGAGGCTGGTGGTCTTTTAGACAGAGAGTCAGGCACGACACCATTTCAGAATTCGATTCTAACAAATTGGATTTGTTTGTACGTTTTGTCTGAAATACCACTTGACGGTGAATCTTGCAACGTGCTATAATATGCATCTACTCAGAATCAACCCCATGCCACTCAATGAGACTTGTTCCTCAATTGATGTATATAGGGTTGAGGCCTTAATGTTTTCCTAATACAGCAGTGGGCAACTTTGGAGAGTGGTTTGGCATTTCCACTTAGGCTTAAATATTGTGCCATTCTGAACTTTTGAGTTTAGTCTTTCTATGAGTTATAACGTCATTAGAGATGGGCATGAACCACTGTTTCAGCTGTCTGGCATGTTTTGTTTCCCATGAAATAGCTGATTCATGGTTCAGCCCCCCCACCCCCTCCAGTGGGCGCTCATTCAGCAGCAGCACCCGGAAGAAGCAGGGCAAGCTGCTGCTACTGAATGGGTGCCCACTGGAGGGGGGGGCACCAAACCACAGATCTGCTGTTCAGCTAGGAAACAAACCGTGCCGAGCCAGTGAACCAGCAGTTCATGTCCATTTCTAAATGTAATTTTGAAATTTATTTTTGCATACCACCAGTGAATAGCAAAACTTCAGCTACAGTAGTTATCCTCTATCTATCCTCTCTGTTGCATCAGAGGGGCTTTTAGATGCTGCAAATTAGATCAGAAAAACATGGGACTAAGCCTTGTCTTTCAAGGAAACTCTTAAAGGTTTCAGAGATCAGAGGCAATAGGGTTGTAGCCAAACTTGTGAGCATTTCATGCCACATGCTTAGCACTCATGAGTTTCGGAGCAGCTGTAGTCACTTTCATGGTCTCTCATTCAGAAGAAGTCTATAAACACACAAGAATTGTCATGAGCGTTTATGTTCAGACCATATGAGAAGCACATGTGAAACTTAGAACTATAACAAATAGTGTCAGTAACTGAAAGATTAATCAGCCTAATTGAAGTTGCTGAAGTTTGCACAATTGGATTCAGTCAGCAGCAGAATGCTTCTTACCAAGGGCATTTTTGCTGGCAGTGCAGGAAGTTTCATTTTTCTTACAAAACGCATAACACATCTAAAACAACGATGTCCAAAGGGTATATACAAACACCTCTCTCTCTCTCTCTCTCTCTCTCTCTCTCTCTCTCTCTCTGGTAGACGCACCTAAAATCCATTTTACAATGACAACTGCTGTACTTCTTCTAGGAAACACTGCACAGCAATTTCCCCAGTATGTATAACTAGATATTGTGGTAAAGTTAACAAATATTTTAATGACTTGTACTGAAGTGCTAGCTTCATATTTCAAAAAATGTCTCTTCAGCTTTCATTAAATTAGCTCAACGTACAATTTGACAGAGCTGGAACCTTTTTCTATGCGCACCTGAGCCCTTAACTTCAAAGATGGGCCAAACACTCATTCTCTTTTGTGCTGCTGTTACCATAGCAAGTATTCTTTGGTGTCTACACAGTAAAAATCTTCAATCTGATGCTTTTTTGGGGGCACTCAGTCCTAAGGGTCACAGTGTGCCTACCTCCAACATTTCTCCTTCAAGACTGTGGAGAGCCTGTGAACGTCACTTTCTTTTCCTCTTGTAGCTTCAGGCCTGAATCTAAGTCTTTGCCCAACTTAGAATTTTGCCCAAATTCTAAGTCCTCATTTCCCTGTCATACCAGCAAGATGACTTATTTAAAAGAAAAAAAAAATCTTGCAAATAAAAAGGACAGAATACTTCACTTTTATATTTATATTTGGTCTCTTTATGTATGTATGTATGTATGTATGTATGTATGTATGTATGTATGTATGTATGTATGTATGTATGTATGTATGTATGTATGCATGTATGCATGTATGCATGTATGCATGTATGCATGTATGCATGTATGCATGTATGCATGTATGCATGTATGCATGTATGCATTGCAAACAAAAGTACGCATAGTCAAAGCTATGGTTTTTCCTGTAGTGATGTATGAAAGTGAGAGTTGGACCATAAAGAAAGCTGACTGCCAAAGAATTGATGCCTTTGAATTGTGGTGCTGGAGGAGGCTCTTGTGAGTCCCCTGGACTGCAAGGAGAACAAACCTATCCATTCTGAAGGAAATCAACCCTGAGTGCTCACTGGAAGGACAGATCCTGAAGCTGAGGCTCCAGTACATTGGCCATCTCATGAGAAGAGAAGACTCCTTGGAAAAGACCTTGATGTTGGGAAAGTATGAAGGCAAGAGAAGAAGGAGACGACAGAGGACGAGATGGTTGGACAGTGCCACTGAAGCTACCAACATGAATTTGACCCAACTCCGGGAGGCAGTGGAAGACAGGAGGGCCTGGCGTGCTCTGGTCCAGAGGGTCACAAAGAGTCGGACACAACTAAACAACTAAACAACAACAAATACATAAAGCACATGAATACATGAACTGGATGTAACAAATCATTAGTAGAGCTCATTGCTTCTGAAAGTCTTAATTTGTATAGCAGAGAACACTGATTATCCCTTTCCCCTGTCAGCATGAAGAAAAATATTTTCTGGAAAACAAAACAATCCCTTATTGCCCTGAGTAAAAGAAACTAAATAAATAAATAAATAAATAAATAAATAGCTCAATGCCATGCTTCCCTTCTTGCCAAGTCAAAATTGTACAAAAAGGTTGTTTCATAAAAGGGGCACCAGGGGTATCTTGGTGTCACACAAGACATTCAGAGGAATGTGTATTGATTGATTGGTTGGTTGGTTGGTTGGTTGGTTGGTTGGTTGAATATACCACCCCTTTAGTGGAAACACTACTCTGGGTAGTTTACAAATTAAAATTCAGAACCCTACATGACCCCATATAAAAATACAATCAATATGGCAGTTCTCCAATCTAAATGTGAAATTAGTACAAAAAGAAAAAGAAAGCACAAGCAAGGGGACGGGAAGCAAATTAATATTAACAGCATTTGGTAAATACGCTATTGAAGGGAGGTTTATATGATTCAATCTCTACTAATTTCCTGAATATCAACAGGCGGGAGCTTGGCAAACTTCAACCGGAAGTGTATACCAAGGTTTGGGGGCCACTACAGAGAAAGCTCAATTCTTTGTTTGACCTTCCTTGCTATGGCCACTTTTTGCAACAGAGATTGAGAGGAACGAGTGAAATGGGTAGCTGATTTCTGAGAGAGAGATTCTGACAATCAAGGTCCTAAACCATTAAGGGTTTTATAAGTCATAACCAGTACCTTGAATTGAGAACAGTAACTGACAGGAAGCTGATGAGGGTAAACCAGACTAGGGATATATGATTGAATTTACTAGAAATCAGTCTGGTCATCACATTTTGGACCTGTTGATGTTTCTGTACTGTTTTCAAGGGTGTTTTTTGAAGAAATGTGGACATTTTGGAAAATTCTTATGAAAAATAGGACAAAATGAAATTTCTATCCAACTTCCCTAACTCAGAAAACACAAACACAGCCACAACTCTGTCTTTTCCTGCATCAATGTAGGAGGTTGCTGTCCTATGTGACATGCTGCAGTTGTGCAACTCATTAGTATACTGTTTAACAAGTTAATTCATTGTTTCTATCTCATGCAATAAAGGAACCCTTGCCTGTTCTGCACTATACAGAATTAGCATCCATCAGACCACTTTCTCACATCATACCATCTTAGCAGGTGCACTCTATTTATTGTTTAAGTATTGTGGAGATGAATCTGTTGCTATGCCATGAACTTAGATTTTCCAGGAGCTAATGCTTTATGCTGGGCTAATGTGATTGGTGCACAGTGAAAGATGCAGAAAACGGCAGAAGGAGTCAGGCTGCAGCTGAGCAAACGATCTGTATTGAATGATTTAGTCCAGGAATTTAGTCCTTTCCATCTGCCTCTCAATTGCTAGTGTCAGCTTTTGTTTTTTACTAATCAATTGTTTGACCGAGCTTATGAGGCTACATAAAACAGTTTGAAAATTTTTATTCTGATTATTTCTCACTTCTGTTACTTATTTCACACACTGTTAATTGCAACTTAATTACAACTTACCCACCCATTCAATATCTAAGGCCACAGTCCTAAACCCATTTACCCAAGAGTAAGCCTATCTGAATTCAACGTGACTTGCTTCTGAGTAGACACATAGAACTGTAAGGCTTTTTTCAATATCATCCACATATCAGGATAAATGTGAATGATATGTTTAGTCACTATTTAGAGTCATGATCCCTTTGTCCTAACAATTTTTTTTTGTCTTTACATCTTTATACTGTATACCAGCATACACTGTTTTGTGACTGGCCAACAGGATGTGTACCTGGGTTTAATTGTGAGTCTGATTCCTGAGGTGTGTAAAGAAATTCCATAAGTAAGGAGAGAATATCATCAGTAGAAGCCCTCCCCACTTGGTGTCTATTTTGATCTCAGTAAATCCAAATATGGTGGAAGGATTTCAGCCATTTTAAAGCCCACTGCATTGTGAAGGAAGGGTACATTAGCAGATGTAATACTGATATTTAAAATATGATTATTTCCATCTTTTTCATAAATCATTTTTCAAAAGATGACTGCGTTCTGTATTAAAAAGCTTCCAAATGCTTTTATTAAACACACACATAAAGACACATACACTGCACACGTTACATTGGCATACATGTACTTACCTTTCAGTGGTCAATTTGCAGCAGTAATGAACTACTCTGGGAATTGAAGTATTGGTGAGGATAGAAGAATTACACTGGATACTGAAGGCTGGTAAAGACAATGAACAAATAAATTTGGACTGGTTTTTTTCCCCAGTCCAAATTTCCTCCCTTAACTACATACATCTATTTCCTGAGCACTGCTCTTAATTCTCACATATACCTTACTCCAGGCTCTGGCATCACACATATTCTATGGGGGGAATCATGCTTTCTCAGAGATAATATGAAATTAATTAGCTTGGCAGTGAACCACAGGATGAAATTGCTTCTCAGTTGCCTTTTCTATGAAATCATTGGTAAAATCAGGGTGAATGAAATAATAATACAGTTCCTTCCACCAGATTGGAAATAATTCCTAATAATGTTTATTGTTATTTAATGATATTTTATGATTTTGTAAGCCTCCCCGAGTAGACGCTGTCTAGGGGGTGGGGTATAAATCGAATGAATGAATGAATGAATGAATGAATGAATGAATGAATGAATGAATGAAATAATAAGGTAGGAGGCACATACTCATTCACCTTTGAGTAGGTTCTGCTGAATTTACTGATGCCCACTGAGGAGTAGATATGGAGAAAGTCACACAGAAATGCCCAATAATAATATTAAAAGCCCACTGGAAGGGCATTGGGATTAAAACAGCCATTCAGTACCGCCAGTTTATGCAGGCAAGATGCTATAGAAATTAGCCCCATGTCTCTGATATTTATGCAAATGCCATTTCTGTGAATGATGGTAAAATGCAAACAAAAGAGATTGGAAGAAGGAGGGGGAACAAACTTCAGTTTTATAGCCTGAGTTTCTACAATCTGTTCATTGTTTATCCAAGCAAAACCTACTTCTGTGTTACAATTTCATCCTTTAAACCTTTTCCTTTATAAACATGATGATGTATTAACTACAGTCTCATCTCTAGCAGAGGGCCTTCAATGTGGCAGTATTTAAACAAGTGTTCAATTAATTCAAAAAGACTAGCATGTGTATCTTTTAAATATGGTATATATTAGCACCCTTCTCCCCAAAGTGCTTTTGAGTGAGAGGATGGGGTGGACTCTGTCTGTTTGTTTGACTGCTATGCCTATGCTGCTGCTTTGAATTGTCAGTTTTGTTTTTAATTGCTTGTTTTACTTGGATTGCTTTTTGTAAGCACCATTGGGTGCTTTGTGTAGACAGGCAGAGTGTACGTGCAAGGAAAGAAAAGAAAAAGAACCAGCTATTGCTGGAAATGTTCACCAAATTTTGAGAATATAGGATAGCTGCTATTGGCAGGTGTAGCAGCTGGCTATGTTGGCTGGGGGATTCTGGGAACTGAAATGCCTCATGTAAGTTACTTTTAGGTGTTACAAGTAACATTTTCGAATTACTTTTCACAGTCAATTTCGGAGGGTGCTGCTAATCTCTTATCAAGACTAAATAGCATGGTTGTTGTTGTTATAGAAAATATTAACAACATGTAAAAATAGAAGGAGTAGTAGTGCATCATTCCCTGCATTTCCTGCCCTGCTGGTAATGACACCACAACATATTAATATTGTAAACTCAAAAAATTGCTTGCAGTCAGAGTAATAATAATGGCAGCAGCAGCAACTGGCTTATTTTCATTGTTGTTGTTGTCAAGTCATCTCCAACTTATGGCGACCCTATGAATGAGAAATCTCCAAAGTGTCCTGTCCTCAACAGCAAAGCTCAGCTCATAAAAACTCAGATCTCTGGTTTCTTTTACAGAGTCAAACCATCTCACATTTGGTATTTTCCTACTTCCTTCAAATTTCCCAACATCATTGTCTTTTCTAGAGAATCTTGCTTTCCCATGACATGCCCAAAGTAGGAGAGCCTCTGTTTCATCATTTTGCCTCTAGAGATAATCCAGGCTTGATATACTCTAGGACTCACTTGGTTGTCTTTCTGGCAGTCCAGGATAACCACAAAGCCCTCCTCCAGCACCATATTTCAAGCAAATCATTCTTTTTCCTGTCAGCTTTCTTTTAATGTCCAGCTTTCAAACTCATATACAGTGATTGGGAGTACAACAGTGTGGATGGTCTTGGTCTTGGTCTCCTGTGATACTTCCTGACACTTGATGATATTTTCTAATTCCTTCATCGCTGCTGTTTTGAGTCTCAAGAGCATATCAAGATCGGCATATAGATCACTATTTGGATAGCTTTTGATGCTGTTTGGTTTGAATCAAATTATGGCATGTGTTTTGATTTAGAGCGACCCATCCCACCCCTTTTTAGAGTTGTCCCACTCCTTTTTGGCCCAGCGGTTTTTTGGCCCAGTTCAAAGCATTCCTAATTAGCCTGTTTTGTAGTCCACGAGGATGGTTAGTTCACACCAAAAACAGAATTCTGGGTGGTGCTACCTGAAGCAACAACCTTGTGCTGTATTTAGTGGGTTGTGTTATTGAAAGGGAGAAAGAGAACCCCCTCCTCTATTTGCAAACAGAAGCCTTTAATCAATGGCCATCTGCTGATGCTGATGATAAGAGGACCCCGATCAATAGGATTTCAGCCTTTCTTTTTCCCCTCCATTTTTGTCTTCACATAACTTTTATTGACTGATCATAATTGAGAGCAGCGTATTGTACTTCTGACATTCTAATACAGTGAATGAACAGTCCCATTTTGAAAAGCTTCTTTGTGGCTTCCAGAATTCTTAAGCCAACATGTCCATACTAGCTGGGGCTTTTTGGTAGTGGTCGTCCAAAATAGTAACTTCTCCAAGCATTAGAAAATGCACTTCCCCAAATTTCCAGAATCCTCTCCTTCTTTGTCCTTACTGTGTCCCTTCACAAATCAAAGTTGCCCTTTTGCTAGATAGTTGAATGAGGAGGTGAGCAAAGAGACTGCAAGGCTGTCTTAATAATTCTCTGAAGCAGTTGTTCCTTTCCAAAATCCTGATAGCCATCCTTCAGTAGAGATGGGTCCTGTCTAATGTTTTGCAACCACTATAGGACAATGGTTTCCAATCCTGGGTGCCCAGATGTTTTTGGACTAAAATTTCACAACTAGTTGTGCTGGCCAGGATTTCTGGGAGTGGTATTCCAGAAACATCTGGGTACTCAGGTTTGAGAACCATTGCTATAGGGATTATGTCACTTTTTATGCTCCACTGGGTTAGAATTCTTTTTCTATTTTCTGTTCCAAGTTTGGAAGGACTGCACTAATTTGCCTTCAGTGGCAACTTATAGGGAAACTGTGTGTCAGAAAGTTAAGGACAAGCTTAGAGTAATTCATTAGCTTACGTTGTGGTGGAGAGTCATTGCATTGTTTATTGTATCTGAGCCCTGGAAAAACATTAAAACAGCTCTTATTTTCAATATTACCTTGAAGGAAACAAATGCCCTATAGTACAAGCAGCTTTACTGTACTGGAAACAATGTTTAAAATCACATTAATAGAAGTCATTAAAATTGAGCTTTTCCTCTCTGCAGCAGTCACACTGAAGCCATTTTCAATTGCTTTTCTAACTAAATAACTGTAGTGTGGTATTCACACTATTCCCCCGGTAGCCTCTATTCTAAGCATTGGGGATATTGTGGTAATGTTATATAATTACAAATGGCAATACAGAAAAGTTTAAGAAGAACCACTGAGTGTACTTACAAACAGTTGGTACTCTGTGCAACATTTCACATGCTAATACTCTCTGGCACATTCTTGGATTTATTTCATAGAGCAACAGCTACAAAGAATCCTAATTACAACTAGAAAGGCCATTTCTGTCCTTGAAGCACACTGGAGAAAGTTCAGAAAAGCAAGAGAACGTATAAATTGGGGGCGAGGGAGTACAGTCTACACCTCTCTGGCAGTTTGCCCCATTCGGTTTCATATTTCATCTTATATATCTTTAAAATGATAAGAAATAACATATGGTGTTGGTGATGTTCTTTTTCATATGACTTTTATTCTGAATCATCAGCCACTAAAGAAGTAAACAATTGATAAAATTCCAGCGTTAAATCTATGGAATGGCTTCTTTCAAATGCTGAGTTCTTATAGAAGTCAAGGAAGAGGATCAAATCCTTTCACAACACATCCAGCTCATGTCCCAAAACAATAACAATACAAAATAAATATAATGACAAGAAGAGCTTCCTTCCCATTTCCCACAGGAAACTAAGAAGCTGCCTTATTCTGACTTAGGCCATGGGCCCACATATCTTAGGACTATTGGATACAGCAGCTCTCAACTTTTGGACTTCACTGTTTAAATCCCTGACCACTGGCCATGCTGGATGGAACTTCTCAGAGTAGAAGTTCAAATGATCTGGAGGACCAAATCTTGAGAATCACTAACAGTATTAACTAACAGTAATCAGTTTCAGTGTGGGGGCGTGGGGGCGCTGTGGGCTAAACCGCAGAAGCCTGTGTTACAGGGTCAGAAGACCAAGCAGTCGTAAGATCGAATCCACGCGACGGAGTGAGCGCCCGTCGCTTGTCCCAGCTCCCGCCAACCTAGCAGTTCAAAAGCATGCAAATACAAGTAGATAAATAGGGACCACTTCGGTGGGAAGGTAACAGCGTTCGGTGTCTAAGTCGCACTGGCCATGTGACCACGGAAGATTGTCTTCGGACAAACGCTGGCTCTATGGCTTGGAAACGGGGATGAGCACCGCCCCCTAGAGTCAAACACGACTGGACAAAAATTGTCAAGGGGAACCTTTACCTTTTAATTAGTTTCAGGGCTCATCCACTCATCCTATTTGCTTCTTCTAAGGAGGTGGTTCCATTGCCCATTGACTTGGATTAGTTCAGAAGGTCTACATGGTACAGAAGACTCAAATCGATCCACTTCCCTTCTACTTCAGATTTATTGTCCTTCTTTCGAGAATACATCCTGGTTCACTCCAGAGGTACCAGGGCTGTTTCTTTGTCCTAAAGAAGCCTGATTCCTATGACATGTACACAGTTCAAACTTGCTTGACATCACTTCTGATGTCATATGTGCAATTGCCTAATCTTTACCTATACTTGTGAGACAAGGGGTGGAGACAGGGCAGAAAATAGGGAGATCCTGAGAGGAAAGGTGGGAAGACAGTGGGAGAAGTAAGAGAGAGGATGTCTTATGGCATGGACATTTAAATGAGAAGAATTGAGACAGCATTCAAGAAAACATTAAAACTGGTGTGGAAGCTTGGAGTTAGCTGTTATGGATATATGGGGTGGAAGAAACCACTCTTCCAGTTCACCTCAATCCAAGCCACACACCTTGTGTGGATGACCTATCAGCTGGAATGTCTTTCCCTAACCTTACTTTGAAATGGCAGCAATGGAACTTTGACCTTTTTCATGAAAAGCAGATTATCTACCAATGAGCCCTGTGTCTCTAAACACTGCTCTCTATTCATTTGGTGAATCCTAGTCTCAACTGTGGTCCTACCACAGTGTCTACCATATGGTCTCCTCCATGAAGTATTCTAGTAAATAAGGGAAGAGAGGTGATACAAAGGGCTCATGTTGAAACACCAGAGCTAGATCCAGTTCCAGTGTCTAATTATTCTGCTACATGTTTAGAGATTATTCACCCACCAATTATTTTTTGTATTGGGACTTTGGGCAAGGATAAGGGCTTTGCTCATCAATTCTGGGTCTCCATATTCTGATCCCTGTGCAGAAATGGCTGGCACTGGGTGTATCAGCCATGCTGGCTGGAGTATTCTGTAAGTTGTGCCTTTTCCAATTGTACTTTAACTTGGAAAAGTAACTTTCCCAAATTTAATTAATTAAATTTAATAAATAGTGTAGTTTAAATGATGCTTGTTTCCCCTGGCTTTTGCTTTACATATTGCCTGGAGAAGTTAATTGGACTCCAGTAGATTTAAGTCTGAAGATATATTAGCTTACTAATTCAGTGCAATGCAGATGAAGTTAGGGTTATTGGAAGCAGAGAGACTTGTTTATGCCATAAGTTAAACATAAATATCTAATAATATATCTGCCATGGAACCTCACAGAGATCAGAGTAGACCTGGTAAAATAACTCCTTAGATATCTCCCTTACCTAGAAAACTATATTAGGGTCAATGTGAGTTGGTTCTGACTTAACAGTACATAGAAAACAAACAAATACCTAGCAAATTGTAAACACATTATTATTATTATTATTATTATTATTATTATTATTATTATTATTATTATTATTATTATTATTATTATTATTATTATTATTATTATTGATGCAGCATTATTTGTGTGTGTGTGTGCTATGTACTTCTGAATGTTGATATTATCATGTCAATTAAGAGTATCCAGCAGTTCTTCTGTAAGCATACTGTTATTGAGTGGAGGAGGCCAAAACTGTTCAGAGAGGCAGATGTGAAGCAATTCTGCAGGCTAAACCACTCTGCTAGATTAATGGTTGATGGAGGGAGGAAGAGCTATGACAAGGGTATGTTGAAATCCTGTGTGGATTCACTCAGAAACATCTTTCTGCTGGCATATGTCATACTATTTCATGCAGGAAACTATTCTGTAAAAACTATGCAGGCTTGAGTCAACTCACTGTAGGATTCCTTTAGCAATACAGTAAAGGCTAGATAGCCTCCAGACAAGCTGGGAGCATCTTTACTGGTCACAGATACTCCACCCTTTCCCTTTTTTGTCCTGAAAAATCAAGGTAAAGTATGGGTGCAATGAGGGTACACAATAAATAATCACAATTTGTGACAGTGAAAAATGGTACTGTATTCTTAATTATGCAACACATCTGATAAGATATCACACTCAGCTTCCAGTTTTCTGATTTGGGGGCATTCAAACCAACATGACTAATTTAATAAGTACTGTAGTTTGATAATTGGATTTCAAATGTTTTTGGTTTGTCCATATTCAAGAGACCTTAAGAACTATAGTTTTATAACATGCTGCAGGTTTTCCTGACAGCGAATTCTCAAGTATTCTGAAACAACAACAACAACAACAGCAACAAACAACACCCCCCCCCAAAAAAACCCCACAGCTTCCTCTCATTCAATTACAATTCCCAGAATTTGTGTGCGGGTAGCAGTGACAATTAAACAATATAGGTTTATAGGGTCAATATGCCCTAGCTCTCTCTTCCAAGAGATGTTTGCTTGTTAACAAGACAAAACTTTTGTGCCTGAAAAAAAAGTAGTCATCAGTTGAAACTTAGTTGGTAAATTAAATCATTAAATTAAATTCTGTATTCTTCTTCTCTGATTTCTTGAGGATTTAAGCATCAGTAATAGAGATGTAGGCCTGTAAAACATACTCATTTTCTTGCCTGAAGCTTATGATACTACATTATATTTTAATGAATTTCAACTGAAATAAGGAATAATTGGGAAAGAATACACATTTTAATGCAGTGAGTTATCTGTAATTAGGAAAAACCCCAAGGAATATTTTCCCTGACCCTCCCCACAAAGCTTAGGTCATTCTAACTTTATTGGACAGATAACATGGCCAGTCACCAGATTATATCTGAGCTGTAAGAAAGATAGCCCTGTGTTCATTCTGAAGCTCCTAACCTAATTCCTTAAACTGCACCAATAAGAGAACAGAAGTTGGTTTAAGTGTCTTTGTGGCTTCAAAAATTGCTTGTAAATGTGACATTCACAGATTCGCTTACATTAAAGTTAAACTAAAGCATAACAAGAGTTAAACTAATGCATATAAAAGTTATGCACCGGGGAGGGGTAAGGGGACTTAAAACCAACTTGTTAAAACCAGATGTTCTGAAGAATGGGGCATTTACAAACATGCACATAGTTATTCAGAAGTATGTCACTGCATAACTTTAGCTTTACCCAATAGAATTTTTACAGTATATAAACATTTAGCTGAAACCTCAGTTCTTTGGATTATCTGATTACTATGTGTTCATCTCCCATATTTTGGACAATTGAAGCTAATGAATGGATTTATTCTTGTAGCAGAGCCAGACATAATGCAGACCAGGCTCTGTGTAAGTTTACCCACCCATTTCTGTCAAAGCATTTTAGTCAGAAACGACAGTTCTTCCGTTCTCCCAGTTCTTCATTTCGTTTGTTCCATTTTTGTCCCACCTGCTCCAAGAAGCTTAGCATGAAGTTCCCTCCCTCCCTTTTTAAACCTCTGTAAGTGAGGCTCCTAGTAAAAAGTCATACAGTAAACTTAATGGATGAAGATGAACCTGAACTTCTGTTATTTTGTCCGCTACTCACATGATGCAGAGTGACCAATTTTATAGGAATTAAGCACAGGAGGACATTTCCTCAACAGAATAGTTCATATGCTATGATGGGAGATGAAATGCTTGATGTAGAATCATAGAATCACAGAATCATAGAATCACAGAGTTGGAAGAGACCACAGGGGCCATCAAGTCCAACCCCCTGCCATGCAGGAACTCCATCAATGGTCCCATTTTAGGGCAGTGAAGGTGAAAAATATGCTCAGGCCCTAGTTTCAAATATTTGAAGGCAGAGTTATCTTTATCAGATATTGAAAATGTTAGTTTCCTCAACTATAACTCTCAGAATCTTAGAATTCACAAGGCCACTGACTTTTATAACATGGTCTTATCTTTATCTATTTCTGTCTATAGCTGTATTTATGTAGTACTGACAATGTAGTACTTCAGCGTATGTAGAACTGGTTGGTGTAGTTCTTTAGCCCAGCCATTCTCAACAGGGGGCATATGACCCCTTGGGGTACCTTTGCACATTTGAAGAGGGCCACAGACTGAAAATAATTCTTCACATACCACCTTATAAGGTTTGTTATGCAACTTACAGAATCTTGATTTGGCGTGTCTTTCTTTTATATTGTGTTATGGTCGTGGCCAAAGAAAGATCGAGAATGGCTGCTTTAGCTTATGTAGTGTAAAACATTAGCCCTTTTGAGAATTACAATATGGTTCCTCAGCCTGTTTGGTGAAACAAGGGGTTCCAAATAAACCAAATACTAAATGTGCAGTAGGTTGTAGGCTGCATGCAACATAAATATTTAGGATTGGCTAAAGAAACAAATTCAGCAAAAGGAAGTGAAAGGAAAGTCCGATGGTGCAAAGAAAAATACTGCATAGGAACCTGGAATGTAAGACCTATGAACCTTGGTAAGCTGGAGGTGGTCAAACAGGAGGTGGCAAGAATAAACATTGACATTCTGGGTGTCAGTAAACTAAAATGGACGGGAATGGGCAAATTCAGTTCAGATAATCACCATATCTACTATTCTGGGCAAAAATCCCGTAGAAGAAATGGAATGGCCCTCATAGTCAACAAAGAATGGGAAAAGCTGCATTTTCTATCTCAGAAATGATATAATGATTTCAATATGAATCCAAGACAGACCTTTCTACATCACAGTAATCCAAGTGTATGCACCAACCACCGATGCTGAAGAGGCTGAAATTGACCAATTCTATGAAGACTTATAACACCTTCTAGAACTGACACCTAAGAAAGGGTACTAGATTGCTAAAGTAGGGAGACAAGAGATAAAAGGAACAACAGGTAAGTTTGGCCTTGGAGTTCAAAATGAAGCAGGGCAAAGGCTGATAGAGTTTTGTCACGAGAACAAGCTGGTCATCACAAAAACTCTTTTCCAACAATACAAGAGGTGACTCTACACATGGACATCACCATATGGGCAATATCCAAAATCAGATGGATTATATGTTCTGCAGGTAAAGATGGAGAAGCTCTATACAGTCAGCAAAAACAAGACCTGGAGCTGATTGTGGCTCTGATCATCAGCTTCTTATAACCAAATTCAAGCTTAAACTGAAGAGAGTAGGAAAAACCACTGGGCTAGTCAGGTATAATCCACACCAAATATCTTATGGATACACAGTAGAAGTGAAGAACAGATTTAAGGAACTAGATTTGGTGGACAGAGTGCCTGAAGAACTAGGGATGGAGGCTTGTAACATTGTACAGGAGGCAGCAACAAAAACCATCCCAAAGAAAAGGAAATGCAAGAAAGCAAAGTGGCTGTCCAATGAGGCCTTACAAATAGCAGAGAAGAAAAGGGAAACAAAATGCAAGAGAGATAGGGAAAGTTACAGAAAATGGAATGCAGGCTTCCGAAAAATAGCAAGGAGAGACAAGAGGGCCTTCTTAAATGAACAGTGCAAAGATGTAGAGAGAAATAATAGAAAGGGATAAACCGGAGATCTCTTCAAGAAAATTGAAGATATTAAAGGAACATTTTGTGCAAAGATGGACATGATAAAGAACAAAAAAATGGTAAGGACCTTACAGAAGCAGAAGACATTAAGAAGAGGTGGCAAGAATACACAGAGGAATTATACCAGAAAGATCTGGATGTCCCAGACAACCCAGATAGTGTGGTTGCTGACCCTGACCCAGACAGCCTGGAGAGTGAAGTCAAGTGGGCCTTGGAAAGCATGGCAAACAACAAGGCCAGTGGAGGTGATGGCATTCCAGTTGAACTATTTAAAATCTTAAAAGATAAGGCTGTTAAGGTGCTATACTCAATATGCCAGCAAGTTTGGAAAACACAGCAATGGCCAGAGGATTGGAAAAGATCAGTCTACATCCCAATCCCAAAGAAGGGCAGTGTCAAAAAATGCTCCAACTACCATACAATTGCACTCATTTCACATGCTAGCAAGGTTATGCTCAAAATCATACAAGGTAGGCTTCAGCAGTATGTGGACCGAGAACTCCCAGAAGTACAAGTTGGATTCCGAAGGGGAAGAGGAACTAGAGATCAAATTGCTAACTTGCGCTGGATTATGGAGAAAGCCAGAGAGTTCCAGAAAAACATCTACTTCTGCTTCATTTACTACGCAAAAGCCTTTGACTATTGGACCACAGCAAACTATGACAAGTCCTTAAAGAAATGGGAGTGCCTGACCACCTTATCTATCTCCTGAGTAATCTATACTTGGGACAGGAGGCAACAGTTAGAAATGATTTGGAAACAATGATTGGTTCAAAATTGGAAAAGGAGTATGACAAGGCTGTATATTGTCTCCCTGCTTAACTTATATGCAGAATACATCATGTGAAAGGCTAGACTAGATGACTCTCAAACCAGAATTAGGATTGCCGGAAGAAATATCAACAACCTCAGATATGCAGATGATACCATTCTGATGGCAGAAAGTGAGGAGGAATTAAGGAAACTTGTAATGAGGTTGAAAGAGGAGAGTGCCAAAAATGGTCTGAAGCTCAACTCAAAAAAACTAAGATCATGGCCACTGGTCCCATCACCTCCTGGCAAATAGAGGGGGAAGATATGTAGGCAGTGACAGATTTTATTTTCTTGGGCTCCATGAGTACTGCAGATGGTGACAGCAGCCATGAAATTAAGACCCCTGCTTCTTGGGAGGAAAGCGATGAGAAACCTAGGCAGCATCTTAAAAAACAGGGACATCACCTTGCCGATAAAGGTCCGCATAGTCAAAGCTATGGTTTTTCCAGTAGTGATGTATGGAAGTGAGAGCTGGACCATATAGAAGGCTGACCGCCAAAGAATTGATGCTTTGAATTGTGGTGCTGGAGGAGACTCTTGGGAGTAAGCTTATTCATTCTGAAGGAAATCAACCCTGAGTGCTCACTGGAAGGACAGATCCTGAAGCTGAGGCTCCAATACTTTGGCTATCTGATGAGAAGACTCCCTGGAAAAGACCCTGATTTTGGGAAAATGTGAAGAAAAGAGGAGAAGGGGACGACAGAGGGTGAGATGTTTGGACAGTGTCATTGAAGCTACCAACATGAATCTGACCAAACTCCAGGAGACAGTGGAAGACATGAGGGCCTGGCGTGCTCAGGTCCATGGGGTCACGAAGATGCGGACATGACTTAACAACTAAATATCAACAAGTTATTTATTATTGCTCCCTCTGTCTGGAAACTTGGTAAAAGTATAAAGTTTGAGCACTTTTTTTGAGCAGCTTATATTTTGAACTTAATTATGCCAAACAAAAATTTCTATGATATATTAGTAAAGTGGAACTTTTTCTCCTAATGAATCCATATGAATTCCAGAAGTCCAAAATGTAGGAATGGGTCACACCAAGCATCACCAACTTCAGTAGGCTGCTGTGTCTTGCATCTTCTCGCCATGGCCCAGGATAAGTGAAACCCATTTCTAGAGAATGCCATTGTACAGTTCCTTCCATAATCAACCCTTATTTTAACTTCTAAGGGTATTATTAGACTTTAGTCAATAAAAGTTTATTCTGCAATATTCAACACAGAGTTATATACACTCATGATAATTGTTTTCTATGGTATAAACACACTGAATTTTATCGTGAGTTGTATCCTTAATATTCTCATTTTTCCTTAGGTCTGTTTTGATTTAGAGATGGTACCTTTGGCTGGCCACTACATGGGTGTGTTTATATGACTTTATAAACTTAGCAACCACATTATAAATGTGGTTGCTAAGTTACAATAACTAGAACATCATCTAATTCAGTGAGCAATGCTGAACATCACCCACTTAAGGTAAAACTTCATTTTGTAATTCTTGTTTAAAGGGGGCCATTTGTCACAACAGGCTAAGTGCGCTTAAACCTATTGATCACAATACTGTAAATTTAGGTGTTCTTAATTTCGTACTGTAACGTAATGTGATGTTTGCATGTTTCACTTGAGTGTGTAAACAGAAGTTTCCAGTGGTCCATGCATATGAATTCTGTCTTCTGGAGATGTAAAAAAAAAAAGATATCTGAAAGGTACTTCTTCCGTGTTCTTTATTTTAATGGAAAGAGAAATATTAAAAATGGCTCATCTCATCTTAACTGCTTGGAAATATTTTTAGAAGTAACACTGCACACTGTGAGGGACATAAATGGAGTAAAGAGGTAGGAAACTACATAAAATTCACTATACCTTAACAGGACTATGCTATCTCGGTGCAGCTTCACAACACAAATTCATGGCTTACACAGGCTTGATTTTTCACTCCATCCAATACACCAAGGACTTGCATACTAGTTCAGTGGATTTTCTGCACAATTACAGATTATTGCCATAGCAACCTGCTGCATCACATGACAATTTTGTTACCTCTGAGACTAGAAACAGCCACTTAAAGAAATGCACATAATCTGGTAATGGGGCTATTTTTTAAAAAAAATTAAAAAAATAAACTAGTGGTCTGTTGTTTAAAGAGTAATTCTTTGCTTATTCATAGTTATATTTTAACTTTTCATCTTAGTATTTTGATTTTTTATAATAGTAACATTATTTTTAAATTTTGTTCCAACTTTAATAAAAAAAAAGAAGTCTCATTTCAACTCATAATAAAAGGTTGGTGATAACTTGTGTTAAGTACCTACCTGAAAGAGCAGTCTGCAGTTTACAGACCTGAAAATCCATAAGGTGAACAGTTGCTAGAAATGAAAAGCCACTTCTCCGGCAACTTTATGTAGAGCCTTCGCAAATATATTTATGAAGACCTGTCATTCTCTTTTACTTAGTTCTAAATGTAATTGTGTTAGTTCATGGAGCAAGAGATATACAGAGAGGCAGCTTGAGTTGTATAAGGCACCAAATTGTGCAAAGCACCAAATGCCTTCATTTTCCCAATCCTAACTACAGTCCCTGTGCCTCAGGCCATTCGAAGGGTCCCTTAAACCTCAGGAGTGCTGGAGCAGCACAAGCACAAGAAGCTGCATATGCTGGGAGGAGCCGTGATAACTCCCTATGGAATGAGCAGAATTCCCTGTATCATTCTTGAGATCCATCCACCAACTTGGGTTCATCCAAAGAATAATGATGATGAGCATAAGTACTCTAGGGCAGTGGTCCCCAACCGTGGGCCTCCAGATGTTCTTGGACTTCAACTCCCAGAAATCTTGGCCAGCAGAGGTGGTAGTAAAGGCTTCTGGGAGTTGTAGTCCAAGAACATCTGGAGGCCCAAGGTTGGAGACCACTGCTCTAGGGAACAAGCCAACCAATAATGAATTCATTTCAGTAGACATTGATTTTGATGGGAGAGTAGCCATATTCATTTTTTCCCATTGGACCTGGTAAAACGTAAACGTTTTTAAATTTGGACACGTCATTTTCCAACTAATTAAATAACAAAATATTGGATGAAATTAAGTTATAAGTTAAAAAAAGAGGTTCTTATGAGTCAAAACTCTAGAAATCTTTTTTAAATATTAAATTTATGAAGCATCCCATTTGAAACAATAGAAATTGAGATTAGTTTCAATGGCTGTACTCAGACTAGATTTGTGTAAGCTGATCATACACATAGAGCTCCACATCTCGTACTCCTGCAGACCTTTAACTGTGGGCAGAAGTTAAGGATAGATAACAATTTAGTTTGGTTCATTCTTTCTTTAAAGAATTTGTCAAACATGACAATGTGTTTCTTTATGGAAAGAATGGAAAGCATTTGGGCCAGTTCTTTGCTGTGCATGTGTGGGCAATGGCACAGTCCTCTGCCCCCGACCCCCCCCCGTCTTCCAGCAGGATCTGCATCATGTTGGAGGTAGGGTACACCTAAGGGGGTCTACTAGGGAGACATTACACAAGTGAATAGGATTTTGACCTTTAGGTTTAAAACATTTAGATGCCGGAGAGGGCAGAAGTCACAGATCCATCAATCCAGCTAGTGGCTTTCAGTGTGTCCCTCTCCCAGCTCCTGATTCGAATCCCTGTGTATTTAGCCATGTTTGTCATGCTAACCTAGGGTTGCCATTTCCTATTTTTGGAAGGATGTCCTTTTCAATAGCTACATAGCAGAAAAGTATAACATAGCACTATCCACAGTGCACATGGTGAATGTGGCCGCAGCAGAAGACCGAGAATTTCATTCTGTTTCCTTTTGAAAATGTAAGTGTGCACATCTTTTCTATCACAGATGAAAAGATATTTCAATAACAAGCTGGCAAATAAATGGAAAGATAGTGTCATTTTTCAGATTGACAATGAGACTGGAGAGAGTAAAGAGCCGACTGTCAAATGTACTGGATGGCAGAAGGTAAGTAACTATTCTACCTTAGAGGCACATGAGGTCTCTCTCTCTCCCTCGCCCCTCCCTGAGCAAAGTTCCTCTGAATATGGAATGCTTACAATGACAGGGAAGAACTTTTGCCCTATCACTATAATTTGAAAGTTTCTCAAATAAAAAACAAATTGTTAGAAGACAACTTGTTAAAAACACTTCTGTTTTTATCACTAAAATACTTGGCTTAAAGGAGAACATTTTGCTCCATCTATGCACTATCTCATATGCAGAATACATCATGCAAAAGGGTGGACTGGAGGAATCCCAAACTAGAATTAAGATTGCCGGAAGAAATATCAACAACCTCCGATATGCAGATGATACCATTCTGATGGCAGAAAGTAAGGAGGAATTAAGGAAACTTGTAATGAGGGTGAAAGAGGAGAGTGTAAAAAACGGTTTGAAGCTCAACATAAAAAAACCTAAGATCATGGCCATCGGTCCCTTCACCTCCTGGGAAATCAAAGGGGAAGATATGGAGGTAGTGACAGATTTTACTTTCTTGGGCTCCATGATCACTGCAGATGGAGACAGCAGCCACGAAATTAAAAGACACCTGCTTCTTGGAAGGAAAGCGATGACAAACCTTGACAGCATCTTAAAAAGCAGAGACATCACCTTGCCAACAAAAGTCCGAATGGTCAAAGCTATGGTTTTTCCTGTAGTGACATATGAAAGTGAGAGCTGGACCATAAAGAAAGCTGACTGCAAAGAATTGATGCCTTTGAATTGTGGTGCTGGAGGAGGAACTTGAGAGTCCCCTGGACTGCAAGGAGAACAAACCTATCAGTTCTAAAGGAAATCAACCCTGAGTGCTCACTGGAAGGACAGATCCTGAAGCTCAGGCTCCAATACTTTGGCCATCTTATAAGAAGAGAAGACTCCCTGGAAAAGACCTTGATGTTAGGAAAGTGTGAAGGCAACTAGAGAAGGGGACGACAGAGGATGAGATGTTTGGACAGTGTCATCGAAGCAACCAACATGAATTTGACACAACTCCGGGAGCCAGTGGAAGACAGGAGGGCCTGGCGTGCTCTGGTCCATGGGGTCACGAAGAGTCGGACACGACCGAATGACTAAACGACGACGATGCACTATCTTATTTTTTCTTGCAAAAATATGTGAAATTGTGAGTGATAATCAGTTATTTTAGAATTAAGAGGCAATTTTGTCTTGAGGAAAAAGCATTTGGGTTTTTTTCTTTTCAGTTTTTTTTTTTTTTTTTTTGAGCAGGTTGTTTTACATGTAACTCATTCCTGTTTTCTGCTCCAGAATATTTTCTCTGTGTTAAAGAGCTGTTGATGCCTCAGGGAAAATTCAGATATAGATCCTATCTATGAAACAGTCCCCTTCCTCTAAGTAATAGCTTTATTGTGCTAATTTTACAGGTATTTGCATGGCTTCAGTTCTCATTCTTGTTCTATCTATACTAAACCTGAAATTCTGTCCTTTCCTACCTGAGAGTAAACGACATTGAATTCAACCATATTTACTTCTGAGGAGACACGCCAAGGATTGGACTATGAAGAAAGGGTGAAAATGTTATTGTTTTTTCCATTCCTGTGTCGAAAGGAAGCAATACCCAACAAAGAATTGCTGTTTTTTCTAAAGGAAGACTTGAACCTCTATTTTTCATGACAATGGTCTCCATAATGGCGGTGGCGGGGATCATCTGTGAAATGTATACTGGTTTTTTATATTAGAACATTTTAACAAGCTGGTGGGTGTGATGTTTACCCCGTGGCCTATTTGTTTCACCAAACACAGAGCTCATGAAGGAATCACAACACGCCCTTTAACACGCTGCCACCAGTTGATCTCTTCATCAACCTATATTTCCTATGAAAGACTGAGGTCCATTCAGTACTGAACTTTTAAAAAGAAACAGGTTTATTGATTACAAGTTGTTTTAGGACTAGTTCTTAAGCACATTCTTAAAGTTACACAAATCTTCAATATTTTACTTTAACCTCTTCTACTTTAATTAATACAGGTCAGACCCTGACTGATCACTCCATAAACATTCGCTCTGCCTCAAACCCCTAAACTCTCTCTGACTGAGCTAACTAGACTCCGACTCACCCCTCCCTTCCAGTTTCTCTGGCTCCGCCTCCCAAGAGCTCTCATTGGTACATGCAAATAATCTTCTAACTGAGCCAAAGCAGGGTGATCACTACAGTGGGTATCAACCCTGGATGTTAATGAAAATCCTGTGTTCTTTCAAGTTAGCTGAAACAGAGTTAACAATGGGATAACCTTGTGAAGTTCTTCCTGTTTAAACATTCCATTAAAGAAATGTAATTTTGTATTCTCAAAGGCTTTCATGGCTGGGATCCGATGGTTGTTGTAGTTTTTTTGGGGGGCTGTTTGGTCGAAACTCTAACAGAAGTTTGAACTCCAACAGGAGTTAGAAACAGAACATAGGCAGAGTTCTGACCCCTGTCCTCTGAAGATGCCGGCCACAGAGACTGGCAAAATGTTAGGAAGAAAAACCTTCAGAACATGGCCAAACAGCCCAAAAAACTTAAAACAACCAAATGTAATTTTATTTCTGTAGTGACATTTTCTGCTTTGGATGTATGCATGCTTCCATGACCTCCACTGGCTTTTATTTAATTTTTGATCAGCTCTTTTGTGTGTTTTGTCTTAAAGTACAAGGAGATCAAGACATGTTGCTATACTGTGTACTGCTTTAATTTCATGGGCACGAGGCAAATATGAGAGCTTCAGTAAAGGTGGTTTGTAGTTTCCAACCTAAAGTGTGAAGAGTTGCAGAGATTATTTTGGATAGCTTCCTGAAAATGTCAGCTCAGTGAGAAAACCATTAAAAACAAGAAAAATAATATCAGTAGCAATAGCAAACAACAAAGAAACAGAGCATTAGGCTTCTGGTAATGTTAATCTCATAGTTTTAGAAGGACAGCAGTACTAAAATAACAGAGAAGCAGTGTGATATAGTGGATACATTGTTATTCTAGAACTCTGAAGACCCGAGTTTTGACCTATTTGGCCCTTGGGGATGGCAATGGTAAACCACCTCTTGAGCGTCTCAAATACATATTTTGAAAGTACTACTAGGATCTCCCTAAATCAGAAGTAATTCACTTAATGGCACATAATGCACACAAACATTAATGTTTTAAAAAGATTTTTCCTATATCTATGCAATATACTCACTCTCAAGTGGTGTGAACAGCAACAAAACTGAACAAAGACACAAGGGTTCTGAAGTGGCTGTTCTCTCTACTTGCTTGATGGTGGCGAGTTGATTTTCTTGTGCTTCAGCATTAGTGTCTAGACAATATTTCTAAAATTACCCATCCAGAATAGGGGGTACACTAAAGGATGTTAGATAGGAATTGTTCAGTCTCATATGACCTCAGTTTTTTTTTTTTTTTTTTGCCAGACATCCATATTAGTTGTGTGCTGTTTCAGACCACAACCCCCAGTTTTCAGGCTGCCATACATGCTGAAATGCAACATGCAATTTTGCAATTAACATATATAAAGGCAACACTGGGGCAAAACCCAACCAGTAATGCCTGCCAATGTAATGTCATTGGCATACATCTAAGCAGTGAATTGATGCAAGGTAAGACGTTTGTGTAGCATTCGATGTTGCACAATGAGTTGCATGACTTAGTGCACAATAGCAAATGCTTAGACTAGCTTTTTAAACTTATAGCAATTTGACACTGAGACTCACCCAGCGGTGTTACACCAGCATAAAAACTCCAGAAGATTTTGGCCATTGTCAAATTCCCTGCAATTGTTTGCCAAATATCCAGGCTAGTTATGGTCTACTGGCACCCAGAAATCTCTCATGCTAGTTTCATATGGTTGGTCAAACCCACTGTCTATTAGCAGGGCTGTTGTTTTTTTAAGCAGAAAAGTTTTTTTTTTTAAAAAAAAAAAGAACAACTCACATCAATCATTCTGTTATTTCTTATTTGTTTGTTTGTTTACCACCCATCTAGTGGCAAGTCACTACTCTGGGCAGTTAATAACAAATTCACACACACACACACACACACACACATCTCATGCCCCAAACAAACAAAAATAAGGACCAACCCCTCCTTTAGATGATGGTAAACAAAATTAGAATTCAGACTTAATGGGTCAACGAATGTGTCATGGCAAGGGGGAGGATATTCTTAAAGGCCTCCTTAAAGAATTCGGCTTTCACAAACTTCCTGAAGGGCAAGAAGGACAGATTCCGGCTCATGTCCATAGGCAATGTGTTCCAAAGCATCATGGCTATCACCAAAAAGGTCTGGTTCTTGGTGGTCATTTTCTGGGCCTCTCTTGGGTTGCTCCCTTTAACTATTTGGAGGGCTAGTGTGGCTGCCTTGAGTTTGCCCACCCATTCTAATGCATGAGATTTAGTTCTTGATTTACCATATTGAATGAACAGGGTCTGATAATGTGCAAATCAGCAATTTGCAGTGTAGTCAACTCCTCCAAGCATATACCAAGATCTAGGCCTATAGAGCCTGCTCCTGAGCACACTTCTGTACTTCAGAGTCCTAGACCCTTCGTGCACGGCAGGAGAGGAAGTTGAGCATGTTCCATATGCATTGTCTCTGATACATTTTTGGTATCACCTGGCAGGACAAAGTTCCAAACAGAGTAGTCCTAGAAGGAGCTGGAATTTTAAGCATGTATACATTACTGAAACAGCAATGTCTACGTTGGCTTGGGCATGTTGTGAGAATGGCTGATGGCTGAATTCCAAAAGATCTCCTGTATGGAGAATTAGTGCAGGGAAATTGCCCCAGAGGGAGAGGACAGCTGTGACACAAGGATATCTGCAAGCAGGGTCTGAAGGCCTTAGGAATGGATCTCAACAGATGGGAAACGTTGACATCTGAGCATTCAGCCTGGAGGCAGGCGTTGCATCACAGCCTCTCCCAATTTGAAGAGACCCTTGTCCAGCAGGCCGAGGCAAAGAGGCAGTCCCAAAACCAGCAAAATCAGGGAGCTGGACAGGGGACAGGCTGTATTTGTTTTCAGTGTGGAAGGAATTGTCATTCTTCAATTGGCCTTCACAGCCACACTAGATGCTATTCCAAGTCCTCCATTCACAGCACATTACCATAGTCTTTTGAGACTGAAGGATGCCTAGACACAACACCTCCAAGCCACTGATGTAAACCAGGACCGTAGTTTTCAATCCCTGTTCAAAGAGATCATTCAGACTACACTTGTCAGACTTGCATTTCCTGACAAGCCATCTTTAAGTAGTAAACAAGATGAGAATTCAGGCTCCATGCATGAGAAGAAGAAAAAATGTACAAATGAGTTGGGGGGGGCACAATCATAGGTTGCACATGATTCCCCTACATCATAGTTTGGAGTACTGCCTGGATGTGATTCATGGGAATGCAGCTAGTGAAGTAACTTAGAACTTCCTATTTGTAGGGTTCCAGGAAGCATTTGGACGGCCATTGTTGAATAGGAAATGCTAGAATAAATGGTGTAAAAATTACTTTTTGGACTACATTTCCCAGAATCCCCAGCCAGCATCCCAACTGGTTAACACCCCCACCAATGGCCTATAAATAGAGCTGTGGTTTGATCCAGCAGGGTTCATATATACATCTTATGTCTTATAAAGTAATAGCCAGCAGATGTTTTATTTTTGCAGCTGGCTTGCAAGAAAGATATATTGAGGACATGCCAAAGAATGCTGTTATTCTGAGGAGCTTATGCTTCTTCAGAAATTAGCTCCCTCTGCATGCCTATCTGCTCCTCTTTGCTCATGTGTATGATTGTAAATAAACAGCTATCACAGTGTTACTATTCATCTCCCACAAATTACTCATCCAAAAGGAAACAATTCTGCAGCTTTTTGACCCTGGAATTTCTCACTGCTTAGGGAATTAAGGAACATGTAGCAATGTGAAGTGTTGCTTTTAAAAGCAGGCTAAAAGAAAGGACGTGGTTTTATACAACTGCATAAAATTATTTCTCAAATCTTTCTTATTACATTTTGAATTTATCCTGACCGCTGACTGATCATCATCATTGCCATCATCACCATGATCCTTGTTTTAGTACTTACGTTGTACACAGTGGTTTATAGTCACACACACTTTTATTAGAAAATATTGCTTTGGACTGAAAGCTCACGTTCAATATCCTGACTCTGGAAAGTTACTTTAGAAAAGATTTATTTCATTGTAGTTCCAAAGCCCCAGCTGGTAATTTGGCATTATTAATGTATACGGTATTATAATGTAAATAGTAATTTTTTGCTTTGCTGTTTCTTCAAAGAAACAAAATTTGGTACTTCTAAAAATCCGAATGTTATTCATTCTGCAGCTGGAAGCATAGAAGGAGCTGCTACCTGAACTGTATGCTATTTCTCTACTGCTGTTTAGTGAGCTTATACCCCACATGCAATATGTATACCCAACTGTAACTAAAACAGCAAAAAAAGCAAAGCTATTACATATTAAGTTACAACTGTGATGCAATATTATGTCATTAATTATATAAAAGATATATCTCTTAGTTAATGGGGAAGGAACATTAGTTACTATTGAATGGTTATTTGTAACTAGTTACCGGTAATAGTCACTTCTGAGTTCTAAATACTCTACCTTGTTTACTCAGTTGACAGAGAACACAGACATACCACCTTAAAACATATTATCTGAATGAGACATATATGCAACAAGCTCCTTCTGCTGGGCTTCAGAATCTACCTTGACTGAGACACATCTGTAGCCATACTAAATGTCTCTTCATGCCTTTCTGAGACATGGTGGGTACAGAAAATAAAGAAGAAAGCCCACTTCAGTGCCTTATTTCATTTCACACTAAGGTTAAGGACAAGAACTGAGGAGAACACAAATTACTCCAGAGGAAAAGTCGTGGTTTCTTTATTAACTCTCTGTCATGACTCCTCCTCATCTCCATCATGTGCCTTCACAGGAGGCAGAGCTGTAACTGGCAAATTCAGTATCACTTTGCACATGCTTTGCTCTTAGCATCCTCCTCCTCCTCCTCCTCCTCCATTCTCTTGGAATGGAGCTACATCACAATGTATCACCTTCCTTCTGGTGATGCAGGATGCAGAAACAAAAAGAGTGGGATTCTGCACAAAGAATACACATGCACATCTTTTGTCCTAGCCTAAGATCAAGTTTCTAGTGGGGATGGTTTTATCTCTGCTGCAGAGATAAAGCAAAATTTTGTCACTTCTGGGGTCTTTTTAAGAATTCTGAAATCCCAGATTTATTAGACAGTCTACAGACAATGTTAGTTTAAACACACGTGTGTGTGTGTGTGTGTGTGTGTGTGTGTGTGTGTGTGTGTGTGTGTGTGTGTGTGTGTGTGTGTGTGTGTGTGTGTGTGTGTGTGTGTGTGTGTGTGTGAAGAGCTGAGAAAAAAAAGGAAAATATGTTTAGCACATGACCAAAATAAAAAGGCAGGAAGTCATATGATTGAAATGGCCTGCCCTGAACATAAACAGGGCATTAGGTAGAATTAACAGACTACACCTCCTAGCCATCAAAAATCCCCAATGGAATAAAAGACAGATTTCAAAGACTCCAACATACCTCAAGGCCAACATCTCTAAAGAAGACAGGAGCTGATTGGAGCTGAAGCATTCCCATTCCCGATGCATTTGACTGAGCATTTTAAATCTCCAAAGATTGAACTATAAAGAGAAATTAGCTTATTAATAATTCACAGGCTTCAAGAAGAAAAAAAATGTCAAAAGCATATGCTCATGAACAAAGCTGATTTTATTTTATTTTTTTATTCCTGCCACCCCACCCCCAACCCCCATACCAGTATGGAATGGAGCCACATGCAGGAGAGCAGAGAATGCTATTCTCAAAAATTGAATTCAGCATTGTTGTCTCTCCACCCCTCCCCGCCACCCCCCCCCCTTTTACCCATGTAAGCATTTATGCCAGCTTCTTTGCAAGCACTGGAAGTTCTTCAAATCCCCAATGAGTTATGTGAAACATTAAAAGCATGCTATCATCTTCCAGTCTTTAATAAGCTAGGACATTTTCATGGCATCATTGTTATCCCACAGCTCTTAATTTTTAGTCTGGGAGTTAGACAACATTTCCATGGGCTACAAAAACAAGTTGCACCTCTGAATCGGCAAGATGTGGACCGATATGTCACATTTAAAACCTGTGAGGAATCCTGAAAAGCCAATGCTTTCTTTTTTACTATCAATGCATGGGTGAGGATTGGGAAGATGTCATATAAGACACTGCATGTGGATGAATTGTTCGGCACCACTGTGTAAGCCCACATAGTATTTCCTGATGAGGAGAGGTTACCTGTGTAGATGTTTAGCTTAGAGAAAAGGAGAATGAAGGAGACATGATGAGAAAAGTGTAGAAAATTATGCATGGTGTAGAGAAAATGGGCAGGGAGAAGTTTTGTTTCTGTCCCTCATGTTATTAGGACTCTGCTTTACCTACTGAAGCTGAAGGGTGCAAGATTCAGGATGCATAAAATAAAATACTTCTTCACACAGCACATAGCTAAACTGTGGCATTTCCTAGCACAAGACATAGTGATGGCTGCTAACTTGGACACATGAACTAAAACAACATAAAACAAATTCATTAAAGATAAGGTGATTACTAGTCATGCCTGAATATGATCACTTCACTCTCTGAGGTAGTTTGCTGTTTAGTCGTTAAGTCATGTCCAACTCTTCATGACCTCATGGACCAGATCATGCCAGGCCCTCCTGTCTTCCACTTCTCCCAGAGTTGGGTCAAATTCATGTTGGTAGCTTCGATGACACTGTCCAGCCATCTCGCCCTCTGTCGTCCCCTTCTCTTCCCTTCACATTTTCTCAGCATCAGGGTCTTTTTCAGGGGGTCTTCTCTTCTCAGCTTTAGGATATGTCCTTCCAGTGAGCATTAAGGGTTGATTTCCTTCAGAATGGATAGGTTTGATCTCCTTTCAGTCCAGGACTCTCAAGAGTCTCCTCCAACACCACAATTCAAAAGCCTCAATTCTTCCGTGGTCAGCCTTCTTTATGGTCCAGCTCTCACTTCTGTACATTGCTACTGGAGAAACCATAGCTTTCACTATGCAGACCTTTGTTGGCAAAATGATATCTCTGCTTTTTAAGATGTTGTCAAGGTTTCTCATCACTTTCCTCCCAAGAAGCAGGCATCGTCACCATCTGAAGTGATCATGGAGCCCAGGAAGGTAAAATCAGTCACTGCCTCCATATGTTCCCCTTCTATTTGCCAGGACGGGATGGGACCAGAGACCATCATCTTAGTTTTTTTTAAATTTTGAGCTTCAGACCATTTTTTGCGCTCTCCTCTTTCAACCTCATTAATTCCTCCTCACTTTCTGCCATTAGAGTGGTATCATCTGTATATCTCAGGTTGTTGATATTTCTTCCAGCAATCTTGATTCCGGCTTGGGATTCATCCAGTCCAGCCTTTCACATGATTTATTCTACATATAAGTTAAATAAGCAGGGAGACAATATACAGCCTTGTCGTACTCCTTTCCCAATTTTCAACCAATCAGCTGTTCCATATCTAGTTCTAACTGTTGCTTCCTGTCCCACATATAGATTTCTCAGGAGATAAATAAGGTGGTCAGGCACTCCCATTTCTTTAAGAACTTGCCATAGTTTGCTGTGGTCCACACAGTCAAAGGCTTTTTCATACGTAGTCAATGAAGCAGAAGTAGATGTTTTTCTAGAACTATCTGGCATTCTCCATAATCCAGTGCATGTTAGCAATTTGGTCTCTAGTTCCTCTGCCCCTTTGAAATCCAGCTTGTACTTCTGGGACTTCTTGGTCCACATACTTTTGAAGCCTACCTTGTAGGATTTTGAGCATAACCTTGCAAGTGTGTGAAATGAGTGCAATTGTACAGTAGTTGGAGCATTCTTTGGCACTGCCTTTCTTTGGGATTGGGATGTAGACTGATCTTTTCCAGTCCTCTGGCCACTGCTGAGTTTTCCAAACTTGCTGGCATATTGAGTGTAGCACCTTAACAGCGTCATCTTTTAAGATTTTAAATAGCTCAACTGGAATGCCATCACCTCCACTGGCCTTGTTGTTTGCCATGCTTTCTAAGGCCCACTTGACTTCACTCTCCAGGATATCTGGCTCAAGGTTGTGACAAACCCAGACCTACTGGGATATGCCACAGTTTCACTAAGCTGCCACCAACCATTCCCTATAAGAAGTCACACAGACCAGGGATGGATTTTTAACAAATAAAGGAACAAATTTAAACAACACACAGGGAAAATAAAATGATCAGGTGAATAAGATACAGTAACGTGGCTTAGTCTCACTCATCCATACACACAGTTTGGTTCACACAGAACACTTAACTTGAAGCACAGACCCTGAACCTATCAGTTCTGGCTAACCATACAGACACCTGAACCTATCAGGTTGGTACTGACTGACACACAGTAGTACCCTGTCTGACACACAGACTCCCACTCAAGCTTCTTCTCTCAGCTCTTCCTCCAGCTTCTTCTTCTGCTCTCACACACGCTCCACATATATATACAGTACAGCCCCTCCTCCTGATGTCCCGCCTTCCACTCCCCATAGGATGGAACTTTCCCTCCAAACCCATGACAGACAGGTAACATCAGTGCTGTATGTAACACCTCCCCTCTTTATAAGTTGTTTTGTAGGGGGAAAGCTAAGGTGCTTTTCACCAAAAAACAACCTGGATAAAACACACAAAACCAGTTATACATACAATATCATACTTACTTATACTTACACTCTAAGTTAAACATTTACCATTTTCAATACATCAAGTTACCTTTATTCATACAAACCAACATGTTTAATAAACAGACACATTTGACTTTTTGTCATCAAAATATATACATAGTCCATGTTTCTTTCGCCGTCTTCATTCTTCAGGTCTTCTTGACAAGGTGTCAGCAACACAGTTCACTGACCCTCTGACCACCTTCACTTCAAAGTCATAGTCTTGCAGGTTTAAAGCCCACCTCATAAGTTTACTATTGTGGGTTTTCATTGTTTTTAACCATTGCAGTGGTGAATGGTCAGTGCACAGAATAAAATGTCTTCCCCAGATGTAAGGCTTGGCCTTCTGGATCGCGTAGACTATGGCCAGGCACTCCTTCTCCACGGTTGCCAAATGTCTCTCACCTTTCTGGAGTTTCCTACTCAGGTAGGACACTGGATGCTGGTCACCATTTTCATCCTCCTGGCAAAGAACTGCTCCTACCCCGCTGTTAGACGCATCGGTGTAGATGATGAATTCCCGGTCGAAGTCTGGAGCACGCAGCACTGGATAGTTGATGAGCGCCTGCTTCAACCTCTGGAACGCCTCCTCACAGTCGCTGGTCCACGGGATGCGGTCATCAGCCTTCTTCCTCGTCAGATCGGTCAGCGGAGCCGCAATCTCGCTAAACCTCTGGATGAACTTTCTGTAGTAGCCCACCAACCCAAGAAATGATTTGACTTTTTTCTTGGTGTTGGGTCTAGGGCAATCACGAACTGCTTCTATCTTGGCCTCTAGGGGTTTTATCACTCCTCCCCCTACTATGTGACCCAAGTATTTTATTTCTGGGCTACCCAGCTGCAGTTTGTTCTCTTTGCAGGGCCTAGGCCAAAGCACTCCCTCCCCTGGGTTAAAGTGCCTCTCCCTGCCTTCCTGGTCATCCCAAGCTTTCTTTCTGACCTTTTGAGCTTGCAGGGTCTCTGCTGCTAGCTCTAGGTTTCTCTTTAGGTCAATCCTTAAAGAGTCTATGTATGTCACAACGTCTTGTGGGTCATCCTGGGTGATCTGCTCCCACTCTTGCTTGATCAAATCAAGGGGCCCTTTCACCCTTCTCCCAAATAAAAGTTCAAACGGACTGAACCCGGTACTGGCTTGTGGCACTGATCGATAAGCAAACAAAAGGGATTGCAGCTTCTGGTCCCAATTGTTTGGATTCTCTGCCAAGTAAGCCCTAATCATGCGCATTAGAGTCCCATTGAACTTCTCAGTTAACCCATTACTTTCAGGGTGATAGGCAGTGGTTTCCTTGTGTTTAATTCCACAGATTTGCCATAAGCGTTTCATGAGCTTCGATGTGAACGATGCGCCCAAATCTGTGATTATTTCTGAGGCAAATCCCATCCTGGACATATACCCCACCAAGGCATCTGCCACTGTGTTAGTTTCAATGTTAGTCAAGGGAATGGCTTCAGGGTACCTCGTGGCATGGTCCACAATGGTGAGAATGAACCTGTTCCCCCTCTTTGTGGCCTTGGGCAAAGGTCCCACAATATCCACCCCTATGCATTTGAACGGAGTGTCAATCACAGGCAAAGGGCACAACTTTGCTTTGGTCCTGTCACGGCTATTCCCCTGCCTTTGACACACATCACATTGTTTACAGAACTCCCTGATCTGCTTCCCTATGTCAGGCCAGTAAAAATTCTGTGTGATTCTCTGCTGTGTTTTGTTCACCCCTAAGTGCGCAGCAAACATGTCAGAGTGCCCCCTTTGTAAGATCATGGGGCGATACTTTTCAGGTACCACTAGCTGACTTCGGATCCCATCTCCCCCTTTTGAGATATTCCTCAGGGTCTCTCTATACAAAATCCCCTTTTTCTCTAGAAATCTCACTGGGGTTTCAGGTGTTAGCTGGGCGTCAGTCACCTGTTCAAAACACTTTTGGAGAGTGGCGTCTGCCTTTTGCTCTTGGCCAAATCGGCTGTCTGTGGTTAAGGTTTCCACCACAGCTTCTGAACTCCCCTCTGCTTCCGTCTCTGGCTCATCATTACCCCCCTGAACTGTTCCCGTGGTGGCTTGTGAACGTGTAATCACTAGCACCCGTTTCACATGTTCAGCCAGGTCATTTCCCACGAGCACGGCTGCTGGCAGAGTCGATGAAATCGCTAGCCGCCAAACTCCCCTCCAGCCTTGAAAGTTCACAGGTACCTCCGCTACTGGCAGTGAGATCACCTGCCCCTCAATCCCTGCCACATTCATGCTCTCATTTGGGATTATATATTCCCTAGGAATAATATCTGGATGGCACAGGGTCACCTGGGAACAAGTGTCCCTCAGCCCCCGATACTGATGGTCAAGTATTCCTACGTCCACCCCTGCTGTCTCAAACAACTGAGAATCTGTTCTCACGAGCAAGCATCGCTTGACCTCCACAAGAGGACCATTTTCCTCAGCCTGATCAGCAGATGTACTTGTTCCAGATTGAGTAGCCATGGCAACAGGCTCCCTCAGTGACAAGGAGCTTTGCTCTTTCTGGACACAGAACACAGCTTTTGGCTTGGTTCCACTCGAATCCTGAGGCACAATTCCTTTTAGCTGCTTTAATTTCTCACACTCTGAGATTAGATGGCCCTTTCCTTGACAGAAATAACATTTTCTGCTATATTTTGAGTCTTTCTCATCTTGTTTTGGTTTTCCCTCCAAAATCTGAGGTCTTGGTTTCATGTCTGAGGGCTTCCCTTCACCATGGGCCCCTCCCCCTTGCTGGCTTTTCCCTGGTCCCTGAGAGTACTTGCTGTAGGTTTCTTTGGGTTTCCCCATCGATTTCCCCTCACCCAAGGGCTTTCTTATTTGGGAAATAAAATCTGCGATCTCGGCTGCTTCTGCCACAGATTTCGGTTTCCTTTCCCTCACCTGGAATTTCAGTTCCCCATGCAGGACTGAATAGAACTGTTCCAGCACTATCAAGTCTTTGAGCTGCTGAAAGGTCTCTGTCCCCTCCTGAGATAGCCATTTCTCTAGCAGCCTCACCAGTTGGGCCCCCACTTGGGTAAAAGTCTGCTCTGGTTTCTTGGTGATTGACCTGAATCTTTGCCTCAGCTGTTCCGCATTTATCCCATGTCTGGCAAACACCAGTTTTTTAAACTCTGCAAAATCTTTCATCAGTTCCTGTGGCATCTCTGCATAGACTTCTGCCAGGCTGCCACTGATTAATGATCGCATAATGGTCATCTTCTCAGTTTCCCTTACTGAGAAGTCCACAAACGCTCTTTCCACTAGGGAAAAGAACACTTCAGGACAATCTCCCTTGTGGTACACAGGGAATTTCTTCAGGTCAGCTTTAGACAATTGGCCTCCCTCAGAATCCCTATTGTTATTATTGTTCTGATTCATCAGTTCCAGTTTTCTTAACTCAAACGCCATTCTTTCTTTTTCCAGAGCAATTTTCTCTCTCTCCCTCTCCATTTCCATTCTCTGTCTCTCTAATCTTTCTTCTTTTTCCATTCTCTCTATTTCAAATTGCCTTTGTTTCTCTCTTTCCCTTTCCTCCATTTTTTCTCTCTCTAATCTTTCCTCCACTTCAAATTGCCTCATCCTCAGTTCATGCTGTTGGGCTATGAGCAATTTTCTGAGTTCTGGGTTCTGTTCTCCCGTGCTGTCACCTTGCACTGAGCCAAATTCATCCTCAGAACCTTGGTCAACCTGGGGGTCTTTCACTTCACCCATTTCTGCCATTTGGCTTCGAGTCAAGGGCATAATCCCCCCCCCCAGAACAGGCTGCTTTCAAAAGTCAAGCCTCAAAATAAAGCGACCACTTTTTTTTTCTTTTGCCTCAGAACCAGCTTTCTATAAATTACTGCTGTTCTTCAGCACTAACTGGCAACAGTTGCGAGCCAGAGTCTACCCCCCTCTGCTAGGCCTCTCAGCAGGCAGGCTAAATCACTTCTACTTTACAGTTTTGCCTCAGCTTTTTTCCCGCCAAAACAGGCTGCCTCAGAGCTCCCTAATCTAGTCCCCAAACTGAGGTTACACGTTCTTCTACTAGCGCACCTCCCCGTGAGGTACACCTAGAAGATTACCTACGTGCTCTCAGATTGTCCCTGACTAGACCCCCCTTGCTCTGGGCACACTTGCCAAGGCTTTGCTGGACCACTGGACAACTGGACCCGTCGTATCCCACCGCTGCCACCAATCAATGTGACAAACCCAGACCTACTGGGATATGCCACAGTTTCACTAAGCTGCCACCAACCATTCCCTATAAGAAGTCACACAGACCAGGGATGGATTTTTAACAAATAAAGGAATAAGGTTTATTTAAACAACACACAGGGAAAATAAAATGATCAGGTGAATAAGATACAGTAACGTGGCTTAGTCTCACTCATCCATACACACAGTTTGGTTCACACAGAACACTTAACTTGAAGCACAGACCCTGAACCTATCAGTTCTGGCTAACCATACAGACACCTGAACCTATCAGGTTGGTACTGACTGACACACAGTAGTACCCTGTCTGACACACAGACTCCCACTCAAGCTTCTTCTCTCAGCTCTTCCTCCAGCTTCTTCTTCTGCTCTCACACACGCTCCACATATATATACAGTACAGCCCCTCCTCCTGATGTCCCGCCTTCCACTCCCCATAGGATGGAACTTTCCCTCCAAACCCATGACAGACAGGTAACATCAGTGCTGTATGTAACAAAGGTCAGCAACTACATTAACTGGGTTGTCCATGACATCCAGATCTTTCTGGTATAATTCCTCTGTGTATGCTTGCCACCTCTTCTTGATGTCTTCTGCACATCATGAACATTGGCTGCTGCCGTGTCCCCATGGGGAGCAGTCTCGGACTTGGAGCTAGAGCCCTTATCAAATGGAAAGGATGCCGTGGGATGCTGTGAGGCGAACTTTGCTGTATGGCTGCCTTTGGTCAACATCCTCTGGATACATGGGTGGTAATGACCGGACCAGGATCTGTGGAAAGGCCTGATCCTTGATGCGATTCATGACTTCACATGGTTGAGGGTTGCATACCCTGCTATGGCCATTGTATGGTCAATGGTCATCCCTCGGCTGGCATGGAGGGATGTGAGGCAATTTTGGCCCGCTAACACTGTATGGAAGAGTGTCAGCGGGGTGGTCTGCAGAGCTGTCTGCAGCGGCCTGGATCAGTGCTTGGTCACCAGAGGAACCACAGATAGGCCTGAGTTTTCCTATCGGTGAAGGCACTGTACCCTGCTATGAGCATTGTATGGCCGACGACAATCCCTCAGCTGGCATGTAGGGATGCAAAGCATTTTTGGCCCACTAATTCTGCATGAAGGAGTGTTAGCAGGGTAGTCTGCAGAGCGGTCTGAAGTGGACTGGATCAGTGATTGGTCACCAGAGGATCCACAGATAGGCCTGAGTTTTCCGATTGGTGATGGCAGGGTAACCTGCTATGAGCAGTGTATGGCCAATGATCATTCCTCGGCTGCTAACACTCCTTCATTGATCTCACCAGGTTGGGAGTGCTGACTGGATTTGGAGCAGAGACATGAAAACAAGACATCATGTATGTTCCCTGTATCTGTCTCTCTACAAGGAAGTTACAGATTGTACAGTATTTGTCTTCAATGTGGAAGGGACTGTCACTCTCGAATTGGCCTCCTCAGCCACACTAGACGCTTTTCTAAGACCTCCATACAGAGCACGTTACTATGGTCTCTCGAGACTGAAGGATGCTTAATCACAAGGAAGTTGTGGGTGGGGTGATTTTAAGCAGGGAATAATGCCCAAGGAAAAAAAATACAACAGTCACTCACTCTCACTGAGTGAAGCTTTCTGCAGTGGCCTTTGACTCTGGGAAACAAACATCAGAAGACGTTGTGAACAATTGCCCTGAACAGAACTCTGTCTGTAAAGCTACTTTATCCCTGCATTCTTTTCCAGGAAGAAAAGACCTGACTTCACAAAGAAAAATGCCCCCCATTAGCCTAATCTAGAGGAGGGTGGTCAAAAGACAAATTTCATCCAAGGTGAAAGCATATTCAGTGGACACCATATTCAGTCCAGCTACTCTTCTAAACCTCACCACCCACCGTACAAGACCATGCGACAGCTGCACACACAAAACCTAGCATCTTCTCAGTATAACTGCCATGTCTGGTTCCATTGTCACAGCTTCTGAGACAAAGGAATCTGACAGCAGCGAATATGATGGACAGACACCAGGCCTGGTGTGTGTGGTTTATGGCATTGTAGGTGGTGCAGGATGGAAGGAGAATCTACACACCTTCCGTAGCCATGGGTCCACAGACTACAAAAATCCCACTTCCACTCCTTCTGTAGCACTTTGACAATGAGTGGAAATGGATAGTTAAAGAGTAAGTAATCTTTAATGTGTGGAATTATTCTTTATTGTGTGAACCCTAATTTAGAGGCATTTCTTCTTTTCAGCATGACTACCAATGTTCTGTTTTCAAGAAAGGTATAACCTCAGGAAATGATCTCAGGAAGAGAATATGTTAGTGAGAGCATGCTCTCCTACCATCTTGGCAACGGGGAAGGTTAAGGGTTGCAAAAAAAAAAAGTGGCAGATGTTACAAACAAGACACAAGGTTGCTGTTAAAAGAGTTATCACATTGTGAGTTCTTTTTTCCATCCAGCAATACTGCAAGCAAGAGCAGTGGAGTGAGCAAGTCCTTTGGATGATGTCGATAGCCTTGGTCACATACTGAGTGTTTATAAATGAGAAATGGGTAACTTTGAATGGGTCTAGAGCAATGATTCCCATCCTTAGGTCCCCAGATGTTCTGGGACTGCAATTCCCAGAGGTCCTGATCAGCACAGCTAGCCGTGAAGCCTTCTGAGAGTTTTAGTCCAAGAACATCTGGGGACCCAAGGTTGGGAACCACTGGTCTAGAGACAGTATTCCATCTGTAGGACATAGCTGTTCCCTATGAAACTGGAAGGCAAAGTGATTGGAAGGTTTCTGAACACTGGAGCCATGATCCTGCCCATCCAGTTGGTTCGCTCAGTGAATTGGGTACCTGGTTGCAGAACCAGTAGTTGGAAGTTTGTTTCCCCACTGTGCTTCCTGGGAGAAGAGCCAGCCTATGTGGCCTTGGGCAAGCTGTAGAGCAGGGGTGTCCAACCTTTCACCTTCCCTGGGCCACATTAGAAGATGAAAATTTGGTTTGGGCCGCACATACATTTGGTTTGGGCCACATGGGGGGGGTAGCCCTAGCCGTCCTCTGCAGCCCTGCTCCAAGCACGCTTACCGGCAGCTGTGATCTCAGACAGCAGAGGCTGCCAGCTTCGACCCCGGTGGCTTTATGGGGCTGGGAGGGGGTCCACCTATTGATGGGGATGGCGCAATGCAGTCACACAGCCTCCCTGTCCCCTCCCTTCCCACTCCTTCCTTCCTTCCCTCTCTCCCCCTCTACTGTTGTGACATGCCCCAGTCACATTCCAGCCGCAAGCGCCGACAGTGTAACTTGAAACTTTGGAATTTCTTTAAAATAAAAAATTGCACTGGGCCGCATTATAAGCTGACCTGGGCCGCATGTGGCCCTCGGGCCACAGGTTCGACAAGCCTGCTGTAGAGTCTCAGATCCACACCCGGAAGAATGGTAAATCACTTCTGAGTACTATACACGAAGAAAACCCTGGAAGAGGTCTTCATAAGCTGGGATGAACTTCTCAGCACACAATTATTGTAATTAAAATCTTGTTCAACATCAGTGAAATAGAAAACTCTCCCATCAACATAATGTGCAGTTTCCCCAAGTGCTGACCATTGTGGTAGCATAGATTGCCCATTTGGGTATATGGGGCTTCCACTTGCTTAAGGAGGTAATGGAAAGCTCCATGCAGGGGCAGCAAAAAATGTGAAAACTTTGCACCAGCTGTGGCCTTCCAGATGTTGGTGTTCCATTTCTATCTGCTTCAGCCAACCTGGTCAATGGTCTGGAACAATGGGAATTGTATGTACCCTGTTTCCCCGAAAATGAGACCTAACCTGAAAATAAGTATGATTTTTCAGGATGCTCGTAATATAAGCCCTACCCCAAAAATAAAGCCCCGCTTAAGTGAAACCCCACCCTCCACCATTGTCCGGAAACCAGAAGAAGATGACATGACTGTTATTTGAATAAATGTAGGTTGTTGTACAGGAAAAAAAAATAAAACATTCCCTGAAAATAAGCCCTACTGTGTTTTTTGGTTTTTTAACAATTAATATAAGACCCTGTCTTATTTTCGGGGAAACACAGTAATCCACATCTAGAAGGCCATAGGTTCCCTAACCTACTGTCACATCTAGCTCTTCCCGAGATTGTATACAGGCAGCTAACACCTCACCACCACCCCTATTTGGCTAATTCTGCATACCTTTGCCCTTGGACAACATGGACAGATCATTAATAAACCAGCTCTTAGTTACTAGCTAGGCTGCTGTTTACATTTGTTTCTCACTTACCAACATTCTTTGGAAGGATAATATTACTACTGTGGGAAGGAATTTGATGAGAAATATTGAAGGGCTCCTCCCAGTAATCAAGAGATGATTATGGGGATAAAACAAAGAAGCATTTATACCCTTAACTTAGGGTCTCTCCAATTGTCCAGATCCTGTAGTGTTTCCAGAACCCTGACGCAGCTGTGATTCTCATGGGAAGCTGCACTGACTCATAGCACAGGCCACTCCTAAGGTTAATCCCGCTGGATAGCTCTTGGCCAGCAAATTGTTGCTCTGTGAACATAATATATTAAGAGTGTGTGCGTTCTCTCTCCTTGTCTCAGAGAACTGCAGCAAAACTGTTCCCAACATGTGCAGTGGAAGAAATTTGGGAAGGCTTTGGCGAAGCCCATGCAACAATGAAAGTTTAGTGCAGTTCTTCTTCCAGAATCTTTCCTGCGATCGTAACTAGGGGGGCAATTCATGGGGCTGTCCAGATGTTATTCGGCTGCAACTCCCATCCTTCCTCATCACTGGCTATCCTGGCTGGGGAGGAAGTCAATCGCATTTTGGAGTGTCACAAGTTGCACATCTGGCTCTGCGGAGACTACAAACAGAACTCAGTTTCATACAATGCATAGGTCAGAAATGGTAAATAAATGGAAGAGCAGAAGACACTTTGCCCTTGTTCACAGGTGATGTTTGGATACATGTTTGGGTCAAACAAGGATTATATGTTTGGGTCCATGACCATGTGCAAAGAATGCTCGGGTACAATGCATACAACTGCAAATAATAACTGGGCACTTTTTTATTTGGGTGACATTGGTGCATATTTTATGTAACAAAAGCCAAGGATGGAAATCTGTTCTATACCAGCAGAACCTGAAGCCCCATTTGCAGATGTCTAGCTGCCACAAGTGTTATCCTTATGTCAGCAGAGATCTCCATTACAACCAGTCCCTTTATAAATAGCAGACTTATATTTGCACAAAGAGATGCTGAATGCCTCCTTGTATGAGTTCAAAAAATCAAGCCACTCTCACTGTAGTTGCTGTGCAATCAGTGGTGTGGTGGGGCCAGGGATTACAGGGCTGAGGGCCTAGGTATGTCTGAGCAGCAGGGACTATGACACCATCTGCTATGTAACCTGCAATGGATTTTTCCTCCAGGAATCTCATGCAATCCCAGAACCAGGGGACATCCAGTCCAATTGAGTGTTGAGAGAGTGAGAACAGGCAAAAGAAAATGTTTCTGTACCCAGCGTGTTCTTGGTCTGTGGAACTCCTTGCCACAGGAAGTTGTGATGGCATCCGGCCTAGATGCCTTTAAAAGGAGATTGGACAGATTCCTGGAGGAAAAATCCATTGCAGGTTACAAGCCGTGATGGGGACGTATAATCTCCAGTCTTAAAAGGAAGGTACCTCCAAATGCCAGATGCAGGGGAGGGGTATCAGGAGAGAGGTATCTAGTTGCCTCATGTGCTCCCAGAGGAATCTGGTGGGGCCACTGTGAGATACAGGTAGCTGGGCTAGGTGGGCCCTTGGCCTGAACCAGCAGGGCTCTTCTTATGTTCTTATGTTCTTAAGAGCCCTTAGCTTTAAAAGAAGAAGACCTGTTACTGCTGAAAACAAAAACTGCAAGAACTCATGTTGATACAGATGGAGTTAGTTGTCTGCATTTTGGACTATCTTTGAACGTGGCTTGCTATGGGGACTGTCACAGTAAGCATCTGTGCTTCCAGATTTACCACTGCCACTGCGTGCAATTGGCTCAACCGAACAGGATCCTGGCATGAGATTTCAAATCTCACATGTTCCACTATGGAGCCACAACATCAGCAAAAATAAAAACAAAACAAAACAAATCACAATGAATGAACAAGCAATGGATTTCAGCCACTTCCTATCTCATGTCAAGGACTAGCTGAAAAACAAAATAGCTGTTTAAAAATATAAAAATGGTGGCATCAGTCATGTGGATAATAAAACATCCGGCTGTATAAACCAGGATTGAATTCTTGACCTTCAGATGTCCTTTTTCTAAAGGCCCATCATTCATTCTCCAAGAACAACTATTCGTCTGCTTCTAATTCCATTACTAGAGATAGACTTCACATATTGGCCATTAAGTTAAACAGCTGTTCATTAAGCTGCTGGAACAGAGTATCAGCCCACTTTTCTGTAGTTACCAGCGTAGTATAGACACTGGGGAAAGGAAGGCAGAGTACTCCGTCTGCACTTAGAACACATTGGGATTTGCATTATTATTATTATTATTATTATTATTATTATTATTATTATTATTATTATTAGTAGTAGTAGTAGTAGTAGTAGTAGTAGTAGTAGTAGTAGTAGTAGTAGTAGTAGTAGTAGTAGTAGTATTATACAGCCCATGTGACCAATGGTCATTTCCATGGAGGTCTGGAATATGTAATTATCCTCGCCTTTGGAACAACTTACCCCCTGAGATTCACGCAGCTCCCTCGCTGGGCATTTTTAAGAAACAACTAAAAACACTGATGTATAGGCAGGCCTTCCCAACAACAAACTCTTGACGATTTTTTTTCTTTTATTCTGTCTTTATTTTCATTTTTGTCTTAGGTGTAAAGTTTTTAAAATTTATTGTTGTTTTTATTGTAAGCCGCCTAGAGTGGTCTAATTTGATCAGATAGGCGGGATAGAAATGAAATAAAATAAAATAAAATAAAATAAAATAAAATAAAATAAATAAATAAATAAAATTATAGCATAGTCAGTTAATGCCAGCCTCACCACTGTCAGCAGCTCACCTACTCAACCCAAGGAAAGAAGCAAATTTGCACAGGGTGACTTGTAACGAAGACCTTACGTTGAGCCAGAGCTCTGCTAAGTATCAGTACATGAAGAAATAACAATGTGCCTTGAATACATGCAGTGTGACTTTCTTAAATTTGAGGAACCAAGTACTTGGAAAAAGCTTTTCGAGACAGAAGGTAATTCCTGGAAGGCTTGAGCCTTGAACGTTGTGTTACGTGTCTTCAAGTTGGATCACTGTACTTCTACTGTGCAGCAAATTGAATTTTACCAAAAATTCAAAAACTCTGCAAGGAGTTCCCGGGGGTGTTCTGAATCTGGTTGCATCATTCCACTCCAGTCAGATAGGATGGGTGGATTTGGTGGGGTTGCCCTATTCAGAAATCACCATTCCTGGTATTTTTCCCCACAGTATTGATATAGAGAGAGATAGAGTGAAGGAACTGATGCAACCAGGTACAAAACACCCCCAGGAACAACATCCTGTTGGCACTGGGATGTTGTTCCTGGGGGTGTTTTGTGGCTGGTTACATCAGTTCCCTCTAGCTAGATACTGTAGGACAAGTGAATTTTGTTGTGCTGTTATACTCAGAAGTCACTGTTCCATGCTGTTTTTCACATTATTATCTGCCCAGAACAGGTACTGATGAATTTTGTTCTGATGGATAATTTGTGGCTTGCTGCATATTTCTCATTTAGTCACACACGTCACAAATTCAGTTTGATTATCCAACTTAGAAGTTGCCATTCCATCCACTGTGTTCTGTCCTGCTGGGTTTGGGGACAATAAAAGGTTAATCAAAGAGTAATTTTGAGGGATCTGAGGTCTAAAATATTGTTCTGATGTTTGTCCATGGCATCCCACTATTTTTGCTATCAAATTTTTTTTTTATTAAGAAGTCCCTGTTCTGCTCCCTTCCATTCTGGCTTTTACCAAATTCTTGAGATTCTGTTGCTTAGTATAGTGAGTTGCGTCTAGAATAGGGCATGCTGTGAAGTCTGTGAGTCATCTCCACTATAATTTCCACCGATTCAGTAGTCTTACTACGCTAAGCAACATTATTTCAGCCATTGTCCACATGCAGATCAATCACCATAATCAGAAGTAACTCTTCACATGTGAAAATTATGAGCTACAAATTCAGTTTTTAAAAATCAGAACATATGGCCTCTGTTTTAATTAAATGTGATTTCATAATATATTATGAGTAACACTGCCAAGCTCCATTTGACCTGGGTGTGGGTCTTGTATTTCATTACATTATCATTTACCATTTTTTTGTGCTAATCCAGCCAATTCACGAACAGGCTAACTAGACCCAAAACAAACATGCCAGAAAAAATGTTAGTTTTCGTTGTTTTTCCATGGCATATTCTTTGAGACATTTCTTCCAAATCTTCTCAGGCAGGACATTCTTCAGCTGTACATCTGGCATCAATAGCTTGCTGGCATGTTATGTTATGAGGTATATTCCTCCTCATCTTTACACAGAAGGGGATTTACATGTGCAGTTTCTATTGGTGATGATATGCTTCTGAGTTAGCAAATAGTTTACATTACTCTCTGATAGGAATTATTCATTCATTCATTCAATTATTTATTTAATTATTCATATATCTATTCCTATTTATTTATTTATTTATATTATTTATATACTGCCTTTCTTCCCATAAGGGACCGAAGGCGGCTCACAACAACTAAAAAAAATTTGACCTCAGCTCATTCAGATCCCATCTATGGGCTCATTTATTCAAGACCCTCCCCAACCCTATCCCCACCCACCAATTCAACGGAATACTTTCAACAAGGTTTTTATTCCCTCTGAGGTGATTTCATGCACATGAGATTTTTAACACGCACCATTGTCCTGAATAGCAATTGAAGGTCTTCACAAACTTCTCTTCTGCCTCGTAAAAGCATTTAAAGCAGCCCTATGCATTTGTCAATAGGGACGTGGTGGCGCTGTGGGCTAAACCGCAGAAACCTGTGCTGCAGGGTCAGAAGACCAGCAGTCGTAAGATTGAATCCACGCGACGGAGTGAGCACCCGTCACTTTGTCCCAGCTCCTCACCAACCTAGCAGTTTGAAAGCATGCAAATGCAAGTAGATAAATAGGTACCACCTCGGTGGGAAGATAAAACGGCGTTCCCTAGTCATGCTGGCCACATGGCAACGGAAACTGTCTTTGGACAAGTCCTGTCTCTACAGCTTGAAAACGGGAATGAGCACCACCCCCTAGAGTCGGACACGACTGGACTAAAAATGTCAAGGGGAACCTTTACCTTTATGCATTTGTCAAGGAGCTATTATGTTGTGCCCCCATTCACCACTTGGAAAGAAAAAAAAAGGGATTTTTAATGAAATTAAACAAGTGAGGTCTCTCTTAAGAGAGAGCTAGGAGGTCTTTCTCCCAATGTCTAAATTGCACCATCCAGTCCAAGCTCCAAATATTGAGTCTGTGAGCTAGCTCACTGGTTCTTAACCTTGGGTTACTCAGGAGTTTTGGACTGCAACTCCCAGAAGCCTTCACCACCAACTGTGCTGGCTGGGGTTTCTGGGAGTTGCAGTTCAAAAGCATCTGAGTAACAAAGGTTAAGAACCACTGAGCTAGCTGATGTGGGCTTGTCTTCGCCCATTCCTCTTAAACAAAGAGGAAGTGAATAGTTTATTTGACTCCAGTAGTGTTATCCCCCCCCCCCCAATCCCTTGGAGCTGGACTGTAGCTAAAGATAGCTTGGTCACTACCCTTGACAGGTAGTCTGGTGGGATGGTTTGAGTGTTATATTTGGAGCAGGTTGATTTCAAGTCTGCACTAAGCTGTGAAAGGTGCTGGCTGACCTTAGGCCAATAACTCTCTTTGCTGTGAGGATAAAGTAAGGGACCCTGTATGCCACCAAGAACTCACTGGAGGGAAATCACAAAGCAACTGTGATAAATAGATTTACTATAATTCTGAAAATTTCTGTAGTCCACATGCTGCTTGTGGAAACCTGGGCGTTTTAGTTCAAAAAAGTAACTTTTTCCAAACAAATACAATTTGATCTGATTATAACGGATCTATTCTAGGTAGACTTATTGTTGGATTTGGCCTATATTCATTGTTTATGAACAGCAAAACCTGGTTTCATCCCAGACATAGCACAGCTGCAGCTTATATGATTTTTCTTTTTCCAAATTACCACATTCATTCATCCCTGTGAAAAATTGGACTTTCAAGAGGTGTGTTCTCTACTTCTCTTTGAACAAACTTGGAAGCTGATGCAGTTTATCCAAAAACCACCTCATTAGTCCACAGATCATGGAATTCCTCGTGCTACTCTTAGATACTTAAAATCACAGCTCATTCACCCTCACTATTATGCCCTCTCCCCATTCGGATGTGTGTTTTCATGGCATCATTTTTCTGTTGCTGTGGAGACTCCTTGAGCAGCAACACTGTCAAAGAGCTGAAAAGAGGCAAGGAGAGATTATGAAGATGTGGGCTCTCCCCCACCCCCCCACGGCCTCACCAAATTCTGTAATAGCACAAATCGGGAGCAAGATTATTTACAAACATTTGAAAGGTAAATGGATCTGAATTCAGGCAAGCTGTGTTTGAAAGTTTTCCCCAGTGTGAAAATCCCTAGCTTTACCCCTGTGTTCAAAGCCTTTCGTTAGCTTACATGAGTCCTTCTTCAATTACTTTTTCATGCAAAGGACTCCATAAGCCCAGGAGCAGTAACGATGCTGCCGACATGGGAGTCTGGCAACCCTGTGAATGCCTTGTTTGTCTCGTTTTACAGTTATATTTGGAGATAGGCCCAAGAGGCAAAACTCTTATCCATTATTCATTTATTATTCCGACTGCAGCAGCACCTAAAGACCCCAAACAGGCCTCAGGGCCTCATGAGAGCAGGAAGCGTGAAGATGAGGTACATAAAGGCACTCCCTGCCCTAGAGAAAACATAATCTAATATTTAAAGGATCTGCATCAAGTAAATAAAGAAGCAAGCGCTGGGGAAGGGAAGAAGGGATAAGGAGGAGGACAAACATATCAAAGGGCTTCAGAGACTGGAATGAGATTCTGCACAAACTCACATGCTCGGGTGAAGCTTCTGTCAGACGCCCTGCTTTCACTTGAAAATCTGTTCCCAGTCAGAGGATCAAAGCTAATATTGTAAATATACTTTGCGTATAGAAGCACCGATTTCAGAAAACCTGTGACATTTGACAGGGACAAAATGGAGAACGGTATCTAAGGCGTATGTTCATATAGTGAGGGAATCTAAGTCTGTTAGAGAAGCCGAGAGCAATGCCATCACCCAAAGCTGAATGGTAAAAGCTGAGACACCAAACTAGGATGTGTCACCCATCTTCAGGCATTAATGGTTGCATCAGCAAAAGAGAATGGATAATTCAAGTGATGGTGGAGACAGAGAAATGCTTGGAGTGCAGCTATGGGTAGGAGAGCTACTTGAAGGTGACTATGGGCAGGAGTAGTTAGTTGCTGAAGGTGACATTGTTAGTGACTTTTTCACAGATAACCATCATGGCACTCAAGATAAGAGGCACTCAAGATCATCTTGCAAATAAGCACTGACAGTCGGAGTGCATCAAAGAAATTCAGAAGATCTTGAATTTGCAAGATCTGAGCAGTGCAATTAATGAGGAGACATTTAGAGGTCATTAATTAATAGGGATGCTGTACTTCAGAAGTGACTTAGTGGTACTTTGACACATGCACACAAACACTGAGCATCTGTTAGTAGTGGATTCACTGCTCATCTTACCTCAGGAGTTCAGAAGGCAGTGCAAGTGCAGTTCTTTGCTGCATCAATAGGGTAAGATCAGGAATCCCATGAAATGGGCAGGCGCTATGGCTCTTTGCTTTATGGACTTGGCTGTAAGGGAGGAAAAGATAAGTGTCATTTTGGGGAAAGCAGCTTTCACAGGTGAGAGACTCCCAAGTAATCAATGGCAATTGATTAACACAAACAGAACATTTATTTTCATCACACTGGATTGAATGACAGCCTTATTCACACATTCCTCCACATTTACCTGAATTTAATGCACAGACAAGACAGTGTTCTGGACCTCCTGGCCTTGCTCCAGAAAAAGTGGCATATCTTCTTGTAAAGTCATACATGTAGAGATGCATCATACAATTGGGTGTCCCTTATCCTTGGGGATCCCAATTATATCAAGTAGTTCTGCACATCTAGGTATAGCCTCCCTTTTGCAAACATCCTGTTCAATTGGCAGAAGCCAAGTCTATGTGGAGAAACACATGAACAGGAAGGGCTGTGCTGAACACCGCCTGTGAATCGTGACTGCTGTCAAAAGCTGCATCACTCAGGGGAGACCCAGGATGGGACTAGCTTACAATGGGCACATGGAATCCAGGCCAAATGAAAACTGCAACCCAAATTGAAAAGAACGTATTTTGTGGCTGCATCAGTCGGGCCAAACTGATGATTCAAAACCGATGCTGCAATGTTTTCCAAGGAAGGCAAGCCGTGCCTGAATTTTATTTCAATTGGTAAATCTATAAAATTGCATCATAAATTTTAAGCCTTCCAGGTATTTTCAAGTGTGGAGTTAACTGCGGAAGCTCTGGTATTGAACCCTTTTTCTCATAACAAGCTCAATGGCAAAATTAACATTCTGATTTTATGCAGCAGCTGAAGGATGGTGATCTTTTATGTACTGGGACAATTATACTTTACAGATTTGCTAAACAGGAAAAAAGTTGACCGGCTTTATTTTTCCCACTGTCCAAACCCCTTAATTAAAGCAGTATCGTGGATTGCCTGCATTGTAATAAAACTTCACTGCATATCCAGGTATCAGGGGATTTATTAACTTGTACTTAGCTTTAGCAATCAGCAGCCATGGTCAGATGTGCCTGCTGCTCATGACATCATCATTTTTGGCAGCTCCTTCCTATGAGTGTTGAGTGAGGTAATGCCCCCAGTATTAAACCTGACAGCAAGATTAATAATGATAGATACACTGATGGTTGTTGTGGGGTTTTTTTGGGCTCTTTGGCCGTGTTCTGAAAGTTGTTCTTCAGAACACGGCCAAAGAGCCCGAAAAACCCACAGCAACCATTAGATCCTGGCCGTGAAAGCCTTCGCGAATACACAGACAGATACACTGTTTGTTTTTTAAATTGTGGTTTTAATCGGAATTATGTTTCTTCTGTACAGGATTTTTTTAAAAAATCATCCAAACTCTCAGAAATGCTATTTCCACTGGCTGTGATGACTTGGATTATGGGAGCTGTAAACCCCTCTTGTCCCCATTCCCCCAATCCCAACCCTTCTCCAAGATTTGAGTCATCACAGTAGTAACTTGATCCTCAATGCACCCAACGCACAATGGGCATTTTAGGATTTTTAGTTCATGCATATGTTGTTGTTATATGCTGCTGAGTTGCTTCTCCCTTAAAGAGACCTTAACGAGGTTTTTGAGGGATATGACATGTTCATGAAGAGGTTCACCATTGCCAAGGCCAGTGTATTTTCACGGCCAAATAAGAATTTGAATTGCATCTCTTTGGTCCTCATCTGACAATCTATCGGTTGCACCAGACTCGTTCTCAGTTTTTTTATATATAAACTGGCCTAAATCCAACCACTATTCCCAACTAGAGTATACTCAGTGGGCCAACTGCTGGATCATTATGTTTAATCTCACTGATTAAATTCTACTTGGGACTAACAACTGCATTGAAGCCTTTGATTCTAAGGCAGGAGGACTCCATGTTGAAACAACCAATCCTGATGAATGGTAGACATGAGTACTTTCACCAGTGGTCTGAACTGACAATTTGATTGGCTAATGCAGGCTTCCAGAGATCTCTCTACCAGGCCAAAGGAAAAAAAAAAACTCTGCAGATATCACTTCTATCTATCTATCTTCCATGTCCTAACTGTTCCCCATACTGGCTGACAGGAGTGTGCAAGTGCACAGACATCAGAGACTACACAATGATGCCTGCAAATCTGGATCATATTTATGCTGGATTTATGGTTCCTTCCCCCCCCCCACTACCTTTTATCCAAAATAGGGATCGACACTAATCTCAGTCTACAGTCTAAATGCTGTTACAAGAACCCACACAAATGATTGCCTAAAAATAATAAAAAGCAGCAATTGAAAATAAAAAATGTACATCAAACACATTACAAACATTCTTATAACTATTTACAAAGATATTCATGAGGTTCTGAAGGTCACTAGAATGTGTTAATAAGATGTCTTAAAGGAGAGTGCTATGGGAATGGACATGGGCGATCCCACTGTCATGACACCAGTATCATAGAGTTCCTTTCTTTCATTGTTCCTAGAGATGGGGATAATGCGCCAAAATGGGGCTTCATCTTGCTTCATGTGTCATCAAACTTGATGACTCATCACCCACGAATTGCCTCCCCCCAGTGGCCTGACAAACCACGAATCAATCTGACAGTTTGTAGGATCTTTTTGTTTTCCAAGACAGCCGTAGGGCTATCTTTTTTAAAAAAAAATTAGAAAAGCCCCAGCCCCCACAGCCTTCCTACACCGTGCGGGCATAAGAAGAGGAGGAAAGGGGGACCCAAGCGATCCCCCAGCCCTGCTGTCTTTGCATCCATGCTTCTATTTATATGTCAGATCTCATAAGTAAAATTGTGCCCGAACATAACCTAGAAAGCACTGAAGATCTCTACACTGTTGAAGGAATGGTTCTGAAGTATGGCTTCCTAAATAGTACTGCAGTCCCATGCTCATGTTTCACAGGTACAACGCTCACCACTTACTGATGGATAAACTGGGTGAATTATGATATAATCAAAGTTACAGTTTGAGGAAAGGTTGACTGAACCCACACCCATCTCGGTGCTTCTGTGGTCGAGGAAAAGGCCTGGTTGATCCCATACTTCGTGGCTTTGCATTTCTGAGCTGAAAGATCTTCTATAAACCAAAATGAAGAAATGGAAATCTGAAATCACAAGGGAAGAAATGAGCAAACCTTGGGTCATTGTTTAATTTGCTAAAAGAACAACCCCACCTAAGATTCCTCCTGCCATCTGCCAATGATGACAAAATGGTGAAAGATAAAAACAAATATGCTTGAGAGATGGAGCACAGCTGTTGTAGGAGTGGGGGCTGGGAGAGAGCACGATAGACCTGCATTAATAACAGCAATATGCTTGCTGTACACTCAGCCTAGTGCTACCGAGTCCAGCATTTTACATACATTTCTTTGCTTGCTTTGTCCTTGAAAATACCTAGCAATAATACATTGTCTTTTTAAAGATTCTTACGTCGAAGGCTGTCTGAGCAGTTTGCAATCACTTCTAGATTAAATTGCATAGCTCCAATGCAGGATTATGGGAGATAAACAACCAAAAAGGGAGATAACTCTCCGTGGGTTGTCAAAGAATGTGTCTGGGGAGTTGTCAAGTTCTTTTCCTCCCATCCCATTCATTAGTCTTCTTCATCAATTGTCCCACACTGCTCTCCATTTGATTATTGACTTCAGCTTTGTGGAATTAAATACTTGGTTAAGAATACACATTGACCTATTTTTTTGTTTCTTAATCCAAGGGTGTCTTCTGTGGTTTGTTGTCATGTTTCTATGTATGTTGCTCTGGCTGCAGTCCTTGTATCATGACTCTGCGCAGAATACTATGAAAAACTCAAGTGACCTGCCCTGAAAATGATGTTGTCATTTTTGAAATACTAAGGTTACATTTTCTTTTCCCCACCTCCAGATTCAGGGATAAGCAGGCTTTTACATTTTGAAGAATGCCAGTTTCTTAAGCCCAGAAATCAGAAGTGATGCAAGCTTAAATCATCATAGTGCACAGAGAGCCAAATGTGCATGTTAACTATCTCTTCCTACATTATATCTGAAGAACACAATTCTATCTAGCCAAGGTGGCTGATGGCCAGCTGAGCTGACACAAGACCTGCTGAAGCTGTACCAGATCCAAACCCTTCCCAGCCTAGTGATATAGGGAATAATCTAGGACTATTTTCACCTTGGCTGTGTGACTGGACTTGGGAGAGGGGCAAAGGTTTGGATTTGGCACAACTCAGTTCCTCCCTCACCCACTCCTTCTCCAACTTAAAAAAAAAAATCCTTTTCTTGAAAGGTCTGAGCCATCAGGTCAACTCTATTCCCTAAAATGGTCAGTGTTACACACACACATAAGGAATGAAACCAAAAAGTTATCCAGACAAAAAAGTTGTGTTCTCACAAGTGATTCTGATTCTTACAAGGGATATTTAAAATAATGAGGCAAAAACAAATAAAAAATAAAGCAAAATGTTGTGGCACATTAAAGACTAACTGCTATATTTTAATGTGAGGTTTTGTGGACAAGTTCACTTCTCCAGAATACTGAGTGGGTATTCTTAAAATGCTCACTATATTTTTAAGGGGTTTTTTTGTTGTTTGTTTGTTTGTTTGTTTGTTATTCAGGCTGCTTCAGTAGTGTTCCTTCCCTTTGACAAGCCAAGCAGAAAAAGAGAGAGAGAACACAGACTGTCTTGCTGTTTTTTTTAAAGATGCAAACAATCCTTCTGCTGGTTGTTGTGGGTTTTTCGGGCTTCTTGGCCGTGTTCTGAAAGTGGTTCTTCCTAACGTTTCGCCAGTCTCTGTGGCCGGCATCTTCAGAGGACAGCAAACTGTGCTCTGGGTAGGCTTGAGAGTGGGTGGAGTATTTATGGCTGTGAGAAGGCTAGTTTGTGAGATAGGCTATTGTCCTGATCAGGAGATGGTTGATTAGTGTGTTTTGTTGTGGCTGTATTGTTTTGATAAGGAGGGGAGATTATCTGTCCCTGTGGTTGATGGGTGTCATTAGCTGTTTTTTTGTGTGCAGTAATTCCTTGACCTTGTGGCTGGGTGGAGTTCCTTGACCTTTTGCACTCTGTGTTTTTGAGAGCTGGGAGCCAGGTTTTGTTGAGTTTCAGACTTTCCTCCTTCCGGTTGAAGCTTTGTTGATGCTTGTGGATTTTAATGGCTTCCCTGTGCAGTCTGACGTAATGATTGTGAATACACTTGCCCTTTTGTGGGGCAAGGGGACTGATTTAGCAGCTCTCATCCCTCACATGGAAAGACAAGACAAGCAGATATTCCCAACTGTGTTTCAATTTCCCTCACATAGAATGGGTACATCCATATTCAGATCATGACAAAGGGGTAGAATCCTTAGAGATCCTAGATGACAGTGTCCTAGAACCATGGTCATGAAATCAGCAAGAGGTGACTCAAGACTTGTATTTGTTTAAGATCTATGCTTTCTGGGCAGTAATCCCCATTAAAAGCAATAGTTATATAGGAAACTGTGCTCTACTGACCAGACCATTGGCCCATGTAGCCCAGCAATCTTTATTCAGAGTAACATTAGCTCTCCAGAATTTCAGGCAGAATCCTCTCCTAACCCAACTTGGAGATTCATGGTATTACCTTGGTGGTTTCCGATTCAAGTACTAGGTCCAGCCCTGCTTAGCTTTTGAAATCAGACAAGGGTGTGTTCAGGGTCATAGGGTATGGTATATGCCACAAGGGAACATATTTCTGAGAAAGTATGTATAGGATTGTGTTGCTTGTCAATCAGTCTCTGTCTAGTCTTGAACAACAACTCATCAGCTCTCATCATCAGTTTCTCTTTTATGAAGTGGAAATAGTTTTTATTAATTATGGTGTAACTTGCTGACATTATAGAACTCAATGCAGCATATGTTCTGTAGCCCCAAGTGGTGTTTTGGACTGAGGGCTGCTTAGCTCCAACAATATTACTGTAAAATATTCCTTTGTCTATGGTCTGAAATACTAGTGTTTGTTTTATATGATTGTTGTCAGGATGAATCATACAAAGTTCAGATGCTTTCACAAAACATACTATGCAATACAGTTGATTAATTGGGTTATAAAACTATATTTGTTTAATATAACAATATAATATAACACTGTTCTGTTTTCAGGGACATTTTGAGGAATATAGTTTTTATTGATACAGTACATATAAACCGTGTTTCTTTCAAAGTATTTTTTAAAAGAGTTTGAAGGATATTTTCCTCCCAATATCTTTAGTATTGTTCCAGCTTTATGTTGCCAGCACTAAGCCTTAATTTTCTGCTTTCCTGCAGCAGATGAAGTTGTGGCCAAGCAAGCACATTCTGACATGTACTCACATAACAGGAATAAAAGAGGATGCAATCGGTGTAAATGATCAAGAATTATAACAAGGGTGAGACATTTTCCCATATCACACACTGACTTCATTGCATTAAATACTGGTGGGCCAGTGGATGTTTCTTCAACCCCCCACACCCATAAATTAAATGTACAGTACATTCATTCTGTGTGTGTGGGGGGGATGAAATTCTTTCTTCCTTCCTGTTGGAAAACTCTTTGGCAGTAATGCTTGGATTGTTTTCTTTGTAAATTACATTTTTGCTGCTTTCAAGATGTTTTCCTGACTTTCTTGAAATTTGACCCACATAACAAGTAATGTAGACCTTGTTTCCATCTCTCTCAGAAGGGGGGCTTGCTCTCCCAGGGCTGCTTGAGAGGAATGATTAAAACTTCCATGTGTTCTGTAAAACTAGCCACTTTTGCAGGGAGCAGAAAATAATCTCCCCAAACTGCAGGGCATTTCTCTCACCATCGGATAACTAAAGCAAACTGAGAGACAGCCATTCCTCGGGACACCAAAGGCCACATATGTATTGAGTGAAGCCAGCTGATCACAAGCCAGCTGATCACCTTTACATATCCCTAAAGATGAGGATACACATCACCAAAAAGGTGAATTAAACAAGACACGGCTTTGCATGAAAATTGTCTGTCCATTTGTCTGTCTGTCTGTCTGTCTGTTTATCACCCAGGTGATTTACAACATAATAAAATAAAGAGACATAAGGCGAAGAAACAGTGAAGACTGGGAGGAGAGAATGTTTACATACATTTCCCTGTAAAATTAAAATATTCTGGGTTTTGTTTTTTTCCTAATAGGGGGAGGCGAAGGAGGAACTTCCTCTGCCCTATTAAAGGTCTTGTCCTTCTTTGCAGTGAGCATTTTACACCTATCTTAGTAGTGAAAGGAAGATACAGGTATTTACCAACAGCATCTGTATACCACCCAGTGACAATACTCTTGGGGCCGCTTACAATAACAATAAAACATTGAAATATAATTGTAAGGCATAGTGAGAACAAAGTCAAATGTGTCATTAGAATCTCCAGCAACAGAGAATAAAACTAGATTATCGTTAGGCATCATTTGCAACTGCTAAAGAATAACCAGCCTGAAACCACCAGTAATGTGTGACTGCTTGAAATTCAGTAACAGACAGACCGACAAACAGATATTATAGCCTTGTGCAGTAGGACAGCAAGACTAAAAACGTCCCAATGGAGGCTTCTCTTCCTTCTACACACGCACACCCCACCCTAGCATTTTTCTTCACCAGTGTGGCTTGTTCACAAACTGGCACTAGCACTATACAGAGATGCCTTGCAGGTTACAAGCAAGGACTGTGCACTTCCTGGAGAAAAGCAACCCATTTGGGACAGGATGAAAGCTGTGTTAATGCCAGAGAATGTCTATGACAGGCAGGCCACCTGTCAGGCAGGCGAGAGACATTCTATTTACTATTCAGGTGGAAAGCTGGAGGCAAGCTTTCCTGGTTGTAAAGGCATAGGAGTGAACCCTCTGCACATGTGCTTTACAGAATTGTAACACAGAAGCTAACGTTTTAATGACTTCCTGTAATCTCTGTGGTAAGTAACATACACACCAGTGCAGTGGGCATTTCTTTCCATTGACCAACCTTTTTGCTGCTATTTGATGCCTAGAACACAGGCAGGAAGATAGCAGCCACAATAGTCTGGACATAAAGGATTTTCTGACATTACACTGGGGAATTTAGTGTGACTCTGATGCCAAGATAACATGCTGATATACTGTAACTTTACAGTTGCTTTAGTCGCAGACTTCCCCAACCCCCGCTATATAAAAACAACAACAACAACCATGCCATCAAGCCAGTTCTGATTTATGGCAATCATTTTCAGAGTATTCTAGGTACTGAGTAAATACGTTATAATTTTAAAATTCTTCTTGCAGGTCACAAAAGCTCTGCATGATGACTTTTGAAAGTTGATGCTTCTAATTAGAGATGGGGACAAATAGAGAAAAGAGGGGTTCATTTTGAGCCATTATTCATCAAGGTTAATGGATCAACAAATACAAATATATGAATATTCTTCGACGAATCAATGGATCGATCTGTCAATTTGTCTTCATTTTAAAAAGCTACAACACTCCCACCACCACCACCTAGAGACACCTAATTTTCTGGGAAGCTTCCTCAGACGCTTTTCTACAACTCCTGAAAGTGTGGTGAACATTAGACCCCCAAGTTATATAGTCACAAAGAGGACCCCCCAAGAAAGCTTAGAGACTCCAGAATCACCAAGGAGCTTCCTATGCCCTTCTCCAGCACACCTGCCAACTTTGGTGAAGATTGGATATCGGACATCCGAGTTATTCACCCACAAATTGGAACTCCTCCCCAGGAGAGTTTATCACATGGCACAGAAGCCCATTCTGCCTACTGGCTGCCGATCAGCTGACCAGAAGCCATCAGCAGCCACACATAGAGAGAGCCAGCCACCCCAACAGCCTACCCCACACCCCGTCCTTTCCCTACCTTAGCCCCCACCCCACTCCCACCGACATTCCCTTACCTTAATAGCTGCTGCTGAGATCTCCATCAGGCCTCCACAGCCACGGCGTGTAAAAATGAAGACTGGCTGCCCTTTGCAAAGATTTCAGCGGTGGCTTCATTTGGGGTAGGGAAGCTGCAGCTGCCATCTTTGCAAAAGGCAACCTGGATTCTCTTAAGGCAGGCTAAGAGAATCCAGGCTGCCCTTTGCAAAGATTGTATCTGCAGCTTCCTTACCCTAAATGAAGCTGCAGCTGGCATCTTTGCTAAGGGCAGCCAGTCTCCATTTTTACATGTGTGGCTCCGACGCCAGAAGACCTCAGCAGCAGCAATTAAAGTAAGAGGGTGTCGGTGGGAGTGAGGTGGGGCCCAAGGTAGGGAAAGGAAGGGGGTGGGGTAGGCTGTGGTATTGGGCGGCTGTGTGGGGTGGTGGCTGCCTTTCTGCCACCAATCAGCTGATCGGCGGCCAGTCGGCAGAATGTTTTTTTTAATATGAAGGATGAATAAAAGCAGGTAAATATTTGTCCCTTCGTATTCGTGGGGGTCTCTGGAACCCACAAATACAGATTGACTAATATTTAATGAATTGGCTGTATCCATCAGAAAAAGTGATCCTTTTTTATGTTTGTCCCCATTTCTACTTCTAATTCTTAAAATTCTTTGCAGCAATGCTATGGGCATCATCATATTGGATAATTTGCCTCATTTATGTCTGGTTATTTGTGTCATTTTGCACAATTTTGTTTCATTTGCACAAAACAATACTATGCAGTCTTCTTGTCTCTTGTCAAAAGCAACACAACCTATTTCACCCTCTCTACCTTCAAGAGTTGCTTAGAACAATGTTTTTAAAAGAGGGTTTTAGCTGCATTCTCTAATGAACTTGCCAAAGTTGTGCTGCTCAGCTTACTATTGTTTCTCACTTGTGGTGGTTTGTGTCAAGTTATTTATGGATTTGTTTAGCCCATATGTAGTGGGGATTAGTTACAAGCCCCCTGTGGATACTGAAAACTGCAGATAATAGTCAACACTATATAGAGAGTGTAGCAAAAGGGAGACAACCAGAAATAAAATATAACACGGATTACCAGAAATGGCCTCTAAAGAGCGCCAGAGATCATGCTATATATTCTTCACTAACAAGTATTCATAGGATGGTTTCTGACTTCATCTAGTGGCTGGTTTTGGTAATGCATGTGAAAATATTTTTCCTGGATTTTTTCTTTTAATATTTTTAATATTTTCAGAATGTGGTTAAATGTAACTGCAGATACTGATCCCATGAATACAGGGGTCCTACTGTATTGTATTTGTGTGATTTGTTTGTTTACTGCCCAAAGTAGTGCCTTGTATTAATTGGGTGGTAAAAAAGTTGAAGAAATTAATAAATATAGCTGAACTGCTACATCCATGGGATCAGTACCTGTGGTTTCACTTATCTGTTGCCTGAAAATATTAATTTAAAAGACCCAGAACTATGTGTTTCCAATGTGTTTTACCAGAACTACACACTAGAGGGGAAATACTATGCTCTATATAGGGTTTCTGTATTCATGCTTTCCGGCATCTTTGGGGAGGGCTTGGAACTAATCTCCCATAGATACCACAGCTCTAGGATGAGGAGAATAATTCTGTGGTTCCTAGTATTCCTGTGCAAGGATGAGATAAATCACTAATGACATCCCTGATCTGTATCCAGTTTCTGAGTACAAGCTGATACTATTTATGCATCAATACGAGCAGTATGACTATTGTATTCGCGAAGGCTTTCATGGCCAGGATCTAATGGTTCTTGTGGGTTTTTTGGGCTCTTTGGCCGTGTTCTGAAGGTTGTTCTTCCTAACGTTTTGCCAGTCTCTGTGGCCACAACAACCAGTATGACTATTGTTACTACTAGTCATTCAGTACTGAGCACTCCTCTTTCATCACTTGATGATTATGTCAGTTCATCATAAAAGTAATATATTTGAGCTGACACTGGGCGATAATGCAGATTTAATTTATGATGATCAATCTATGACAGCTCATTCACCCTTGCTACTATAGTCAATAAAAATGCCAAACATACAAGCAAACAAATGCTAACCATCTCTGGCTAGCCCACTATGAAGGGTTTGAAAGAAGTGCATATTAATCATCAAATTGCTGGAACTTATTATAAATATTTGTGTCAGGTTGAGACATTTCCTAAAATGTTAGGTATAGTTTTGATTACATAGTATGGCTGTGAGAAAGAGAAAGAAAGAAAACAAAAGGGAAGAAACAAAATATCTAAAATATTATTTTCATCCTGTCATGAGAATGCATTGACATATCCTGCAGCATGTTTATTAAAATGCACCATTGCTGCAGTCCAAATGACATTTCCATGTAAAAAAGAGAGGTAATGTTGTTTGATTTGCACTGTTTCGCCTTGTGGCACAAGAAGGACGCGTGGGCGGAGAGTTGGAAGCCTGCTGTTCTTTCTGTTGAAAAATAAATGTGCCCCCAAATTCAGTTTCCTGAGATGAAGGGAAACAAGGTGGATGAGCTAATAGCAGGATGAGAGTGTGGGCTTCTGGAAAAAGAGCCAGAGAGCCAAGCAAAAGACAGATTCATTCAAATAGTCATTTCTGTAAGAAATCATGTTTTCTTTTTTAAAAATCAGCTCTGCTTCCTGGTGTTGATCAGTTTTTTCTATCATTGTTTTTCTGCTGATGCTGTTTTTGAATAATGTTCAGCAGATATTCAGAGGCCAAGTGAAGGAAATGAATCTCCCAATATACTTCAGAGTTATTTTATAAATAAGAATTCCTGCTTGCTCTCTTATAAATATCTGTTGAAGTTTTCTTGGACTCTACCAAAGTTCTAGCTTAAATGACCTTGAGGGGTTGTACCTTGGAAGGAGTCCCTTCAGAGACTCAACTGGGCCCACCTATAATGACCTTTTAGTAGCACCTCATCATAGGCTGTTCTTTAAAGCCTGTTGCAAAAGTGCAAGTTCAGCTACAACAGTCTTCTCTCAGCCTGCGGATTAAGTAGACTTACAAATATTTTTGAAAATTTGCTTACCTCGAACAATCTGTGGAGCACATAAATTTGAATAAACAGTATTGACTGCCAGCTTTAAATACCTGAATTTATTGTAACTCAAAAATAATTGTCCCAGAGCCCCAACTGGGCCCACCAATAATTAGCTTTTAGCAACACCTAATCATCAGCATTTGGTGGACTATTCTGTGAAATATTAAAAACATATATTGCAGCTGTAAAAGTCTTTTCCTCTGCTGTGAACTAAGCAATTCATTTGTTTTCCACTAGGCATTTATTATCTCTGTTTCTTGTATCTTACCACACAGCAATGTGTATTCTCATCAACATGTTCAAAAATTGTGTGGGATGAGGAGGAGGAGGAGGAGTTGAATTTACGCACGAACATAAGAAGAGCCCTGATGGACCAAGCCAAGGGCCCATCTAGTCCAGCTCCCTGTATCTCACAGTGGCCCCACCAGATGCCTCTGGGGAGCACATGAGACAACTTGATTCTTGTTTCCTGATATCCCTCTCCTGCATTTTGAGGTACCTTCCTTTGAAGCCTGCAGATTATACGTTGTCCTTTCTTTTGCCAAGAAACAACAAAATACTGCGCAGCTTAATGGTTCTGAGTCGGAACGATGTGTTGTGAGTACTGTAGTACTGACAAGGAGGAGAGCAGAAAAAGAATGTGTTTTGTACCAGAGAACTACAGCTTGCAGCATTTGAATTATTGAAATGGAACTCAAAAGTAACCATTTTAGTAACTAAAGAGGAATGGGAAAATAAAGAGTAGCTATTTGTGGAAAGCTTAGACTATAACAATAACCATTCTCCAGGCTTTGAATTAAGAAGGAAGAAAAATCTGCTGGATAGCTTAGTGGTTTAGATATCTGGCATTTGAGCCAGAGGTCAAGAGTTCATATTCTCTCCGCTGTGCTTCCTTGATAGGGGCTGGACTCGGTGATCCATAGGGTTTCTTCCAGCTCTGCAATTCAAAGATCTAAAATTTAAAAATAATATGACCAGAATTTTCACTATTATTGTATTTTTCAGTTTGATTTTTTTTTTACTAAGTGTATATACCGTATTTTTTTGCTCCATAAGACGCTCCAGATCTTAAGACGCACATAATTTTTAGAGGGGTTAAACAGGGAAAATATATTCTGAACCAAATAGTGTAATAAAATATTTAATACACTATAACAGAATAACATTTGAACCATGTAAAGTGAACAGCAGTCAACAGTGGCATTAAGAACCATTACCACTGTCATTAACAAATGGAGAGACTTAAAGCTTTGTGTACTCATGTGCCATAAATTTAATTCAAGTACATATAGACCATTATCAGCCAGTGATAAGACCTATACCACACTACCTATATTTTACATTTCCTTTCATCCACCTCCTCCCCATGCTTATAGAAATGACAGATGAGATTGTTGTGCAACTCTGCCCATCTACAGCTCAATCCTATATTAAATTAGAAATGGTTTGTCTGATTGGGCACTGCATTGAGAGGTCCCTTTTAGTTGTGTGGAGGATAAACAGTGGAATTAAACTATTTAACAGCTGGTTTTCCTTATTTACTTTAGGTTATGCAAAAGAACAGCAACACAAAGCTTAACCTGATCCCATTCACCAGCAGTAGCACATGCTCAGCATAAGACCAAATCTCCATTTTCTGACATAATTGAATGTTTATAGCATGCAAGGCACAACACACAAAGCCAGGAACAATGTTCTTGACCAGCCAAAAAAACTGAATACAAACTATAGTAACTGAAATCAGGAAGCAGGTACTGTAATCCAGTTAGAAGTCACGAGGCACAGTTAGTTTCCTTGCTGCAACACCCTTTGGAAATACATTCTGTATTAGATGCCCAGAACTAGTTGAAAAGTTTGCCAGTTGAATCCAAATTTCCCATAGAAATACATTGAAAAAGGTCAGAAACTTTAAAAAACCTAAAAGAAATTCACTTACCAGGTATTGTAGACTGAGCCTGGCTCTTCACAGTGCCTTGGTAGACCCCAGAACAGCCAAAAAAGAGCCCCAAACAACTAAATGCCAGCAGGCAGCCTGCAGACGGCAGCCATTTTGTGCTCTTCTCCATTCCTGCCCTTTCCCCATCTAACAGCTGATCAGCCGCTTCCCAGGCAAGCAGGTTTCAACTCAAACGGAGCACCTTTTAATCCAAACAGGGTTTAACTCAAAACAAGAAGCTTTTAAAGAAAAACAAGCAGCTCTCTAACTGCTTGGACTAGCAAGGAAGCAGACAAGCAGCCTCTTCACTAACTGAAACTTTCAATTTCCCCTGCTTTCCCCGCATATTAGGTATGCTAATATCTGTGCACTGGAGGATTGTGGGAGGAACATCTAGCCCCTGATGGGGGTCCTGTGGGGCACCCCAAAACACTGAGGAGCTCTCCTGGCCTCTTTCAGCACTGGGGCTGTGCAACCCTGTTCTGATCAGGAGGTGCAGCCAGGTGGTCACCAGGCCTTTTGAGGGCAGGGCACACAAAGGGCCAGGAGGCTTAGGGGCCATTCAAACTCAGACCTGGCAGGGAAGATACCATTCTTGTAAGAGTGGTTTTCCCAGGGTAAGGCTCATCTATTGCACTTCAGATGAGCTAACTCCTGTGATTTCCCCAAATGTGGGAAAATCAACTGCTTAAATGGGGGGCTGTGTTTCTGGTTTCCCCTAGTTTTTATAGAGTCATTCCTTTCCCCTTTGGTTCTTGGCTGTTTGCATTGCTTGCTGCCACAGGCCTGTTTGCCTTGCTGGTTTTTCCAGTTGAGCTGCAGGGAGCAGATCTTGGAAAGCCAGCAGTGCAGAATGCTGAGGTCTAAACAGCAAGCAGTCTCTGCTGCCAGTTCAGAGGCCTCCTGGCATGGCAGTGGGAGGCTTTTGGGTGGTGGTGGCTGGACCCTGGGTTATTGCATTCACTCCATAAGATGTGTGTACTTTCCCTCCCACCTTTTTGGAGAGAAAAAGTGCATCTTATGGAGCTAAAAATACGGTACATATGGAGAGAGAAAGGAAGGAAGCCCATTCTTTTAGATTCTAATGTATCCTTTTAAAAAGAAAAGGAAAATGATCTTTGAGCTTTTGGGTAAATTTGACGCCAGTAAATTCCCCACTGCCATTTCACTGTGGGTACAATTCTAGCCATTAGGAGCTGCTGACAGTGTGACCTCGTACTGTTGTTCCAGCATCAAGACAACAGCAGCAGCTGATCAGAAGTCTGACATCTAAGGGATATTATTATCTAAGTAATAAGTCGATATTCATGACAAACAACCTTTCAAATAATCACTTTTACCCTTGAGAAGGTAAGGTACCACAGAGGACTCCGGGTCAGCATATCAGTAGCAGATTGATCAAGTTATTACTGTAGCTATTATGGGACTATGGACAAATAATGTCTCCTGACAGCTTGAAGAAAAGAGAGTGTTATTCTGACACCAGTTGCAGTCCTGGACATGGAAGTGGCAACAACTATAGAGGAATATCAAGCTGCAATTACACTGGCAAGCTGAATTGGAGTCATTTGGTTTTGATGCAGATAGATCTGCAGCCTGTGTTATGCTTATGTTTGTGTTAAGCAATCACACAAAGATTGTGGGCTATTTTGGTACTGATGCCCACACTGGCCTCTCAATTCTATGTGCTTCAATCCATGCCATAGCTCACAGCCCCCTTCCTTTGATTCTGCCCTCTGCTTATCCCTGTCACTTTTTCAATGGTTCACCGAAAGCTGGTTTGCTGTATTGTATAGTGTTAGGGGGAAAAGTTCTCCCTAAAGTACAAACACCTGTAAACATGCTGCAGAAACAGAGAAGTCTGCTGTAGTCATCAGAGTTGTTTCTATTTCATATCAATTTTTATCTATATTTTTGTCTGTGCAGAGGTGACCTAGTTAGTTAGGCATCCTTCAGTCTCAAAAGACTATGGTAACGTGCTCTGTATGGAGGACTTGGAACAGCGTCTAGTGTGGCTGAGGAGGCCAATTCGAGAGTAGACTCTGTTTGCAAGCACCTGGAGCCTCTTCAGCACAACACGGGCAAGCAGCTTCCCTACAATGCAAAGAAGAAAGCCCCTGGTGTCATGCTGTATGCCAATTGAGCAAAGACTTATAACCGGTAACTGCTACTTCCCGTGTTGTTTCGACGCTCTACGTGAAGCTGGAGTGTCCTCTACAGAGCACGAAACCTGGCTAAAATAATATGGAGGATAGGCTGTTACTGAAGCAGCAAATCCCCCCCTCCACGTCGCTGAAATAGTCCAGTGGAAAGGCAAGAGCCAATACAACTGGTTCCAGCGATGTCGCAGGAGTTGGCAGAACGACACGAACTCCCTCCAGGACTCCGGTTAGTTAGGCATCGGTGACCTAGCACTGAATTAATTAATTAATTAATTAAATTTATATCCCGCCCATCTGGTCTGGTCGACCACTCTGGGCCAACACAATGATAAGGTGCTCTAGCGTGGAACTCGGTAGTTTTCTTTTTAAAACAATTTTTAAAAAATTCTTTGGCTTGACTAGGAATAAAGTTCATGGGTCTTCCCAGTTTCCAAAGCATCATGCCCAGCTTTAGTACATCACCAGAATACCACTCCCAGTCATGGCAGCAGTCCTTTAGAAAAATGTAACAATTGATTATATGGGGAAAACACTGTTCAAATCACTCCAGCTTTAAAAATAGTAGAAATGTTGCACGGACGCACACCCAGCAATATAGAAAAGAACTCCCAGCATAAAAGGGGTGGGCTGATTGTGCATCGTTTGATCAGTTTTAAAAAGTTTGAATTCACCCATTCTACTTCTGCAGCAAATCCTGTACTATTTGCCAATTCATTCATGGCCTCAGTGTTGTTGACGTACCTAAGAAAATGTATTCGCAAAGGCTTTCATGGCTGGGATCTAAAGGTTGTTGTGGGTTTTTCGGGCTCTTTGGCTGTGTTGTGAAGGTTGTTCTTCCTAACATTTCGCCAGTTTCTGTGGCTGGCATCTTCAGAAGACAGCACTCTAAGAAAATCTTGCCACCATTTTGCCCATTTCTTTGCATTCTTTTCAGAGGGTTACTTAATCAGCCTCTTGCAGCAAAACAGGCCAAGAATCTTGTGGAGCCTAACAAGTTTTAAAGATTCACATTTTATATTGCACATGAGCTCTTGTGGATTGCAACCCACTTCATTAGAGTCATGGAGGTGACAAAAACTTATTTGAAAAAGTATCAGTCTTTCAGGTGCCACAGGGCTCTTTATGGATCTGTTTGTGGCACAAAATCTCCACGGAAATGCCAACCATTTTATTTCAGATATAAAGAATACAGTACTCATGGTTCACCTGATAAGCAACAATTCTTGCCAAAGTTGGTGTCTGCTTTTTGTTATTATGTTATAGACCACAAAGGTTATTGGTTATAACTCAGTGGGGGTGGGAGGAGCCTCCAACTTGGAATTATAAAATCAGCCACCACATACCAACAATTCCATTTGGTGGGTGCGTTAAGTCATTTGGTTTATTTTATTTTGTTCTTTTAAAGTGGTGAAGTGGAGGGAAAAGAGCAATGGAGAGGAATTTTTCCTTGCCTTGTAAACCATTAAAAATGCATGGCAGTTTAAAGCAGGCCGGGGGGGAGGGGGACAGTCACAATCACTTCAGAGGTTGCCTATGTGCAAGGCTCTTACTGCAAGAAAAGTAAGGTTTTTCTGAAACTGGCACAGCACTCTGGCAGAAATAAAATCAGCACTTTGACTATATGGGAAGAAATGCTTCACAGAATGAAGAGGGCATTAATTGTTATCTCCCTTTGTTAAAAAGAAAATGGTTTGCTAACAATAATTTAGTTTGCCAATCTTGTGCTTTCTACAACTCAGAAGTTTTAAAAGTCAATTCTAATGGAAGCAGGGTAGCAGAGAAACATTTATTTCTTTTGCTATGAACACAAATCACAGGAAATGTTGTGTTGTTATCCCTTTTGCACCACAGGTACATCAAACATTGTAAGTCAGGCACTGGCTAGGTATGGTGAAAATTATAGAAATAAGCCAGCATAGCCATGTAGGTCTTATAAAAGTGCTTAATAATTATTTTGACCATTTATATAGCAGCACGGTAAGCCACTTCTGTGTATTTTCTACCTAGAAAACCCTGGGAAGGGTCACCACAAACCAGCATTGACTTGACAAGCACACCATTAATATTATTATAGCAGCGTCAGAGTTCATCATATTTTACAGAATAGAATGAACTAGTTCTTGCTCCAAGGTGGTGACAATTATAGTCTGAAAGTGATGCTTGTAGAGACAGATGACAGATGAAAGGAAGGAATGGAAAGGCACATTTCTTTCTTTATGTGAATATTCATATTCCATCCTATGCATCTCGAGATCTCAAAACAGAGTGCAGTATTACAAAATGTTGTTGTTTAGTCATTAAGTTGTGTCCAACTCTTTGTGACCCCATGGACCAGAGCATGCCAGCCCCCCCTGTCTTCCACTGCCTCCTGGAGTTGGGTCAAATTCATGTTGGTAGCTTCGATGACACTGTCCAACCATCTCGTCCTCTGTCGTCCCCTTCTCCTCTTGCCCTCACACTTTCCCAACATCAGGGTCTTTTCCAGGGAGTCTTCTCTTCTCATGAGATGGCCAAAGTATTGAAGCCTCAGCTTCAGGATCTGTCCTTCCAGTGAGCACTCAGGGATGATTTCTCCTTGCAGTCCAGGGAACTGCAAAATACTTCACTACAAAATGCTTCAAAACAATACTACAAAATACTTCAAAACAATTGACAGGGTACAACAATGGGTAAACCCCAAACCACAATAGGGTGGAGTACAAGTAACTCAGGATCAGATATAGGTGAGTAATGGGAAAGGCAAGAAAAACAGGGGATGGCATGAAGGAGAGCAGAATAAATCCCCTGACATTCTTTGTGCCCAAGTTTTATTTATTGTTGTAATCCCACAGCAAAATGGTTAGGCTAAACTTAAGCATCAGAAACAGAAGATGCACATATTAGTGTGATAGCACATTGCATTTATGTTATAGAAGAAAGTTATTAAAATATTTCTTATTATTGATTTTCTAAGTTTCTAGCATTTTTTTTTGCCTTTGGTCAAGGCCAAAGTATCTCTAATGATAAAAACTGAACAAAGAATCAATGGGTTGAATTCCTGTTTAGGTTCATGCATCAAGAATGATGAAAGCAGACTCCCTTTCTCATGGCAGTCCCTCCAGAGCACAGAAATATGACACAGAAAATGGAGGAACCATATTGTGAGGGGGTACATCTCTTCCAAAGGGATGGGGATCACAAAAGACACTCCAGCATCATTTAGCAACCTGAACTAGACTCTGAAATGTCAACTTAACCAGAGAACATCTATTTAGAACTATGTACCTCTCATCTCCACTCCACACGGTTCACATGACCATGTTCTTCATAGGAGAATTAGCTCTAGCTGAGATAGCCACTCAGTGGGTGTGAAGTTACTGTCACCATGTCCTGTACCCCTTCTGTCCAACCATTGATCAAGATCTATAAACACTTAGTTTTCCCTCATGAATATCTTTAGCCATTTGTTGCAGAAACTTATATTGTCTCTCACAGCATCAGCATCATAGCTGGATTGGGGTCAGTTTTGCCACCATAGCAGAGTCCTTCTTTTTCCTCTTGTGTGGGACTCCTGGTCCAACCTCAACCTTGCTGGCTTTTCCCAAGACCTCTATAGTTAATCCTTTCTTCAGGGAACATGGAAGGATATATCCCAAAGGAGGATTTCCTTCTAGAATATTGTATTCACCAAACACCATGGTGTCAGACACATCCCTTCACTACTCTAGAGTGTCAGCTCACTCACTCCTATATCTCATTCCGCTCCCCTCCAATAGTCCTCGGTTCTTCTTCTGCTTCCTTCCCTCAAGTAAGCACCTCCTCTTCATCCCTTTCCTGGTGGGAAAGCTCTTTGTAGGGCTCTTTCCTGTTTTCCTCATTCTCACTACTAGTAGTCCATCCTGTCTTGTGGTTCCTAAGGAGATGCTATGTCAAGATAATCCTCTGAAGAAGAATAGTCCACATCTGCCATGTATCCTTGGTAGGGACCATAGAAGGCCAGTAGGAGTTGGAGAGGGAACTTTCTGTGGACTCAAGCTTGCCTGCTCACACATGCTGAAGGGTGTACAGTAGTGGTTCCCAACTTGGGTCCTTGCTGGCAAAGAGTTCTGGGACTTGCAGTCCAAAAACATCTGAGGAACAAAGTTTGGAAACTACTGGTATAGACTAAAAGTAGGCCAAGTCAGTTTGTGGGAGACATGTGATCCCTTGAGAGCCCTAACTACCTTTCTCCCAACCCCCTGCACCTGTAAAATGATGATGATTATGATAAATAATAGTAATAATAACAATAATTAGGCCCATTAGGAAGAAACCAAATTTGGCGGCAGACGAAATTGGCAATTATAGGCCCGTCGCCAATGTTTCCTTCCTCAGCAAAGTGGTTGAGAGGGTGGTGGCAGATCAGCTTCAGGCGCTCTTGGACGAAACCAATGCTCTGGACCCATTTCAGTCAGGCTTCAGGCCGCGCTATGATACAGAGATGGCACTGTTGAGGGAGGCCGATGGGGGCAACATGTCCTTGTTGGTCCTCCTTGACATCTCAGCTGCCTTTGATACCGTCGACCACGGTATCCTCCTGGGGAGGCTCTCTGAGTTGGGAGTCGGTGGCCTGGTGCTTGCCTGGCTCCGATTCTTCTTGGAGGACCGCCCCCAGAGAGTACAGCTTGGGGAGAGGGTCTCAGCCCCGTGGAATCTCAATTGTGGGGTTCCACAGGGGTCGATCATCTCCCCAATGCTGTTTAATATCTACATTAGGCCACTGGGTGGGGTCATCAGGGGGTGTGGGGCATCGTGTCATCAGTACGCTGATGACACACAGCTCTACATCTCCTTTACACCAACTTCAGTGGATGCCGTCCGGTCCCTCCAGCGCTGCCTGGACACTGTACTGGAATGGATGCAGTCAAATGGATTGAGGCTGAACCCAGACAAGACGGAGGTCTTGAGGGTGGGCGGCCCTTCCGTCAGCGGCATAGGTGACTCCCTCTCCTTTGGAGGGACGACCCTTGCCGCAAAGAGTGAGGTCCGCAGCTTGGGAATACATCTGGACCCGGCGCTTACCATGGAAACCCAGGTGGCGTCCATGGTCCGCTCTGCCTATTTTCATCTATGGCGGATTGCCCAGCTGCGACCATATCTTGATCGGGGGGCCCTCACTACTCTAGTCCATGCGCTCGTAATCTCGAGATTAGACCATTGTAATGCACTCTACGTGGGGCTGCCTTTGAGGCTGACGCGGAAACTTCAGATGGTCCAGAATGCAGCAGCCAGGCTCCTTAGTGGGGTGAGAAAACACCAGCATATCTCCCCCACCCTGGCTGCTTTGCACTGGTTGCCCATCCGTTTCCGCGTTGACTTCAAAATGCTAATGATCACTTATAAAGCCCTAAACGGTTTGGGACCTCAATATTTGGCAGATCGTCTTCTCCCACCCAGATTTACCCGGATCACCCGATATAGCCAGCAGGGGCGGCTGAGGGGTCTGACGCTGAGAGAGGCCCGGAAGGAAAAAACAAGAAACCGGGCCTTCTCGGCGGTGGCCCCTCGGCTGTGGAATGCCCTCCCAACAGAAATTCGGCTGGCACCCTCGCTGGGTGTTTTTAAAAGCCAGTTAAAAACTTGGTTATTCAAGAAGGCCTTCCCTCCAGTCAATTAAGTCTTTCTCTCTCTCTCTCTCTCTCTCTCTCTCTTTTTTTTTTTTTTTTTTTTTTTTTTTTGGCTATTCCATCTTGGTAATCCTCTCTTTAAATTAATTGTTTTAAATTGAAATATGTAATTTTATGATTTTATATATTTTTATACTGTTTTGTTTTATTTTGTAAGCCGCCCCGAGTAGACATCGTCTAGAGGGGCGGGGTAAAAAGCAAATAAATAAATAAATAAATAAATAAATAAATAAATAAATAAATAAATAAATAAATAACAACAACAATAACAACAATAATAATTTATTCAAGACAAAACATGGGAACATTTATTTTTACCTCTGACGGCATCTGTGGTGGAAAATTTGCCATGTGGGGGGCAGTTCCTCACCCCACCCCATATATTTATACATTAGAAGACACAATGGGTGTTTTTCATTTTAAACAAAATTAAGAAAAATATTTTTGGGGTGGGGCACAAGAGCAGGTATAGCCACATGTGGGGCCCCCAACCACTCAAATTGATCCAGTCCTAGGCTAACTGGATGGCAGCATTTTTTCAGTGGCTTTCCTATATTATTTGTTCGTCTGTTTGCTTTGGATTAATCTTGAGCTGAAAAGTCTCCTAAAATATCTTACATATTATCAGTTAAAACACGTCGGGCCATACCACTAGGCTTATAATAACATCAATGTTGTGACATAAAAGCAAAAAGTGTTGGGGATGATACAGCAATAATGCAAGCTTGATAGCAGACTTTAAAGTTAAATCATAGCTTTTGTCAAGACCAACTGAAATGGAATTTTTTCAGGGAAAGAAGTCAGGAACTGCTGACCATTATCCCATGTAATGAGCCCAGTTATTGAAACCTTTCAGGACAAAAACAGGTAGATGTTACAGGTAGCTCATCATTTGAACTGAACATATATTAGTATTGAAGAGGAGTGACTGAGGCAGACGTCAAAAGAATCCTGTACTTCAGTTCTGAAAACTAATCACAAAGCTAGCTACTTGACGTACTCGAGGAGGTGAGAGAAACTCGTGCTTTGACATTCCCAATGGAATTACTTCTAAAATATCATAGGATCATAGAAAGTGGAGGGGGTCTACAAGGCCATCAAATCCAATCCCCTGTTCAATGCAGGGATACAATCAAAGCATATCTGCCAGGTGATTGTCTAAGTTTTTCTTGAATGCCTCCAGTGTTGGAGCACTCACCAACTCCTGAGGTAACTGGTTCCACTGTTGCACTGCTCCAACAGTTAGGTCATTTTTCCTGATATTCAATAAAAATCTGGCTTCCTTTAACTTGAGCCCATTGTTGTGTGTCCTGCTCTCTGGGATGATCGAGAACAAATCTTGTCCCTCCTCTGTATGACAGCCTTTCAAATATTTGAAAAGTGCTATCAAATCACCCCTCAGTCTTCTTAAAGCTAAACATGCCCAATTTTTTTCGGCCTTTCCTCATAAGTCTTGGTTTCCAGCCCCCTGATCATCCTTGTCACCCTCCTATGAACTTGTTCCAATTTGTTAGCATCCTTTTTGAAGTGTGGTGTCCAAAACTGGATACTCAAGGTGGGGACTAACCAGTGCTGAATAGAGGGGAACTAGCACCTTGCGGGATTTGGAAACAATACTTCTATTAATGCAGCCTAAAATAGCATTTGCCTTTTTGTAGCCACATCACACTGTTTAGCTTGTGATTACGACATTTCCAAGTATCCCCCATCTTGTAACAGTGTGGTTGGTTTCTTTTTCTGAGGTGCAGTACTTTGCATTTATCCCTGTTGAATTTCATTCTGTTGCTTTCAGCCCAGTGCTCCATTTTATCAAGGTCATTTTGAATTTTGTTTCTATCTTCTAGGGTATTAGCTATTCCGCCCAATTTGGTATCATCTGCAGATTTGACAAGCATACCCTGCACTCCCTCATCCAAGTCATTAATAAAAATATTGAAGAGCACTGGGCCCAGGACTGAGCCTTAGGGTAACCCACTTTTTACCTCCTCCCAGTTAGAGAAGGGCCCATTAATCATCCTCTTCTAATTATGTTATGCATAATGTCTGTTTCTGCTCTCAGAAAAGACTCATCCAGACCATGCCTGGCTCTAATGGCAGAAAGAAGTTCCACAGAAAATGTAACTATTCTCCAAGAGACGAAGTGGTCATACAGTATACGATATATTATTACTTGTTTCAAAGCAACGATTTGATTTCTATACCTAATCCAGCCCACATCTACCCTTATGCTGTTTCTCCCTGGTTTCATAAAATGTGAATGGGCAAAGGAGAATGTGTGGTGTGAAGGCCAGCATGGTTTTGCAAGGTTTTTGTGCTGCCAAGTCAGAACTAGCTTGTAATCAACCCAATAGGTCTTTCAAGGTAAATGACGTATTTTACCAGTGCCACCTCATCCCCACACAACTGAGTTTCCATAGGCAGGTAGGGATTAGAACCCAAGTTTTCTGAGTCCTAGTCTGTCACTCTGTGCATTACATCACACTGGGTAGCTGGTTTAGTAGATAGAGTGTGAAATTAAGATTCAGGAGACCTGGGTTCAAATTCCTGGTTGACCATTGAAACTAACAGCAATGGGAAACCACTCCTTGAACTCCTCACACATCTCAAAAACCCTGCAAAAGTCACCACAAGTTGGAGTTGACCTGCCGGTACATAACATTAAAAAAGAAGAATATCCTAGAATTAAGAGAAACTCTCTGTTTCCCTCTTAATTTGATCCCAGAGTACTCTGTTTAGCCCTTAGAGAATGTTACGTAAGAACAACCATCTTTCCTCTATCCGCTTTCCTTTAAAGATGCCATTTTGTTTCATAGTCACAAGGCAGCAAGGTTGCCTTTAGTCAGCAATTTCCCAGCTTTTGATTTTCTTGGCCCCTTTTGTCAATATTCATTTTAAATGCTTGAAGTCAGGCTTCTTTTCAGCTGACACCACTCTGTTTCCTCCCACATCCTTCAGGTGTATAACTGACAGGTGACCAGTGGCACACGGGGGAGACTTTAAATGAATCCCAGAAGGCAGTGTTTGTATAAGCATGAAAGGGCATCTCAGCCTTTCTGCTGAATAAAGGATGTGATCATAATTATAGAGAGCTAACACAAAAGGACATCTTGCTAGCAAGGTTTTTGATCAAAAGATGTGAGAGCTTTAAAAAAAATCACGTGTATGTGACAAACATGTTGTTCTGCTGACTTTGAGAAGGAGCAGCTGCAAATTAGATGATGAAAAAACCTGGCCACCATGACACAGATTTATGTCCTTCAGTTTACATGTTAAATTACTGATGCATGCAAAGCATTCCTAAAGACATTTACTTCAAAGTAAGCATCACAGAATGCAACCCTGTGCATCTGTGCCTGGGTTTCACTTACTATTGCCATGTGCAGTAAGTGTGTATATTAGGTTTACAATAAAATCTTACATATAAGGGCTGGGAGATCAGTATTCTCCATACTGTTAATAAACTGTGACTCCCATCATCCTTTGCCCTGGATTATTGGTAATTAACCATGGCATGTTAGCACATGATCTTTACAGGAACATCAATAGGATCACGGTCCTTGTAGGTGAATAAAGGTTGAGCCAAATGTATACAAGCATCCTATACTTTTGAACATTCACAGGAAAGTAAGTGGGAAAGAACAAGGAAACACAGAGAGCTGTACAGGAAGAAAAATTAAAATGGGGAGCTTTCTCCACGAATGCAGAGAAAATGACAGCTAGCTTGGCAGAAATACAAATTATAAAAACATCAGCTAAACATTCACAAACGGGGGAGATTTTGTGAGATAACAGATCAAATGAACCATAGTTCATTTTGAGAACGCTGATGTCGAATTTTCTCCTTCTCCCTATAGGTAATGATCCAACATTATAAATCTGGGCATAGTCTGTTTCCAAATCTACAAGCATACATGAGACGCTATAGAGGCTTCCCTGGGAACTTGAATACCATTGCAGCAATTTTTAAAGAACACCCCCTCAACCCCTGAACTCCTGAAAATGACTGCAGTATGATTTCATAAGAATTGTATTTTAATTTTAAAATCACTTTAAATGTTAAAACCATTTAAACCATGGAAACATTTTAATAAGTGTTTCAAGTGTCTTACATGGTAAGAAAACAATATAAACAAAAAGAACGCAACGGACAAGGAGAAATATATTAAATATATTTTTAAAAGATTTTAGATTCACAAAACAGTTATTGGCATGAAAGCAATTGAAATAAAAGTTGAAAAGCAAACAGATGTATGGAAGATCAGCTAAAATGCAGTATTAGGTTTTTGGGTTGTCTTTCTAGGAAAACAATGGAATCTTGGTCCCTGGAGTCTTTTGAGCAGTTAAAGGTGGTCAGAGCTTTAGCAGGAATATTCTAAGGGCCAGTCCTCCACCATCAACAATCAAGGACAAGACAATGTGTCACTAAAAGGCTTTCCCTTCTTCTTGCTTGCTTGCTTCTGGGTTTAAAACCCCCCAAGGGTGCTGGTGGAAGAGTATCTTGGTCTCCCTTCAGTCAGCAGCACATGGGAATTACTGCCACTTAAATCTATTAGCATTAATGGAAGTCACCTGTGGAACGCCTCCACAGAAGAGCTCTCCTCAATGCATAATTTATTCCATGAGAAATACAGAGAGATGAGTGGGCTGGGCTGGGAATTAAGAGGGTGGACATGGTTTTGTGGTTTATCCTGTGTTGCTCTTATATGAGCTCCCTACCCCCTCATTGCTGCTGCTGCTGCAAAAAGAAAGCAAAAAAAGAAAGAAGCTACAAAGAAGATAAAATCATGGTCCGTAGAGACAACTTGAAAAAAGTTCCCTTGGGATCCTTCATGCTGCAAGACAGAGGAACTCGTTGTATGACCTTGGGAAAATCTTTTCAAGCCAGATGCTGCTGTTGAAATCAGTTTGGGAAAAAAAAAATATGAGCAGGAATACAATCAATTTGTGTCTCTGAATATCATAAACCATTAACTCTTTCACAGGAACTTAAGTGCCTCACAACATTAGCACCTCGCTGGTAGCTGTGCCAACAACGAAGGCACGTGGCACAGAGAACATTGCTAGAGGGCTCGTACGAAACAGCAGCAGAAGAAACTGCTTTGGGGCCTTTGCATAGCACTGTAGATCTTTTCTACCTTTGGCAGAAAGAGGAATGACATCAGTTAAGATAAAAGCAGCTGCAATTGGCAGGGCAGTGGGGTGAATCCCCAGCCTTGGCTGGTGAGTGGAGGTGGACAGTATCGTTGTCCCACATCACACAATATCATCTCATCCCTCCCATTCCATGATCCTTAAAGCTTGAGGCAGGAGAAACCCACCCCACCCCCCCCTTTACAGTTTACATACTCCATTCAGGAGCATTTTATTTGGATTAGTGGATGCACATCCCCCTCCCTTACCTGTCAGCCACCCCAAAGGTTCCTGTAAGGACACTGGCTCCATAATAATTTAAAATATCATGGAGGAGAAAGTGGGAATGGGGTTATATGTATACCCTCTAGGGCACTGGTTCTTAATCTGGGCTATATCACCCCCCAGGGGGCGATTTCATTTTTCAGGGGGCTGATGGAACGAAAAGGGGCAACATGGGAGTGAAGGAACAGAAGGGGGGCAATAGGGGGCGATGGAGCCGCTGCGCCACCACCGCCATTGAGGAAGTTATCATTGCCCCCCTACCTGCGCCGCCGGATCCAGAGTAGCTGATGCTGGCAGTGGATATGGTGCCACCAGCACCATCGGCGTGCCGCCGCCACTATTGAGGAAGTTATCCACTGTGGGGAGGGGGGGCAATGATAACTTCCTCAATGGCTCAAGGGGGCGCTTCTTTCAAAAAAGTTAAGAACCACTGCTGTAGGGTTACCAAATCTCAGGGAAACATTTTGCTGCCCCTGGTCTCCAAATGGGAAGAGCATTGGAGGAGCAAGAAGTTTGATTCTCATGGATTGAATCTGCTGTAAATTCAGCTGCATCAGAAGCAAGTCCAGTAGGAATGGTGGAGAATACTGGAGTTGCAGGGCAGAGGCTGTCCTCTTTTTCTTGTGCTTTGAAAAACCAAATTAACTGCTTACCAAGATCCCTTTGTGCTTGTTCCATGAACAACTGGTCCAGAGGTAGGTCCACTGCCCAACCCTTGCCTGCCCTGTCTCTCTGATATCACATTGATCTGGCCCTTTGCCCCCCTGTCCCAGAATAAAGACACAAGACCAGAATTATGGATTAAACACGGGCCACACTTTATTGAAAAGAATCAGTGTTGCCAGTCCTTTGGCAAAGGGGGGGTCTTGCTGTAGTGCGGACTCAGGTTTGAATCCATGGGTCTGAATGGACCCTTTAACAAACAAATAACTGGGCGAGTCCCTGGCCCACGTTTTCACAGCTGTGAAGACCGTGATAAATCGGGATGGCCAAAATTGGACCACCCCCGGACCTCAAGACACCCTCTGCCTGTTGACTGTTGGTCCGGGTGCGGTCCCAGTGCATCTCCCCCCCCCAAACACTCTAATCACACGATCCGCAGCACTGGGAGTTCAGATGAGCTATAATTACCTGATATTGCTATGGGACTCATCAAAATACCCATTTAGTCAGCACTACCTGCCAGTGTGACCAAAAGTCCCCTGCCAAATTGCCCGCGCACCGCTTCCAGTGTGGGATAGGCAAAAAATCCCCGCTTCCAAAGTCTAATCAGGAGATGGGTCAAAAATTCCTCTCCGGCCCCAAAGGTGACTAGCTAAACTCACACTAGAGTATAGGGCGGGCAGTGGGTGGCCATCAAATGAAGAGGAAGAGGAGAGGGGGGCAATGGCCCTTAAATAACCTACCGTTCCCCCCTCTCCCTTGAGTTACTCACACGAGACTGTGAGGTCTCGCTTAATCCGGGGAAGAAGGCAAAGACAAGCCGCACTGCTCAATCGTGGCTCTGCAGTGACTTCATCATTAGTATTTCGAGATTTTGACCCTGACTCTCAGGATGATTCTGACTTGGCAAACCTTGTACCATTAGGTCCCACACCTGCCATTGGCCTCCTGACAGGCCAATTGGCATTTGGCACAGTAAAGCCTTGCTGTGGCCCCTTGCCCATTGTTTACCAGAGGATGGTTTTATCTTTTATCTTTTTTTATTAAAAAAAAAAAAAAAGCACCACTGGGGTGTCCTCATCATTCTCTTCCTAAAGAGTATATCTCCAGGGGATCTCCTGCTTCACTGATACACTGACTGACATAGGGCAATCTTTTTCCAGTGGGGAACCTCCAGTATTAGACTGTAACTCCTGTCATTCCAGGCATCAAAACGGGTGTGCAGTGCAACACATCTGGAGAGCACCTGAAGAGGACCACTCAGTTTGTCAGCAAGGCGATGAAGTGGATAGCTTCCCCACCTCCTAACAGATCGGTGCCTTCCTCCTTCCTAGGCACTTGTAGAGCCTTAAGGACAGGGTTCCACTGTGGCTCCTGCTTGTTTTTCCATTTCCTTTTTTCCCCAACAGTTGCTCAACATGATGTGGATCGCAGGACTGATTGTGACAGCGGAGCAGGTTATACCCTTGGAGGGTTTTTTAGAAAGTTATTCTCGAATACTCCAGTGAAAATTGGGCTCCAGCTAAAAAGGTGGGGAAGCCATATATAAGCATAAAGTTTTAGTATGAAAACCAAAAATAGCAACAGATGTGGGATGTAAGTGGATCCAAGCAAAAGCCCGCTGATTCAGAATAAACTCTCTCAGGCTGCCAGAGCTTGGCTGAAGTTGCTGTCACTGTGAGTGATTATCACCGAGTGCCTCAGGAAAGGCCTATTGTTTGTATTTCAGGTAGACAGCTTTACTGCATTATATATGATCTTTGTGATTCTTACCACTACCTACTTCACCTGAACTACAGGGTGTATGTTCATTGCTTCCGTGACTGTCATATCCACCCTTCCCACACCCTCTCAAGGCACAGCGTATTGATGCCATGATTGCCAGCAGTTATACATCAGTATAAATTAATGTCTTAATTTAAGAGGTCAGAAGTGAGGGAAGAGCAGATTTGGAACATCCTTTCTTCCCTGTTTGTGGACAAATCCGAAGAGCTGATATCTTGAAGTAGGACTGGAATCCTTTCCTGTGGGTTGTTTCTATATTTTTGGTAAAATAAAGTTTACCCTGACAGGTTTTCATCAGATTTATGCCACATGCACACAGATGTACACATGATAAATTGGGATAAATGCCATCTGAGGAGTAGCAGAGTTTTCTTACTTAACACATTTCAGACTAGGAAAATGTAGGGAAGCACTGGTTTTTGAAGAGGTTTTGATGATCCTGTTTTGGAATGCTGTTTTGTGTTTAGCAGTGCCTGAATGCGATCAAAGAGAAATTGCTGGATTTCACTATTTGATGTTAGACTAAAGCAGCACCATGGGTAGAATTTAGAGTCGGACAAGCAACTTTTTAAAGCAACATGACATCGTGTTGTTTTTATTTCCCTCTTTATAATGTTCCTATCAAATCCACTTCATCTGAAGGTCAAAAATAGAGTAGTAGTCATTGACTGAGCACTACATTCAGTTTGGCACCTGAAAATCAAAATGGGCTTTTAAGGAGAGAAAAAAAATTCCCTCTCACTCTCTTTCACTTGGAAGAAGGGTGAATGATGCAGACTTTAACTAACAAGTAAGTTGATGAATGTTACATACAGCACTGATGGTACCTGTCTGTCATGGGTTTGGAGGGAAAGTTCCATCCTATGGGGAGTGGAAGGCGGGACATCAGGGGGAGGTGCAGTACTGTATATATATTTGGAGCTTGTGTGGAGAGTGAGGAGTGGGAGTCTGTGTGTCAGACTGGGTACAACTGTGTGTCAGTTAGTACCTACCTGATAGGTTCAGGTTTCTTTATAGGTAGCCAGAACTGATAGGTTCAGGGTCTGTGCTTTACTTTAAAGTGTTCTGTGTGAACCAAACTGTTGTATGTATGATTGAGACTAAGCCACGTTACAGTATCTTATTTACTTGATCTTTTTATTTACCCTGTTTGTTATTTAAATAAACCTTGTTCTTTTGTTTGTTAAAAATCCATTCCTGGTCTGTGTGACTTCTTATAGGGAATGGTTGGTGGCAGCATAATTAGAGTGTGGCATACTCCAGTAGGTCTGGGGTTGCCACATTGATTGGTGTCCAGCGTGTGGGATACGACTGGTCCAGTTGTCCAGTGGTCCAGCAAAGCCTTGGCAAGTGTGCCCAGAGCAAGGGGGGTCTAGTCAGGGAAAATCTGAGAGCGCGTAGGTAATCTTCTAGGCTTACCTCACGGGGAGGTACGCTAGTGGAAGAACGTGCCACCTCAGATTGGGGACTAGATTAGGGAGCTCTGAGGCAACCCGTTTTGGCGGGAAAGGGCTGAGGCAAAGCTGTGTGAAGTAACAGTGATCTAGCCTGTCTGCTGAGAGGCCTAGCAGAGGGGGTGGATTCTGCCTGGCAACAGTTGCAAGTTAGTGCTGAAGGAACAGCAGCAATCTATAGAAGGCTGTTCCTGAGGAAAAAAGGAAAAAAGTCGTCGCTTTATTTTGAGGCTTGACTTTTGAAGGCAGCCTGTTCTGGGGGGATTATGCCCTTGACTCGAAGCCAAATGGCAGAAATGGGTGAAGTAAGAGACCCACAGGTAGACCAAGGTTCTGAGGAGGAATTTGGCTCAGTGCAGGATGAGAACACGGGAGAACTGACCCCAGAACTCAGAAAAATGCTCCAAGCCCAACTGCGTGAACTGAGGGTGAGGGAACTGGCGTTTGAAAGGGAAGTGAAACAGAGACTGTTGGAAGTAGACAAAATGGTGTTTGAGCTGAAGAAGAAGGAAATAATGAGTAGAAATAGGAATAACAATAATGGTGAAGGGAAGCCCTCAGACATGAAACCACCTAGACCTCAGATTTTGGAGGGAAAACCAAAACCAGATGAGAAAGACTCCAAGTACAGCAGAAAATGTTATTTCTGTCAGGGAAAGGGCCATCTAATCTCAGAGTGTGAGAAATGGAAGCAGATAAAGGGAAATTTGCCTCATGATTTGAGTGGAACCAAGCCAAAAGCTGTGTTCTGTGTCCAGACCGAGCAAAGCCCTTTGCCACTGAGGGAGCCTGTTACCATGGCTACTCAGTCTGGAACAGTTACATCTGCTGATCAGGCTGGGGAAAATGGTCCTCTTGTGGAGGTCAAGCGCTGCTTACTAGTGAGGACAGATTCGCAATTGTTTGAGACCGCAGGGGTGGACGTAGGAATACTTGACCATCAGTATAGGGGGCTAAGGGATACTTGTTCCCAGGTGACCCTGTGCCATCCAGACATTATTCCTGGGGAGTATATAATCCCGAATGAGAGCTTGAAGGTGGCAGGGATTGAGGGGCAGGTGATCTCACTGCCAGTAGCTGAGGTACCTGTGAGCTTTCAAGGCTGGAGGGGAGTGTGGCGGCTAGCGATTTCATCGACTCTGCCAGCAGCCGTGCTCGTGGGAAATGACCTGGCTGAACATGTGAAACGGGTGCTAGTGATTACACGTTCACAAGCTACCACGGGGACAGTTCAGGGGGGTACTGAAGGGCCCGAGGCGGAAGCAGATGAGGGTAGTTCCGAAGCTGTGGTGGAAACCTTAACCACAGACAGCAAATTTGGCCAAGAGCAAAAGGCAGACGCCACTCTCCAAAAGTGTTTTGAACAGGTGACAGACACCCAGTTAACACCTGAAACCCCAGCGAGATTTCGCGAGAAAAAGGGAATTTTATATAGAGAGACCCTGAGGAATATCTCAAAAGGGGGAGATGGGATCAGAAGTCAGCTAGTGGTACCTGAAAAGTATCACCCCATGATCTTACAAAGGGGGCACTCTGACATGTTTGCTGCGCACTTAGGGGTGAACAAAACACAGCAGAGAATCACACAGAATTTTTACTGGCCTGAAATAGGGAAGCAGATCAAGGAGTTCTGTAAACAATGTGATGTGTGTCAGAGGCAGGGGAATAACCATGACAGGACCAAAGCGAAGTTGTGCCCTTTGCCTGTGATTGACACCCCGTTCAAATGTATAGGAGTGGACATTGTGGGACCTTTGCCCAAGGCCACAAAGAGGGGGAACCGGTTCATCCTCACCATTGTGGACCATGCCACGAGGTACCCCGAAGCCATACCCTTGACTAACATCGAAACTAACACAGAGGCAGATGCCTTGGTGGGGTATATGTCCAGGATGGGATTTGCCTCAGAAATAATCACAGATTTGGGCACATCGTTTACATCAAAGCTCATGAAACGGTTATGGCAAATCTGTGGAATTAAACACCAGGAAACCACTGCCTATCACCCCGAAAGTAATGGGTTAACGGAGAAGTTCAATGGGACTCTGATGCGCATGATTAGGGCTTACTTGGCAGAGAATCCAAACAATTGGGACCAGAAGCTGCAATCCCTTTTGTTTGCTTATCGATCAGTGCCACAAGCCAGTACCGGGTTCAGTCCGTTTGAACTTTTGTTTGGGAGAAGGGTGAAAGGTCCACTTGATTTAATCAAGCAAAATTGGGAGCAGATCACCCAGGATGACCCACAAGATGTTGTGACGTATATAGACACTTTAATGACTGACCTGAAGAGAAACCTAGAGCTAGCAGCAGAAAACCTGCAAGCTCAGAAGGTCAGAAAGAAAACCTGGTATGAGCAGAAAACCAGGGAGAGGCACTTTAACCCAGGGGAGGAGGTGCTTTGGCCTAGGCCCTGCAAAGAGAACAAACTGCAGCTGGGTAGCCCAGAAATAAAATACTTGGGTCACATAGTAGGGGGAGGAGTGATCAAACCCCTGGAGGCCAAAATAGAAGCCGTTCGTGATTGGCCCAGGCCCAACACCAAGAAAAAAGTTAAATCATTTCTTGGGTTGGTGGGCTACTACAGGAAGTTCATCCCGAGGTTTAGCGAGATAGCGACTCCGCTGACCGATCTGACGCGGAAGAAGACTGATGACCGCATCCCGTGGACCAGCGACTGTGAGGAGGCGTTCCGGAGGTTGAAGGAGGCGCTCATCAATTATCCAGTGCTGCGTGCTCCAGACTTCGACCGGGAGTTCATCATCTACACCGATGCGTCTAACAGCGGGGTAGGAGCAGTTCTTTGCCAGGAGGATGAAAATGGTGACCAGCATCCAGTGTCCTACCTGAGTAGGAAACTCCAGAAAGGTGAGAGACATTTGGCAACCGTGGAAAAGGAGTGCCTGGCCATAGTATACGCGATTCAGAAGGCCAAACCTTACATCTGGGGAAGACATTTTGTTCTGTGCACTGACCACTCACCACTGCAGTGGTTAAAGACAATGAAAACCCATAATAGTAAACTTATGAGGTGGGCTTTAAACCTGCAAGATTATGACTTTGAAGTGAAGGAGGTCAGAGGGTCAATGAACTGTGTTGCTGACGCATTGTCAAGAAGACCCGAAGAGTGAAGACGGCGAAGAAACTATGGACTATGTATAGTTTGTTGACCAAAAGTTAAATGTACCTGTTTTTTTTGAACAAGCTTGGTTTGTATTAATAAAGGTAACTTAATGTATTGTAAAGGATAATGTTTAAATGCATAAGTGTTATGTTTAACCTAGAGTGTAAGTATGGTATTGTATGATAATGTATTACTGTTTTGTGTTGTGATCCTGGTTGTTTTTTTGGAGAAAAGCACTTTAGCTTTTCCCCTGCCAAACAACTTATAAAGAGGGGAGGTGTTACATACAGCACTGATGGTACCTGTCTGTCATGGGTTTGGAGGGAAAGTTCCATCCTATGGGGAGTGGAAGGCGGGACATCAGGGGGAGGTGCTGTACTGTATATATATTTGGAGCTTGTGTGGAGAGTGAGGAGTGGGAGTCTGTGTGTCAGACTGGGTACAACTGTGTGTCAGTTAGTACCTACCTGATAGGTTCAGGTTTCTTTATAGGTAGCCAGAACTGATAGGTTCAGGGTCTGTGCTTTACTTTAAAGTGTTCTGTGTGAACCAAACTGTTGTATGTATGATTGAGACTAAGCCACGTTACAGTATCTTATTTACTTGATCTTTTTATTTACCCTGTTTGTTATTTAAATAAACCTTGTTCTTTTGTTTGTTAAAAATCCATTCCTGGTCTGTGTGACTTCTTATAGGGAATGGTTGGTGGCAGCATAATTAGAGTGTGGCATACTCCAGTAGGTCTGGGGTTGTCACAATGAATGAGGACCAAAAACCAAAAGATAAAAATAAAAATAAATTGTGCTGTTTCCTTTTGTTTTCTGTCAGTCTTTACTGTGGTGATGCTGACAATATAGATCTCATGTTTTGCAAACCAACTAAGCAGAATGGGATCAGTATAAAAAGAGTTCAGGAGTGTGGTGCAAAGATGAGGAAGCTAAAAATTTCACTAAGATACGCTGGTTCAAAACAGCAAGGAAACTCTTTTTAAGAACCAACATAATTTATTTATTTAAACATATACCCTGCCGATTTAGTGAGCATGCCACTACTCAGGGCAGCTTACAAAATATTATAAAACATACGGCTAAAAATATTAAAGCCATATAAAACATTAAAAGAAAACAAACAAAAACCTACCCCATAAAATCACCAGTCACAGGGTGGCAGACAATGGGCCAGAATAATTTTACAAAAGGGTGTAAATAATCTGGGAAAGAATGGGAGAATTAGGCTGAGACACTGAGAAACATAGTCCCACTGCACAGAGAATATTCTTCAGGTGTGTATATTGCACAACATGCTGTACATGCATTGATTTCACAGTATTTGCACACCATAGACATGCAGTTGTGTGTGCCACAGCATGGAGCACAGTGGGGTACTGGAGAAAGCACAATATGCAGGTTCTGGTGGCGTACGAGTGCTTTATTGGTTGGACTTGATCAATAGTGCAAAGGTCCAAATGTTGTCAGAACTGCTCATAGAGATCACCATCCAGTACATAGATGGGGCGGACGGAGTGTCAGATAAAGCCAAGTTCTTTGGTTATGTTGTAGGGGGGAAACGGAGGTGGAAAGTTACTTCTTAGGCCTGCTCCCTTCTGCAAAGCTACTTGTTACTGTACATCTAATTAGCTACTAGGTTAGAATCTGTCTACCAATGTACTTGGAAAGCCCACCAGCTCAGTATTTTGTTTTCCATCCCCCCAAATGAAAATGGTGGCATCTTTTAAGGAATTGTTGTGAGAGTAATAGAAGAAAAATATTACAAAGCACTCTTTTTCCTTTCCATACCTTCCCAACATACAGTGCATCAACTGCAAGGTGGGGGGGGGGAGAGAGAGAGAGAGAGAGAGAGAGAGAGAGAGAGCAGACTTGCCTTACATGGAATGAAAGTTTTTCTCATCTAAAATCATTTGTTCCAAGGGAAAATTTTCTGTGAGGGGGGGAAAATATGTACATTTAATGTTGAGAAAACAGATGGAAACTGTTGACAGCTTTCCAACTGGAGCTAATAGGAAAGAGTCTTGGAGAGGTGAAGGCAAATGTCAACACAGTGAGTCACTGGAGAGCAAAGAGGAAAAGCAGAAGGCCATGAAAGTCCCTCAAATGAAATCCACCTCAAGAAGTGAAGGCAAGTTCACTCCTTTAGCTGCCGCTCATTAGCTCACAAACCCTTCCAAGCTTGTTTTCAAAAGTCGGTGAACTTTGTGTCAGCATTGCAGCCGTAATTGCAGTTCTCCCTAAGATACAAATCTGGTAAAATTCATCAGCAGGTAGCTAATAAAAAATTACACAGCAAAGCAGACTCCTCTGTTATCAGTTTGGGTCCTGGGTGGCATTCAGTCATATGGAAAGACGTGGCAGCTGGCTTCATAATTGTTGTGCTCTATCAGCAAAATGTTATATTCTTTCTGAACTCCATAAAAGAATGAGCAAAGTGCATAAAAGTTTGCAAAAGTTATTTTTTTGGACTACTACTCACAGAATCCTTAAGGCAACATTGCCAATAGCCAGGATACATGGAGGACTCTGAGAAAGAAATACAAAAAGGGTGATTTTTCTGAGACCCTATGATAGGATCCACAGAAGTTTAGTCATGTGGAATATGATGCAAAAATACCTGGAAAATGCCTTCAGTAGTTTATACTCGTATGTTGTGTGGGTATGATAGTTATTTTATGACTAGCAACAACAATAAAGCAAACACATAAGCAAAACTCCAAAATCTAGCTGTACTTTTAAGGCTAACAAATTCATTTTAATATAAGCTGTTGTGCCTTAGTATCTGTTTCTTTCTCAACATCGCAGAGCCCAAGCCATCTGATTCCTCCCTTGCTCCTTTCTTTCTTGCCTCATCCAAGGGTATAGTAGTCTGACAGTGGCTGGATGGAGATGCATGTGTATGTGTTTGCGTGCTTGCAGCCATCATGCACCATGTCTTTGGAGAGAAAGTGAATAGCATGGGCAGGAAGGTGTAAGAACATAATATAAAAACATAGGAAGAGCTTTTCTGGATCAGGCCAAGGGCCCACCTAGCCCAGCTCCCTGTATCTCATGGTGGCCTCACCAGATGCCTCTGGGAGCACATGAGACAACTAGATACCTGTCTCCTGATACCCCTCCCCTGCATCTGGCATTTGGAGGTACCTTCCTTTTAATCCTGGATATTATACATCCCCATCATGGCTTGCAACCCGCGATGGACTTTTCGTCCAGAAATCTGTCCAATCCCCTTTTAAAGGCATCTAAGCAAGATGCCATCACCACATCCTGTGGCAAGGATGTGCTCCCCAGGATTGTTGTTGTGAGTGATCTGCTAAGGAAATGAATGGAAGAGAAAGGAAGAAGGTAGTACAAATGAATGGGTGTGAATTCCAGTAATTTGAGGTGTGTACAGTTTTTGCCTTAAAACTGGCCAGGATAAGTCAACATTTCTGCATGAACAAAAACTACAGTCTAAATGCTGTCTGAATGGCCCCATCACCCCAATTGAGCCCAATCTGACCTAGTTCGCATCTGATCTGCAGGTGTCAAAAAAGAAGATAAGTTTGAGCTAAAAACACATACAACCCTTAAAGCCCAAGATCCGTCTGGCCAGACTGGCCATTTTGCTGCAAGCTGAATTGGGCTATAATAATTTCACTTTCCATGTCCTTCCACAGATGATCAGGTGAAGTGTTCAGTCTCCAGTCTCCTGAAGCCGTTCATAAGTCACTTCAAAATACTGGAAACTGGCACCAGAAAGAGCTGCAAGGCTCTAGTTTAGTCTGTTCTAAAATATGACCATACTTGCTGGGAATTGACTAAACTGGAGTCTTCCAACAAAATAGTAGAACCTACTGACAGGGGTTCAAAAAGGTGGGGATTGTGGCAAATTGGTTCAGACCAGTCCATGTCCAAACACCAGAAAAAACAGTGGGACAAATGCATACATGGACAAACTCTTAGCCTCTTACAACTGTTCTGCCAGCCATGTGATGGAACTGTAATGTGAAGAGAAAGATTTACATTGCTGTTTACATAGTCTCTTTGTATTCTGGATTGTTTTCTCTCTTTTTCATTTTATTTTTTCCTTTCACTCAGTTTTGCTTAATAAACTTTACTGAAATGCCATCACACATTTAGGATAGTGTGTGTGTATGTGGGTATGTGCGCATGCTCATGTGTGTTTATGATTGTGGAAAGATTATTGCTGTATGGGCTTTGATCAGATAAATCATCCTAGGGCCCTTACTGGTCATAGCTGTTTACATTTGTGGGAATTTTTTTATTATTATTATTTAACAGAGAGGCAGACATATACAGATAATGTTACAGACCAGGAGATGGAGTTGAGTGGAATATCTTCTAAATGGTAGAGGATGGTTGTTCTAAATTTGTATTCTCATTATTTGGATGCAATATGGGTTGGGTGGCTTCTACACACTCTAGTGTTAATGTTACTGGGATAAATTACCTTTTATGAATAGTATTTTTGTTATACTGTATTGGCATATATTGACTTCAGCAGTCTCTTTTGTCAGATCGAGGTCTACTGTTTGTCTAGACCTTCAAACAAAGGAGAGCTGATGTTGTTAAGAATCTTGTAAATGGCAGACACTACTCTCTTTTCTGTGTATAAATCAGGGAGATATTAATGTTAGCAATGGTAAGAAAATGCAATGCTTGGTGTATTTAGTACCATGACAATACCCTACTGTGGAGGCTCACTTAACATTCTTTTATCTTACATGTTTGCAAACAGAATGTATAAAAATGCCACATAACAGGAATAACCTGCAACTGAAACCTTGGAAAGTCATTGCTCACCAGAGTAGACAATACTGCAGTGGAGAGAAATCTCAATCTAGAATAAGACAATTTTCTATAGTCCTGTGGTGCCAAGACTTAAAATACAAGTGGTTTTGACACTTTAATATAATTAGTGATGTTCCCTCAGGGGGTAAAAGACGTCTGTTTGTCATAGACATGATTTTCCTCACCTACAAATTTATATTAGAGTGCTTAGGTCTTTGATGGAACCATGAAAGAAGGGTTTAATTTTTGCAAGTCTGATTGTTAATAAATAGCAGCACATCTCAATCCTGATTGCCTTACACTGGTTACCTGTCCATTTCCATATATGGTTCAAGGTGCTGGCTTTGACCTACAAAGCCCTAAATGGTTTGGGACCTCAGGACATGACAGAACACCCCCGTCTAGGAGTAGCTGCCTGTCCTACCTGCACTTCCCAGGCTGGACAATTGAGGAAGTTTATCCCGAAGGAAGCGTGGAAGGAGAAAGCAAGAAACCAGGCCTTCTCAGCAGTTGCTCCACTACTTTCATGGGGATTTAAAAAAAAAAATCTTTTATAACTTTATTGTTTAGGCAGGCTTTTAAAATTATTCCATCACTAACAGCTTGCTTTGAGCTCAAGTTAACACCTGGAGCCGTCCGACTAAGTTTAGCTTTACTGTATTACATTTTATGCTGTCTTTGTATTGTCTCTTTTATTGTTGCACACTGCCCAGAGTGACCATTTGGGTGGTCTAGAAAGGCAGTTAATGAATTAGTTAATTGGGGGTCCAAACAAACTCTAAGGAAAATGCGTGTTTCCTCTGATGAACATGTTTTACCTTCCCTAACTGGATACTGTGTTTCAGCAGTCAGAAAAGAGGTTAATTTGAGGGACTCCGTCTTCCCTTAATGCCTAGTTCTTGTTCTTCCAGTAAATACAATGAATCGTTTGACCTACACGCTTACCACAGAAAACAATCACTAATTGCACTGAGATCAAGAATGCTGAACTCATTGTAAGATTGCACAGTACTAAGCAGGCATGGTTTTGCAATAACATATCTCAAGTTATTTTATTACTTCTTCTGTATTATATCATCCACGTCTTTTTTCACACAAGCTTTTACATAATTAAATACCTGCAAGCTTGATGCGATTCATGGAATCTATGGACTCTTTCTTAATTAATAGTTTGTCAAATTTGTTACAAAAAACAAAAAAGTATAAGCTTTTCTGTGTCTGATTTGGATGCAATTTTAACACTGCCTTGTTTGTTGTGTTTTTAATCATTCTCCTTCAGTGGAATTCTCTTCCTAAGAGGAAAATTGCATATTCAGGTTTGTATTTAGATGCTCAGACATTTTAATGGTAACGTAAAAGACACGGTCCTAACCTGGCTGCTTTGCAATTCTAAAGATAAATTCTTTTAGAGATCCCTGCCTGCTTCTTTCATAAAAACACAACTAATGTTTTGAGTTGTGAATGGGCATGCAATACAATTCCAGCTTGTCCAATATTTATTTTTATGAACAGAAAACAAAAAGGCATTTTCATTCATATTTCCTGCAGGTCGACATCCCCATGCAATCTTGAAACAGTAACAAAGCAACTGATCATCATTTCTACCAGAAAGTAAGCCTTCTCCACTTTCAAAATTCTCATTTGGGGCTATGTAGGGATTGCCTTTAAGAATCTTGTAGATTGCCAAATTTTAAAGCTTAAGTTGCTTTGATTCTATGTTTTATGTCTAAAACTGTAAGCTATACTGGGAACTATAGCATATTATAAATGCTCTAAATACATAAAACTGGTTATTATGCCTGTAAGCATGATTTTTTTTTTAATTTTTATTCTGTCTCACTCTTGGGTAAACCTTCTGGAACTCTGGCTGAAGGTAAACATATTAACTTTCTAAACCAACAAAGAAGCAACAGGAGTACTTCTGTCTGTTTCCTTTTTATTTTTAATCAAATGGGTCTGTGAATTGATCATGAATCAATGGTTTCAAATATGCATTTCTCCATGAAATGGCATCATCCCTGACACCAGATATGTATTCACTACTGCAAGAGGAGACTCATGCTACTACAGAGGCAAAAAATGAGGGGGTGCATAAGAAAAGAAATTAGTTTGATGGTGCTAGAGAATAGGTTAGCTACCTACCTCTTTTGTATCAAAAGTCTACCATGCTGTCTCCAGCTGATCACAAACTTTATCAGGGAGAGAAGGAGAGACAAGCTAGCTCTACAACTGCTGCTAAGATGGTTTAGTGATTGATTCTTAAGGAGAGATTCGGTATAAGCTGTTGCAGGCTTCCCAAATGTGCCAAAATCCAAAGACCAGTGTTTTATATTCAGAATATCCACTAGACAAGCACAATCTAGACCGGCTTTCCTGGGCAGGCTCCTGACAAGGAACAGAAGAAGGGCAGCTGGGAAAGTAAATCTGTTCTCAACTCTTTTGCATAATTTCTTTTCTTTTTCTCCTTGACTGCTTCCCTTGGCACCGAAAGATTAGCTTTTGGAGTCTGGGAAGGAGTATGAACAGCAGATGCTGTGTGCCTCTCTGTGTCATAGGGTACAGCAAAGTGGAAATCGTGGGGCAGAATTCATCTGTGAAATATACACAACAGGTTAACCAGTTCTGGAGAGCTGAGGTCACAGATCTTCCTGTGAGAGGCTCTCATTTTTATTGAGTGGAAATGATTCTGTAACATCAACAGTCGTATACTTCCTTTCAGCTTTTCCCACATATCTTATTTACGGAGAGACCCTTTACAAAACTACCCTCCAACCTAAAAACTTTCCCTTGTTTTGACAGAGAGAAAAACCTTTTCTTTAAGGAACTGAAAATAAAGTTTGGATGGGAAAAAAGCCATTTCAGCTATAGTCTAGTCCTTGTTTACTTTGAAATAAAGCCAACTAAACTCAATGGGATGTTCTTCTAAGTAAGCATACCTAGGTCTGTGCTATTAATATGCTACTAGGAATAGCGTTCAGAACCCATATGACACTAGTTCTGAAAGATTTGCCCTGGCTGCCAAAATGTTTCTGGACTGAGTTCAAGGTGTTGATCACGATTTTAAAAGCACTCGAAGGCTTGGATCCTGGATATTTTCAGGAAGGCCTCTCCCTATATATGCCAGTCTGATAACTAAGATCTGCTAGAGAGGGGCCTCCTTGGTGTCCCACCACGGAGAATGCTCCTTCCTATGGAGATGCAGGGGAGAACTTTCTTGGCTGTAGCACCTCCATTATAGCATGCTTTCCCCTTTGAGGCTCAACTGGCATTGACCTTAACCTCATTTTGGCACCAAGTTAAAAGATGGTTATTCACCAGATCCTGTAGGGATTAAGTGTCATGGCCTTACTAGGCTGTGGAGGCTCTTCTACTGTTACTGTTTTAATGAATGTATTTTTAAATGTTTTTAATGGTTTTGAATGATTCAACTCTCTCTCTCTCTACCTTTCTCTCTCTCTCTCTCTCTCTGTATATGTGTCTGTGACAAACCTTGACAGCATCTTAAAAAACAGAGACATCACATTGCCAACAAAAATCCGAATAGTCAAAGCTATGGTTTTTCCTGTCGTGATGTATGGAAGTGAGAGCTGGACCATAAAGAAAGCTGACCGCCGAAGAATTGATGCCTTTGAATTGTGGTGCTGGAGGAGGCTCTTGAGAGTCCCCTGGACTGCAAGGAGAACAAACCTATCAATTCTAAAGGAAATCAACCCTGAGTGCTCACTGGAAGGACAGATCCTGAAGCTGAGGCTCCAGTACTTTGGCCATCTCATGAGAAGAGAGGACTCCCTGGAAAAGACCTTAATGTTGGGAAAGTGTGAAGGCAAGAGGAGAAGGGGACGACAGAGGATGAGATGGTTGGACATTGTCACCGAAGCAACCAACATGAATCTGACCCAACTCCGGGAGGCAGTGGAAGACAGGAGGGCCTGGCATGCTCTGGTCCATGGGGTCACGAAGAGTCGGACACGACTAAACGACTAAACGAATGAACGTGTATCTCAGGATATAGGACAGAATATAAACAAACAAACAAAAACAAAAAATAAAGTAAACCTAATAATAATCTGGCAATCATTTGACAAAGAGCTCAATTGAAACCAATAAATATTGTCACTGGAGGGACACTTCACAGTTTAGGTTTTTTTCTCTGTCTCCTTTATGACTGCCAAATTCCCTGTGATTTTTTCAGATTCATCAGCCAGGCTTTTGTTCACAAAGAGTATGAGAGACTGTCAATGGGTATGCCTGAGATCTAATGCCTGATCTGCAAATTCCACCTTACTCGCTCACTTCAGAAAATAATCTAACAAAGTAAATAGTAGAGATGGGGAAAAAAATTTAAAATGGTGATTTGTTTTGATCTGTTATTTGTCAAGGTTAACGGATCAACGAATACGAATATACAAATATTCTTAGACAACTTGATCTGTCAATTCATCTGCACTTTAAATGACTATAACACTGGTCCCCAACCACCTAGAGACACCTAATATGCTGGGAAGCTTCCTGAGACATTTTTCTACATGTCCTGAAAGGTTGGTGAATATTGGATCATGGGCCCCTGAGTTATATAGTCACAAAGAGCCCCCCCAAGAAAGCTCCCCCCAAGTACGTAGAGACTCCAGAATCACAAAGGAGCTTCCTATGCCTTTCCCCAACACACCTGCCAACTTTGGTGAAGATTGGATATCGAACATCTGAGTTATTCACCCACAAATAGGATCCCCCCAGGAGAGATTGCCACACCGCATAGAAGCCCATTCTGCCTACCGGCTGCTGATCAGCTGATCAGAAGCTGATAGGCAGCCACCCCACACACATGAAGGGATTAATATTTACCAATTTTTATTCAAAGAATATTTGTATATTTGTATTTGATGATCCGTTAACCTTGATGAATAACAGATCAAAATGAATCCCCATTTTTTTATTTGTCCCCATCTCTAATTGGGATAATACTCTGCTTGATGTGGGAAACCTGCTTGTTTTTTTTTTTTTTGGCTCAGTTGAAGATGTCTCTCTTTTTTTTACATTCCAGGACCTAAGTGGCTTAATGAACTGCTATTTAAGGGAACACCAGTCTCCACAGGAGAAAACCACCTTGCCCTTGTGGAAGACCATATTTGAGAAGAACAACCTGCTGTTTTGAAGAATATTTGGCTGTTGCATGCATGTACAGTAGGATTGCAGGATTGGCAGAGGATTGATACCACCCTCCCAGCAGATGTCGAAAAATGCAGATGTCTTGAACACTATACATTGCATGATCTTTGGCTCCCCCTAGTGGCCAATTCTGATAAATACACCCTGGAAATATTTATTAATATGTATTTCTGGGTTTTTTATTTAGCATTTTCAGGCAGCAGACAAGTGAATCAGTGGAAACCAATCCTGTACATAGGAGGGTCCTACTGTAATAGTACTCTCTAGATCAAGGCCTAGCTAGCCATATAGATTTTAGAGTCTAAATTTTTGATGTATCTGTGCTTGTGTGTGTTGAGTGTTGGGCAACCTACTAAGCATACAGAGTGAATTATTTCAGGCAGCAGATACTGGGAGATGCCACCACTGCAATCTTCCTGTGGCCATCCTCCCTCAACTCTCCAGCTGTTTTGCTCTGTAAGGGAACAGAGTATGTTTGTGTGCATAGTCTTCTCTTGAGATGCCCAAACTAGCTCGCTGTCTCACATGAGGTGAAGGATAACCATCACCAGTGTTAAATCTTAATTGCCAGGCTAGCTCATTTTTATATGTTAGTGGAGAAGGGAGGAGAGATGCCACCTCAGTTTTTCACCTCAAGCAGCAAAATATTTGGGTTGGCTTCAGGGTGGGTGAGGGTAAAGGCATACACACAGAGGCAGTTTGTGTGTGTGTACACTTTCCCTTTCCTGGGAAATACAGGATTTTTCAAATAACCCCTAATCTTGCCATTCTTTGCTTAAGCACTAAAATTCACCAAACTCCAGGAGACTAATAATACTGATTTCCTTTAAGTAGCCGTGAAACTCCGGCACAATAAAGGAAGCTACAGATATTCCCTGCCCTGCAGCCTCATTTCTGACCTCAGAGGGCCACTGCTTGTGTGAAAGATAATTAATCATCCACGCTAGCTCAGGCCTAGACTTTTCCCCTGAGTAGCTTCCACCACTGGTGCCAAATTGGGCCTAGTAGTGCAGATGATAAACAGGGTCTGACATTCAGTCCCATGGACCAGCTGCCTGCAGTGCCTCACTATCCACAAACTGCAAGCTAATTACCTCAGCCACACTGCCTCAAAGCAGGCAGTCACTCGGGTGGTATAATATTCCCCCAACACAGAAGCAAAAGAAAAATGAAGTTCATCTTAAAAGAAACATTTTTGGATTGAAACAGAGATTGTGGAAGTATTGAACATTGACACACAATGATACTTTTCTCTCCATTCAAATTAAAACACAGCTCCCAGATTTTAAAAACCAAACCAAACAATAGTGACCATGAGAAAACAAACCAAAAACCCCAAGATGGTTGCAGGACTAAATTGAACACATATGCAAATATCTCAACCAAGGTTCCCTCTAAAGCAGTGGTCCCCAACCTTGGGCCTCCAGATGTTCTTGGACTACAATTCCCAGAAGCCTTCACCACCACCTCTGCTGGCAGGATTTCTGGGAGTTGAAGTCCAAGAACATCTGGAGGCCCAAGGTTGGGGACCACTGCTCTAAAGTGTCTAGCAGCCCAAACACACATGACTCTCCACCTCCATGCAGGGCTCCTCTTTCTCCATGCATCCACAGTGAGCGCTTCCAGGCCCTTTGGTTCTGGCCATGGGGGGGGGGGGAGGTGGAGTCTTTTGCAAAAGGGGCGGAGCCCCAACCAGTAGAGCTGAAAATTAGAGGGAATTTTGATCTCAACTAAATTTTTGCTAATTTTCCATTTTATATGCTGATTATTTTTATTCTTAGTTTTTTTTTTTTAGTCTCGGTGTTTTGATTTTGTAAATTGCTCTGAAATCATGTGTGATGATATGAGCACATAATTCCTTTCTACTGATTTATTAACTGAAAGCTTGTGAGCGTTGGGTGTGTAGGTCTGTGTGAATTTGCTCCAACCTGTACCTCTGTCACAAAACCTGGCAACATCCTAACCAACCATATCTGTGCTGACCATCGGAGGAAGTTCTACAAGCACAAAGCATGCATGTACAAAGAACTCATCAGATTCTGGCCTATTATAAGCCCCATTCAGTCATCTAGGAAGCCTGCAGAGCCTACACATATAGAGAAGAACATTCCAGCTCTCCTCTCACAATCACTCTGAACATAGAAACACAATTGTCTGAAGAAAAGGAGGCAGCTGTAACTGGGTAGCCTTTCCACATGACCAATAGTACAGTGGTTAGGTCTCTGGCTGTGGATAGACAGAGCCGCAGACATGTCGATTCCAAATTTCATTCAGATATCTTCACCCTGTGCTTAGCACTGATTCTATCTCCATGAAACTCTTTATTTTTATTATTATTATTAAAAAACACTGGGCACAGTCAATCAAAACTATAAAAACATTGACTGGTATTATATAACAGATACGTACAGGTTTTAGCCAAAAACCTAAGTATCTGTTCAATATCGGCAGAGTATGTATGCTGTTCCTAATATTGCCATTTTTTGTAACATCTGCTGGTGTGATTTCTGAGATCTGCAACTCCTTATAGTACTGGGTGAAATTTCTTGATGTTCCCAAAGCCCCAAGGACTACGGGGGACACTGAAGCATGTTTCTTCCAGAGGTCAGATATTTCGATTGCCAGGTCTCTGTACTTTGTTAGTTTTTCCAATTCTTTATTTTCAACTCTGGCATCCCCTGGAATTGCAATGTCAATGATCCAGACATTTCTTCATTCTATTACTATGTCTGGGGTTTTATGCTTAAGGTGTCTATTCATTTGGATCCAAAAATCCCACAAGATCTTGACTTCCTCATTTTCTGAGACCTTCTCTACCTGATGTTCCCACAGGTTTTTGGAAGCCTGCAAGCTATATTTTTGCATAATGACCAGTGCACTAACTTTGCCACTCTATCGTGTCTACCTTTGTAATCTATTTGTGCAATCTTTGGACATTCACAGATGAGGTGTGACACAGTTTCATCTTTTTCTTGGCAGAGTCAACATTTGCTGTTAGCACTAATTCCTTGGATCTTAACTTTCATCACATTGGTTTGAAGTGCTTGCTCTTATGCCCCAAAGGTCAACCCTTCAGTTTCTTTCTTAAGGGTCCCCAGTTTTAGCCATGCCCTTGTTAAATTATGATCATACTTTCCATAAATATTTCTCAGGTGTTGCCCATGTAGTGGTTTATTTTTCCAGCTGTTTAATTTATTTTCAAATCGTTGTTTCTTATATTGAGCCTTTGTTTCTATTGTTTTCAAAATATTTTCCATTTTCACTGCTTTCAGTAATTTTTCTCTGCTTGTACTGATATAATCATTTAGGCTTCTTTTTTCTTCCTCTGTTACCTGCTGTATTTACAGTAATCCATGGTGTCCAATTTTTCATGGTAAATATAATCTGCCCACATTGATTTTTGGATGTAGGGTGTGATGCATGTTTATTAGTTTCCATGTTTTTTGATCCATTTCTTCAAATTCATTTTGAATCCAATCTAATATTCCAGCTGGGTATAGAATTACTGGAACAGCCCATGTGTTTGTGACTTTGATTGTATTTCCCCCATTTAATTTTGATTTAAAAATTTTCCTCAGTCTTTTTCTGTCAGTTAAGTTTTGTGTGCGGGATGTTTCTACTATTCCAAGATATTCACAATTTTCATCACTTGATACTGAATTTATAATTAGAGATGGGGATGAACTTCCAAAATGGAGGTTCATCTTGGGTCATGGGTCATCAATCTTGACTACCCATGACCAATGAATTCCCCCCCCTGGGTGAACTGATGAACCACAAATCAATTAATTGGTTCACCAGGTCTGGGTTGTTGTTTTTTTAGACAGCCTGTGGGACTATTTTTTTTAAAAAAAAGTTGAGCTCCTCCACTCCCACAGCCTGTCCCCCACCCCCTTTCCACTTCCACTTACCTTGTCCTGCTGCCTTCTCTTGCTCCGCTGCCGCTGCAACAGAAGCTAGGATCCTGGCATTGTGGTTTCTGTTCCAGAGCTTAGTTTCCATTCCTTTGCAATCAGCAGCGAGGAGGGCTCCCCTTTGGGCAAGCCTAACAGAAGCGATCTCCCTCCTCACTGTTTGCAAAGATGGAGGGAGAAATCATTTGGTTGAACTTCCCTTGTCTGTCTATGTTGTGTGGGCATAGAAAAACTTGGGAAGCATGACCAAAGAGATCCCCTCCGCATTTGCAAAGGGAGGGGGACTTCCTCTGTCTTTCTATGCTGCGTGGACATAGAAAGACTAGGGAAACCTGACCGGAGCTGTCTTTGCAAAGAGGAGGGCAGGATTCCCTTTGGGCAAGCTCGAGCAAGCCGTCCAAAGGGAAAACCCCTCTCTGCCTATGAACAGCTGATCCGCAGGGCCATAAGTAGAGAGGGAAACACAAAGGGATGAATATAAAAGGGTTATATTCATTGCTTCATATTTGTTGGGAAACTCTGGACATCATGAATATGAAGCGACAAATATCTGACAAATCAGAAATATTAATTGAATATCACGATTCATTTTTATATTCGTCTCCATGTCTATTTATTATATTTCCATTTTTAAACTTGATTCCAGCTGGTTTTTGGATCTTCTTGCCACGGTGTGTAGACAGAACTGCACATCTGTCAATTCCAAATTTCATTTGGATATCTTTATTAAATATTCATCTTGTTTTTAGCTGTGATTCTCTCTCTGTGGAATTTTTTGCATGTAATTTGAGGTCATCCATGTACTGATTTTTCCTGCTTGTTCTGAAATACAGTTTTATTTAAAATTATTGACATGGAGATTAGTGAGATTTTTAAAAGCAGTGGCGACAATTCCCTTGAAATATACTTGTTTTGATGCTAACTTCCCCAATGTCTTCACCATAAGCCATGAGGACAGTTAGTATTGGTATGCTATGGCTAGTTACAAATTCTACAGTCAAACTTCTTGCATTTTTAGTGCTTTTAGAGTACAGCAAATATTCTAGAAGTTATCTTTTTGAAGTACAGATTTCTGTTCCACTTCTTCCTTGGGGATTTTGGGAATATATTTGAGAAAGTAACTTTTCCAAGCTGTGGAGCAGAGCTATCATCCTCTTATTCAACACCAGCTTATTTACAATATCTTTTCAAGGTAACCTTGCTCCAGCATGGGCAGATAAAAACAACGGGACGCGGGTTGGAAAACTGGTTTTGAGAAACAATATAGATTTCATTGTGGCATGTTTGGAATAAAACTCGGCTGGATTCTGCAAACGTTTTTAAGTGAATTGCTATTGATCCCCCCTTTTAATTTCCTCCCTTCATACCCATCCCACGAAATACTTTGAAAGATTTAAGAGCATTTTTCTTTTTCTTCTTCTTTTTTAAAATCAATCTGGAACTTGAAGATCATATTTGATTGCATGGGACAAACTATTGTAAGTGGTAAGTGTTAGGGATGGAAAAAATGAGAATGATGTAATTTAATCATGTCCCACAACAATGGGGCAAGAAATCTTCTTGGAGCATTGCTGACAATGATCATCTCTGCATGCCAACCCCCTTGGCTGAGAGAATCCAAGACTCTTCCACTCCCACCCTTGGTCAAATGAAGGCTTGGCGTCGTCCATGTTTCCAAGTACAAAACAAAATGTTGGCTGGTTTGCATTACACTGCTACATTCCAATTAATTCCAGTGAAGCTGGCAGATTAAATATTGGATACATATGAATTTTATATAGTTCTAGAGAATGACAGTTAGTACAGAGGAGGTTGATTCTCTCTCTCTCTCTCTCTCTCTCTCTCTCTCTCTCTCTGAAGAAAGCAAGCTGAGAATGAGTGGAATCAGTTGCTGACATAAACCAAAATCAAAATGACCAGAAGGGTTTTCTTAAAAATTAGTATATGTTTAGAAAATATTGATCTTTTTTCCTGCTAAAAGGCAACTTATAATCAACTATGTTGCATCTTTGACATTTAAAAAAAAACTATAGACGAAGGATATAAGTTTAGTTTTAAGGGGAGAGTTACCGTATATATTTTGAGGTCAATTGTAGAAATCATATCTTTCACTATATAAAGTTATTTCTCTGGTTTGCTGCTATACAACCTGTGAAGAGACTGTGTAATCAGTTGGATTCTGAGTGGTTAACCAGGTTCAATGGCTTAGGCTAGTGACTGGGGCAGTTCACACATTTGCCATGCAAAAAGGTTGCCTTTGCAGTGTGACAAGCTCGTGCGTAGCTGCAGAACTGTGACAATGTGGTTATGCAGAGACTTAGACGCATGCAGGCAAGACGTCTCTATACCTTTCACTTCATTTTGGAGTGAAGGAAGCAAGGATATATATGTGGACATAAACATCATGTCCCAGGCTCAAAATGTCTACCTTTGCATCTCACCTGTTGCATTTCTGAGTGGTGGGTGTGGCAAAGATCCTTTCCAGCACTGGAAGACTACAAAGTCCAACTCGGCTCATGCTGGATTGCTGCCATCCATACTGACTGAGGGATTCTGGGACTTGTCATCCAAAAACAGAACTTTTCCAAATTTTGACACATCCTGAAATCCTAGGATTGCAATGGTATTTTGTTTTGGTTGTTGTGGGGTTTTTGGGCTATTTGGCCATGTTCTGGAGAACAAGGTTTTTCTTTCTAATGCTTCACCAGTCTCTGTGGCTCGCATCTTCAGAGGACACGAGCTGGAATTCTGTCTGTTTCCTGGTGTAGTATGTGGGATTCTTGAGTATTTGTAGCTGTGGGATAACAGGTTTTTGTTCTTTTCAGGAGATTGGGTGTTTCCTGTGATCAGGGTGTTGTTTTGTTATGGGTGTTTTGTTGTGATGGGGGGAGATGATCAGTCTGTTGATGTTGACAGGGTCCTTGATCACTACAGGGCCACCACCTCCTCACTACATCCTTGCTCGGCCTGGATCTTGAAAGTGGCCAGGTCGATAACAACTGAGTGGTTGGAGTCACTTATTAATGGGTCTCTCCTTGAGGGCTGGGTCCCCCTTGCTGTCAAGGAGACACTCATTAGGCCTATCCAGAAAAAAATCCAATCTGGTGACTAATGATATTAACAATTATTGTCCAGTTGCCAGTATCCCCTTTATTGGCAAGCTGGTGGAGAGAGTGGTGGCTGATCAGCTTCAGGCTTTCCTGGAGGAGATCAATGCTCTTGATCTATTCCAGTTTGGGTTCAGGCTATGTCATGGCATGGAGACAGCAAGATGACTTCTTGAGGGAGGCTGACAGAGGCAAAATGTCCTTGCTGGTTCTCCTCAACCTCTCAGCAGCCTTTGATACTATCACCCATGGAATCCTCCTGAGGAGGCTCTCAGGGTTGGGGATCAGTGGTCAGGCTTTAGCCAGGCTCCAATCTTTCTAGGAGGACCATCCTCAGAGAGTTCAGCTTGGGCAGATGTTGTCTGCTCCGTGGGCTCTCAGTTTTGGGGGGGTCAATCATCTCCGCAATGCTATTTAATACCTATATGAGGCTGCTGAGGGAGGTCATCAGGAGTTTTGGAGCTTTGTGTCACCAATACGTGGATGCCACTCAGCTCTGTCTCTGCTTCCATCCTTCTGCAGTGGATGCTGTCCCATCCCTTGAGCGCTGCCTGGATGCAGTGCTGGGATGGATGAGGAACAACAGACTGAGGCTGAACCCGGACAAGATAGAAATCTTGTGAGTGGGGGCCCCTAATGTCTGTGGTCTGGGTGCCTCCCTATCTTTTGGAGGGGCACTCTTTCCATGAAGGATGAGGTTCATAGCTTGGGCGTGCTTTTGAACCCATCCCTATCAATGACATCTCAGATAGTGTCTTTGGTCCGATCCGCTTATTTCCACCTAAAGTGGATTACCCAGCTACATCCCTACCTTGACACCGGGTCCCTCACCACACTGGTCTATGTTCTGGTAATCTTGAGATTAGACCACTGTAATGCTTTGTGGTGGCACTGCGAGTTAAACCTCAGAAGCCTCTGTGCTGCAAGGTCAGAAAACCTGCAGTCATAAGATCGAATCCAAGTAACGGGGTGTGCTCCCATCGCTTGTCCCAGCTCCTGCCAACCTAACAGTTTGAAAGCATGCAAGTAGATAAATAGGTGCCACCATGGTGGGAAGGTAATGGCATTCTGTGTCTAGTCGTGCTGGCCATGTGACCACAGAAGATTGTCTTCGGACAAGCACTGCTCCCTAGAATAAGACACGACTGGATTAAATGTCAAGGGGAACCTTTAAAAAATTCTCCCATCCAAGCCTGCCCAGGGTTTGAGAGCTGATGAATAGGCCACTTTCAACATCCAATTACCTTCACAAGCCCATTTGTCTGAAGACAGTCTTCCGTCTGCTATGGAGACTCCAACAGGTCCAGAATGCGGCAGCCAGACTTCTGAGTGGGGTTAGAAAATACCAACATATCTCCCCCACCCTGGCCACCTAACACTGGCTACCTGTTCGCGTCCATACCAGTTTCAAGGTGGTCCTACTAACCTATAAGGCCCTAAATGGTTTGGGACCTCGATATCTGGCCGAGCACCTCCTTCCAGTTAGGTCTGTCCGTCCTATGAGATTGTCGCAGGCAGGGCGGCTGAGAGTTCTGACACTGAGAGAGGCCCAGAAAATAACCACCTAGAAATCAGGCCTTCTCGGCGGTAGTGCCACAATTATGGAACTCTCTTCCACCTGAAGTTTGCCTGGCCCATTCACTTGGCACATTCAAAAAGCTACTAAAAACCTGGCTATTGAGACAGGCCTTCCTTGAACAGACTATATTCTAATACAATCGTGTCCAATAATATAACTTCTATCATACTGCCATGCTCCATGTTTTTATTTTTCTGTGCTTTTAATTGTTTTTGTTGTATTATAATTTTATCTTCACTTTATGATTTTTGATTTGCTATTTTGTTACTCTGTTATTTTTTGTTATTTGTTGTAAACCTCCCAGACTGGCATTGGCTGCCAGATGGGTGGTGTATAAATCAAACAAATCAAACAAACAAATATGTCACTGTGATTGATGGGTGTCAGTGGCTGGTCTTTTGTATGCAGTGATCACTGGTCCTTGTGGCTGGGTAGAGTTCATTGACCTTTTGCAGGCTGTATTTTTCAGTTCTGGCTTTGCTGATTTTAAGGCTTTCTTCTTTTTTGTTGAAACTATACTGGTGTTTGCCGATTTCAATGGCTTCCCTGTGTAGTCTAACATAATAATTACTGGTGTTGTCCAGTAGTTCTGTGTCTTGAAATAGGATTTAATGTCCAGCTTGTTTCAGGGCATGTTCAGCTACTGCTGATTTTTCTGGTTGTTTTAGTCTGCAGTGTCTTTCATGCTTTTTGATTCTGGTCTGGATGCTATATTTTCTGGTATCAATATATACCTGGCCACAACTGCAAGGTATTTTGTTTTGTCCAATACATTGTTAAAATGATTAGCAAATGCTGAAAGATGTGCAAAAAGTACTTGACAAAACTAAAAGGGAGTAAATTGTTCATCCGGATTTTTGAAAGCACTACAGGGTACAGAGAAGTATACAAAATAACAGTTACATGTACAGTTACTTTGTTTTAGTAACTGTATGGGTGACTGTGCAGAAAAATTAGCTGGGATTGAAATTTCAGGGTCCCCCGCCCCAAAATCTCTTTTCAAGAAGAGATCTTAGTTAACTGCAGGAATAAAACAACCCACAATGAGGAAATTAAATCATTAGGTAAGTAATAAGTGCCAGCTCAACACGGTACAGCTGTCAAATTCCAGATTGTCCTCTGTTGGAAAGCTGGTCTGTTTTTCTGTTTCATGGGAGAGCCTGATCTCTTTCTCCCTGCAGCTTTGACACCCCTGTCTTACAGAAGGGATTATCCTTTCCTATCAAAAAGGAAAGCTGCGGATCAGACACCCACCCTATTCTTCCAAAGCAATGAGCCTGAAAGCCTTCTTTTCAACCAACCCTCCATTACCAGCTGCCCTGTAGTGAGAAAGTTAAATTCTATGCAAGGCCTGTGTCAGAATGGAAGAGGGGTGAAGTGTGCGCTGAGGGGTGAGGAGAGAAGTGGCCTGCACAGGTTTTGGAAACACTAATCCTGTTTGGCACATGTATATTATCAAGGAGTGAGGGGGGGGTAAAGGCAATGGGGAACCCAACAGGAAGCTAAGGGACAGCAGTCATGACAGAAAGCCATTCACAAATAACTTCCAATGTAAAAAATTAAGTGTCACAGGCGGTTACTGGCTTCACCCCAAATGCTTCATTCTTTCTCAATGAAAGCTTCTTGCTGGTACTCTAGGCAAAATAACGACCATGTTTCTTATAATGTCTTATTTAATACCTTTGCATCAAGGAGACAATGAAAATCCAAAACATATGAATAAAAAGGGCTCACTATACCAAAAGAGGTTTTCAATAATTTTTTAGTGGAAGATCTCTGTGGGTTTTCACTAAGCACTGCTGCTAGTTACAATGATCTTGCTTGCTTGCTTGGTGGCTTGGCAGGAATCAAGTTACATCAGAAAATGGCTGGTTTTAAAATAAGGATGTTTCTAAAATCTTCACCTGCATTCATGTTTGATTTGCTTCTAAAGAAGATTGTATCTCGAATCCTTAATAGTTCTGTTTTACATATAATTATAGTGAGATTCCTCCCCTGTAGTATTTTATTTGTCTAAAAAAAACCTGGCAAAAATGACATGGCAGAGAAAGGATATATAAAATGTTAAAAATTAGATGCAAAAAGTTAAAGTTTTTGCACCCAAGGATTCATACTACAGCAATGAGGGAATTGCAAAGGTGTGTGGAAACAGCCACAGACGTAAGCAAAGCTGTTGTTATTTCAATTGCTTAGTCACGAAATAAGACTAATTTTTCTAGGGGTGGAAATTTTTTGGCATGATCTGGTGGTCATTTAGAAATACTTAGAAACAATGGCCATTTAATCAGCCTCACAAGCAAGACCTTAAAATTTGCACTGGACCATTTCTACAGATGTTTTGTCAGCTGAACTCACATTCTCCCTTTGAAAAAATGCTTGAACTAATGCTGGAGACAGTGGAGCCAATTTTTATAGAACTGAAGCCAGGTTAGGGCGCAGCCATCACGGCATATGAAAGCAGAGGTTGACATGTCTATTGACTTGTTTCTGGAGTGCTACGAAAAAGTACAAGCCTGAAGGACTTTTCTGACTGGGAGGTGGTGCAATGGAATTAGTATAAACACTACGGCCAACAATGCTTGTGTCCCCTTTTATGTTCCAAAGGAGAAAAATTATCATCTCCTTGGCATAATAGGGGTTCTGTACTGTGGCCATTTATTGTATTCACTGAGAATTTTTCATGGATTGATACTCAAGTTGCAGGAGTCACAGCCAAGTTGGACTGAAGTCATACCGGTGACTCAATTAGGACTTGACTTGGGTCTTTTTCCCAATAACTTGGACTCAACTCATGACTTCGAACCCACCTCCTTCCTCCCTTTTTTTCTGGGTAAAAAGCTTGTTTTAATACGGACTCAGATGTGGGGCTGGGTACCAAAGACCCGGGATTCAGAGCCAAAGACTTGCCAACATCTGTGGAAGTTTCGCAGCACATTCCTGTTGCAGAGTTTACCTTGTTCCATCACACTGGAGACAAGAAACAGCTAAGCATCCTAAATATGACCTTTATTTCCACTCAGCACCGGATATATTTCATTTATAACACTTCAAACTAATTCTTTGAAAGAATTACCCCCTTTCCTCACCAAGGTATTAAACTCAGAATTTGCCCTCCTTGCTCCTCTTCTATGAACTAACGTTTCACCTATTCTCTTAACCTAATATATTTATTTCACAACACAGTGGCTATCAACTGGTGACTGTTGCTTGTTTAGGCACTTCCTACAGTACCCCGAGGATTGTGTGAGGATATTTCCCTCATATGGTTTAGTCACTAGATGGCACTACACTTAAGATGGTTCCCAATGAGCCATTAATCATGCAATTCTACTACCTCATTCACACAGGTTTACTGGAGCTTGGAAACAACATATTAATCTAGCATGTTAACATCAAAATAGCCACTTACACATTAAGCAGGATGGCAAGCTAGCTGATGTATCTTCTAGACAATAACATCTTAAAAGTAATTGTTTTAACAAAAACACATTACTTGCAAAACATTGCTCCTTCAAAGACAGGTGCTCTCCTCCAGTTTAACGCCAAAGCCACAATTACGCACTAATGCATGAAATTAACAGGTACTTCCAAACTTTGAATTTTATAGGGCTCCAGAGTTTGTCATCTTCTACTAGCAATCCTCCCACACTTTCCTGATGATTCTTCCATCTTTTTTCCCCCTTTCACCACCAAGAAAATAGAATATTAAGGAAGAAAAGGGAGAAGAGCAGTATGGTGTATTTTGACTCGTAGTCCTCCATCTAGTGGCATTGTAGATTCTACGGAAACTCCAGAGTGTCCTGTTGTTTTCTCTTCTCAGTGGAGAATGACAAAAAAGTTCTTGTCCTGCTTCCTGTCAAGAAGAACAGTTTTATGTGTTGAAGTTCTTCAGGAGTTATGGCACAGAAACACTTGCTTACTCTGAGATGAAGGGGGGGGGAGAATGGGCAAATAAATAACATTTTCTCAAAGAAAGCACTATCAAATATTCAATGTGATTGTGAGATAAAACAAGGGATTTCTTCAGCCAGGGCTGTCTTTGCAATCTGTTGCCTTAGAGCTGAAAAGGGAATGCAAACCCCAAGCACATGTTCAGAGTCTTTTGCTATTAGCACGTTAACGTGTTTTCAGAATTTGACTATAAAATCTCATGAATGCCAAAAATAATTTTTCATGATTTTTTTTAAAAAATAAAGCTAAGTCTTACAAACCTTACTGATGAACATTTTGTAGCAAGGATATTAAATCTAGACCAGTATTTCATCAGTTATTTCTACTAGCATAAATTGTAAAAGCAAATTGTTACTAATTAACAAGTTGCTGGTTGTCTTCCTCATGAAGCGTAAACTCAGAAGACTCATGAACAGAGATGGGCACAACTCACTTCTTCTTGTGTTGTCACAAATCATTAGTGCAGCACCGCAGGGGCCATGCATTTCCTCTCTCCTCCCCACCCCGGCCAGGTCTCCCACTCACCAGCCAGCGCATGCTATTCGTATCCTGTTCTTAGCACAATCGTCCAGTCATAGCAGGAGCACAGACTTTCCTTCCCCGCCTCCTCCAGCTGCTGCTCACTTAGATGAGGAGACAGGGTAGGGATTCCTGCAATGTTGCCTTTGGGTGGGCAACTGCTGGAGCAGAGCGCACCGGTTGTGAGTGGGGATGCTGGCTTTGGGTGGGCAAACGGAATGTGCGGCACCTGTGGTACTACGTCAACAACTTGCGATGATGCAGCATGGAGCAAGTCATGCCCATCTCTGCTTGCACATGACGAGGAATGCAAGCAGTGACTTGTTAATTAGCAGCAATTTGCTACTATGATTTATAGCACTGCACTTAACACCAGCATAAATAAGCAACAGGATTCTGGCTATTAACAATTAAAATCAGCTTGGGTAGACCCATTAAATCAATCTGTTCATCCCAACTAGAACAGACCCAGTGAATCAATTACTGAATTAATACTTGTGTCAATCTCATTGATTCAGTGGGGCTACTCTAACTGGGATTATTAATTGGGTTTCAGGATTAGGTAGAGAACTGTGTGTTGATTTACTACTTATTTGAAACCTCTATGTTAGATGTGGTCCTTCAGATGTTGTTAGACTGCAACTCCCATCAGTCTTAGCCAACATGGGGATGGTGAGGGGTTGTGGTAAGTGTGGTTCAATGACAATAGGAACAGTTTGGCTACCTCCACTCTGCATTCATCAGCAAATGCACCTAAAAAGATTGTAAAGCACATACTTACCGGAAAAGCATACACAATTTTTGCAAACAGATTTGAGTTGGAGTGATTCTTCATTTGTTTCTTTTTAAGTTTTAAACAGAATACCACACAAATGGCCCTCTCAGTTCTTGATACAGCTTTTGGCTTGCTGGTGGTCAAAGGGTATACTTGAATACAATATATATGACATCCTCACCCTGTAAAGTCTGAGAAAAGGAGAAAAAGAAAAAGGTTATGGGGAGATTAAAGACTAGCAGGAGCAGGTGATTTGAAATGCAAGGAAAAGGGAAGGGGCTCAAACTGTGGATCTTCTCTCCCCTTCTCACCCTCAAAAAGCCTTCCCAAGATATACTTTGGGGAACTCCTCACCCAACTGCTAATGAACTACAAACATAAACATGCATCCTTAATCTACATCCAGTGCCAAAAGAGACTTGCTTATAATGAGCATCATTGGTCACCTTTCCACAGCTGCTGAAAGAAGCCTGCTCTACTATTCCTCCAGGGAAGTGACCGCTGGGTAAAATCCTCAAGCTTTGGATGGTGCATCATGTTGTGCTACATACCTCTGTCTCATGCTTTCTTCAGTGACACTCTTACATTGTGCCTGCCATCTCCATAGGAATCAAAAGGGCAGCAGGGGTCCTCAGATCCCCTCACTGTACATACACAGAGATTTTAATCCAATTATGCAGCTTCTGCTCAGCAAGAGATGCTTCTGCCCGTTCTTCTCCTTCTCTTTCTTTCCATTTGCTTTCAGTAAAGAAGCTTAATTTGTTTGAGAACTTTCCAGAGACTCAGAATCAATTCGTGACAAAACAGAAAAGCCAGTAAATCATGGTATGTGTTTAAGTAGTGAGGTGCAACTAGCACTGTTATTTTCCTTTAAAAATGTGATTACAAAACTTTGATAAACATGCTGCATTTCAAGAGAAACCTCACTTTGTCGTGTTGATAATCACTCCTTCCTTCCTTCCTTCCTTCCTTCCTTCCTTCCTTCCTTCCTTCCTTCCTTCCTTCCTTCCTTCCTTCCTTCCTATTTCTCTAGGCACCAAAACAAGCTGTCAGTCATCATTTTTAATATTTAAGAGGATTAAATTTGTTGATGCCATACTGAGTTAAACTCCACATGGAAACTACCTTTAACTGCAGCAGTCTATTTAAACAGGATCTCTTTCTCTCTCTCTTTTTAAAATACATGCGAGCATGCACACATGTGCACATGCTCTCTCTCTCTCTCTCTCTCACACACACACACACACACACACACACACACACCTGATCTATTTAGCAGTCAGCTAATTCTCCACATCAAAGTTGTGGGCAACTTTAGGTTCCTGAGCCACACTCGGCCTTTCTCAATAGTTCATATAAATAAAGAAGAGCCTAGATAAACCAAACTTTTCAAGGAAAACCAACAAAAAGATCTGTGGCACCTTAAAGACTAGTAAGTTTCATCTGACATAAGCCTTCCACATCATCAGATGCACTCCACAAAAGTTTATTCCAAGCAGAATTTGTTAGTTTTTATCTGGCATAAATAAAAGGCCTGCAGGAGTCTCTTACACTGTTGCAGATGAGAGTTTCACAACCATAGATACTTTTCTGCAAAATTTCCACTTTGTCTTGAGGAATCACATACATGTCAATGATGGATTCTTTCCTTTCTTAAAGATTGGTTCAAAGTAAAGGGACCTTTCCCATCTGTTAAATGCTGATTATTGGATTATTTGGCTTAACAGAAAATCCCACGTAAAGTTGATGTGTTTGAAGGTTTTCTACCAGTAAACTCATCCTGAAGGCAAAAAGTTCTATCTCATACATTTAGGAATATTTAGACAGAGGCATGCATTTGAAATTGTGATGAGGAAATCCCCTGGATCACACCCTGAAGGTCTCACCTGGGGTTTCAGTACCAGTGATGGCCCATGTTCTTCCGGAAGAGAGGCAGGAGAATGAGTTATGCCACCATTTGCTACCATTGCCGTAGTTGCTGGCATCCTTTCCCCTCCCTCACTTTGGCCCCTTCCTTTCTCCTACACCTCTATCCTTGCCTTGTGGCTTTTACTTGCTCTTGTGGGCCCATTTCTCTCCTCCAGCCTCACCCTACCCTTCTTTCTTTGACATTGAGATCTGAAAATTAATGGCATGTGTGTTTGTTGTGGAATAAAAACTTTACCAAAAACATTTTGGTAAATGGAAACAGCTTTGATTGATCACATTTAGTTTCAGAGGGAACAATGGGTTTCTTGTTCTGTTGTAAATGAAGAGATACTCAATATTCCTTGTATTAAGGGTAGCTTTTCCATGGATTCCACTGCAGACAATTTTCAACTAACCCTTCCAACAAGCCAAAGAAAATAAATATATTTATCTTTTAAAAAAAAACTAATGCATTGACTCAGTGATAATCTGTCAGAGCCTTTAAACATTTTCAGTTTCCTGCCCTTCTGCTGAGAAGCACAGGAAGTATTCAATTTGGCCATATCCTGAAGTGGCTCACTTATTAAACCATGCAATGATATTGGAAATTTCAGTCAGAAGGTGCCTTGGTGTGGCAACCCCAGACCTACTGGAGTATCCCACCCTATAGTTATGCTGCCACCAACCATTCCCTGTAAGGAGTCACACAGACCAGGAATGGATTTTAATAAATAAAAGAACAAGGTTTATTGAAACAACAAACAGGGTACATAAAAGAATCAGGTAAATAGGATAATGTAACGTGGCATAACCCCAATCACACACATACAACAGCTTGGTTCCCACTGAACCCTTTAAGGTAACGCACAGACCCTGAACCTATCAGTTCTGGCTACCTAAATAGAAACCTGAACCTATCAGGTATGTACTAACTGACACATAGTTGTACCCAGTCTGACACACAGACTCCAACTCCTAACTCTCCACACAAGCTCCAAATATATATACAGTACAGCTCCTCCCCCCTGATGTCCCGCCTTCCACTCCCCATAGGATGGAACTTTCCCTCCAAACCCATGACAGACAGGTACCATCAGTGCTGTATGTGACACCTCCCCTCTTTATAAGTTGTTTTGCGGGGGAAAAGCTAAAGTGCTTTTCTCCAAAAAACAACCAGGATCAAAACACAAAACATTTATACATTATAATACAATACCATACTTACTCACTCTAGGTTAAACATATCAATTATGCATTTAAACATTAATATTTGCCATACATCAAGTCACCTTTATTAATACAAACCAAGCCTGTTCAATAAACAGGTACATTTAACTTTTGGTCACCAAAATATACATAGTCCATGGTTTCTTCGCCGTCTTCACTCGTCGGGTCTTCTTGACAAGGCGTCAGCAACACAGTTCATTGACCCTCTGACCACCTTCACTTCGAAGTCAAAATCTTGCAGGTTTAAAGCCCACCTCATAAGTTTACTATTATGGGTTTTCATTGTCTTTAACCACTGCAGTGGTGAGTGGTCAGTGCACAGAACAAAATGTCTTCCCCAGATGTAAGGTTTGGCCTTCTGAATCGCGTATACTATGGCCAGGCACTCCTTTTCCATGGTTGCCAAATGTCTCTCACCTTTCTGGAGTTTCCTACTCAGGTAGGACACTGGATGCTGGTCACCATTTTCATCCTCCTGGCAAAGAACTGCTCCTACCCCGCTGTTAGACGCATCGGTGTAGATGATGAACTCCCGATCGAAGTCGGGAGCATGCAGCACTGGATAATGGATGAGCGCCTGCTTCAACCTCTGGAACGCCTCCTCACAGTCGCTGGTCCATGGGATGTGGTCATCAGTCTTCTTCCGCGTCAGATCGGTCAGCGGAGTCGCTATCTCGCTAAACCTCGGGATGAACTTTCTGTAGTAGCCCACCAACCCAAGAAATGATTTGACTTTTTTCTTGGTGTTGGGTCTGGGCCAATCACGAACGGCTTCTATTTTGGCCTCTAAGGGTTTGATCACTCCTCCCCCTACTATGTGACCCAAGTATTTTATTTCTGGGCCACCCAGCTGCAGTTTGTTCTCTTTGCAGGGCCTAAGCCATAGCACTTCCTCCCCTGGGTTAAAGTGCCTCTCCCTGGCTTTCTGGTCATACCAGGTTTTCTGTCTGACCTTCTGAGCTTGCAGGTTTTCTGCTGCTAGCTCTAGGTTTCTCTTCAGGTCATTCATTAAAGTGTCTATGTACGTCACAACATCTTGTGGGTCATCCTGGGTGATCTGCTCCCAATTTTGTTTGATTAAATCAAGTGGACCTCTTACTTTTCTCCCAAACAAAAGTTCAAACGGACTGAACCCGGTACTGGCTTGTGGCACTGATCGATAAGCAAACAAAAGGGATTGCAGCTTCTGGTCCCAATTGTTTGGATTCTCTGCCAAGTAAGCCCTAATCATGCGCATCAGAGTCCCATTGAACTTCTCTGTTAACCCATTACTTTCAGGGTGATAGGCAGTGGTTTCCTGGTGTTTAATTCCACAGATTTGCCATAACCGTTTCATGAGCTTTGATGTAAACGATGTGCCCAAATCTGTGATTATTTCTGAGGCAAATCCCATCCTGGACATATACCCCACCAAGGCATCTGCCACTGTGTTAGTTTCGATATTAGTCAAGGGTATGGCTTCGGGGTACCTCGTGGCATGGTCCACAATGGTGAGAATGAACCGGTTCCCCCTCTTTGTGGCCTTGGGCAAAGGTCCCACAATATCCACTCCTATACATTTGAACGGGGTGTCAATCACAGGCAAAGGGCACAACTTCGCTTTGGTCCTGTCACGGTTATTCCCCTGCCTCTGACACACATCACATTGTTTACAGAACTCCTTGATCTACTTCCCTATTTCAGGCCAGTAAAAATTTTGTGTAATTCTCTGCTGTGTTTTGTTCACCCCTAAGTGCGCAGCAAACATGTCAGAGTGCCCCCTTTGTAAGATCATGGGGCGATACTTTTCAGGTACCACTAGCTGACTTCTGATCCCATCTCCCCCTTTTGAGATATTCATCAGGGTCTCTCTATATAAAAATCCCTTTTTCTCGCAAAATCTCGCTGGGGTTTCAGGTGTTAGCGGGGTGTCTGTCACCTTTTCAAAACACTTTTGGAGAGTGGCGTCTGCTTTTTGCTCTTGGCCAAATTTGCTGTCCGTGGCTAAGGTTTCTGCCACAGCTTCGGGACTACCCCCATCTGCTTCAACCTCGGGCTCTTCAGTACCCCCCTGAACTGTCCCCGTGGTAGCTTGTGAGCGTGTAATCACTAGCACCCGTTTCACATGTTCAGCCAGGTCATTTCCCACGAGCACGGCTGCTGGCAGAGTCGATGAAATCGCTAGCCGCCACACTCCCCTCCAGCCTTGAAAGCTCACAGGTACCTCAGCTACTGGCAGTGAGATCACCTGCCCCTCAATCCCTGCCACCTTCAGGCTCTCCTTTGGGATTATATACTCCCCAGGAATAATGTCTGGATGGCACAGGGTCACCTGGGAACAAGTATCCCTTAGCCCCCTATACTGATGGTCAAGTATTCCTACGTCCACCCCTGCGGTCTCAAACAATTGCGAATCTGTCCTCACTAGTAAGCAGCGCTTGACCTCCACAAGAGGACCATTTTCCCCAGCCTGATCAGCAGATGTAACTGGCTCAGACTGAGTAGCCATGGTAACAGGCTCCCTCAATGGCAAGGAGCTTTGCTCTGTCTGGACACAGAACACAGCTTTTGGCTTGGTTCCACTCAAATCATGAGGCAAATTTCCCTTTAGCTGCTTTAATTTCTCACACTCTGAGATTAGATGGCCTTTTCCTTGACAGAAATAACATTTTCTGCTGTACTTGGAGTCTTTCTCATCTGATTTTGGCTTTCCCTCCAAAATCTGAGGTCTTGGTGGTTTCATATCCGAGGGCTTCCCTTCAACATGGGCCCCTCCCCCATGCTGGTTTTTCCCTGGTCCCTGAGAGTACCTGCTGTAGGTTTCTTTGGGCTTACCCACAGATTTCCCCTCAGCACCTAAGGGCTTCCTTATTTGGGAAATAAAATCTGCGATCTCTGCCGCTTCTGCCACCGATTTAGGTTTCCTCTCCCTCACATGGAACTTTAGTTCCCCATGCAGGACTGAATAAAATTGTTCCAGCGCTATCAGGTCTTTGAGCTGCTGGAAGGTCTCTGTCCCCTCCTGAGACAGCCATTTCTCTAGCAACCTCACCAGTTGGGCCCCCACTTGGGTAAAAGTCTGCTCTGGTTTTTTTGTGAGTGACCTGAATCTTTGCCTCAGCTGTTCCGCATTTATCCCATGTCGGGCAAACACCAGTTTTTTAAACTCAGCGAAGTCTTTCAGCAGTTCCACTGGCATCTCTGCATAGACTTCTGCCAGGCTGCCACTGATCAAAGATCGCATAATAGTCATCTTCTCAGTTTCCCTTACTGAGAAGTCCAGAAACGCTCTTTCCACAAGGGAAAAGAACACCTCAGGGCAATCTCCCTTGTGGTACACAGGGAATTTCTTCAGGTCAGTTTTAGACAGGCTGCCTTCCCCATTCCCTGGGTTCCCCTCATTATTATTGTTATTCCCATTTCTACTCATTATCTCCAGCTTCTTCAGCTCAAACGCCATTTTTTCTAACTCCAGCTGTCTCTGTTTCTCTTCCCCCATTTCTGCCATCTGGCTTCGAGTCAAGGGCATAATCCCCCCAGAACAGGCTGCCTTCAAAAGTCAAGCCTCAAAATAAAACGACGACTTTTTTCCCTTTTGCCTCAGAAACAGCCTTCTATAGACTGCTGCTGTTCCTTCAGCACCAACTTGCAACTGTTGCCAGGCAGAATCCACCCCCTCTGCTAGGCCTCTCAGCAGACAGGCTAGATCACTGTTACTTCACACAGCTTTGCCTCAGCCCTTTCCCGCCAAAACGGGTTGCCTCAGAGCTCCCTAATCTAGTCCCCAATCTGAGGTGGCACGTTCTTCCACTAGCGTACCTCCCCGTGAGGTAAGCCTAGAAGATTACCTACGCGCTCTCAGATTTTCCCTGACTAGACCCCCCTTGCTCTGGGCACACTTGCCAAGGCTTTGCTGGACCACTGGACAACTGGACCAGTCGTATCCCACACGCTGGACACCAATCAATGTGGCAACCCCAGACCTACTGGAGTATGCCACACTCTAATTATGCTGCCACCAACCATTCCCTATAAGAAGTCACACAGACCAGGAATGGATTTTTAACAAACAAAAGAACAAGGTTTATTTAAATAACAAACAGGGTACATAAAAGAATCAGGTAAATAGGATAATGTAACGTGGCATAACCCCAATCACACACATACAACAGCTTGGTTCCCACTGAACCCTTTAAGGTAACGCACAGACCTATCAGTTCTGGCTACCTAAATAGAAACCTGAACCTATCAGGTATGTACTAACTGACACACAGTTGTACCCAGTCTGACACACAGACTCCAACTCCTAACTCTCCACACAAGCTCCAAATATATATACAGTACAGCTCCTCCCCCCTGATGTCCCGCCTTCTACTCCCCATAGGATGGAACTTTCCCTCCAAACCCATGACAGACAGGTACCATCAGTGCTGTATGTGACAATTTGGCCATATCCTGAAGTGGCTCACTTATTAAACCATGCAATGATATTGGAAATTTCAGTCAGAAGGTGCCTTGGCAGCTGAGAAGGCTCACTTTTGGTCCATCCCCAGTGATCATACACACACTAGGAATGGGCCGAAACAGAGCAATCCTACCTGCACCAAAAAAGTAGAGCCTTGTGATGCAGTGGTTAAACTGTAGTATTGCAGCCAAAACTTTTTCACTGCATTTGATATCAACAGATCTTACAGCTGGCTCAAGGTTGGCTCAGCCTTCCATCCTTCTGAGGTCAGTAAAATGACCGCTTGCTAGGTCAAGGGGAGGCAGTGTGTGGCCTACATAATAATAATTTTAAAAGACTGTAAACCACCCAGTGAGTGCTTAAGGCACTATGGGGCATTATATAAGCAACACCTTTTGCTTTTAGAAGCCCCTCCCAAGGGCTCAGAAAGTTGTGGGTAGCACCACTCTGAAGATGGTTTGATTTGATCCAGCAATTGTGTTGTGTGATCAGCAGACAAAAGACTGAACCAACCCACTCCCACAGTGGACCAAACAGTTGTACAAATGGCCATCTGATGGAACCCTTAGGTAACTACAATAAAACCTCGCCAGAAAAAAAAAAGCAGAAAAATCCTATCCATTATTTTATTTCCCTTCACTGCTCTCCTGCCATTCCTGTTTTGAGTCTTGGAGAAATGAAAACAGCCACAGGACTGAAGACGCTGCTTGGGTGAGTAGTGAAGCGTTTCAACCTAACAAGAAAGAAGTCCAGTTACCATGGCTCAACTTCCAGATAACCTCATCTGGATGGCTAAGAATAGCTACATGAATCTTTTGAAACCTCGTTCCATACCCACACTACCACAACGTTTCTCTTGCTTCCTTTTTCTCCCTCCCTTGAAATCTTCTCACTTTACACCCCTCTTTTTAATTCACTAGAATATTAAATGAGATTTAATTTTAAGAAGTATTGATAAAGGAGTTACACAAATACAGATGCAGAACATGCCAAAGCTGAGGAGGAAGAGCAGGGCAGTTGAGCAAGACGCATCTAGAGCGACAGCTATAAAAAGGCTTTATGCTTCTTCCTGTCTTTGAGGAAGAGTAATCAATGAAGAGTATGAGGGACTACCTCAATTTCTATTAAAATGATAAAATCTGTAGTGTAATGGCTCACACTGTGAATCGGGTACACAAAAATCGCAAGATATCTGACAGGGTGGATGCCTATGATGGTTATGAAACAGGGAGACAACTTCTATCAGCAGAGTGGAGTGGTCTTGATGGGTTGTGTTCTTAGTTATCATGAGAACTGGCTCCTCTCTATTGATTAAAATAATTATTGAACATAATGAGAGGGAGTGGAATTTTAGTTTCTTTTGGAAATCAGACAGTTATTTTAAAACAAACTGCCCAAGTTCTGCAGTTCACTCTATTTTCATTTCTCCCTTTGCACAAGGACTAGGCATTAGTTGTTCGGAACAATTTCGCTATATAACTTCTCAAAGTACAGACAATTTTTGCAAGTATACTGCCATTAGAGCAATAATTGCTTTCCCTGTCTCTGTAAATCCCTAAACATCAAAAAAAGCTATGAGTTTCTTCTGAAAGAGATTAGAGGTGGGACTTTAGTTGGTCACAACTGGGAGCACTGAAAAGAGGTTTCAACCATTTACTCACTCTCCCTTTTTCTTTAATAATAGCTGTTTCTGAGAAATGGACATTTGGAAAGGAAGCTTTGGGAGGGAACATAAAGTAAAAATTACATCAATTTTCATGATGAAAGCATGTTTCTTACATTTTAGATAGATTTCCTTCTGGAACACTGTCTGTATTGGAGACACTTTGAGTGATTAGGACTTCCTACTTTGTTTGTTTATTGCTTATTCCCCTGAACACCAGAACATAAATTCCTAGATCTGGAAGATTTGTTTTAATTTACAACTTGCACTATCACAATACCATTGTGGGCTTAATTTTATCCATGTTCATCACCCAGAGTAGTGGGTTTCCACTAAGTTGAGTGGTATATAACTAAACTAAACTAAACTAAAAGCGACTATGCAGTCAAATAGTCAAACCCGTGCATCCTGAAGGCTAAGTCTGTTTGTTAATCCCAACTAAAGTGCACTTACTGAACCAATGGGACACAAGGTCAAAATAATGAGACAGAGCTTCAGTTCAGAATTTGAGGTCCCTTAAGAGTTATCCCTGTTTATAGTAGCACAAAGTCCTATATCTTGACAATTAGCTTATTCCATTTTCTTTGGGAGCACTCAAAAGAAGTTGAGGTAGAGGGAAGCAGTGATTCTGCTTCCTAGTCCCATTCCTCAGGCAAGCATCTCTGAGGAAATGCTATTGTTAGTGGAATAATATTTAGCTTCTAAATGTGAAGTTGCTGCCTCGCCCCCTTGACTCTTGCATAAAGGTGACTTTAACAGGTCCAATTCATGTAATGGGTTTATCCTAGTTAGGAAAAACAACTGCACTTAGTATTAAGTAATCAGGTGACACAGGTAAATAAGGACCAATTGCTTTCATGTCAAAAGCAATGAAATTTAAACATGAACACTTTGTCCTTGGCTGCAGACACATGTCTTTATTATTTTGAAAGATTGCCTCAAAGCTAAAGGTGAATAGTCAGGTTTCATGCTGTAGTAGACTCAGGACTACAACTGAAACAGCTGTGTCACAGTCTGTCCTCCACTTTCTTGCCAGAGCATAAGACCAGATTATAGGTATTTCCAGAATTCTCATTTCAGTTTTATGTCTCACCTTCATCCCTATTTTGGAGTTCCAAGTGACCACATCTTACTGCCAGAGTAGAAATGATGCACTAGGAATCATTTGTTCAGTTTATCATTTCCAAATATTGTACCGAGGAACTGCGTATGCAGTTTTCAGTACCTTTTTGTTTCCTTGGAGGTTTTACAAATCCACCTGGCCACACCCCACAAATTTCACATGTACCCCTGTGTACATTTAGAAAACAAAGCAAAAAAGATAACAGGAGAGGGTTTAAGTGGATGTATGAGATTTTATTTCACAGAACATTCTGGGTTTGGCCACAGAAAAGGCTTGCCTAAGGGCCACACATGATTTGAAAGCACCCTCAGAGCAAGCAAAGCCATTTATTTACTCTTGGAGACTCTCATGAGTGTCAAGTTGTCTTTCGGTTCCTTATGGGGGACTGGATAGCCACAGCACTAGCAGAGACTGCCCAGACTCAATGCATACATTGAATTGTCAGTTTTTTGTTTTGTTTTGTTTGTTATTTCAAGCACTTTTCTGGTGTATATCCATTACTTTCCAAGGCTGATTTTGCTCTCTTTGCAAACAAGTTCCCTCATTTGGATAGGAACAAGAAAATAGGGCACTGCCTATATTGGCTGAAAGAGGAAAATAGGTTGTTGTCTAGATGATCTACTGTTTGGTCCTTTTTTCCCCCATTGGCTAAAGTTCCTACAGAGTAGATCTCTCTTCCTTGGGCTTTGAACAAGACACCGCTCTCTCATACTACTGCTTCCAAAGAAATTCTTGTGGTGTTGTGTACTTTAAAACGACAGCTCCAAGAAGCCCCAGTATTGCTAATAGCATCACTTATTTCAAGGGAAACCTAAAGTGAGGTATTCTGTAGCCCACTCTCTTCCAATAAATCTATCTGCCAAAATTCTCTTGAGCCCCAAGACTTCAGACGGCAAGAAAAGTGCAAGCCTTCCCTTGTAGGTTCAGTCTGTGGGCCTGAGGCGGGATGCCAATACCTGAGTGACAGCAGCAAGCACACATTAAAATAACAGCAGTTTTAATGAGTAAGCTTGCATTTTTCATGTGGGCTTGTCTGTGCGATTTTCATATCCCTGGTGAGCAATTTTCTGCCACTAGAGCTCTGCTGCAGTTGCAAAGCATTAATGGAATAATATTTTCATTGAGCTGCTGTATATGAATGGGGCATTTAAAAACGTATCCGTTAATGGTGCTAGATATCAGTTATATCAGTTTAACATTAGGAGTCTTGGAAATATTCTTGCAAAGGTGGCTCTCCTCTGGCTTAGATTGTCTCTAGAGTGGCGCAGAAAGGAAGTGTGCTTTAATGAATCGAAAACTCCCATTTTGTTCAATTCATCATTTATTTTAAATTATGAGGTTTGACACTCACCTGCTATTCACTCTCTCGAGCAACACAGAAGTTCTCATGCGTAGGTTTGAAAAGAATTTCATTCTGTTGTACACTTCATAATTAGGATTGCAGTAGATGCACTTCTTTGAGATCAAACCTCATCAGGTTTACTGAAAGGTCCTTCAAACTGCACATGCATAAGATCAAGCTGTGTAGGATATCAGACTTTATCTGTCTGAAATGTAGGCACACCCAGATGTTGTCATGGAACCTCTGACTTATAGACAGTCTGGTTTACATCCATCCATGAAGCATGGCTGGCCCAATATTTTTTTTTTGAAGCTGAGACAATGAGAGCCCACCTCTGTGCCACACCCAGAAGCTGGCTCTTGAAACTTACTTCAACAGTGGCAATTGGAATAAGGCCCTCCATACACCTGAGGGTGGCAGGACAATTGTTGGATACCTTCCTATCAATTCATTTGAAAGCTGATTTGGAAATATTTCTCTTAAAACTGTTTCATGCTGCAATCCTCTGCCAGTTTTCTTGAGAGTAATTTTCACTGATTTACCTCTATCCATACATAGAATTGTACTGTTAGTTAGTCCTAATGACCAATCAAAAACAAAGCTAGGTAATTTTGTTACCAAAAAGCTTTTTCAGCACTTACAGAATTCCCTTTTGTAATGACAGTTCATCTGTAGTGCATAGTTTGGACTAGGGTTACGCATGAATCTCCTCATCCAGTTTGGAGACCAGTTCAGGGCTTTGGTATGTGTCCTCATTTGTTTCTGAAGCCATTTGTTCCCCAGTCTGAAGCAATTCGTAAGCCTTCCAGTGACTTCTATTGGAAAATCAAAATGGCTGAAACATTTTGCTTTTGCTGTGATGTAAATGATATCAGAGGCAGAAGACTCATATGCAGAATACATCATGGACTGGAGGAATCCCAAACCGGAATTAAGATTGCCGGAAGAAATATCAACAACCTCCGGTATGCAGATGATACCACTCTGATGGCAGAAAATGAGGAAGAATTAAAGAACCTCTTAATGAAGGTGAAAGAGAGAGCAAAAAATGATCTGAAGCTCAACATCAGAAAAGCAAAGATCATGGCCACTGGTCCCATCGCCTCCTGGCAAATAGAAGGGGAAGACATGGAGGCAGTGACAGATTTTACTTTCTTGGGCTCCATGATCACTGCAGTGGTGACAGCAGCCACAAAATTAAAAGACACCTGCTTCTTGGGAGGAAAGCAATGACAAACCTAGACAGCACCTTAAAAAGCAGAGTCTTCTGCCTCTGATATCATCTACATCACTAGAAAAGTCTGCATAGTCAAAGCTATGGTTTTTCCAGTAGCGATGTATGGAAGTGAGAGCTGGACCATAAAGAAAGCTGACTGCCGAAGAATTGATGCTTTTGAATTGTGGTGCTGGGGGAGACTCTTGAGAGAAGAAACCTATCCATTCTTAAGGAAATCAACCCTGAGTGCTCACTGGAAGGACAGATCTTGAAGCTGAGACTCCAATACTTTGGCCATTTCATGAGAAGAGAAGACTCCCTGGAAAAGACCCTGATGTTGGGAAAGTGTGAAGACAAAAGAAGGGGACGACAGAGGACGAAATGGTTGGACAGTGCCATCGAAGCTACCAACATGAATTTGACCAAACTCCCTGAGGCAGTGGAAGACAGGAGGGTCTGGCGTGCTGTGGTCCATGGGGTCACGAAAAGTCGGACACGACTTAATGACTAAACAACAAACAAGATGATATCTGGCAATGTGATAGACCTTGAAGAGTGGAATAAACCTGCCAAAGTTCAAACACCTAGCTTGTGGGAGTTGCACTATCAGGAACCTTTAAAGTTAGTCTTATTTTCCAAGAAGGAAGGAAGGAAGATAAATGCTGAAGCAGTTTGTGCCTCACCAATTCAATTTGTGGTCTCTTCACCCTGGAAACACTTTAGGCCATTCAACTTTAAGCCTGACATCCTAGAAATCAGGTCAGCCGATCCATAGCCCTGTTTTCAAAGTCTTTCAGGTTAGTAGTATGCTCACCATGGCTTTTGTTGAAGATCTCAGAGGCAGAAGACTCATATAGAAGGAGGCGGTCTTTCGATATCCTTGTAATAACTTCAACTCATGATTTCTACTAATATATATGAACTCTGATCCTTCAGTCTCCATGTGCAGTGGCCTTTTTGGCTTTTGCTTCTAGCACTCAGCATGTAATCAGAATGATGATCTAAGAATAAATCACTCTTGCTGGATCTGAATCGTCCCTGTAAATGAAAGATGGGATGTGATAATTTATCACTCTCTGTATACAACTTCAAATAATCATAATGCAATTTTGTCCTTTATTTAAGTTGTCTGATAAAAAGACAATGGCTTTCTTTTCCATCTTTAATGGCTTGAAAGGAAAAAAGAATGTACATGAGGGGAAGAGAAATTTAAGTTTCTATGTCCCAGGCTTGCTCAATAGTTTTCTAATACTGTACAAGGAACTCAGGAAACTGCCTTATACAAGTTCTGTATTCCCTTTACTGAATGAAACCCAAAAGTAACGAATGGCAATTTTGTAGGAAGAAAGGAATAACTAAGCACATTAAGTTTTGAAGAATATCCACTTCTTTGGTAGTGTGACTGTAAATGTTACAGTTTTTTATATATAATTACAAGGATACGGTCTCTTCTAAATAGTGGGAGGAGAGATCACATATTCAGGCACTGGCTTGCACTGTTTGTAATGTTTTGTTGTGGTGGTTGTTGAGGTGAAAACAAGAAAAAGGAAGTGGGACAGTGGGTTTTCTGTGACAGGCTACCAGTTGGCAACACGTGGATTTTTCTGAAGCAAGTAAAATAACTACTTTATAAGCTTAGAAACTGTAACTGTGCAGTTTTGTTTTTATTTTTTTAAATGACTTTCTACACTCTTCAAGGTTTCAGAGAAAGATATTTTTTTTGTTCTCAGCCATATCTGGAAATGGGATAGAACTTGAGACTTTTTGCATCCTTGAACTACAAGAATTTGGCCGCCTAGAGTAGTCCACCACGACTAGATAGGCGGGATATAAATTAAATAAATAAATAAATAAATAAATTTGGCTTTGATGATGCAGTGACTGTCTTACACTTTTTACAAAACAATCCTTGGGAATTTCAATCACTTTCCTTTGCTTCCATGGCCCACAAGAACGAAAGCTGAAGATAGCCACATCTTTGGAGAACAACACATTTGATCTGCTCCTCAGTAGCCAATTTTGGAAGGGAAAAATGTTCCTCATTTGTTGTTTTTTGGCACAGTAAATCTGCTTTTCTTTGTCAAATGGTGTATGTGACTGTCTGAAGCCAAAAGCACCTTTATTTCACTACACAGACCTGATTCCTGTTTTTAAAAAAAGTTATTTTAGTAGCAGACCCTTGAGGAGCATAACTGAACGGAGATGAATTATGTGCCGAGCAATAGAGCTTTAATGAATAGAAGGCCACTGGAACGCAAGTAATGTTGGCACATTAACACACTTTTTCCTTTGCAAAGTTACTTGTATCATTTTTCTCACATTAAGGGTAAAAAGGGCCCCTTCAAAGTTGTTTAAGAACTTTGCTCATTTGAAAAATATGCTTCATAGTTAAACCTGGGTCAAGCACTGCACTACAGTTTTTCGTGTGTTTTTTTTTAAATAATACAAATGTAAAATACATGTTTCATAAATTGCCACAGTGCATATGTGTTTGGTGTGGTTATCTAAAACACATGCAAGTGAAGATTAGGATATGATTAAGCGCCTGCTGAACAAAATCCATGTTTTCATCTCTGAGGCATGTAAATATTTCACAGTATAGTATCTTTTTTTTTAAAAAAAGGTTGTTGCAAAAGAGCAGGTATGAAATGGTTTTTAGAAGGGCACTGAGTCAGTTCTGACTTTATACATGTTTTTATTTTTCCAGTGGCAAATGGATTTATGATTCTGGACTGTGATCACTTTCTACATTAAGTATTCTCCCAAATTCTCAAAAGCTCAAAAATCAAATTGAGCTCGGACTGTAGCAAAGAAATTCCTGTGCAGTTGAATGCACAATCATGGAGATACATTAAGCATTTAACCAGGCATTAAAAGTTTAGTCTTCGAAGTAGCCATGTTAAGATCTGTAAATGAAGTTGTGGAAAAGCAAATAAAAGGCAGAAGAAGGACACTATAGGCAACTCTGAGCTTTTGACATCAAAATAAAAGTGTGCATTGGAAACTTTTTTGTTTCTGAAGCATAGCTGTGCCAGCATTTTTTGACAATTCAAGTACTTCTCTGCAGGGCCATGTAATATATTGAGTGGCATCCTTTGTGTTTATAATGTTTTGTCTTTGCTGTATTTCAATGGGCAGCATTTAGAGCTTGGAAATAACACATTAATTTTAATGCATTTGTTACCTTGTTAGGAAAACAACCTACAATTCCATCAATATGATTATAGAAATAATGTAGTGTGAGTACCGGGAACATGGATTTTGCTTCTTAAATCTCTACACAACCATATATTCCACTTCATTAAAAGGAAATACCCAAGCATCTTCTTAAAACAATTACTTTAGAAGCCTTAATTCTTTCACTTAGACATTAGACGATTGCTAATCTTAACAAACATGGACAATGGTCAAGTCTTATGGAATCTATAATCCAAACCTGGAAGTTATTGTTCTAAACAAATGTTAAATACATGTTTCATGTGGTTAAGGGGTTTTAACTCCTTAACCACAGGCTTCAATAGCATACAACATGAAGGCTGTTGCAGATAGTAGACTGAATTCAAAATGCCAAAAATGTTGGTTGCTTCCAATGCTAGCTATTTAAGGTCACAAGGCCAAGTGTCCTAACACATCCACACCTTTCATGGGACAATCACCACAACTGAAAATGATTACTTCCAGTTTTCCATGGAGTATTTAACTTTCAGAATGTTGCTTGATGGTAAAGAATGCTTCTAGAATTTGTAGCAATTTGAAACAAAGTGAAAAGAAGTGGGATATTTTCATGAAACCTTCTCTATTGAGACTCGAGGGCCTAATCATATGGGCCATTTGAACTTCCTTTTTTCTTCCTTTTTCAATATCAAAATATTTGTATTATATACATGTGGTATATATACTATTGGACCTGTTCACATGTCTGTCAGTTTAATTAGTACATTTCTTGCTATTTGTGCTGGTTCTTTAGGCCAGTGGTTCTTAACCTTTTTGAAAGAAACGCCCCCTTGAGCCATTGAGGAAGTTATCATCGCCCCCCCCTCCCCGCGGTGATGATATCTTTCTTACTTACTTACTTACTTACTTACTTACTTACTTACTTACTTACTTACTCACTCACTCACTCACTCACTCACTCACTCACTCACTCACTTACTTACTTAAGACACTTAAATCCAATGACCCCTGAAAACAAAATTAAATTCCAAGAAAATGAAATGCCCCCAAAAGTAACATTTAATGATTTAGTTGCAAGCGAATTCTAAGACGCAAAAAGAAATATAAAAAGGGCATAAAAACAAACCGCAATGCAGAAACTAAAAATTTCAAGACAAAAACTCTGAAACTAAATTAAGATTGGAGGAAAATATATATTCATGCCCATTGTAAAAAGGCTGCAGCCATCTTCACAGGTTTGGCTTGCTCCAGCGCCCCCCTACCGCCCCCCTTCTGCTCCAGCGCCCCCACGCCGCCCCTTTTCGTTCTAACGCCCACTTGAAAAATGAAATCGCCCCCTGGGGGGCATTATCGCTCACGTTAAGAACCACTGCTTTAGGCTACACATGCCATCTCAAGTAAATCAGTTCATTTTCTGTCCTGTTTCTGGGTACCTGCTGCCCTAACATTTTCTTTTAATTTTTTTTTAAGTTTTATGTCGCTAATGCAGCATATACTATAAGCTACACAAAAGCAGTGATGACGGTTACAATACAGAAGACATTGGCTAAGGGATACATTGGGAAACTGTTGTGGAAAAAAATTAAAGAAAAATAAGTGATTTATCGCTAAACATGTAAAAAAAATTAAAGGGCACAAGTGCAGTGGCCATGGCACATAAAAACCTGACCCATTCACAAACTAAATAACTTGACAGCAGTGTTTACATGCACTGAAATAAAGATTGAAGTGACACAGGTATCGGATCATTTTAAAAAGCCAACACCAGTGAGGTGGAAAAAACTGATTAGCAGGCCAAATGAATCAATGTTACCCATGAGTCATATAAACAGAAATTTACAGAATGATTTAAATAATGTCAGGATTGATATAACTGGGGTTCTTTTGGAATGTGTGACTCAGTTTCAAACCTATTCTACTGTTTCAATCTGTAGAAGTCTATATATTCTGCTGTGGTTGTTGAAGCTTCACTCTGTGGTCTCTTTTCCAGTCAACCCTAGAGTTTTGAATCTGTGTTTGCCTTTCTGCATACTTTGATCATCTTTCCTACATTATAGGAAAAGTACTATCAGTTGTTACTATTTATTTGTTTTTTAAAAAATTTACCCCACTTTTCTCCTTATGAAGGCAGTTTACATCATTTCAAGATAATATCGGAAGCTAAAGCAGTAAGAATACAGATACTAAAAAGGATCAAACAAATACCACTTTTAAAGAAATGGTAAGCAAAAGCAATACTGACAACATATTCAAAGAAGTAAGTCACAACAATCCATTTAAAACCCCTCTCAGGCAATCAGTCACTAAGGAAAAGCTTTACCTGAAGAGAAAGGTCTTTGCCTGCTTGTGGGAGGACAGCAAAGATTGGGCCAGTCTGGTCTCCTATGGGAGCGAGTTCCAAAGCTTGGGAGCAGCAACAGAGAAGGCCCTCTCCCGTGTCTCCACCAAATGCATCTGTAAAGATGGTGGAATTAGGCTTTCTTAAGAGGAGGAGAGAGGGGAATGAAAAAGCAGAAGAGGATGATGGGGAAGGTCTTGGAGGATTTCCTTCAAAGAAAATTGGTGTGCAGGGGAGGAAGATTTAAATTTTTCTCTTTACCGTTCAAGAGAAAAAGAGAGGCATATGTAGTAGAGGAGAAAGAGTTCCAGCAGGAAAGCTAACTAAAAAAGGTGATCAAGCACTTCAGTCATCAGCAAGGTTTCTGAACCTTCACCTCCTTCTCTTCCTTTTTCTTCACCTGTTTGGGAGACCACAAATATATCAGAAGAAGAATAGTGAAGATCTGCAAGACCATTTTTAGAGGAAACTTCAGCAGAAAGTTGGACAGTTGTGTGATGATGTCTGTGAAGAACTGTGAAACTGGTTTCAGCTGCCACTGAAACCAGTTTCTCTCATTAATCATCCCAGTAAAAGAAGTTTAGTAAAACCCATGCACGCATTGTTCTCCAGTAAAGTGGAGGTGGAGAAGGGTTGAATGCAGTAATCAAACCATCCTCTCATTATATTTCACCAAGTGTCTTATGCCAAAAGTGCAGCTGCTACCACAGAATCTCTTATGCCTATAAAACAGCAGAAATATTCTGCAAAAGTTTAGGTTACCTGACTTTGCATACAGTGCAAGGCAAAAACAGCATTGTGAAAGGAGAAGCTAGGCATGCATGGAAGTGGACTATAAATCCAATGTGCCAGTGGTAAGTAATTGTGTTTTCAAATTTGGGAAAGGAGGCCAAGAAGGAGAAGACCATCTTCAGAGTTGTCAACATTTGATAGTTATATCGTCCTATAGTTTCCGGGACATCCTAAGTGCTCTTGAGTGTGGTGGTCTGTATCCAGTGTGCTGATGGGACACTCTTGTTGCTTTCATCAATACCAGGGAAGACAATGGTTTTCTTTTTTCCTCCTCTACAACCTGCCTCCAATTAACTCCATGCTGCAACAGCTTCACTACCTTCTGATCCATTTCCAAGCATAATTCAAAGTGTCAGTTTTAACCTCTAAAAACCTGAACAACTTGGGTCTAGTCTATCTGAGGGACCATATCTTCCCATACTAACCTCTCTGGGTTCTACGATCCCCAAGGTAGTTCTTTTTCTCAGTCCCTCCACCCTCACAGGCATGCTGGGTGTAGACACAAGAGAAGGACTTCCTGGTAGCTGCCCTTAGGCTGTGGAACTCCCTCCTGTCATGAATTTGATTATGAAAATAGAATAGTGTTGTATTTCATAGGATTTAGTTCAGAGCTGCAACGAAAAAGCTAGAAATTTGCTTATGCCCAGGTGCTAATTAGAGAGAAAATGTACAAGGTCAGTTCTTCTCCAGCTAAAGAGAAAAAAAAAGTTAAGAAGAGCAAGCTGACCTTATCTTATCTCAACTCCTCGATGGACAAGGACATAACTTCTTAATTTAAGGAAGATGGAAGAAGAAAGAAGGACGGAGAAGAGAGATGGGGGAAGAGTTTGCTTTCACGACAGCCAGAGACGACACATGGAGAGAGATGCGTCTGGCAGAACTTTAACCAGAAGACTGCGTAAGAATGCTTATTTAAGATATAGCTAGACTGTTTATTGTTTTCACTTTGTAGAGGAAATAACTGGTGGCTAAGGCTGGGGGTTATTTTGGAAATACTAAATGACGTTAAACTAAGCTTGTTGAAATGTTATCTTTTGTAATAAAATATAAAAAGACAAATTGTCTGTAAGCTGTCTCCTTGTTTAGACCATGCTACAGTAGTAAATTGGATATTTTTGACTAAGATTGTTTTGATCTGGCCACGTTACCATATTACCAAAAGAGGGTCCTAAAGTAAAAAGAGGAAGAGCAGACCTTCCAGATTGTTTATTTAAAATCGAGACAGACTTGGGTGAAGGAGTGAGAAGTCGCCTAGGGCAAAATTACAGGACCCAGTTTTGCTAGCATTAGGGACTAATCATTCTGAATCCCTCTCTGTCTCGTGTAAAGGCAGTTCTAAGGAACGCTTTTACCACATGGTGGCAGCGGTGGGATACTGAGCCTTACGTGCTGTGTTTACAGTATAGTGGCAGGTGGGATTTGGTTTGCGCTTTGCTCAAGGGCTGAATTAGCGCTTGTAATTGTTTTATGAAGGCAGATGTGTGAGCAAGCAGATACACACTGCTGAATAAAGGACAAGAGAAACTTCTCTGGCGTGAGCTTCAGAGCAAAGCAGGGAAGGTTGTAAATTATTGTGACTGGAGAAGACTCCTATGCAGAAAGCTCAGGCTAAAGTAATGCAAGGAGAGATTCTGCCAGTGGCTTAAGAGTTCTAAGGAACAAGCATTGTGTTGTTTAAAAAGTGCCAGCTCGTTTCACTCAGGTGAAGAGTGGCAAAATTGTTTTGAGTGTAGCAGGAGTCTATAAGGAGCAGCCAGGATAATAAAAGTAATTTAAAAGTAATTAAATAAAGTTAAAAAAGGAAAATTTCCTACCCCAAGCCAGAGCCAAAAGGATTTCCTGGAGGGAAAGTAGGATCAGTCAAAGCTGACAGTTTAATTGTTTTATTGCTCCTCCCTTGCTTCGGCCAAGGCTGCAGGGAGGGAGAGAAGAAAAAAAAAAGGAAAAATGGCTTTTAGCAGTCGGTTTTCACTGCCTGAAGTATCAGTGGATAAGGAGATTTTGGAAGCAGTGGAACACTGGGAAGTAGATAACCCAGAGGATGAAGAATATGCCCAAAGATTAATAGAAGCAAATCTTGAAGTTGTTAAACCAAAAGTGAAGCCAAGAAGGACACAGCAGTACACTGGGGCGGAACAAGTTCCAACTCAGCAGGACCTGCTAACAGGAGAAATAACCATGCAGAGGGGAACAGCTGGAGCAGAGGCCAGCAGCAGTCCAGTAGATGCAAAGGATATAAGTCTCAAGTTGCAAGAACAGCTTACCCTGATGATGGCAGACTTCCTGGGTTGCCAGAAACAATGGGTGAATGCACACACAGCTAATGAACTTCAAATAAGAAGATACCACGAAATGAAACTACAGATTTTAGAGAAACAAATTGCTGAGAAACAACAAGCCAGAGACTCAATATCTAACATTGACAGGAGAAACCTACCATATTACCAAGAGGGCGCTGACATTTTTTCATTTTTATCACTTTTTGAATCTTCGTGTGCTGATCTGAACGTGCCAACACAATTATATTTAAAACTTCTACGATCACAAGTTTCCGGGGAGTTAGCCACCATTTTAGCAAGAAGTTCCAGCCAAAATTTAACTTGGGAACAGTTTAAAATTTTGGTTTACCAAAGAGAAGGTTTTACACCAGAACTGCTAAGGCAACAGTTTAGAAAATTGAGGAAGACCCCTCAAATGAGTTATTCTGCCCTTGCTGATCAAATAGAGGTGTTAGGCGACCGTTGGTTAGAGGCTGCCAAGGTCAATACATTCAAGGACTTAAGAATGCTACTGTATATAGAACATTTTCTAAATTTAGTACCACCAGAGTTAAAGAGTAGCTTATTGGAGAAAAATTGCACAGACCTCCAAACGTTGGCGCTCAAAACCGATGAATTAATTTCCTTCAAGAAGAGTGAACCTATTACCAGAGGAAGGCCTATTCCAGAAGTGCTTAGAAGGCAGAGTCAATACGCAACCAAGAAAACAGTGGTTCCCGAACCAAGACAGTCTTTTGTTGGAGAGCGAAGAAGCATGGACCCTAGCCAGACTAGGTCACCCATGACTTGCTTTCAATGCGGAGGAGCCCATTTAAAAAGGGATTGTCCACTACTGGCGGGATCAACTAGTCAAGAGGAGAAGCCAGTTGGCAAAACCCCGTTACCTGCCCCACGGAGATTTCAGCAGACACCCTTACCAGCACCAAGGAGATTCGAGAAGGCACCCATACCGGCTCAACGGAAATACAAATCAACAACCCCGAAGGTCAACTATCTCAGTGCAACATCGCTAGAAATACCAGAACAACCAACAGAACCACATGTAATTAATCAACTATGTAATGTGCCACCCCAGCGACAAGGAGGAGTCAAGCCAAATTTTTCTGAAACCAGTGAAATACAAGCAACGGAGCCAAGGATTGTGCCAAGGATAATGGGCTTACAAGTAGCTCAAGTCTCTACAACAGTAAACCAGCAGACATCCTCAGGGGAGAAATTTTCAGTTATAGAGCCCAGTAGCATCCTACCGGAAGAACAGTTATATTGGTCACTGAAAAGTTTCTCAGAACCGGTAACCCTACATTTTTCTACGGGAGATTTGACCATAAATGCCTCTAGGGATACCGCTGCCGATATCTCATCAATTAACAAACAGTTTGTGGATCCAGGACTAATCTTGAATAACCTGAGATGTCCAGTGAAAACATATGGATCAGGAGAAGTAATCGAGCGTTTCGTACCACTCGTGTATGTGCAAATTAGCTACAAGAATTGGAAAGGTGCAAAATATCTATTAGTGCATGAAGGCAAACCTGATTTTTTATTGGGAAACGATCTAGCATTTCTTAACCACCAACACACTTTAAAATCAGCTTCCATACAAGCAGTGACACGTGCGCGAAGCAAAGCAATAGAGCAAGTCCCAACTGAAGATAACTCTGAGGAGCAATCAGATGGACATGTAACGCAACATCAACCCCTTGCAGATGAAACGGATAGTACAACTGAGATAAAAACTGAACCAGAGGATTTACTAGTACCAATGGGATCAGAGGAATTCAAACGAAAACAGATGGAAGACCCTACATTGGATTCTTTGAGGTCTCAAGCCGACAGTTACGCGGTACAACCGGTACAACAAAAAGTAACCTTTTTGTGGGGACAAAATGGACTATTGTACCGAGAATATTTTCCCAAATCAAATGATCAGGCGGAACCAGTACAACAACTAGTCATTCCAAGAGAGTACAGAGAAAGAATTCTGCAACTTGCCCATGATAGTCCAAGTAGCGGACATCTTGGAATTCAAAAAACTTTAAGTAGGATTTCGCAGCATTTTTATTGGCCCGGCATTTCCAAAAACGTCAAGGACTATGTTAATTCCTGCAATTATTGTCAGAGAACGGGGAAACAGACCGACAGTACAAAGGCAGAAATGCAACTGACAAAAATCCCAGATGAGGTATTCCAATATCTTCAAATGGACGTACTAGGACCTTTTGTACCCACGAAGTCAAAGAAAAAATACATCATATCGTTCATCTGTCAAGCCAGCAGATGGATCGAGGCATACGCCATCAGCAATCTTTCGGCCCAAACTATTGCTAGAGTGGTAGTGGATTTATGCTCTAGAATAGGGATACCAACTCAAATTATTTGCGATCAAGCCGGTGCTTTTAAAAGCGAATTGATGAGCCGAATTTGTGAGATCAGCGGAATTAAATTAAACTTTAGCATTCCTTATCATCCAGAATCTCACGGAATGGTGGAAAGAGGACAACAAACCTTGTTGAGGATGATTAAAACCCTAGTCCAAGAATATGGGAATATTTGGGACGAACTATTACCTTTTGTTTTGTTTGCGTACAGAAGTGCACCTCATGTTTCTCTGGGAGGTTTTTCGCCGAGTGAGGTAGTGTTTGGGAAAAACCTACAAGGACCATTAGATCTACTGCGATCAGACTGGGAAGGTGTGGTCAGAAGTAGCACGGTTCCAGTCGCGGATTTCGTCCGGAAACTACAAGAAAAACTTCTAGCAGTGCAAGAATTGGCAAGAGACAATTTGTTGAAATCCCAAATAAAACAAAAATACTATCATGACAAGAAGGCCCGTCACCGAGAGTTTGCAGTGGGTGATATAGTACTTGTACTAAACCCGCTCAGACCTTCAAAATTGGAAGTAGTTTGGGAAGGTCCAGGGGAAATAATACAAAAAGTGGGAAATGTGAATTATCTTGTGAAAATGTTAAATTCATCCAAGAAACCAATAATGTATCATGTAAATAGTTTAAAATTGTATAGAGACAGATCGGCAATGGTGTACCAGTGTCATGTAGCGTGTTTTCAACCAGAAAGCGAACCTGTTGATATGCTAACTGAATTAGAAAATGCGGGTACTTGGTCTGATAATATTGTCCTATCTGGTACCACAGACCAAAAAGAGAAACTTTATCAAGTTTTAGAAAAATACCAAACGGTTTTTTCAGACCAACCTGGTTATACAAATATGATTAGTCATGAAATTAATACTGAAGCCAGCCCTCCAATTCGGTCAAGTCCATACCGAGCAATTGGAAATCATGCCACTCAAATTGAAGAGGAGATTAAAAAAATGTTATCTTTGGGGGTGATTGAAGAATCATTTTCCCCATGGGCATCGCCAGTGGTTCTGGTCCCTAAAAAGAACGCACTAGGCGAGATCCTCGATGAGGTGAGATTTTGCGTAGATTACCGGAAATTAAATAGTGTCACAGTTACCGATCCATACCCATTACCTAGAATGGATGACTTAATAGAACGCCTTTCACAGGCTAAGTTCATCAGCATAATCGATCTCAAAAATGCATATTGGCAACTCGATCTGGCAGAGGAGTCTCGTGATAAGACCGCATTTATCACTCACGTGGGAACTTATAGATTCCGACGTTTACCATTTGGGTTAAAGAATGCAGGAGCTTCTTTTCAAAGAATGATTGATAAACTGTTACAGGGGTTACCATTCGCTAGTGCTTATCTCGATGACGTTGCAATTTTCAGTTCGGATTTTGACTCACACTTGGTTCATATTGAAACTGTTTTGGCAAGAATCCATCGAGCAGGGCTAACAGTCAAAGCGAGTAAATGTCAGTGGATGAAAGGAAAAGTTATGTATTTAGGTCACTTAATTGGGCAGGGAGAAATTCAACCCCTGCAAGTGAAAATACAAGCTATAAATGATTGGCCTATACCTAAAACAAAGAAACAAGTGCGATCATTCTTAGGTTTAATTGGTTATTACCGAAAATTCATACCCAATTTTAGTCATTTGGCTACGCCTTTGACGGAGCTAACTAAGAAAAGGCAGCCTGTCAAGGTAAAATGGACCCCTGAATGTCAAAATGCTTTTGATGCATTAAAGACCAAAGCCATCAATGCCCTATTCTAAAATCACCTGATTTTAACAAGTCTTTTGTTTTACAAACAGACGCCTCAGAATTGGGTCTCGGAGCAGTATTATTACAACAAGGAGAAGATGGGAACCTGTATCCTATTTCCTACTTCTCCAGAAAACTCTTAGAACGAGAAAAACATTATGCCGTACCGGAAAAGGAGGCACTTTCTGTTGTCTGGGCATTAAATCTATTAAGACCTTATTTATGGGGGCGCAAATTCACTCTGCAAACTGATCACCGAGCTTTGGTTTGGTTACAAAAAATCAAATCTCACAACCAGAGATTGCTAAGATGGAGTCTATCCCTGCAAGACTTTGATTTTGAAATACAACATATTCCGGGAAAATTAAATATTGTTGCAGATAGTCTTTCACGAATGTACGCTGATAATGAAACTGAGTAATTAAGATAACTGTATATACACATGTGATATTGTAAATAGTCACTTGCATAATCAAATGTTAAGTTAGTAACAAAATAAGAACTTTAATAGTCCTATATTTTGTATCTTTAAGGGGGGGCGTGTCATGAATTTGATTATGAAAATAGAATAGTGTTGTATTTCATAGGATTTAGTTCAGAGCTGCAACGAAAAAGCTAGAAATTTGCTTATGCCCAGGTGCTAATTAGAGAGAAAATGTACAAGGTCAGTTCTTCTCCAGCTAAAGAGAAAAAAAAAGTTAAGAAGAGCAAGCTGACCTTATCTTATCTCAACTCCTCGATGGACAAGGACATAACTTCTTAATTTAAGGAAGATGGAAGAAGAAAGAAGGACGGAGAAGAGAGATGGGGGAAGAGTTTGCTTTCACGACAGCCAGAGACGACACATGGAGAGAGATGCGTCTGGCAGAACTTTAACCAGAAGACTGCGTAAGAATGCTTATTTAAGATATAGCTAGACTGTTTATTGTTTTCACTTTGTAGAGGAAATAACTGGTGGCTAAGGCTGGGGGTTATTTTGGAAATACTAAATGACGTTAAACTAAGCTTGTTGAAATGTTATCTTTTGTAATAAAATATAAAAAGACAAATTGTCTGTAAGCTGTCTCCTTGTTTAGACCATGCTACAGTAGTAAATTGGATATTTTTGACTAAGATTGTTTTGATCTGGCCACGTTACCATATTACCAAAAGAGGGTCCTAAAGTAAAAAGAGGAAGAGCAGACCTTCCAGATTGTTTATTTAAAATCGAGACAGACTTGGGTGAAGGAGTGAGAAGTCGCCTAGGGCAAAATTACAGGACCCAGTTTTGCTAGCATTAGGGACTAATCATTCTGAATCCCTCTCTGTCTCGTGTAAAGGCAGTTCTAAGGAACGCTTTTACCACACCTCCCATGGGGGACTTAAGCTGCTTCCTCCTTGTTGTCCTTCTGCCAGCAAGCAAGACCTTTCTTCTCAGGCAGGCTTTTAATATACAAGCTGCTGCTGAGCAAAAGATTTTAAGAGAGTGGTTGTCTTTTTGTCTTTTTAAACATATTTTTAAAATAATTTCACAGGATATTTTATTTAATACTTGTTGATAATGAATATGTTTGTTTTTAAATAGTGTAGTTTATTTTATTTGTAATTATTGTAATATTTTTGTTTTAAAATCCTATGTAAGACTCCTTGAGTCCCTTTATAGAGAAGAAGGAGGGTAGAAATTAAATGAATGAATGAATGAATGAATATTACAGCAGATTATTATTATTATTATTATTATTATTATTATTATTATTATTATTATTATTATTATTATTATCATCATCATCATCATCATCATCATCATCATCATCATCATCATCATCATCATCATCATCATCATTATTATTATTATTATTATTATTATTATTATTATTATTATTATTATTATTATTATTATTATTATTATTATTATTATTATTATTATTATTATTATTATTATTATTCCCCTTTCTTGGCCTTGCAGTGGAAGAGTTGAAAGGGGGTGGTGGAAGCAAGAGCCTATTACTCTTTCAGTGAAAGAAACCATGTTTTGTATGCCAAATGCAACACATTGAATTACTGAGAAAGCTTTAGGTAAGACTATGAAAATTTTGAGAGCCAGTGCTGCTGCTTAGAGAGAACAATAACAGGCTAGATGGACCAGGGAACACTCAATGGAAAACAGCCTTCTACCACTTAACTGTTGGTAGTGTAACAAACATAGCCTCCATACTGGCTGAAGTTCCATTCTGGGCCTTCACTACTGTTGAAAGGTTTCTCCTTTCCCTCCTTCCACACACCCATCTCGCTTTATTATAAGCAGCCCAAAGAGCTGTCACAGACCACTCCCCAGAGCTTGGTAACTACCTTGCATTGTCTCTTTGATAGGCATGTAAGAAACAAATGAGGAGGAGGAGATGTCTGAAAGGTCCATTAACATTGTTAGGTTAGATGTGCTGACAATAAGTCGATTCTTTTTTGACATGACTGTTGCTGTAATGAAGGTATGTATCTCAATGACTCTTCTTAATATAAGATAAGATATGGATGGCCCATGTTTTTCCTTTGACATATGTCCAGCATATCAAATGGTGACATAAGAAAAGGTTCACTTATTGACACACTAATAGGGGATAAAAGTTTGAGATTAATAGCAATGCTGCTTTTGTCTGTCTTCTTTTGTTTGGCCAACCCTCCACACAATGGTAAATGCAGTGTCTTCCTTCCTGAAAGCAAAGAAAGTAAAGGAGAGGGGGATGCTTCAGAGAGATCACCATAAAAGGTCTTCTTTTCCCCTGGTGGATAAAGAAAAGGCATTCAAAAGGAAAACATGTGTCATCCTGAATGTCATACTGTATTCCATTCTCTTTTTCCTGGATTTAGATCTCTTTCCCTAGCCCCTATAATGAAGGAGCATCTGTCAAGAACCACTGTGCTAAGGGGACAATACAAAATGAGGTTAAAACGCAAAGGTATGTTGTTCAAATTCTGTGGTCTTTAACATCACAAACAACTGAGAGAGATCAAACCATCTAGATAGGATGGGACTTTTCACTTCTAAAGCAGATGAGAAGGTCTAGTGTTCTATTGTGTACCCAATGCTTTACGAGTTTGTGTGCCTTCTTCAAAAGGAAAACATGAAATTGCCAACATTTTATTGGCTTGACAATTTATTATAACACTCTATGTATAAACAAGACACCTTAAGGAAGGAAGGAAGGAAGGAAGGAAGGAAGGAAGGAAGGAAGGAAGGAAGGAAGGAAGGAAGGAAGGAAGGAAGGAAGGAAGGAAGGAAGGAAGGAAGGAAGGAAGGAAGGAAGGATTACGCTCTGTGCCCCAACTTGGACTGATTGATATACAGTATATGTTGGAGACGTACCCAGCCATGATCAGGACATGAGGCATAAGTAAGTTGATATATAGACACATGTTTGTTTTCTATATCAGCCAGTCTAAGACAGAAGCAATTATAGTTTATTATCCCTTCATGGACACCATTTGGAATTGTCTAGGCACTGACTCACCTACCCTTGGGTGTCAGCATAGGAACAACCAGTTGTTTACAGGCTAAGGAAGAATATCTTTGTCCATTTGCCATCCTAGCATAAAGGAAACAGGACTAGGTTGTTTTATCTTCTGTTGTTGTTGTTGTTTTCCACTGCCACAACCCAGAGAGATGGGCAGCTTGTGCTGAGGCATCACTGAATAGATCAAAAAGCTGAACACAATTGGAGCCAATAAGAGAAGCCTACCTGTGTGTGGGGGGGGAGAGTTTGTACATGTGTCCTACTTGCAGGCTGACTGTACATGTGAGCAAGAACCTCTTCTCTTCATATTTATCCTTATGTCTACAGAGAAACCACCAATGTAGAGGAACAAGGTTAGGCACTCTCCTCTAACAACGCTGGATCCAGTAATACCTGAATAAGGCTAGAGTCTTAGAACATGTAAGGCTAGAGTCTTAGAACATGTGACTCAGAACATGTAAACAGATGGGACAAAACTGGGCAAGACAATTAGGGAAGGCTGAGGCTAGATGGAATTATCAGTTGAATTCAGGCCTTTTGCGGGCTTTCCTGCAAATTACTAATATGGCTGCCCTCTCAACATTATCTGTAATTAGTTGTCTTCGAAATCTGGCCCTAGTGCAGGTCCTTGGGGAAAACACTGCTCACCTCCCTCCATTGCAAGACAGCAACTTCAGATCAGTGACTTCAGATCACTTATGGATGGGTTAAATAGGATTAGCCTTTTGGAAAATTCACTGCCTACTTATGTCCATTGTAAAAACTACCTAGATAGCTTTACAGGCTACTTTGTGTTCTTTCAACACTTACTGCTCTAAAAGAGGAACTGTCTTCTTATCCTACGGTTTCAAGTTCCCTAAAGAGTTCACCATTGTATATTTGCTAAAGACGGCCACAACATAGCAAAGATAAGCTGTCAAGATCCAGATACCACAGGCAAGAACAGAAGACAAATGAAGAGAAATGTAAGCACTTGTTTTGATATAAATCATGGGAACCTCTGTGTTTTCTAGGTGTCTTATAAGATACTGAATAAGTGTAGCACTTGATGGAGCATGGAAAGGGGGTAGGAATGCGCAGCAGAAATATTTGTTGTAGATGTCATGGCATGCCGCATCCAAAATCTGATTTTTTCCAGATGGTTATTAAATTCCTGAAATGGGAAAAGTATCTTGCCTAGAACAAGTATATAATTCTTCCAACATTTAAAGCTTTGTATTTCCCTTCCACATTGGCTAGCAGATTTAAAGCTTTCCTCCTTAATCTAAGGTTCAGAGAATGTGTGTATGAGCATAGATATAACAAGATTTATGAATATTAAGGAGCATTTTAGAATACTGAAATGCTTTTTTTCCTTAAACTCCTCTGACCAGATTTCTCCAAAATTCAGGACATTTTTTATACAAGTGTTTACTTTTCACTTTAATAATGCTGTATAATTAACTCCCTCTTAACCTGCCATTACTGAGCTGATCCTGGTCCAGTTTTATGCAGAACTCCAGCAGTTTCAAGCAGTCTCGTGATTTTCATACCCGAATGATTATGCAAAAAAAAAATGTTTCTTGAGCACCTAGCAGAGTATAATATATGGCTGGAAGAATAATTTTAGTCTGTTGCATTATAAAGGTTTGTCAGATAAAAATATGGTGGATCTGTTATATTAGTTCTCAGGATGATTAGTGGAACAGCTTGTTGGCTTTCTTCTTCTTCTAGCAATCGCTGCCTCTTTCTGCTCCTCACTTTTTAGATGGCTAATCATCTCTGATAGTGCAGTGATCATGCTCATGGAGGTTTGTCTTGCCACCTCGGTCTGCCTGAAGTTCTTCTTCATGCCATTAGAAGACTTCCCACCACTCACCCCTCTGCCAAAGCTTTAGCAGTGGGGAGAGCTCAGAATAAGAAAAAAATATATAGAACAACCTGAAGAAAATATTCCAAAAGCCAAACTCCATATCTATATCATACCTTTATTCAACTGTGTGCAATCACTCTTGACTTTGTTGAAGCACGTGGTCCCTTACTAGGGGATTGAAGATCTGTCATCCGCTAGGCAGACTCTACATTAGGAAATTTGGAGATGGCATAAAGGGTTGCATGAGACATGAAAAATGTCAGCAGGTCAAATTCAGTAATCTTACCTAGTGATTAAAATTTCAACTCTTGGTAATCAAGCTAAAATTCCCAGTCAGATTTATTTTTCAGAAATTGGGTGGGTGTCTAAATGTTTCTTATATTTTAGTTCTCAACTTGAAGATCCTTTGCATCAGGGATGGAATGATGGCATAAAGACCTAGTAAACGTAAAGGTTCCCCTTGACATTTAGTCCAGTCGTGCCCAACTCTAGGGGGCGGTACTCATCCCTGTTTCCAAGCTGTAGAGCCAGAATTTGTCCATAGACAGTTTCCATGGTCACGTGGCCAGCACGACTAGACACAGAACGCCATTACCTTCCCACCGAGGTGGTACCTATTTATCTACTTGCATTTTTACATGCTTTCGAACTGCTAGGTTGGCAGGAGCTGGGACAAGGGAGGGGAGCTCACTCCGTCGCGTGGATTCGATCTTACGACTGCTTGGTCTTCTGACCTCGCAGCACAGAGGATTCTGCAGTTTAACCCACAGCCCCACCACATCTCTCTTTGCTAGAGATCTAGTACCTCTTTGCGTTTTTGCCCTTTCCCTCTTCCTCTCCACCCCCCCCCCGGCCTTTTGTACTGCCGTATATGAGGACAGCTTGGTCATCCAGACAAGGAATTTGAACTTTGTGGACCAGCTGCCTCTGAAGAGGCATAGACAATTCAATTCAATATACAGTATGCTTGAATTTTGCTCCAAGGAAGAACTGTGCTACCTAGTAGTACAGATAGTTAAAAGGGGCCATTTTCTCTCACTGCCCAGACTCACCTTGGCCTTTATCAGCCACTTCTCCTAAAATGTCTGGTTTCTCAATAACAATTGGGGGCAGAAGCAGAGAATATGCAGAGGAGAATCATGGCCCCAGTTGGCTTCTGCTCCCCCATTAAAATAAATAAATAAATAAATAAATAAATAAATAAATAAATAAATAAATAAATAAATAAATAAATAAATAAATAAATAAATAAATAAATAAATAAATAAATAAATAAATAAACCAGTCTTTAAGATGCAAAAAAAGAGAAATAAACAACTTTGTTTATGATATAGGGTGGCTGTACATTAGCCTTCAAGAGGGATGGATGTTCCTTTGAAGATACATCCTCCTTTGTAGTGATGTATAAGTGGCCACCCTGCCCTGCCCATACATTTCCATGGCCAAGCAGGGAAAGTAGAGGCTATGATTCGTAAATGCGTCTAACCAGTCTTTTCTCATTTTTTAAAATCAAATGGTGGGGAGCCAATCATTTTGTAAGAAAAGACACAAACCACACATACTGATATAGCTACTGATACATGACATGGCACATCAATTCTATATGAATTTCAGACATGAGGTCAGTCTAGGAGTACTAAAAGGACTGTTTGGACCATTTGTCAGAAATAACTGATTGTTGCCTAGTTAGAAATTTCAACAAAACTACAGTGACCTTTGCGTTTGTTTTTCATTTCTACATATATTCATTTTCGGTAAGCTGCAGAAAAGACAAGGCATTTCAGAGTCATTAAAATTATGCCTTACAGTATTTATTTAAATTATTTACTGTATATCCCATCTTTATCTCAAAGTGGTTACCCAGTCATAGTCTTGTCCAATATGTGGAGCAGTAATGTCTTTTCAGTGAAATTATAATACAAATATTTAATTGTGATCACATTTTTATATATTAAGTTAAATTTAATGCACAAATGTTCTCTTTTTTGTGAATGAATGTGTTCCTTTGAATTATGTCTGTCCTCCTTTTTGGTAATGGATCAGTGGCCACCCTATTCCTGAGGCCCCATTCATTCCAGTCAGGAATCAAATGCCTTTGGTTAGCTCCTTAACCACTAGTTTCCTATCCAGAACAACTTTGAGCAGAAGTCTTACTTAATAGAATTTATTATACTATAATTTTGCTAGATTCTGGCATTAAAGAAGGGAATTAGGGTGTGGCAGAATTCCCCATGGTATCATTTTACTTCCCCTGTGACAGAGCAGTCGAATTTCAGTCACATTTAACATAGCTATGCTCTTGGCTTTCTGCCGAAGGGGCTAATTTCCAAATTTGTTGTTCATATTCTTTCCCTTCCTAGTTTTCCGTGAGACGGATCCTGTAAAGCATGAATATCTATATGAATGGTGGTGGAGAAAGAAAAGCTATTGTTTAGTTTCATGGAGCTTAAAATGAGATACATTCAGACAATGAGGCTCTGTTCCATCACCAAATCCTAACCAGTCTTTTTATTGCCAAAAGAGTTGGGCTTCTTTCATGACCCCTCCACTGCTCTTCAATTAAAGCAAGATAATCAAACATGGAACTTGTTTTATCAATGGTTAGAAGCACGTTGTATAGATTAAGAGCTTAATATGTATTGTAGTATGTATTTGTTGAAGAATTGTAGAAGTAATATGTATTGTAGAAGTAATGTGTATTGTAGAAGAATTGATGCTTTTGAATTGTGGTGCTGGATTGCAAGGAGAGCAAACCTATCTGTTCTGAAGGAAATCAACCCTGAGTCCTCACTAGAAGGACAGATCCTGAAGCTGAGGCTCCAATACTTTTGCTGTCTAATGAAAAGAGAAGACTCTCTGGAAAAGACCCTGATGCAGGGAAAATGTGAAGGCAAGAGGAGTAGGGGATGACAGAGGACGAGATGGATGGACAGTGTCATCGAAGCAACCAACATGAATTTTACCCAACTCTGGGAGGCAGTGGAAGACAGGGGGGCCTGGTGTGCTCTGGTCCATGGGGTCACGAATAGTTGGACACGACTAAACGACTAAACAACAACATGTATTGTAGTTGTATTAACAAATGATTATAAGCTGAACCCAGGTGACACAATGTTAAATAAGCATGGATGGATTTTATGAATAATAATAATAATAATAATAATAATAATAATAATAATAATAATAATAATAATAATAATAATAATAATAATAATAATAATAATAATAATAATAATAATAATAATAATAATAATAATGATGATGATGATGATGATGATGATGATGATGATGATGAAGAAGAAGAAGAAGAAGAAGAAGAAGAAGAAGAAGAAGAAGAAGAAGAAGAAGAAGAAAAGCTTTAAAAATATGAGAATCCAGTTCACTGAAGTTCACTGGGCAGATGGGTGGAACTATTTCTCAAAATACCTAGTTTAAAATGTGGAATTCCTTAGTACAAAATGTAGTGATTACCACCCATTTGGATGGGTATAAAAGAGGATTCAGCAAATGCAAGGAGATTAAAGCCATCAGTCAGGTTATACATTGCTTCCAGTATGAGAAGCAGTACACCTCTGCTCCTGGAGAGATAGTAAGGTCCCCAGCTTTAGGTCAGGGAGTTTTCCTGTTAAGAGAAGGAAAGTAATAGCACTACTCTGGTCATACTTCACCAAAACACTGTGTCCACTTCTGGGCACCACAGTTTATGAACTATATTGAAAAGCTAGAATGTGCTTAGAGGAAGGTGACCAAAGTGTTAAAAGGTCTGGAAACCATCCCGTGAGGAATGGTTGAGAAAGCTGAAGATATTGACCCTGCAGAAGCAAGGCTGAAAGGCAGCATGGTAACAGTTCTTCAAATAGTAAAATGTCTAAATATTAGGAAGAATTTCTTAGCAGCAAGAGCTGTTTGACAATAGGAGGTACTGACTCAGGATGCCAGACCCTCGTTCACTGGAGATTTTTCAACAGAAGTTGGACAGCCCCCTGTCAGGGATACCTTAGCTCTAGTTTTCTACTTCAGTAAGGAGCTGGACTGCAATCCCTTTCTGTTTTATAGTATGATGAGTGTATGATTCTGTAGCTTCCTGTTTGGTGGAGAAGGAGGAGTCTGGAGGGAGTAGTCCTGGATCAGTACTATAAAGAGCCTCAGTTCAGTTCTAGCCACTGCTGGAGGTTCTCCCTGGGAGCTAAGCTTGGTGATATGCTCTCTGGCTGCCCTGGGTTCTTTAGACAGGACTAAATATGATAATGACTACACTTTGATTTCTCTTAAAACCAAATTATTTATAAAATTTTGTCAAACATTTTGCTATTTTGTAGTTTGTGTGTATTTCTTTTTTCTTGTTCATTTTATTTTCTTTTTTAAGTATCAGATGTGTGGTGGGAAATTGGGACCATGGCATGGTAGGGCAGAACCAGTGAGAATTTTTCCTGCCAAATAACTTTTCATTCTGATGGAGATGGTGATGGGAGCAAATGCACCACAGTAGTCAGGGACTGTCATGGACTGAGGATGGCAATCCCAAGTGCACCTATCAGAAAAGATGTTCCATGGAACTCAGTGTCATTACTTCCAAATAAAATTGTTTTGAACATAGCTTTAAGAGTGCTGTGTAAATGATTAATATCAAAAACAGCCCACTCTTTTAATATGCAGTAACATGGTTCAGTGGGGAAAATCTTAGAAGGAGCACTGTGAAAGCATGCCACATCTGGAATAATAAATCCTCACTCAGTAATGGAGTTGTGACACAAAGCTGGCAGTCATCCACAAAAGCTGGACCAGGTTAAAGACTCAGAAAACCTTTCTTTTCCAAAACATGTATGTATGTAGTCCTAAAAAAATCTTACAGCCCACTGCCAAGTTCCACAAAATGTTGGCCTTGCCATCTGACTTGATGTTGCACTTCAGAAATTATCAGAACCCATTTTGTACAGTCTTAATCTAAGTACTTTTTGCTAGACTACTGGGAGCTAAGATTTTAACCATTATGTGTGTGTGTTCTGTCCCATCAAATCAGAACCAAGTGGGGATTCACATTCTGTTCTCCAGAGTCCTAGTTTATAATTCTATCCACTACACAATACTAGGAATCTAATAACTAGGTAAGATTACTGAATTTGGCCTGCTGATATTTTTCTTGCCTAGTTTAGGCAAGAGTAGACCGGTCTAGATGGGTGGGAGATAGATAGATAGATAGATAGATAGATAGATAGATAGATAGATAGATAGATAGATAGATAGATAGATAGATAGATAGATAGATAGATAGATAGATAGATAGATAGATAGATAGATGTGTGTGTTTAGTCGTTTAGTCGTGTCCGACTCTTCGTGATAGATAGATAGATAGATAGATAGATAGATAGATAGATAGATAGATAGATAGATAGATAGATAGATAGATAGATAGATAGATAGATAGATAGATAGATAGATAGATAGATAGATAGATAGATAGATAGATAGATAGATAGATAGATAGATAGATAGATAGATAGATAGACGGACGGACGGACGGACGAACGAATGAATGAATGAATGAATGAATGAATGAATTGCATGACAATGTATTCTCGAAGGCTTTCGCAGCCGGGATATGATGGTTGTTGTGGGTTTTTTGGGCTCTTTGGCCGTGTTCTGAAGGTTGTTCTTCCTAACGTTTTACCAGTCTCTGTGGCCAGCATCTTCAGAGGACTGGAGTAGGAACTCTGTCCATGCTCTGTTGCTGTGTGTTGGGTAGTGTGACGCCTTATGCAATCTCCAAAGTTCTTAATGTAGAATCAGCATAGTAGACGACTGATTTCAACTCCCCTTGCAAGGGGCCATAAGTTTCAACAGAGTCAAGACCAAAGTGATTGCACACACTCAGATTAATAAAGGTTTGACCTTGCTATGGAATTTGGTTTTTGGAATGTTTTCTTTATTTATTTTATTTATTTATTTAACTTATATACTGCCCACACTACCCAAAGGTCTCTGGGCGGCTTACAGCAACTTAACTACAGTAAAGAAAGATAAAACAATTAAAATACAATCAAAATATATACTCTAAAAGTTGCCATCAGGACCCACAGTTGATATTATTTCAATTAAAAGCCTTCTGGAATAGGAAGGTTTTGACCTGGTGCCGAAATGTCATCAACGTCAGTGCCAGATGAATCTCAATCGGGATGGCGTTTCATAGTCTAGGGGAAGCTGCCAAAAAGGGCCTTTCTCTACAAGCCATCCCTCTTACCTCCTTGAGGGATGGCTCTTTCCAAAGGGTCCCCTGGCTAGATCTTAACTGCTGGGTAGGTTCATATGGAAGGAGGCAGTCATTCAGGTATCCAGGGCCCAAGCCGTTTAGGGCTTTATATGTCAAAACAAGTACTTTGAATTGGGCCTGGGCAGCAACTGGTAGTCAATGTAATTTAAACATAATACAGTGGTGCCTTGCTTGACGACGTTAATCCGTTCCAGCGAAATCACTGTAGAGCGAAATAGTCATCAAGCGAAATAAAAAAGCCCATTGAAATGCATTGAAAACCATTCAATGCGTTACAGTGGGTGAAATACCTGCTTGTCCAGTGAAGATCCTCCATAGGGCGGCCATTTTCGGGTGCCTGTAAAGCGAAGAATCCATCCCTAACACAGCGGGGAGCCAGTTTGCACAGCAGGCGGCCATTTTGAAACCTGGCGATCAGCTGTTTTCTGATCATCGTAAAGCGAAAAATCGGTTCCCAAAGCAGGGAACCGATCATGGTAAACCAGTTTTTTCCCATTGAAACATCATTTTGCGATTGCAAAAGTGATCACAAAACCCTAATCATCAAGCGGATTTGTCGTTTAACGAGGTAATCGTTAAGCGAGGCACCACTTTAGGCTTGATGTGTCCCCTAGTGGCCCCACCATTCACCAGCCATGCAGCTCAATTCTGGACCAGTTGCAGTTGCCGGACCATCTTCAAAGGCAGTCCCACATAGAGCAGTAATCTATATAAGTTGTTACCAGTGCATGTGTAATTGTCATGAGACTTCACTTGTCCAGGTAGGACCAGAGCTGGTATAATTTCTGCCACTGAAGGAAGTCCACCTGGGCTTCCAGAGTTAGGGGGAGTGCAACCCCATTCAGGACAGGGAAATGGCCCTCCAGCCTGTCCGGTGAAGCACCCACTAACAGCACTTCCGTCTTGTCTGGATTGCGTTTCAATTTATTAACCCTCATCCAGTCCATTATCAGGTCCAGACATGAGTTCAGCACAGAAATCTCCTCACCTGGATTGGTGGAAAACGAGAGGTAGAGCTGAGTTTCATCAGCATATTGCTGACTCCTCAGTCCAAACCTCCTGATGACCTCTCCCAGTGGTTCCATGTAGATGTTGAACAGCATGGGGGACTGTATCGAGCTCTGAGGAACATCATGACATAAACACCATGGGACAGAGCAAGTCCAGCACCGCCCTCTGGACACAGTCAGCCAAGAAGGAGCAGAACCACCATAAAGCGGTGCCCCCAACTCCCAACCCAGCCAGCCTATCCTGAAGGACACCATGCTCGATGGTGTCAAAAGCCACTGAGAGGTCCAGGAGTATCAACAGGGTCACACTCCTCTGTCTGTCTCCTGGCAAAGGTCATAGTACAGGGCAACAAAGGCAGTCTCTGTACCAAAACCCGGCCTGGAAACCGGTTGAAACATATCCAGAAAATCTGTTTCATCCAGCAGCGCCTGGAGTTGTCTGGCCATAACCCGCTCCAACACCTTGCCCAAATAAGGGAAGTTCACCACTGGTCAGTAGTTAACCACCAGCCTTGGGTCCAGGAATTACCACCTCTTTCAAGGTGGTAGGGACCACTCCCTCTATCCTGGACCCAGGTGCGAACCCCCCCGGCAGATCTTCCAGTTACCCAAGATGGGCAAGGGTCGAGCAGAGTGGTGGTAGAACGGACAGATCCAAGCACCCTGTCCACATCCTCAGGTCTCAACAATTGAAACTCATCTATTAATACTTGACCTAAGCACGATGCACTGGACACATCCTCTGATTCTGCCATAATGGTGGAGTCCAACCCACTGCCAATCTGAGTGATTTTTCCCTCAAAATGAATGGCAAACTCATCACAGCGAGCTGATGAGCAGTCCGGGACCTCCACTGGATTTCCTGGTTGAAGAAGATCCCGGACCACCCGAAACAGCTCTGCTGGATGACAAGATTGTTCTTCAGGCTGTTCTCCCCCCCCCCCCTTATTCTAAGCTCTCAGAATCCTTCTCCCCATTGCTAAAGCTTTGGCAGAGGGGTGAGTGGTGGTAAGTCTCCTAATGGTATGAAGAAGAAATTCAGGCAGACAGAGGTGCCAAGACAAATCTCCATGAGCATGGAGTATCAGAGCTGATCAACCATTAAAACGGTGGGAAGCAGAAATCTATCATGAGCTCTGCTTGTCCCACTTCAGGTTAAAGGCCGAGACCTGCATGTGTGAGTGCTCCCTTCACATTTAAAAAAAGCTTTTTAAAAAAAACTAGCATGGCTGGGAAAAGCATTCAGCTATTGTCTGATAGGATTTTCTAGTTGCATAAAAAAAAGCTTCTGGAATGAGAGGCACACATAGATTTATAAAACATCCATGCAGATCCAGCCAAAATTAACACCTAGATTTATGAAACATCCATATGGAAATCCAGCCAAAATAAACATATATTTACAGCTTGAAGTGGTACATTCTGGAGAAATCTCTTCTCTTTATATATGTTTATTTCTTATAGAATTCCTACCAGGTCTTTCTACTTTCCAAAGAACACCTGAGGCAGCTAGCTTCATGAAATGCAAACAGACCACAATAGCCATTTGCAAAGCCTAGCAAAAACAACAGCAGTGCAAAATTATGCTGCCGGAGGGGAGTTGATGGGGGAAAAAGGGGGGAAGTACACAGAAGCCAGGCCAAACTTGATTTCACTGAATGCATAAACTGGTTCCAGATTTCCTCATATAAAGAAGATCCAGTAGGAATTGGATTTCTATGTAAAGAGGAAAAGGAAAAAACCCACAAAAGATGACCCTCTGCAATTTTCATATTTATTCATTGATTAGGGAAAAGGTAAAAGTAAAGGTCCCCCTTGACATTTAGTCCAGTTGTGTCTGATTCTAGGGTGCAGTGCTCATCCCCGTCTCCAAGCTGTAGAGCCAGAGTTTGTCCGTAGACAGTTTCCATGGTCACGTGGCCAGTGCGACTAGACATGGAACACCATTACCTTCCCACTATTTACCTACTCGCATTTACATGCTTTTGAACTGCTAGGTTGGCAGGAGCTGGGACAAGCGACAGGAGCTCACTCCGTCGCATGGATTCGATCTTATGTCTGCTGGTCTTCTGACCTTGCAACAAAGAGGCTTCTGCGGTTTAACCCACAGCACCACCATGACCCTGATTAGGGAAAGGGAGACCCTAAAACACAAATGATTCATACTAAAGAGTGGTATATGAAACTTTTGTCAGAATTTTGTGTTTCCTTCTTTTAATCAAACTTTCTTTAGGCTTTTTTCTGTCAAATTGCCCAAGAACTTTCCCCTACAATAGCATTGTGAAAGCTGTTGTCAGCAGCCAATCGGAACATCCAGGAGATGGGGAGCAGGAATTCAAATGTGTATGATTTAGGTCCAGGCTATTTGAAAGTCTGTATTCTCCCATCTGGAATGTGGGACGTGGTGGCGCTGTGGGTTAAACCGCAGAAGCCTCTGTGCTGCAGGGTCAGAAGACCAGCAGTCGTAAGATCAAATCCACGCGATGGAGTGAGCTCCCATCGCTTGTCCCGGCTCCTGCCAACCTAGCGGTTCGAAAGCATGCAAATACAAGTAGATAAATAGGTACCACCACGGTGGGAAGGTAAAAGCATTCCATGTCTAGCTGCGCTGGCCGTGTGACCACGGAAATTGTCTTCGGACAAGCACCACTCCCTAGAGTCGGACACAACTGGACTAAATGTCAAGGGGAACATTTAAAAAAAAAAAATCTCCCATCTAAGCCTGCCCAGGGTTTGAAAGCTGATGAATAGGTCACTTTCAACATCCCATTACCTTGACAAGCCCATTTGGTGAGGACTCAAAAGGGGGCCTTCTTTTGGGCAACTCTCAGTCTCTGAAACTCCTTGCTGAAGAAGGTCGCCCACCTGCCTCCCCACAGGTGTCCTTCCAGGGGCAGGCAAATGTCTTTTTCTTCAGGCAAGCCTTCCACCATTAAGAGCTTCAAATCATACTATCAAAGTTCTATTATTATTATTATTATTATTATTATTATTATTATTATTATTATTATTATTATTATTATTATTATTATTATTATTATTATTATTATTATTATTATTATTATTATGCCATTTTAAGGCAAATTAGGTTTGGTATTTTTAAATCAACTGATTTTAAAGTGTATTGATGTGAACTGCATTTAATAACATAATTGAACATAGTGCTGTTTTATTGTTTATGATTTAATATATTCTAATCTTCCATTGCTTGAAACTGTTTTACAAGCAACCTTGAATCTCAATTTTGATTTAGAAAAATGTCATAAAATAAAACTGGAAGAAGTGGTTTGCCAGTCCCTCTTTCCAGTGGCACTCTGCGTGTGCCCCTGAAGGCTGCACCGGTGATAGGGCACATTAGATACATTAGATGTACATGCTTCGGGTGATCTGGGTTAGCATGGTAAGGATTCAGACTCCTGGCCCCTGACTCTGCCCTGAGGCCTCCAACCCACTGAGCTATACTTGCTCAGTGGTTGTTATCCTAGTTGGCACAAATAAGATCCTTAGGTTCTTGTTACCTCAGAGTAATATGTTGTAGGCAATATTTCTCATAATGAGTTACTTCCAAGCTTCTTTGTAACCAGCCCTGGTTTAAAGGACAGGGTCACTGAAGACACTAGTTCCCTTCAAGTGTATTCAAAAGGCAGTGTCACAGCAATGTTCAGAGTGGCTTCAGATTCCCACAACAACAGTGAAGTTCTGCTCTTTCCCAAGCACTTGCACATTTATTTAGAAACAGGTGACAGACATCTGGGATGCCGAACTCGGAGCTGGGAGGGCCTGAGCTCCCATGTGGTCAATTGTGGGTGTTCCGCTCTTACAACAGTGAGAAAAATATTATGTAAATATTTCCAGACAATAGGATACAACCACCAGCACCACACACATGCAGTACAATACAATGTGAGAAGAGGTCAGATGACTATGGAATAGAAAATACATGTGTGCAGCAGACAAATATATTTAATGTTAATAACAGAGGTCTAAAATTAAAATCGGGTTGTTGTTGTTGCTGCTGCTGTTACATGCTGTCAAGTTGCCTCCAGCTTATGGCAGACACATGAATGAGTGATCTCCAAAATGTCTTGTCTTCAACAGCCCTGCTCAGCCAATTCGAACGCAAGCTTATCGCTTCCTTTAGTGAGCTAGTCCACCTCATATTTGGTCTTCCTCTTTTCCTGCTGCCTTCCACTTTTCCCAGAATTATTGTATTCTCAAGTGAATCTTGTTTCCTCATGACACCCAAAACAGAACAGCCTCAGTTCCATCATCTTTGCTTCCTGAGATAGATCACACTAGATTTTCTTTAGGACTGACTTCTTCATCTGGCAACTGAGGGTATCCACAAAGCTTTCTTCTAGCACCACATTTCAAACAAATCAAAATGCTGGAGCCAAGGCTGTCCTAATTTGAATCATGAGATGGCATGATTCTCTGGAAAAGATAATAATGCTAGGAAAGGTGGAAGGCAGTAGAAAAAGAGGAAGACTAAATATGAGATGGGCTGACTCTATAAAGTCTGGAGTCTGCAGGAGCCGAGCAGGGCTGTTGAGAACAGGGCATTTTGGAGATCATAGGGTGACCCATAGGGTCACCATAAGTCAGAAACAACTTGATGGTGCATAACAACAATAACAACCAGGATGGAGCAAACTTATGATTTCTGCTGTTCCAGAAGGAAAGGCCTGAGCCCAAGGATTGAAATTATAAGGAAGGAGATTTTGACTGAATGTTGGGAAGAACTTCCCCATAGCTTGGTTGTTGTTGTTTAGTCATTTAGTCGTGTCCGACTCTTTGTGACCCCATGGACCAGAGCACGCCTTCCTGTCTTCCACTGCCTCCCGGAATTGGGTCTAATTAATGTTGGTCGCTTCGAGGACACTGTCCAACCATCTTGTCCTTTGTCGTCCCCTTCTCCTCTTGCCTTCACACTTTCCCAACCTGAGGGTCTTTTCCAGGGAATCTTCTCTTCTCATGAGATGGCCAAAGTATTGGAGTCTCAGTTTCAGGATCTGTCCTTAGAGTGAGCACTCAGGTTTGATTTCCTTGCACTCCAGAGGACTCTCAAGAGCCTTCTCCAGCACCACAATTCAAAAGCATCAATTCTTCGGGGGTCAGCTTTCTTTTTACGGTAGACTCTCCATCACTGGAAGTAAGTAGAGTTTCGCCTGTTATCTTTCAGGGATATTTTACTTGTGGATTTAACACTGGAAGATGATTGGAAGAAATGACCCTTGTGGTCTCTTCCAACTCTACAGAAATAGAGAGAGAAAAGAGGAAAGAATATTCCACTGAAGAAGGAAGAGAATAATTGCTTTTGCTATGAAATCTTCTACTTCCGCCAAGAAACCTCAGTTTGCATTGCCTTATTTGATAATAATTTGTGTAAGTTATTTTAGAATCCACAGCCAAAAGCAATACTGATTACAAGGGAGACCCAAGGAATATTTGGCCTGCACATCCAGTGTTAATTCTGCCTCTTAAAACTGCTCTTCATATGGTACCATGTATTACACAAGCCATATGAAACAAAAGGTTTTCTTTTTAAAGAAAGAAGCCCCTCTAATGTCTGTGGCTAACTTCTAAGCAGGGATTGCGGCATCCCATATAATTGCAAACTGAAACTATGGAAAGAAGAGGAACTCAATAGCAACCACACGGCATCTTTTTCATCGAACAAGTGTTTGTTAATTCAGCACTCATCCATCTATGTTTGTAACATTTTTTTGGAACAGAAATATTTTTGTTGGAGAGCATAGTCTTTTATGGGGAAAAAATTTACCACTTTTAAAACCCTCTACATCTGTGGAAATCTCATTAGGTAGTTTCAGATCAGCTGGCATCTGGAAAAAATCATTCCTTCTAAATAGAAAAATATGTCATAAATGTCATAAGGGGTGTTGGGAGAACCACATGAAATTAGTTTGGTTCCTCGAATCAGCAATGGGGGCCTGAATCGTAGCTCAAAAACAGATTTCTTGAATAGCCATTAAATGGGTTTCAGTCAAGGTTTAACCTACATAAAGGAAGCGCTCTGTGCAAAATACTGGGAAAAAATACTAGAAGAAACTGCTTTAAGTCAAAACAGTTTTAAAACATTCTGATGTGGACAATCAGCTGTATCTTTTTACAGTGTAAGCCTATGAATCACCTTGAAAACATAATTGCCGAGCAGTGGAACAATGTGTTTCCAAAACACAATAAATTAGCTCAGAACACTCATGCACAGTCTTTAAAACAATGGCAAAACTTTATGGTTGGGTCACAAATCAGGTAAACCCTATGTGAAAATAGATGTTTTCAGCAAACGATGGAGACTCAAGAAAGATGTGGCCTTCTTTATGTCTTGTGGAAGTAAATCCCAGTGATCGACATCTTCCAAGCCAGTTTGCAGTTGTTCAGCTACAACATGCTCCAACGCCTCTCCTAGGCATCACTGGCTGGTGGTGGTTGAAAATCCATTGGCCTGAGGTGGGGGTGATGGTATCTTTCAAGAGACGTGACAACGACCACAGGGTTGGAGACGTCCAAACTATCACTGTTTGGGATATAGGCCAAATAATGGTTATCTCCTGCTGTGAATGTTGGGCTGGTGGCAACCTGAGAGAGTCCCATGATAGTCACGGAGACCATGAAGTGTTTCAACCAGCCCTGAAGCACTGCTAAGGAGATGATCTATCTCTATAGCTTGAGACTAGACAAAAGGTCTCCAGACCAACTCTAAGCCAAGAGGTTTTCTGGCAAGAGAGACTGAAGTCCTGTAGCAGTCTAAAAATGCTGTCCTCCTGACTCCTCCTCTCATCTAGACTGGTATTAGGCACATTTGCCCATCTAGACATCAAGGTATACACATTAGGCCAGTCTTCCCACATACAATCAAATCATGGATAATGCTATTGGATTGCACTAGAAGGTGGTAGACTTTGCCCAACCAGCCTGTGCTAACAAGGTGAGGCATGGGAGGTGGTTTGAAATAAGGGCCATCCTTTATTAAACGTTAAACACAACATCCCCTTTCACAAGAGGGCTTACAGTAGGGTGGAATCAAGATCTGTATCTGGGGCCAGCCTTGCCCCAGACTTTCACTGGGCGAGTTCCCATACAAGACTCCTGAGTCTAGGCAGTCTGTGCCCCTGGGGGGCCCCCAATCCTTTAGTGCCAATTATAGGAACAGGCCAAAAATTCACATCCAGCCCTGAAGTGCAGCACAAAGAGGATGAAGACAGGAATGAGCAGCCTTTTAAAGGCAAACCTCACTCCCCCACCCTTCAGGCCACCGTACACAGTCCTCCTGCATGGAGCCTTCTGTCAATAGAACTTTCTGCAGTGGCAAGGATCAGATTAAATGATCCATTAGATCTGCCCCAATTCTATAATTCTATGATTTTATGAACATAGTCTAATGATGAACTGACCTGGCATGAAGTAATGATACTATTAGACTGAGCAGTCAAAGGGTCATAGCAAGGAAGAAGGAAAAGGGATTCAAGGTAATATGACTTACTTCCAGGTAAGTGTGCATAGAATTGCTGCCTTGTTTCGTAAGTAACGTTTTCAGGGTTGTTTTCTATTGGACTTCTTCATATGATGAATTCATAGCTGCCATTCCGGACAGGTGTATCTTCCAATATTTGATACATACAGCAATTAAAGGAATTCATGCTCATGGGACTTGTCTGCAAGCAGCTCAGCTGATTAAGAAACACACAGCATTGGAAATTGATCGCAGTTGGAACAGGTTTTTCATTTTGCCCAGCACAGCACAGAAAGGTGGGCTAGAGGTTTGCCCCGGCTAAAATCCTGTGCTAAATTTGATGAGGTTAGCAGTAATTCTGGAGTGGATCCAGGGCACTATGCGAGGATCTGTTCCATTCCTGGTACAAGATATGGGGTGAATATAGAGTACCTGGGAGTGCTCCTGTGTTCTGCTCATTTTGCCTGTTTCGAAATATCAGCTCCAGCAAATAGCCATTATTATTATTATTATTATTATTATTATTATTATTATTATTATTATTATTATTATTATTATTATTATTATTATTATTATTATTATTATTATTATTATTATTAAAAAAATAATTTTACCTCCTGTCCTGTCTCCTTAAAAGGACCCAAGGCAGCTTACATCATTAACAAGACCACATTTAAAAGCTAAGAACTGCATTTGATTTTTATGCTGCCTGTCTGTCTGCCAGGGCCACTCTGGGCAGTTTACACTGTTGAACCAGATCTCATTAAACCACGTTTAAAACAAAAACAAATAGAATAACAGTCATTTAAAATTTCCCAGTGAAGAGGCCAGCAGGATTTCGGGTTGGAGGCTGTTCCAAAGTTGGGGGGCAACCACCAAGAAGGCCCGTTTTCTAGTCCTCACTTTCTGGGTCTCTCTTGGGGTCAATACTCTCAGTCGTCCAGCCTGAAAGGATCATATAGGATGGGCAGATCTAATCGGGAGGAGGCGTTCTGCCAAGTATCAAGGTCCCAAACTGTTTAGGGCCTTGTAGGATAACACCATCACCTTGAAGCTGGCATGGAAACCCACAAGTAACTAGTGCAGGGCAGCCAGAGTAGGAGAGATGTGTTGATATTTCTTTACACTGCTCAGTAATCTGGCCGCCATGTTCTCGACCAGTTGAAGCTTCCTTAGCAGCCCCCTTGGCAACCCCATGTAGACAGCATTGCAGTAGTCTAATCTCAAGACTGGTCCAGTGCATGGACCAGTGTAGTGAGCAAACCAGTGTCAAGGTAGGGATGCAACTGGGCAATCTCCCTTAGATTGGAATAGGTGGAGTGGACACTATCTGATATTTCATTGAAAGCATTGGGTCCAAGAGAACATCCAACCTCATCTTTAGCAGAAAGAGTCCCCCCCCCAAAAAAAGAGAAGGAAGCACCCAAGCCACAAACACTAGGGGCACCCACCCAGAGAACTTCCATTTTACTTGGGTTCAGCCTCAGTCTGTTATTCCTCATCTATCCAAGAATGGCATCCAGGCAGCGCTCAAGGGATGGGATGGCATCCTCTGCAGAGGGACAGAAGGAAAGATAGAGCTGGGTATCATCTGTATATTGGTGACACAAAGCTCCAAAACTCCTGATGACCTCCCCCAGTGGCCTCATATAGATATTAAACGGCATTGGGGAGATGATTGACCCCTGTGGGACCCTGCAATTAAGAGTCCAAGGGATGAACATTGTCTCCCCAAATTCTACTCTCTGAGGATGGTCCCCTAGGAAAAACTGGAGCCAGACCAAAGCCAGGCATCAATCCCCAGCCCAGAGAGCCTTTCCCAGGATGATACCATAGTTGATGGTATTGAAGGCTGCTAACAAGTTGAAGAGGACCAACAAGGACATTTTGCCCCTATCACTCTCCCTCAGAAGGTCATCTTGTGGCACAACCTGAACTTGAATGGGTTGAGGGCATCGGTTTCCTCCAGTAATGCAGCTACCACTCTCTCCACTAGCTTGCTAAGAAAAGGGACATTGGTGATGGATCTATAATTACAATATTGTCTGCCGTCAATTTGGGCTTTTTACAAATTGGCCCAATGAGCTTCTCCTTGAGGGCTTGGGGAAACCTGCCCTCATGGAGAGGCCCATTATTAATAATAAAGGCCTGGCCACTTTTATTAACCAGCCTGGGCAAGGATCTAGTGGGGTCATGGTGGCCCTGCGGTGATCAAGCATCCTATTGACCTCACCTGATGTCACAGGCTCAAACTGTGTTAAAATATCAGGCAAGGTGGTGCACTGGATAACTCAGCTCGATCTACTAGAGAAGAGAGGCGGACGCCACTTTGTGTTTTAGAAAGACTACAAATTGGTACTGCTGGGAGGCCTATCAGTGTAACCAATCTTGGATAAATCATGTATTATCCAAAAACGTTCGGCCTGATGGTCTTGGGCTTCACTTATTCGGGTAGCGAAGTATGATCTCCTTGTGGCTCTCACTTTAGTTAAATAGATACTTAACACAATGTTTATGGCTTTTAAATTTGATTCCCTCGGGGCCGGTTTCCAGATGCTCCACAGCCTTATTTTGCTTCATCACCCATAGTTATTGATTATACCAAGAGGCTGGATGGGCTTCACAATGGAGGGGGCGTTTGGGTACCAATGGCCCTGGTATCAGCAGTGCACCATCCATCCACCAGAGCTTCAACAGGAGCACCAACCAAATCAACTGGTATCCCTCACACTGCATCTTGAAAGCCAACTGGATCCAATAGCTGGTGGGCACGGGCCATCTCAATAGGTCCCCACTCCCCATGGGGGGGGTGCATGCCATTGAGAGACTGCATTTTATCAGGCGGTGATCTGACTATGACAAGGGGACTGACACAAGGCCAGTCACCCTTAGGTCACTCTCTCCCTGCCCAGTTGGAAATGCCAGGTCAAGTATATGGCCCACCATGTGAGTGGGGCCATTGATATAATGGGACATTTCCAAGGAAGCCATGGTTTCTGTGGTGTTCACACCTCATGCCCCTTGCTTGACCATCAGGACTCAAAGCACACGAAGGCAAACAATCCCTTCTTTTACAATGCTGCCACCAGGTGATCACTAAATCACCATTACTTCAGGAAGATGAAGATTCAGGTCCACACTTCAAAGTCTTTTAAATATAACTTTGGTTTATTGATTACAGAAATTGATAGTGATTCATTAATATCTTCTTAAAGTAAATTTATTTTTAAGAACAATCTTCTATTTGATAATACACTCTTAACTCTAATCACTCCTCAGATTTCTCCACACTCTACTCATATTTGACTCCGACTGATTCCCCATATATCAGGCTCCGCCTCTTATCACATCTCTCTTGGCTCCGCCTCTCCGCAATATGAAAATGCATGAACAATTAACATAACAGAACATGAACCATTGACATAATATAGGGGAATGCTACAGATTCCAATAACTCAAGGCCAATGACCCCCATTTCAGCATGGGTGTTAAAGTTCCCCAGAACAAGAAGTCTGGGGGATGTCAACACTGCAGCTGAGATGAAGCCTGACAGCTCTGGAAAGGACAGTACTGGGTCGCAGGGAGCACAGCAAACAAACACAATCCCAAATCCATCCCTGGTCCCCACTGACGCGTGGAGGGCCTCTAGGCCTGAGATCACCAAAGCAGAGAGCCTGACAGTTTCTAAGGTGTTTTTATGAATAATGGCAACTCCCCCTCCCCGACCCTCCAGTCTACCTTGGTATTGAATGGAATATCTGGGTGGGCAAATTAGAGAGATGGCTATACCACTCTCTACGCCCACTCAGGTCTCAGTAATACTGAGCCCTGAATAAGTTGGGCTTTTTAAAGGCAGATCTGGAATTTAGCAACATGAAGGATAGAGTGGAAGGTTGGCTGAGCAAGTTATCTCAAGCCTGGCAACAGAGCTAGAACAGGGGACAGCCTTCAAACATCTGTATACAAATATTTTAAAAGAACTAAACAAGTATTACATTAAACCCAGCAAATAACATACATTCTTATTCTTATTTTTATTCTTATTCTTATTCTTATCCTTATCTTTATCCTTATTCTTCCCTCAGAGAGTATGGGAGTCTCAAAGAAAATATCTGGAAAACCTTCAGCAGTGCAATTTGCAAGTGAGACTTTCTGGGGAATTAGGGCCATTTGCACTCTACTTTCCAGGGAAATGCGTTTCAACTGAGAATAGACACTGAGAATGCAAAGACAATGTTACTTTAAAAAAAAAATCCCCAGTGCAGAGAGAAGAAGCAGAGGCAGCCTGCAGTGGTATCATAATAAAGACACATTCAGGTCTTGAGTTTAAGGCTAATGTTAAAATGAAGGCGATGTTTCTTCTGCTGCATGGAAAAGAAGAGAGATGCCAGCCAACTGCTCACGAAGAGCCAATTTCCAGGCTTCTTACCACAGTGACACTATGCGTAGAACATTGCAAAGATTTTCTGTCTCCTGTATCTTGGTACTCCAGGCAGAATTCCATTAATGAAGCTGCATGACAGAAATGGCTAACATACATCTGTCAACAGGCTGCACAAAACTCTTCCAATCACTATTGTTATATGTGTAGACAGAGGAAGAGTTCTACTTTAATGGTTGTATCAATGGTACTCCCTCCCCTGGGATGTTGGCTTGGTTCCTTCCTTCCCTTGCTTCCACCGGCAGGCAAAACCATACCTCTTTAGAGAGGTTTTTAAAATTTAAAATGTATAGTTTTTAAATAATGTTTTGATGAAATTCTGCTGCCCCCCGATAAACAGGACAGAGGGAGACAACCCACAACTGATATTAACAGGTGGTGCAGGGATGGCTTGAGAGGTAAGCAAGCTGAGAACTCGCTTTGGGCCTCAAGCTAAAAAGGGTGATGAATGGTTGAAGCTGTTTGCTGTGGGTAAGTTAGTGAAAAACAACAGTTTTTAAAACTGTTCCCTTCCCAGAAAGATCTACAGGATCTACAAGTTTCTGAGGTACAAACAACAAAAATAAACTTCCATCAATGAGTTTTGAGATCCCTCCCTTCACAACAACATTTCAAATTTGATATAACTCATTTTTGAGAAAATAATCTGCCGACTCTTACTTTGAGAAGACATTATCAAGCATATTAAATACAATAAAAACTATTATTGTTTTGTTTTGTTTGAAATATTTTATTTGTAAAGAATACTACAAAAGGAGGGGATGGGACAGAAAGTCATTATTTGTCCTAGAGAAAGCAGCACCATGTCCTTCACTGAGATTCAGGGTGAAAACCTGAGATCAAAGACCACTGCCTTCTGATGTTACACTGGTAGGGCAGTCAAGGATAGGAGGAGGAGAACTGGGGCTGGGCCAATGGAACCAATGGAACCAACTGGCCCAGGAGGTGGTGAGTGTGTTCCAAGGCTTGCGGCATTCAAAAGAAAATTGGACAGCCCTCTGTCAGATCTGCTTTGACTTGGATTCACGCATTGAACAGGGAGTTGGAATGGATGGCCTTATAGGCCCCTTCCAACTCTACATTCTATTATTCTAACCAGATAACATGCCAATGAAGAGCTAGAAAGTGGGCTTTTCCCCCTGCATGCAGACATATAGGAATATAGCAACTATAGCAGTTGTTATCATTCCTGTAGGGTTTACATCTCATGCAACCTTCCCTACAGCACTCTCATGTCTGGGGAATTTTGCCAGGCCCTACGCTGCTGCCAGATATTGCTCAAGGCTCATCAGTAGCCCATAGTTTTTGTCTTTTCCCCCCAGGGCCTGCATCATTGTCAGCTGGTACTGTACAGTGAGAAGGCTCATTAATTGTGGTGCTAGTCCTCCTCTCCTTGCCAGGCTGCAAATGGCACTCTGGCCCATGTGCATGAACCCACACATTCTCTCCACAGTCTCTTCTCCATGCTCCTGACTTTTTGGCATACCAACACTGTGCAAGTGCAACACATTTACAGACATGTTTTCACTGATCTAGTGAACCTGGTGGCACCTGAGAACAGATGGAAATTGATAGCCAAACTTTAGAGCATCTTACATGCCAAAATCATAGTTTCGCCTCCTACAGTGCTGCTTGGCATGTGATCTTCTCTCCACCTGCAGACTTGAAGAAGCAAACCAGTTCCTTGACACCTCAGCTAATGCCTTGACACTTGACAACTTAAAGGCCAATTCTGAGAAAGTGTCCTAGTTCCCAATGTGTTTGGATTTGGAACTGTTGCCTAAAAATGAAATGTGACCCCAAAAAAGAGCTGTGGCCCAGATGGCATTATGAAAGAAAGGTAATAGAACCCTCTGGCATGGTCTGGCAAGCAGCTCACTTATGTAAATCTTTTATTATTGATATTATGTATACACCTATGTGTATATATACATGCACTTTCAGAGCAATTGGAATCCTATTGGGCACCAACAGAGTGTAGGGCCCTAATGGCACATGTGGAGAATTTCCTGCTTGCACAACCAGAAATCCACCTTAAGAACAACAATTTTAAATTTGTGCTAATTGTGCTAGCAATATAAAGTAAAAAATGACCCCACAATTGTTTTTCTCTGGGCAATTTCATTGAAAAAGATTGCAGCCTCTTAACTCCTGCAGCTGGAGAAGTCCACAGTCCCACTGTAAACATGAACTAGTAGTGAGATGCTGGGAAAAACTGAAGGCAGCAGGAAAAGAGTAAGGCCAAGCATGATACGAATTTACTCAATAAAAGAAGCCACAGTTCTGACAGCTCTCTTCAAACAGGCCCCTGAATTTCCATCTGTATATTATGATGGAAGTCAAGACAAGTAGAGAAAGCTTCCTGCCTCAGATGTTTTCCCTCCCATGTTTGAGGAGTGACAACTAGGGAGGAAGAACTATCATGCACATCATTTCTGCCCTCCATACATTGACTTTATGTAGTAGTAATGTACTGTAGCTAGCAATGGATCAATAGATGGATGTAAAAACAGACAGGCAACTAGATTATAGAATCATAGAATCATAGAAAAGTGAAGTTGGAAGGGGCCTACAAGGCCATTGAGCCCAACCCCCAGATCAACGCAGGAATACAATCAAAGCATATCTCCCAGGTGATTATCAAAGTTTTTCTTGAATGCCTCTGGTGTTGGAGCACTCACCAACTCCCGAGGTAACTGGTTCCACTGTCATACTGTTCTAAATGTTAGGAATTTTTTCCTGATATTCAACTGAAATCTGGCTTCCTTTGACTTGAGTCCATTGTTGCATGTCACCAACCATCACACGAGGGAACAGTAATGCTAGACACTGAACTATCAAATTCACTATGAGATTTCTTTAACATGAGAAGAAAAGCATGTAATTTCTGGGAAGCAATGGCAGAAAAGAGCTACTACTGTGATGTCCTACTTCTGGGCTTCCTAGAGGTGTATTGTTGGCTATTATGGAAAGTAACAAGCTGGACTCTATGAACCTTTGGTGTGATCCACCAGGCATTTTCTCATACTCTTTTTATGTTATTGAAAAATAGCATAGGAATTCACCCTCAAACTTGTCCTTTGGTGCTTCTCCATGGAAAAGCATTTCTACAGCTGTGAAGCTGAAAACTCCTTTGTACCTACTTGCACAGAATTGGTGCTAAGATAGCACAGTCAAGAAAATGCTGCATGTTGACCTTAGAGACATGTGGAAATTAATGGGTGTTGCCTATCCTTTCCTTAATGTGAGAGCTAGACCATGAATGCAGCGTGTTCATGGACAGTGTGGGTCATCATTTGGAGTCTTCACTGTTTCAAGCTTGATCAGCATCTCCTGCTTGCAGCTGACATTTTTTCTTTAACAATATTCATATTATTCACATGAGGAAAAAAATGGAAATGTAGAAGATGTGCAAGTTTGCCCCCTTGATGTAACAAGCTGCAAATGAAGTGACACTTTCTCATCTGGTCTAAGTGCTTGGGAAGTCTCGGTGCTAACAGGTACATGTTAACAAGGAACATGTTCATGTCACGTTGCTAAGTATTTTTGGGTGGCCGGTCAAGCATAGCTGCCTTTCAAGCTGCTTCAAAAAGGAGAAATATTAATAAACTCCTGGCAGCATGCAGATTTGATTGAATTTCTTATGGATCACAGCCTGCCCGCAGCAGTGTGGCGTACCTGTCAAACAAAGACACTGTTCCATAATTGTTCTTGATGCATTGTGTGCTAATTACCATTGCTGAAAATAATCTCCAAAGATTATGGCAGGCATCATAAATAACAAGTCGGCAGTTCGACACTGCATTATGACAGAACCTCAATCGCTCTTATCTTTTACTGGAGTGGAGCTTAGGCATTAGTGTTACTAATGAATCTTTTTCATTTGTACAAGTGATGTTTCCATTTGACAATGACATGAACATAAAGTGTAGGTTAATTTACTCTGTTCCGAAAGGTTCATTATTTAACCTGACGCTGAGGACAAAACAATGTAGTGTAATAGATGGCAAATAGAAATTAGTGGTGATGAATTTTGCCTTTTAATGCTCTTGAATTTAGTGGCATAAGCATGGCAGGAAAACAGTATGCCAATTTGCCAGCTCAGCCACCTTATCTGGTCATGTCGTGAGGGAAAATGTCCTACCCTTTCACAAACTTGCCCTGATAACTTGTAAAACTGCAACGGATTTACAGTAACATAAAAGGCTGCTCTGTACTAACAGCCAGACACTGTCACTGTGTCAATTTTTATCAGATTAGCTGGCATTAACACTGTATCACCAATTGCTTTACAAGACAGTGGATTGAATTGGATTCAGGTAGCTATTAGAATTGCCAATTTAAACACTCCATTGTGTCTAAGCTTTCAGCTACCGATACAGAAGAGTTGGTCACACTCCTGGCAATCTTCGATGCATGTACTTCTTGCAGCTATGGGAGTATCCAGGCACTGTAGCTCAAACTGTAGACTAGAACTATACAATAAATTACGGGAACTGGGTTGAGGACTGGAACATACCAGAAAGGGTGACACTTTTCTACATAGTCTCCTTGAGACATGTGTAGAATGGTTGTTAATTAATTCTGGAAGCTCTGAAACCAGAGCAGGTGAACCTTTGGTAAATATCCCCCTTCTTCACAATTATTGGCTTGGTGGATGACCTACACCAGGAACTGGACAAGAAAAGTGTGTCCCTGTTGGTTCTGCTGGACCTCTCTGCAGCTGTTGATACTATCAACCATGGCATCCCTCAGACTCATCTCTCTGAGGTGGGACTTGGAGGCATTGTTTTACGGTAGCTCTCGTTCTTCCTGGAGGAGAGAACTCAGAAGGTTGTGCTGAAGGACTCCTGTTTGACACCCTGGCCACTGTCCTGTCCTTCAGCGTTCTGTTTTGTCTCCTATATTATTTAAGATTTACATGAAACTGCTGGGAGAGTTTGTCAAGAGTTTTGGGTTTTGCTGCCGCCAGTATAAATATTATCTTTTAATTATGCAAGCCACCTTGTTTCCTTTCAAAGGAGAAAGGTGGGGTAAAATAGTTTAAATAAATAAGTAAGCAGTAAATAAGAGTAAACAAGAGCTTCTTTCCTTTTTTCCTCTCATCTTGCTATCTTTGGGGGGGGGGGTGGAGGAGTCTTGCCCTGTAACACTTCCTGGCCATGGGAAAAGGATCTGTGACAATCCCCAGGAAATGACAGACAAGCTCCAGGCTTACTTACAAGGAGACATATTGTTAGCAACATACAATAATATCTGCCTCCAGATTCCTTTGTGTTCCCAACCCATAATGCAGCTTCCACATCTTTTGTCCATCTCTGAAGTGTGGGAACACTGGAACAGGTTTAACTACACAACATGGAAGACGGCAAAATGGAAGACAGACAGCTTCTCTGATTACCTGACACAAGATGCCCACAGAGAAGAGAAGCTGTGAAAAAGGAGGAGGAGAGTCTTTTTCATGAAGTGAATTTCACTAGGCCACAATATGATAATATATGAAGCACTTCTACATGACTGATTGATTGATCTTTATTATGGTCACTGACCAGCAGATGTATTTGAATATTAGTATAACAGAAAAATACATTTCAAATATACAACCTGTTGCAATGTGATGCAATTTTATAGAATCTTCATAGTTTCACAGGACTGAAGAGATCAATAAACTTTGTACCACCTCCAGGTTCATCCTAAGTAGTATGGCATGTAAAGTATAAGATGGCCAATACACAACATTTTTAAATAGCTGCCATTGCTTTAATCAGTGCAAGGAGGGAATAGCGACACTTCATTGCTGCCACACAGAACTTCACCACCGATTTAGTTATATCAGATTTCTTATTAGAGAGTGAGAGCACAACATAAAATTCTCTGGAGCTCCCTTAAAATTGTTGCAGTATGGGCTGGAGCAGATCCCTTCGAATATCTCGATAGAAGGAGCATTTTAAGAGGACATGATCAACACTTTCAATCTTTGCCTCGTTGCAAGGGCATGCCCAATTAGTGACTGGCAAACCTTGGTATCTACCTTCTAATAGTCTAGACAGAAGTACATTAAACATAGCTGACATAAAAGCTTTCTTAAATTTGGGGATTGTTATTTTGATAGATAATGGGGCATTCCAAAGGTACTATTTCTAAATACACTAAGTTTGTCCAGCGCTGCTAAATGTTCTTGGAGCTCGACATCCCAGATCCTCTTTTTGATGGCTGCCTTTGCATTAGCATGGCCTGTCACTAACAGGGGCCCTGGGGAGAAGCCTAGGTGCCAAACATGTTGGAGCAAAAATAGGTTTCAAAAAGTAATTACAGATGTGGGCCAAGGCATATGATTTGATCGAAACTAACCCTGCTTCCAAGTATAGTATTCAAGACACACAGAGGTGCTGCAAAAAAAAAAAAAAAACCCTCTCAAAAACTTTGTACTATTTCCAAGGGCTTCAGATTAGAATATGCAAATAGTTGAGCCCCATAAAGCATTTGGGCTATAATTTTAGCTTTGAAGACCTGGATCGCTGACGGTACATATTGTCCACCCTTAGTGTAGGAGAACCTCAATAGCACTTCTACATGCAAAAAGTGCCTTTCATTTAACTAATAATAAGAGTACAGCAATGGGGGAGCAACTAGGAGGTATGCTTCTTGTTTGGGATGTAAATAGAAGCCCCAACAGTGGAGGGGAAAACAACAGAGCTTGAAGACTATGCCGTAGCTGCAAAATTCCTATTGGCTCATGAGTTGCAGCTAAAATTTTGGAAGGGCAACATGTTTCTTTCATGTATTTCTTCACTGTGTGGATTCACAGTTGTCAATGATTTGAGCCCTTAAATCCTGCAGCAGTAAAAGATAGATACATGTTTTAAACAAAAGCTTTGTATCAAATCACTGATTAAGGAAAATGCTTAATTCATGTGATTGTTAATGTCTTTCTCGCCAAGCAAGCAATCCCTTTAAAGCACAGTTACAGTACCTGGAAATGAAACCCGTGTTTGCCTCTCAATGACCAATCCTAAAATAAACATAAGCTAAACAGCACAATGTTGTACAATGTGGTAAGTTTTTGCTAGGACAGTCTCACTTTTTTTAACATGTAGAGTATCACATTTCTGTTGGCTTTCTATAGGGCATAAAAATGTTGAAAGTCTCTATCTAGATTGTGTGAAACACTTCTCATCACTTAGAAAGTGTGCTGTACATGCATTTTCATTTATTCAATTGCACCTGTGAATATTGGTAGGAAAGTCATAAAAATATAGTTATCAACATACACTATTTAAATACTAGTTAATACACTATCATCAATATGGTTTGAATCAAGCAAATATTTTCCCTGTTTGTTGCAGGAGCGCATTCTGCTGTTTTCAAGCTGTGTTATTTATAGTTTGTAGTAAATTAGCTGAGCAATTTGCCATAAATTATGGAGTCATATTTTTAGCAGTGACATATTGTACTGGACAAAAATTGACCTTTCCCATGCCATAAGCAGAGGGAAGGGCCCGTGGGCGCATCCATCATAACCCTGCCTTTTGTGATTTCGTATCACCATTGCATCAGCTTCTCACAGACCATAAACTGCATCTACTCTTGACATGCTATTTAAAAAAACACAAAAAAGACATATCCAACTGATTGTGTTATCTAAACTTCTATCTTCATGTATTCTGGCCTGATAAAACCACAGTAGTTTGTCGTACAGATTCTTATGACATACAGGAAATGTTACAAGAAATATTTATCTTATAGTCACAAGAAGCCTATAGGCATTCTGGGGTACTTGGAGCTTCCTGGCCATTCTATACATGCCTAACAAGTAATCTTCCTGCAGTCCTATACAGTATATGACTAACAAGGAAGACGTCTCTCTGGGAACTCTGTGGAGATTACTCCCAGGCAAGTGGGCATTAAATTGCAGTCTGTTGTTTTCAGTGTATTAGTCTATACCAGGGACACCTCAGATTGGGTGGGCGGTGGGCTAGGTCTAGCCCAGAAGGGCTGTCCCCAGTTCCCATCACTATTTGGCACATTGAAATTGGGCTTATCATGTCATTTGGAGCAAAGTGGGGAGTGGAGCATCAGTATTCCCAGCTCATAAATCATCTTGTTGCACAAAAAGGAGAGGCACAAAGCCTTGAGGGGGGGGAGATTAATCCTCCCCTCCCAACCCTTGCCTTCCCCAGCTCTAGGACAGCACAAGAGCCCTTCATGTAAAATCAGGAGCCACCTGTTAATTGCAGGGTTTGGCCATGAAATCTTAGGCAATGTACCACTGTCAAGCTCTTCACCCTCATATGTGTGTGTTTAGTCGTTTAGTCGTGTCCGACTCTTCGTGACCCCATGGACCAGAGCACGCCAGGCCCTCCTGTCTTCTACTGCCTCCCGGAGTTGTGTCAGATTCATGTTGGTTGCTTCGCAGACACTGTCCAGCCATCTCATCCTCGGTCGTCCCCTTCTCCTCTTGCCATCACACCTTCCTAACATCAAGGTTTTTTCCAAGGACTCTTTTCTTCTCATGAGATGGCCAAAGTGCTGGAGCCTCAGCTTCAGGATCTGTCCTTCAAGTGAGCATTCAGGGTTGATTTCCTTTAGAACTGATAGGTTTGTTCTCCTTGCAGTCCAGGGGATTCTCAAGAGCCTCCTCCAGCACCACAATTCAAAGGCATCAATTCTTCGGCGGTCTGCTTTCTTTATGGTCCAGCTCTCACTTCCATACATCACGACAGGGAAAACCATAGCTTTGACTATTCGGACTTTTGTTGGCAAAGTGATGTCTCTGCTTTTCAAGATGCTGTCAAGATTTGTCATCGCTTTCCTCCCAAGAAGAAGGCGTCTTTTAATTTCAGGGCTGCTGTCTCCATCTGAAGTAATCATGGAGCCCAGGAAGATAAAATTTGACACTGCCTCCATATCTTCCCCTTCTATTTCCCAGGAGGTGATGGGACCAGTGGCCATGATCTTAGTTTTTTTGATGTTGAGTTTCAGACCGTTTTTTGCACTCTCCTCTTTCACTCTCATTACAAGGTTCTTTAATTCCTCCTCACTTTCTGCCATCAGAGTGGTATCATCTGCATATCGGAGGTTGTTGATATTTCTTCCGGCAATCTTAATTCCGGCTTGGGTTTAAGTTGTACCTCATATAGTACAACTTAAAGCTGCACAGCACCATTTCCTGCTGGGAACTTAGATTAATCTTCTGTTCTTCAACATTTCCTGTATCATCTAAGAATTTCCTGTATACACCAAAACTACTAGATTTGGAAATACTATGCATATCACTTTCTTCTTCTAGCTGATCTTTCTGCCTTGTTGTAATGGAAAGAGAAATGCATCCCTTATGACTAAATTGTAAGCTACAAACAATGGCTAAAATCTTGTTTCTGTGGGTTAGGTCTGATGATGTCATCAGTCAGGTAATTTTCTTGAAGCTAAACATTTCCTCCTTCCAATCACAAGGCCTTATGGATCCCAAATAATCTCCTTCATTATCAGGAACCCAATGAGGGCTATGGGATAGAAGGGCAAGTCTTTAAATACTAAAAATCACCAATAGCAAAGTCCTTAGATAGTAAGCAAAAAAAGAGGCATAATCAAAACACTGGTAGACTGTGCAAATCAGAACTGTGAAGCTCAGTTTCTCAGAACTGAACTCAACCATCTGAATTGGCAAATGGCTACTCCAAAAATGAAATCACAAGAGCCATCAAACAAGTAAACAACACCAAATTGAAGAAGAAAAACAGTATTTCTGCCTGATTATTCTTTATTCCTTTTCTTTGCTACCAATCTGGCTACATAGTAATGCAGGGTGTTGAGTGGTCTATGTTAGCTTGGGCACGCCGTGAAAATGGCTGATGGTTGGATTCCAAAAGATCTCTTGTATGGAGAATCAGTGCAGGGAAATCACCCCAGAGGGAGACCACAGCTGCGATACAAGGACATCTACAAGTGGGATCTGAAGGCCTTAGGAATAGACCTCAACAGATGGGAAACCTTGACGTCTGAGCATTCAGCCTGGAGGCAGGCAGTGCATCGTGGCCTCTCCCAATTTGAAGAGACACTTGTACAGCAGGCCGAGGCAAAGAGGCAGTCCCAAAACAAGCAAAACCTGGACAGGGGACAGATTGTATTTGTCTTCAATGTGGAAGTGATTGTCACTCTCGAATCGGCCTTCTCAGCCACACTAGATGCTGTTCCAAGACCTCCATACAGAGCATGTTACCATGGTCTCTTGAGACTGAAGGATGCCTACTAGAGCGGTGGCCTGGGTTACTCCACCTTGGGTAACCCAGGCTTCTTGAACTGCAGCTTTATGAGCCTGCTTACATGTTAAGATCATCTGGAGCGACCTTCCCCTTGGTCCCACCACCTTCACAGATGTGTTTGGTGGGGCCACAAAAGAGGGCCTTTTCTGTTGCTGTTCCAGGTTCTGGAGCAACCTCCCACAAGAGGCTATGCTGGCTCTATCTTTACCGTTCTGCAAGCAGGCAAAGACCTTTCTCTTCAGGCAGGCAGGCAGGCAGGCAGGCAGGCAGGCTTTTCCTTAGTGACTGGCAACCTGAGAGGATTTTTTAAAAAATGGATTGTCGTTCCTTAGTGCATTGAATGTGCATTGGTGTTGTATTCATTGATCCTTTTAGTTTTGTATGCTCATGGGTGTTAGCCTAAATACTATCTTTTACTTGCTGTAAGCCACATTGCATTCTTTTTATGGAGAAAGTTGGGTTAAGAATATTTTAAATAAATAACTCCCAGAACAGAGTGCTGTCCTCTGAAGATGCTGGCCACAGAGACTGGTGAAATGCTAGGAAGAACAACTTTCAGAACATGTCCAAACAGCCTGAAAACCCCCCAACAACTCCCAGAAAGTTGGTTGTTGTAGGTTTTTCGGGCTGTCTGGCCGTGTTCTTGAGGTTTTTCTTCCTAATGTTTCGCCAGTCTCTGTGGCCGGCAACTTCACAGGACAGGAGTTAGAACTCTATCTGTGCTCCTGTCCTCTGTGTCCTGTGTCCTAACCCCTATCCTTTGAAGATGCCAGCCACAGAGGCTGGCGAAACATTAGGAAGAAAAACTTCAAGAACATGGTCAGACAGGCAAAAAAACCTACAACAACCATCAGATCCCAGCCATGAAAGCCTTCAAGAATACAACTCCCAGAAACCTTCACCACTAGGTGTATAGGCCAGGGTTTCTAAGGATTGTTGTCCAAGAACACCAGGACTACCCACGGTTGGGAACCACTGGCATAAAGAATCACAACCACAGGATTTCAACACACTAGATTTAGTACTAAAGGCACAGGGAATTGCTATGTATTTATGCACTTCTTCTGGCACTTCCTGCTTTCCATCGATCACCAGTACTAATTGACCTGGCCTATGGAATTTCATTTCCTTCTTCATCTCTCTTTTCCTTGTTCCAGGTAAAGAGAGTGTATTGCCAGCCTGCTGTGAATTCTGTGACTTGACAAGACGACACCAATGAATCAGAAAATCTAGTGAAATGATTCTTTTCCTTGATGTAAGATGGAAGGACTGGCAATATAGCCAGAATTATGTTGAGCAATCATATAGGGCAAATATACAGTTCCAGAGTCATGTGAAAAATGTACTGCACTGCACCACTACACATCACAACAATGCAAAAGAAACCACAAGACAGTGGCACATATTGCACAAGGCTTGCACTCATTCTCCCATAGTTGCCCAGTGTCCAGGCAAGAGGTACCAAGACATTAAATTATGGGTAATGCAGACCCCTGACCACTAGTCTCCCCCTTCCACCAAACCCAAAGGAGTAAAGAAATGAAGGAGAAGATAAGGCATGAAGGAGTGGAGAAGCAGGACTAGATGACAGCGCAGAGAAGTACAGCTGAAGTGCAAGAGAGAAGCAGAAGCAGAGGGAAAGGCCAGAAGGGACCTACAAAAACAGAGAGACCATCTCATGGAATTAAAGATACAAAATATAAGATTTATTTCAAAATGTCAGTGCAATTTTTGTATAACTATGAAGCAGGAGACTCATCTCCATTCCATTGGAGGCTGCCTTCCTCTGCATGCTCAACCCATGGGATTCCACCTGTGTGCTCGCTGTGAAAACGCCACCGCTGGCACACACAGTGCTATTGGGCAGTGTTGTACTGGGCAGCACCTGTGTGCAGTTCCCAAAAATGCACCACCGTTTGTACTACACTGTCTACCTGCACCCGTCCGCCAGTGGACATTGTATGCAACGTGTAATTAGTACAGAAACAGCATGTGCTGCAACAGGCTGTTTAAAGTCACATATGTGGAGGCTTGTTGTCATTAACAATCTTGTATATAAATTCCATTTCAAAGGGCTTTTGTACCTTCTCATTCTGTAGTTTCCTCAAGCGAATGAATAATGTTTCACACACAGAAAGCAATCTTCTGTTTTATCCTCTGATGAACAGTTCTGAAGATATCTCTAGCCCTCCTTTATCCATCTGTCTATTCCTGAATATTGGGAGAATATACGCATGTACACTCTTTCACTCATAAACAGAAATGAAATAATGCATAAACTGGGAGCCCAAACTTTTCCTGATCAAGGACATAAAAAAGATCTTTAGTGTTTCTAGAGCCCTACTAATAGACTGTCCTGTCTCCAAAGGGAGTCCTGAGATGGTAAAGCTACAATCCATTGTTTGTTTTTGGAGCAAGGTAGAAGAGAGAGCGCCACCTACTGAACAGGAAAGGAAACCTATCAAGGTGATTGCAGTGGAGGCAAAGAAGGAGTAAAATTTAACTTCCATGAATAAAAAAAAAAAGTATCATAGAAAGAAAAGGCATCATTCCAGGACTGATTTGGGCAGCATTTCTACTATGCCTTATTTTTTACTGTGTATTATTCTAACATTACATTCATACCTAAAGGTCAGCTGCCATTTCCTGATGTTTATAACTTGCCTATTTTAATTAGCATCAGGCTGAAACTTTGGTAGGGGAGGTAGGGTCAGCCCAGATGTTAATAGCATGCTAAGAATGCCTTGTATCGGTTAAACTATTCAAAAATATATTAGCTACTAAACACATCGGGATGTGGTTTTGGACACAGCTTTCGATATGAAAGTAAGGAAGAAACTTGTTCTAGGATCAGGGTAGGCTTAAGATGGTATTTGACTCCTGTAAAATTGAATATAATAAACTCAGATTACTCCAAAGCTTGTTGGAAATGTGGTGAAAAACCTGGCACGTATTATCATGTGTGGTGGGATTGTAAATTTGTTAAGAAATTTTGGAAACTGATTTTTAAGGAAATGTGTGATATATTTGGGAAAGATATTGAATGTAATGCTAAAATTGCTTTGTTGTCAATTTTTGATAACATTGATCTTGATTATTACTTGAAGGAATTGATTACTAACTTTATGACAAGTGCTAGAATATTAATAGCTAGGTTTTGGAAAGTCAAAAATGATATTAAATTACAAGATTGGTATGACGAAGTATGGGACATTGCATTAAATGATAAATTGACTATTGAACTCAAGATGAAAAGAGGGGAAATAAGTTCTAATATTTTTATGCTATTTGGGGTAGATTTGTTGAATTTATATTAGTGAAAGGAAAGGGTTAAGCCTCTGAACAATAATCTATACAATTTTGGAAAGTAAGTTTGGAATAAAAATATTGTTCAATGGGGTCCTGTGGGTATAGTGTGCACGGCAGAATTTACTGTATAGCAAGCACTATTATTTGTAGTTTTGTATATTTTTGTTGCTGTATTTGTTTGTAAAATAATTTTTTAAAAAAAGGATCAGGGTAGGGTAGGAATTTGGGGAAGTTACTTTTTTGAACTACAATTTGCAAACCTTAGAGCCAGTAGAGTCCAGATCCATTCTAACTGGGAGATTATGGAGGTTATTGTCCAACCCAGCAATTTTGTCAAGCTCTTGCATAGAATAATGCCCGTGTATTTCCTTTTTTATGAATTGGTTATGGGTAGGCAGGCTGGAAGCAAGAGCAGTAGCATGACTAGATAGAAACACCTTTTAATATGTTTTTAATTGACTTTAAATATGGTGCATAACTAATTGCTAAATTATCCAGTGAATTTTGATTGTATGGAGATGAGCTGATGTGCTTGAAAGTGTATCACAGACTTGGGATCACACCATCATGCTAATGAGATGCTTTCATGACATTGCACATAGAACAAAGGACAACTTAAGTCTCCCATATAATGTACTATATAAACAACTCAAGTGAGTTTGTTCAAGAGACATAATTAATACTGGCATAATCCAATGTCATGCAAGGGAACTTCTGCTACCACCACAAAATTTTCCTTTTCTCTCTTCCTATTCCTGCCTCCCCCAATCTGCTCCCAACCTATCCCCGAATCCATAAAGGTACTTCTGGGAGACAGCAAATCACCCCTTTCTCTGTATTGCTGATGGAACCCATCCTATCCTCACCATAAGGGCCCCTTGTTGGGAGAAATGTGGCATATAAATAATACTAATACTAATATGATTCTACTAAAACAAAAAAAAAATTCAGTGCAGCTATCACGGTTTTGCACTGTTTGCACTATGTGTGCAAAAGCTGTTCTCACAATGTGAACATTCCAGCTGAAATCAGTATTTTGTCACAGGTGTGGGGAAAAAAACATTTTGTTCTCATGAAACTAGCAAGGATTTACTTCTCCATATGTTATAAATCAGGGTGGGCAATTTTGAAGAGTCTGGGGATCCATTTTGGTCTCTATGTCTGGGGCTTCCCAGACTGCCAAGAATGCCCCCAAAATTAAAAAAAGAAAGAAAGAAAACAGGAAGTAAGTAAAAGTCACTTCCTCTTTGGAAAGAACTAGGTATTTGAGAGTGTTAAACAAGACAGGGAGCGTCTGTGACCCATTTAAACTGTGAATTGCCACTCCTGCAAGCTTCCAGGAGCTGCTGTTCTCCTTTTTGGCCAGAAAAAAGAGGGACCGGGGAAGGATTAAAGCTACAAAAGCAGCTCTGCATATGGGCTCTGTGCTACACTTTGCCTACCCTTGCTATAAATAAACATGTTATCGCATGAATACCTTCACAAGGTGGCCATCCTCTCTGGCAAGCAAATATGTCAATAATCAGCTGTAACAGAGCTTATCACACTATTGGCTCCAGCATGCTTTGTGTGTGTGTTGGGGGGGGGGCAGTATTTGTCTTGGCATGAAAAAAATATATCTGAAGCATTATGCAAACTGCTGTATGTACACAGCTTGGAAAACAGACCATGACACATGCACAAGCTTTTAGACAATTGGTATCTTCTCCCATCTCTCAACTCCTGTGCTGCCCTGCTTACCCTTGTCCACTTTAGGCCATGTCATCTCTGCAGCCCTAGTGCATACCACCTACTTCTTCTGTGCAACCTTCTTTTCTGCTTGACTTTCAGCACTGAACTAGAATTTAATTGATTTCCCAGAGGATAGGACCCAGAAGGCTTTGCAAAATACCCCTGATTGACTTAAGGACTCAATCTGGTGATTTGTATTTGGGACTGATTCAGCTTGGGCCACTGTGGACCCAAATACAAACAGAAATTCAGAGTCTTTTAAAACTTCCTTTTTCACCTCGTAGGAACTCCCCCCCCCGCCCAGCTAAGTACATGAAGATTGTCAGCTGAGTCCCTTCCGAGTTGACAATGCTTGATAAATAGCATACAAATAAGACCCAAGGGTTAATATTGAAATTACTACTCAAATAAATAAATTAACAAGAAAAGTAAAAATAGGATTAGGCTAAATTGTTTAAATCAGTGGTTCCCAACTTTTATAATAGCCAAGTAATCTGTCACTCACTCACTCACTCACTCACTCACTCACTCACTCACTCACTCACTCACTCACACACACACACACACACACCATGTCTGCATTTTAATAAGATAAAGCCATCCCTTCTCAGAAAATAGAGGCTTCTTTCTTCCCCAAAGGGCTTGTTTCTCATAAATGCACATAGAAGCTAACTTCAATATTTCTGTCTGAAAGGTCAAGGAAGAAATTTGTTAACAAGGGCTATGAAACATATAAGGTGACCCGTGACTCTCAGAAAACACTTTGCAACCTCTTCGGAAACACTGATTTCAATGGAGAAGACAAATGGTTTAGAACAGTGGTTCTTAACCTTGGGTTACTCAGGTGTTTTTGGACTGCAACTCCCAGAAGCCTTCACCACCAGATGTGCTGGCTGGGGTTTCTGGGAATTGCAGTTCAAAAACACCTGAGTAACCCAAGGTTAAGAACCATTGGTTTAGAAGTGACAGAGACCCAGACTATTTAGAATACTAAAAGTGAAGACCAGCATCTTGAATTGGCTCCTGAAACAGACAGGCAGCTAGTAAAGGTGTTTCAAAATAAGTATCGTTCATTCATGTTGGAAGGGGGGAATGTTTGGCCCTCCTGATAGTGTCATACTCCAATTCTTGCTGGAGCTAGAGAGCTTGGTCAATATTTATTTTATTTTATTTTATTTGTCTAATTTATAAGCAGTCTTTTTCCCCAAAAGAGGGCTCAAGGTAGCTCACAAAGTTAAAAGAGTAAAAATTAAAACACAATAAACAGGACATTTTTTTAAAACCCTGTCATAATCAAATATGCGAAGTGATTAAAAGCATTCACTTTAAAAACAAAGTAACAGCCTGAAAAGCTAAAATCAGCACCCAGGGAATCACTTTAAAAGTTACTTTTAATGTTGAAAGTTAGAACCCTGCCTGAAAAGATGGGTCTTCAGCTGTCGGCGGAAGGATGAAAAGGAAGAGGCCAACCTAATCTCCTGACGGAGAGCATGCCACAGTCTGGGAGCGACCACAGAGACAGCCCTCCCCGTATCCCAATCAGAGGTACCTGTGATAGCAATGGGACTGAGAAGACGGTCTCCTTTGTGGATTTTAAGAGCCAAGAAGGTTCATATGGGGAGATACGGTCTTTCAGATAGCTTGGACCCAAGCCGTATAGTAGCCAAGAATTACAGGAGGCATAGTCCAACAGTGTCCGAAACAGCACAGCTTCTCCAATCCTGACCCTTGTTTCCAGAGCACATCTACTACAAATCACTGTACAGTAGTACCATTTCTGTTTGCCACCCGTATGCTTCTGATAATATGAGTCCTGGCAGATTAAATTATTCAAACTCTGTAAACAGAGACATATTTGCATGATTTATTCAGAGAATGGGTTCTGGAGGGCCCTGTCATGCAATCTGCATGTCTGGAGGCAGTAAATATGCACCAGTTTCAGAACAAAGCTACTTAGATGCTGCTAACTCATCTGACAAGTGAGTGAAACAAAAACAAGATTTAATAAATAAATAAAAATGAAGGCCAGGAACCCTGGTGTCCATACATTCCTTCCAGTTGTAGAAGAAAGTGTTGCTTAAAAGATAGTCAATTGGGAACCAGGAGGTGACTTGAACAGCTGTGCTCCACTTTGCAGATCCCTTAAGGGCAAAATAATAGCAATAAAATAAAATAAATCTCTTACGTTAATGAAAAATGTAACCTTCCACCTGGTTCCTTTAATTTCCATTGGCTCTTTTTTTTCCAGAAGCAAAGCTTTCACTCAAATTAAGACTAAAAGTATAACATTTGCTCTGCTCCTCTCATTAAAGAACAGCAGGACACACATGCAGAGACTCACTGAATTGCTTGGTGCTCCAGCTTGTCTCACAGTCAAGTAATGGCCACAATCCTCACAATCCAAGTTGCCACAGCTTTACACAGAGCAGACAAAACTTCACCATTGCTAGTTTTCCCCATGCTTTTTGGCATACTTTAGTTTTCAAAAGCAGCTAGATATAACCCTATCCATGGATATTGTTGCCCATTTCTTCAGAGTCACACCCATATCAAAGGATGTTGTGGCATCCTAAAGACTTAAGAGGGTGCTCATGGACCTTGGTGGGAGGGTACCTCCTGCCCTGTTGTTCTCAAGCTGTCTGTCTTGAGTAATAAGTATTATACACCTTTGTAGTAGGCAATTTACAAAATATATGAAGGAATGTGAGGCTCAATAGAAGAAAAGAGTTGTCCATCTTTGCTTTATAAATGTGCACAAGCTATTAACCGTGTATACTTATATATTTTAGTATTTCTCCTGAGCAAATCCCAGTCCAGACATAGATATCTGCATGACTTCAAATCTGCAAAAAGCAGTTCTTAGCTATTTTTCCCATGAAGGGATGGAACTGCCATCCTTTTAACTGGTCTGAAGTTGGGTCCTTATCCATGCCAGGCACATGCAGCAGTGAGATTACCTCTTGCCCTCCCCACAAACATGAACCACTTATGACACCAAGGAAATTTGTCAGGGTCAGGAACAGCATATTATACAGCCGGATTAGGCAGTTAAGTTATGGAGACAATTTTTTAAAAAGTCCACTGCTTCAACATGGAAGATGAACTAGGCCCTTCCACTTGCAACCGTTGGAAAATTCTGATACAAAACAAAATGATATGATTACTGCACCAGAAATATCTAGTGGTGCAGGAAGTAGAATTATGGTGTTTGACAGCAAGGCCAAATTTGGTACCCTACAGACCATGAATGTAGCTGGCTGGATAGCTGAATGAGTTGGAATGTTGTTGTTGTTGTTGTTGTTGTTGTTGTTGTTGTTGTTGTTGTTGTCGTCGTCGTCGTCGTCGTCGTCGTCGTCGTCGTCGTTGTTGTTGTTGTTGTTGTTGTTGTTGTCATTGTTATGTGCCATCAAGTTGCCTCTTGAATGAGTCCTGTTGTTAACAGCCCTCTTTGCCTCTTGCAACCTCAAGGCCATGACGTCCTGTACTAGACTTCCTCTCTTCCTGTTGCCTTCAGCATTTCGTAGTATTATTGCCTTTTCTAGCATATCCTGCCTTCATGATGTGTCCAAAGAAAGACAGCTTCAGTTTCATCATTTTTGCTTCTGGAGATTATTGAGCATGATTTGATCGGGGACCCATTGTTTCTGCATGGTGTCTGCAAAGCTGTGTACGTCTTGGGTAAGTTGTGCAGTCCTACAAAAGCACCAGGAAAGGATAGTAAACCACTTTTGAATATTTTAACCTAGGAAACTCTAGAAGGCCCACCAGAAGTCAAAATTAATTTGGTGGCACCTAAGTATTTATTACAATAAATATACAGCTAGATTGTGGTGTTGGTTTATTTTCAATTTTGTTTAATTTGTACATTTGGTGAATGGATCATCTGTACTGACAGACAATCCAAAAATCTAGATAATCAGCACATTGTAATCAATATATTTCATTCTCTTGTGCTGGGAATTCCTTAATTTTATGGAGCCGTTTTTGCTGCACACCGAATGTTGACCTTTGTGAAGCGTCACAGAGGAGTATAGACAATGTGATCACTGACTTACACTGTCTATGAGTGTTTCCCTGTCATTGAGATATGAATGTTGTACGCATCTCCACCTGCAAAAAAGAGAGACGTCACAACCTTTGTCTCATCTTCTACTAATACCTTCTTTGTGCCTTTGTGTCTTGCACAAGTAAAGAGACAAAGCATGAAAAAGAACTATTAGGCATGCTTGCAAATCAGGGAAGAGTTCTGCTCCCCCACCAGCACCACCTCTCTGCTAGCATCCTCTCTGAAATCCGCATGTCACAGCAGAGGGCTCAGCCCTGAGTTATTGCCAAGAGCAACATTTCCCTCCAGACTGTGGGAAGGAAAGCAACCATATTAGAAAATTTATCGAGTATTTCGTTAGATCAATATAAGGCATGATTTAGGAATCTCTGCCCAGGCTCTTTAAATCTATTTAATCAAACCAATTAATAAAAAAATTGCAGAAAGTTGAAGTGTCTCCTCTAAGGTGCATCATAAATATACTCCCTTTACTTAGGCTTTTGATCGTAGCCAGGTAATTAACGGCTTTAGTTAAGTTCAAGTCATTCCCTCATGCTTGCTCCTGGTCATAAAATGCCCAGGGCTACATGTAGCTCATGGATTTATGATGTTTTTCTTGCAGCAAAAGCTTCTCTCATTCCTTCTTCTTTTCTTTAACTTTATGTATCCATTGCTTTTGTAGCTGTCTTGTCAGCCACAATGGCTGACAGGCTTTGTGTTCAATGCAAGATTGACTTTCCGGTTTAGCAATAAGCACCCACCCCATCTCTTTTTTAGACAATACCTAACACCCATTGCTTTCTCTTCCATCCCCATAAATATCAATGAAAGGATGTGAGATGCTTTCCCAGAATGCTCTAGTAGTGGAACCATAGTACAAACCGGGCTTGGCCAAGTGTTGTTAATCAGTGGGGGGGGGGGGGACATCCTCACATCAAAGAGAGTGAACTCAATGGATCATTCTCTACCTTCCTGACCCAGAAGCAAAGGGGAAGAAATGGTATTCCCCAAGAGACCACAAAGGTTTGTAAGTCTTCAGATGTAGTATTTCCAGCCTGACAAGAAAACAAACATGGACATTGCCAGCCCATCAAGGGGAGGTTGTGGGGCTGGGAGAGTTAAATGTGTTTCAGGCTAGGGACAGACAGGAAGAGCAAGAGAGAGCATTCCTTCCCAGAGTATTTAAAGTCAAGATAGCAGTTTTATCGCATTTTGCAATCAAGGAAATCCAGGCTTAGAGAGAGGCAAGGCAGATGAATAGTTTCCCTCCAAACTCTTGTAATATATATCAATATGTGTAGAATGTTGGCCATAACTCTTGGTATTCAGTGCAACAAAATAAATAATAGAGAACAGCAGGAACTGGTTAGTTTGTAGGAATGAGTGAACTGAAACTGAAAATGTTAACAATGAGGAGGCCCCTCTCTCTGCTTCCAATAAAGAGTCAATACTGTTTTACTGGAAGAGAGGTGGAAAAATGAGAATTTAAAGCTAATTTGATTCATTGTTCATCAAGCTGACATCACAGATGGCTGGACTAAGACAATTCTCACCAACTGAGTATGAGGCTTATTTTGCCCCAAGATACAGATGTAAATAACAGGAGATAATGAACTGTTTTCAGGCAAAAAGAATGATTAGAGCTATTTTTATATACAGTCAAAGAAGCAAGGCTTTTGTTGTTGTTGTTGTTTTTTAAAAAAACTCTTATGATATAACATCAGATGTGTGACTTTTCTAGTGTGATGATGAAAGATTGGTGGCCCAGAAAAATGTTGGTTTCTGTGATTCATGGCACCAAGAATCTGTTATTTGAGAGGCCTACTATTCTATCTTGATCCACAGGCTATCAGAATAGACGGATCTAATTAGATAAATGGAAGATAAAGCCTTATCATGGACTTCATTCATTAATTAAACTATTTCTATCATGCCTTATATCTGAACGTCTTGGAGGCATGATACAATTGATAAGGCAGCTGTTATGATAATTAAAAATAATATTTTAAAACTGTCTACATAATCAAACATTCAACATAATCAAAATGATATCCTCCGTCCATCACATAAAATTAAGGCCTCATGTTTGCTGAGGGCGAAAGGAAGGGCCTTCCTGGTGGTTGCTCCCAGGCTATAGAACTTCTTTCTGAGGGAAGCTAGGCTTCTCATTTTCATCCTGCCATAAGGCAAATACATGTCCATTTAGAAATGCTTTAACCACTTACTGACTGGTGAGGAAGGGCCCTTTAATGGTGGGTGTTGTTCTGTTTGTTGTTGCTTTTAAATGGCCTTTAACCTGTTTTAATGTACAGGGGGTGGGTTTTTGTGATGTCACAGAAATGGAGTAGTCCAAAGGGACCACCTGATTGTGGAAACAGGCAAGAGGGTGTAAAATCAATGAATAAGTTCAGAGTCCAAGTGAAAAATGGCTAGCCAGGTAATCTGGCCATTCTGAGGCAGGGAGAAAAATATTTTCTGGCAGTCAGTCAGTCAGGCCGCAGAATGCACTTGTCAGATACATAGCACTTGCTGCAATTCCAGCTAGGGCTTGCATGCTGTGTGACTGTACCCAACTCCATAATACATGGGCAATTTTTCTAGCCCTTACATTGTGGGAGGCGCCCTGCTTTCTCGTGCTGTTATTATGGGAACCATTTTTTTCAGGCTCTGTGCTTCCGGCACTAGGGCAATAAGAGGATGAGTCACAATGGAGGCAGTGCCAAGGGCCTGCTTCAGGCTAGCTGCGTGATTTCCCAAAGAGTTGATAAGTATTATAAGTGGCCAGATCTGTATAAAGGCTGCACTGAATTTGGTCATGGTGTTGATGCCCTTTTTCTTTTCTTTTTTTTCCAAATGTCACCACCTGGTTCTGGTTACTGAATGCATGAGAGGACTTTAAGAAATGCTGTACATTTATATATATGGATAGGAAAGGCCATTTCACGAATCTGTTGGATGGTGGGACAATGAGGGTGGAAGACCACAGGGCATGGCAATGGAAATAAATAAGGAATACTCCAACCGGGAGGGGGTGGAGTAAGAAATGGGTTGCCCGAGATGTTTTGCAATACACAACAATGCCCACTTTGAGGCAGGAAATCTTGGGAAACTCCCTGATCCAGTAAGCTAAGGCAGTTTCAGCTTCTCAGTGTACACTACACACAGGGATCAGATTCAATCTGAAGCTCCCCTGCAAATAAGCAATATATTCATGGCAAGCAAACCAAGAAAAAAAATTACACCAGGTTGTTCTTGTGTGTTATGTGAAGCACTGAATAGAGGGCATAAAGTAAACTCAGTGTTTGTCCTTGGCACAGATCTTGGTGCTTGATCTGTCTTTCCAAGTTCTTTACCAATGTATTCGCGAAGGCTTTCACGGCCGGGATCTGATTCGGGCTCTTTGGCCGTGTTCTGAAGATTGTTCTTCCTAACATTTCGCCAGTCTCTGTGGCCAGAGTGCTGTCCTTTGAAGATGCTGGCCACAGAGAGTGGCGAAACGTTAGGAAGAACAACCTTCAGAACACGGCCAAAGAGCCTGAAAAACCCACAACAACCATTCTTTACCAATAATAATAAAGATATACCATCAGGTCTGAGTCTGGGTGACCCTTTCCAGGGCATAGTAGTCAGAAAAGGTTGTACACTCCTTTCTTCTGGGGGCACTCTGGGATTGTACAGCTTCCACAAGACTCCACAGGCTGGCTCATCTCCTACAAGACACAGAGTGGAATCAAACTCTTGATCTTTGCTGCTCTAACTGTTAGCTAGCCAATTCCTTTAAGGATTACTTAAATATTAGTTAGAACTAAAAAAAGTCATCCGTGGTGATTTTCTGAATTTCACCATGCCAAGAATCCTCACTGATACTTCCCACAAAACCAAGACCATGATTTCATTTTCCCTTTTTTACCCTGCAGGTTTTACACCTACTTTTCTGTACAAGAAAATACAAGCTTCTGTGAATGCCCTTTCTGGTTGATCCTACACAAGATTTCTGCGCAGGATTTGTAACGATCCTACACAGCTTCTTGTTTCTTCTGCCCTTTCCAACGAATCCTAAGAAGGAACAAAGCCATTCTGTATAGGAATGACAATACCTTTGTGCTGTTTGGCATTTTTTGCAGAAAAAAAAATACCACAAGAGATCCTTTGATGAGATCCTTTCCCTTGAGGTTTCTTAGAATTAAAACTAACAAACAAACAAACAAACACTCACATAGAGAAGCCTCAATGTGAAGGGAAAAAAAAGAAATTTTTCTTGGTTTCTCTTCAATATAAGACATTGCAAGATTCACTTTCCAACTGAAAACTTTCAAGCACCTAAGCAAACATATAAGCACCAAATATTAATCTTACTTACTGCAACCTAAAATCTCAGTACAATATTTTTCTCAATTTGGTCTAAACATTTGGTATAATTTCATTATCTTTCACCTGCAAACATCAGGTTTAAATATATGTGTGAGTCTGATGGCAATTTTTAGAGTATATATTTTAATTGCATTTTAATTATTTTGCCTTTTTATTGTACTTTAAATGTTGTAAGCCGCCCAGAGACCTTTGGGTAGTGTGGGCGGCATATAAGTTAAATAAATAAATAAATAAATAAATAAATAAATAAATAAATAAATAAATAAATAAATAAATAAAATAAAATAAAATAAAATAAAATAAAATTAAATTAAATTAAATTAAATTAAATTAAATTAAATTAAATTAAATTAAATTAAATTAAAATAAATAAATAAATAAATAAATAAATAAATAAATAAATAAATAAATAAATAAATAAATAAATAAATAAATAAATAAATAAATAAATAAATAAATAAATGATCTCCCGCTGTCTTCAGGCAATCAAAAGACTTCCGTACTACTGAGGTATTTCAACTAACTGCAGCATATTCCTGCATTAAAACTGGTGTTGAATCTTGATAAAACAGCGGATAGACAAATAACTCATGAAATATTTACCCATAAACCCAGTAATATCTGAATTGAACTATGAAACATCTAGCCAAAATTGGCAGCTGTGGCCAGGTTGTCATCCCTATCATATAAACTGAGATAGTAGAAAAATCTGTTAGTTTCTATACTCTGATCTAAGCCCCAGATGTGCTTTCATCTCTTTCCATATCCAGGAACAGGTAGCTCTTGTTCTACATTTATTGTTATAGGCCCATGGCTAGGCTGAACGTTAGGACACCATTCAATAAACATCACCCACAAAGGCATTCACATTGCCAGTAAAAATGCCTTGCAACATGAACGCCTGGCAAGCGGTGACAGCTCAGCTCTATAGCATTAAAGCCTTGGAAGAGACCTTTATTCTGCTTTTCTTGAATAGCCACTAGTAAATCTGAGGTTTTTTAGTGGGTTACATTCCAAAGGGAAGCCTGTCACCTTCCTTCTGTTCTGACCAGCAGATGATGATGATGATGATGATGATGATGATGATGATGATGATGATGATGATGATGATGATGATATTCCTCCATAGCAGGATGTGTGGTGATATGTTCAGTGCTGATGTCTGAGCTCAACTCTGGCTTCCTCTTGCCCAGCTCATCGTGGAGACCTCGAAACATTGCCCCTTACAAAATCCTCCACTACAATCTATGCCCAGCAACAGGGACAGAGGAGAAGAGCCTTCTGAAAGCAAGGCAACAAATCCATAGCTTTTAAATTATACATAGCTCTTCTCCCACAATTAGTTTCTAATTCAGAAAGACTGCAGACACTGCGACTCCTATATAATAATCCATGAGATCGGATTCACATTTGAACTGACAGACTTTGAAGAACAACATAAAGGGAATGTAAGGAAATCGCCAGTCTTTAACCTTCATCAATACACACTAAGAGAGGATTCCTTTTCCTATTCATCTTTTATTGGCATTTTCCTCAGAAACCATTCACACATTTTTTTCACAATGAGATGGCATAATGATGCCAACTCATGCTGAACTTGACCGTTTTTGTTATGTTGGGTTTTTCTTCACAGTGAGCTGACAGGGTAGAACAATGAGTTGTTCTACTGAGGTTCCTGCAAGCAGAGCCAACTTGTGTGACCCTGGGCAAGTTGCATAGTCCCAGGATGCCCTCAGAAGAAGAGAATAGTAAATCCTGTCTACCTTGAAAGCCGTGAAGAGGGTTGCCTTAAATCAGAGTTAACGTGACTGCATGCACTTTTTACTATTTTCTTCACAATAATTCTGTGCTTACTCAGTGGAAGATTACACTGGCCATTTGCCCCATTACCTATGTCACACTGAACACTGACTAATTCAAATTCAACCCTAGTGACTACACAATGTAAAGATCAATGTGAGGAAGCTCGCTGTGGAATCATCTTTTCTGAGTAGGAGAAATACATGTGTGTTTGTGTGTCTGTTCAACTGGCATCATTTTTGCCTGCTTTCTGTCAGTGCGCAAAGGGATGCTCCAAATGGTATCAGTTCCCCTCACCCAAGTCTACAAACCATATCTTTAAAAAAAAAAAGTTTAAAATTAGTGCAGGAACAGAGTTTTTCTAGAGCACATAGAAGAGCAATTTTAAAAGAGAAAGAAGAGAACATAACACCTTGTTGAGGCAGCTTCTGCTGTTAGAACAAAGTGCCACCTGAGCTCTCTGCCTCTGCCCCTGTCCTGCAGATCTGGACAGCTACCACTACCATGGTTTCCACAGATGATAATCACAGCAAACAGTATTTGCCACTGTGTGTCGCACCCTCAGACTGATACATCAAAAAGGAAAGATGTATCAAGTCTTTTTTTTTCCTTTTCTTTCTTTTTTTGTTTTTTGTTAATAGAAGTCAATTAATAATTTTCTGGCTTGGTTGGCAGTGTGTTGGAAAAATACGCCCCATCTGTCAAGAAGATGAAGACCTTGGAGAAGTTACTTTTTCTTTGGGCCAGAATTCGCCGGCTGTGCTTTCTGGAGTCGGCTGGGAGCTGTAATCCAAAGGAGCAATTTTTTTCCATCCTCTGCTTTGGTTCTGTGCTGGAGCCCATGCTCTGCCCACTGCAAGTACCAGGTTCAGTTCCAGCCATCTCACATTCAAAACGTCAGTGGGAAGTCCCTTCTTGGCTTGAGGCCATAGAGAGCCACTGCAGTTCAATGCAGACAACACTTAGCAAGGTCAACAAATACTCTGACCTAGGATAATGTCATTTCCAAAGCTTCTTACAAAAACATGGCATCATCAATCAATAGACCCCCATCAATCATTTAAAACCATGAGGATGGAGAACTATTCTAGCCCTGCTCCTCCATCATCCCATCTGTCACTCTTCTAAATGTGGAAGGCAATGGATCTGTAAAGAGTCAGTCTCTGCAATCTGCGTGTTGAGGGGTGGGTCACTTGAGTTAGGATCATGGATAATCAAGGGCCACATATAGGTAGAGGATGAGTAGCTTGATCTTGTCCAACCTCCAACAGGAGGAAAAGGAGAAGAAGAGTCTATTGCCAAGGTGCCATTGCCAAGATCACCATGTCATGTTTTATGCCACTTGCCTTCAGACAGTTTGAGACTGAGCCTTGAGGAGGATCTTTGGAGAAGGCTTTAATATGCAGGTAGGCTGTTGTGAAAGCAGGCAATCCATCTTGCATTCAGTCTCAAGTTGCACAAAAAGTTGAGAGTAAGTGCTAACACATAGAATCGTGGCCAGGAAGAGACTGAGAACCAGTAGAGCTAAGTGCACAAGAGGTCTGGCAAATGCTAGTTTTTCACATTATACATATTTGTAGTTAATATATTGATGGCATATGTACTGTATTTTTAAAGTTTTCCTTCAGATTATTCAGAAACAACATCTATAACTCATAAAAAAAGGGCAACTGTATAAATTATTTTGAATTTCCAGACATGCTTAATTCCCAAGGCAATGTTTCAATACTTATTATTTCATTTTCGTCCACTTCCCCATCAACCACCATTCAATGTGACCTCCTGTAATGCATTGTTTTATCTGCCGTAACATATTTTATCAATACAACGTGTAATCATTATTCTTAAGAACTGGGTTAGCGCTTTATTTCTGTAGAAAGGCATCAGCTCTGTCCTAATTAGCTGGTGTTGCAGGGAATGATTTTTGCAATCTGATTGTGTATGGAAGGATATTCTAGACTGAACAGAACAGAGTAGATGACTATTGCACTTTCTGATTTATCTCTGAATTTTCAACAAGGGCCTGTATCGAAGGTGCACACTGCATATTTCAATAGTTATTTGTAGCAATAACTCAGTTGTTTGAGTAATTGCACCACAATTTCAGATTTAACTGTGCAATCCTATATATGTCTTTTCAAATGTGGAATCCCATTAATTCAGTAGGGCTTACTGCCAGTTGGGTGGTTACAGAATTGCAGTTTAAGTTTATTTATTCATAGCATTTTATATGTCATCTTTCTGCCAAGAGGCCAAAGGCAGTTTATAGTTTTCTATATTAAAGCAAATTAATCAATATTATAGAAGATGAAGAAACAGAGTTGTCTTGGGATGCTGGTGTTTTCTCTGGGAGGTAGCCATCACTGTTGACCTGGACCCTCCAGACCCACTGTTCTCAAATAACTTTGAAGAGAGTTGCAACTCCCAGAAGCCTTCACCACCACCTCTGCTGGCCAGGATTTCTGGGAGCTGACGTCCAAAAACATCTGGAGGCCCAAAGTTGGGGACCACTGTTTTAAGGCATGTTTCACTACTGAGAAGATGGTATGAAGAATCTAAACCGTAGGATTAATTCCTTTAATTGCTTGAATTGTAGACAATCTATTTATATTTAGTTATTCATGTTATAAAGAATGTGTACCTTTATTTTTAGTTATAGAAACAGTTACATCTTTTTCACGGGTATTTAAAAAAAATCTTAACTGAAAATTTTGGGGATTGTTATAAAGCTGTTGAGCCCTAGTCAACAGTCATGGCAGAATTCAGTTACAGTTTCTTGTGGGCATAACACTCTACTCAATCTTCAGCTTGTAGGTGTAGGAAAGAGAGACCATATCCCCAAAAGCAATGTATTGTCCATGTGTGCAAGGTAATATTCACAAAAACCCTTGCACAAATGCCACAGAAAGAAACTCCGCATACCCCTTACTGAAGCATACATAGTAAAAATGAGGATTCTGCTCAAAATGAATACTTGCACCATCTAATAATGCTTTGGCATCAGAGTTAGAAAAAAAAGCATATTAGAGGCAGTCTCTTTTATGCACACATCCCTTGATCATGGCATACAATATTATTTTAGAGTCTGATTATTGTTTCTAACACTGCTAGAACTGGAGCATTCACCTCATAGTCACTTGAAATAGCCACGGATGTGGCATGGAATCAAAAGCTTTCCATCACTGAAAATGTTTTATCAAGATATCATGTTCTCTCTGTTCTGTATTCTTAAAGATTGCACCACAAATAGCAAATTTAAAGTGTTCCAATTTAGATATAATTATTTCATTACTTTGAAGCCATGGTTTATTCCCTGGGCGATTGTGAATATTTTATACATAACAAGATATCATTGAAGTTGAGAATTGGCCAGCAGATTATTCACATTTGGTCTACATGGGCTGCATGATTTGCAGAGCATGCCTTTGACACCTTGACAACTCCCATCCCCAACACAATTGACACCACAACATGCTGGACTTTGTAAACTCTTTGGGACCAGCAAGTGGGAGTGAAAGACATTAACAGATTTTTACGTGTACTTTCAAAATGTTTCCACCACTTACTCTTGCGTTTTAGTCTTTCTAGGGGCTTTCCAATTCCCAACCTTTTATTCTGTATCATTGATTTCTATATCATTCATAATATTACTCCTAGCAGTGGCTGTGAGGAGAAGCCATGCACTTCACTAGGTATAATCAGTCCAGACCAGATTTCCCACTAATAAATTCCAGTTTCCTTTCTTTCTTTTTACACCTTCTCAGCAGCATGTCACCAAACTGTCTGTAGAACTGCACTTCATTACCATGGGTCAAAATCTCACTGGGATTTTCCATTGGCATACTCCAAATGGCAAAATTTTTAGAGGCAAGTTGCCTGAATCATTGCAGACATTTTTAGTTGCATACTGAGTTGTACAAACCATACGCAATCCAGGAAAATGTGGGCTGGTTTACCATGATCTGGAAGCTTTTTGTGGTTGAACATTCAGCAGTACACCTTCACCATCATAAGAGGTTCTACAATCTACAGTTCTATCACTTTATCTTTTTATTTTATACAGCATGTAATCAGGAACTGATAATTTTGTTTGACTTGTTTCCCATTATTAAAATGAAATTCAAGATGTCTTCTCAACTTCTCAACGTAAGTGAAAAAGTAGCCTGCAGATCTCAGTATATGTGGGGTGGAAATGCTGAACAGTCCCTTTTGGATCATTATAAAGCTATACACCATTTTTGTCTGTATACACACTTATATAAATATAAATGCAAATAAAAACATATGTAACTTGGTATTACAAAGAGATGGCGTACATAAAATTATCCGCATGTCATAAATATTGATTACTGACCTGGTACACAATAAATCAAAGGACTGGATTCATTAAATCAAAGATTTATGCTGGTAAAAGAGAAACAATGCAATTCATCAATTCCCTATTACAGCCAATGATTAATTAGGTTCTAACTAACTTTGATAGTTCAGACAGTGGGTTCTTAGGGCTCAGTCAGAATAGTGGGGAATGGTTTCTTCTTTTTTGTGCTCTTCCTAATAGTCAGGCTAGCCCTGAGAGTATTTGCCAGGTACAACAGTCTCATAAACATCCAGTCAAGCCTTCAATATTTACCTGTCCTTTAAATGTTTTCAAATGTACATTTAAATATTTACAGTCATAATTAGAATAAAAAATACCCCAATTAAGCTTGTTTTCTCCTAAATCAAGACATAACAGTAAAACCACATAGGCGATAGCTGTGTGTTCTCCAGTGAGACACTTACAGTCAGTAAAAATGTTGAACTGAAAAATGTTGTTGAACTGTCCCCACCCCCAATTCCTTTTATTTTATTTTATTGGAAAGCTTAATCTCTCACATTGCCTTACCATTGTTTGTAGTCCCATTTAGGAAAAATGAAGAAGCCACTTCAGGTGCTTGATTTCTGATGTCAGAAAGGACCAACAAGTGGTTAGTCTTTATTTATTATTTATTCCTGGGAGAAGAAGTATGTGTGGGATGTGTCAGGCACCAAAATCACCTCGAGTCTTATTATGCACTTTACAAATGGTAAACCACTTCTCGGTATTTATTCTGGAAAATCCTGAAAAAGGGTCACTGTAAGTCAGAATTTACTTGACGACACATAATGATGATGAGTAGGTTACTTGAGGAAAGACATTTGGTTCTCCACCTTGAGAAGAAAATATCTGGTACTGGGCTGATTCCTGTGTTTTAATTTGAAGGGATCCTCAGAAAGAGTCATATAACATTCTCATCCTACTGAGCACAAATACTGTATTCTATTAATTTTGTTTTAGCCACAAGAAGCCTAGATGTGGTTAGATGAGAAGAGGCTCTTCAGGATCATGAAGTACTGTAAGACAACAAGCTAACCACTTCATCACAGAAACCAGGAGCGCTAATTAGCAGGCCATCTATCCCTCAGTATGGCTATTAATGTCTTTATGGAGAACTTTGCCCAGCAGAAATTTAGTGACATTTGATTCCTGTGCACATGCTTCTCACTTAATTACTGCAACCCGTTGGTTGCAAATGATAACTTCAGTCTAATGCAGGTTGTTCTGCACTCTGTTGACATGTTGATGTACACTTTATTTAGATAACACAGTTTGAACTAACTGGAGCTCATATAATGGGGAAATGACTTACGACAGAGATAGTTAAGCTTCACACACAGGGGAACACATTTGTACTAGAGGCTGCTTAGAAGAAATGACTGACTGACAATGTCTGGTATAACAGAATTCAGGAAAGGGATATATATATATCCAGGGCTCACCTCATATTTTATTTGTATGATAATGGGAAGTATGTTTGGCATGGTACACTTTTATGCATACTTGTAAGGTAACTGTATTGCACTTTAAACCTAGCAGGAAAATTAACCAAGCTGATGAGGGTTGAAAGGATATGCTTGATATACTCCTACAAAGATACCCACCCTGCCTGACAGTTTTTCCAGAGGAATTCGTACAGCTGTTGTATCTGCAGATATTTGGGAAGAAACATCTCCTAAACTTGCAGATGTTGTGCAATATCCTAAAGCAGGAGGCTCCAAGCACATTCATCTTTGTATGACTCAACACCACCACTTTATCAGCATCGATGTCAAGGCAAGGGATAACATTTGCATTTGCATTTATATCTCTAGTGCTTACATTTGGGTTGAATTATGTAGAGCAGAGCTTGGGGTGGGGGCTGATGGGAGTTATGGTCCAACACCGGTGGAAGGCAAAAAAGGGTGAGGAAGGCTGATTTCACACAGTGAAGTATGAATACTATTCCTCACTTCCCCATGGGCCATTCTAGCTTTGAAATTTTATGTAATATTACTTTTCCCTGAAAAAAGGCACTCAAAGTAGCTAACAGCACTAAACTATTGGTTTAAACATTTAAAAAAAACCATATTTCTTAACCACAACAATAAAAAGCAGAGTTGGAATTATTTGTTTTAAAAATTCCAAACAGTTTGCTTCAAGACAAGTTGTAGCCCATCTGATTATATTTGTATCCTAATAGTTTAAATTATTTGTACATGAGAAAAAGTACACCATCTTTGAATTCTATGGTTTTACCTATCAGGACATAATGAAAATCTTCAGTTCCTTAGCAGGTCTGAAAATTCAGTAAACACACCTTCAGACGAACAACAACACATAACATATTACACCATGCCATGGTTTATTTAACAAAAATAAATCAAAATGGAGAAGCCATGTGTGAAAAATGAATTACACTTTACGATTCAATACTATGTAGAACCACCTTCAGCAGCAATAACTTGAAGTAATTGTTTTCTATATGACTATCAGTCTCTAACATTGTTAGGGAGGAATTCTGGCCCATTCTTCTTCCCAACATTGCTTCAGTTCATTGTGGCTTGTGGGCATTTGTTTATGCACAGCTCTCTTAAGGTCTAACCACATCATTTCAAACAGGCTGAAGTCTGGACTTTGACTGGGCCATTGCAACACTTTAATTCTTTTCTTTTTTTTTCAGCCATTCTGTTGCAGATTTGCTGGTGTGCTTGGAATTGATGTCCTGTTGTATGACCCAATTTCAGCCATGCTTTAGCTGTTGAACAAATAGCCTCACATTTGACTCCAGAATAGTTTAGCATGCATAGGAGTTCATGGTTGACTCAGTGACGGCAAGGTGCCCAGGTCCTGTGGCTGCAAAACAAGCCCAAATAAACACCCCTCCACCACTATGATTGACAGTTGGTATGAGGTGTCTGTGGTGGTATGCTGAATTTGGTTTTCACCAAATGTGGTACTGTGCATTTTGGCCAAAATTTCCACTTTGGTCTTGTCTGTCCAAAGGACATTGTTCCAGAATTCTTGTGGTTTGTCCATATGCAACTTTGCAAACCTAAGCCACGCTGACATGTTATTTTTTTCAGAGAAGAGGATTTCTCCTGGCAACCCTTTCAAACAAATAATGTGTGTTCTGTGTTTTTTCTAATTGTACTGTCATGAACCTTATCATTTAACATGCCAACGGAGGCCTGTAGAATCAGGGTTTTTTAAATAGTTTTTCAGAGCATCTCAGGGTCTGATCTTGAGGTGAATTTGCTTGGATGTCTGCTCCTGGGAAGATTAGCAACTGTCTTGAATGCTTTCCACTTGTGAATAATCTTCCTCACTGTGGAATGATGGACTTTAAAAGACCAATTAAAAGTCCCAAATCAGAAACTGATGGGCAGCAGCAGTTGCTTCTCCGTGACCATTGCTGTTGTGTTTCCTCCTTGTCATTGTTTTAACAAACACCTGAATACTCCAGATCAGCAAACTAATAAAACATTGGCTTTTTAGAGGTGGTCACTCATGCTGATGATCAGTTTCCTCAAGGGCATTTGGCTAGCAGGACCTGGCTGCTACTTCACCTCTTAATTCCTATGGAAGCAGTAAGGGTGAACTTAGTTTTTCACATATGGCTTCTCCGTTTTGGCTTTAATTTTGTAAAATAAATTTTGACATTATGTAATATGTCATGTGTTGTTGTTCCTCTGAGGTTGTATTTACTTAATTTTCAGACCTGCTAAGGACCAGATGGTTTTTATTATGTCCTGATATGTAAAACCACAGAATTCAAAGAGGGTGTACTTTCTTTTTCACATGACTGTATTTGTATTTGTCTGAACAGTAGGGGAAAAATATGAAAATGGGGAAAATAAAGGGCTTTGATGCAGGATGGGGTGATAAACTCAGTAACATCAATTACTGCTTGGCCTCCTTTCTCCTTGCCAAGCTCCTGCATCTCCATGAATCCATCCTGCACTAGCCAGGCCCAGTTGTCAGTCACTCCTGGATCCCCTGAAATGAAAGATGTTGTTCTGAATTTTTAACCTCCAAAACAGTGAAGCAAAATTCAGAAAGCCCTGACTCAATTGAGCACTGCTTCAAGTCTTTCTCACTTTACTTGAAATTTGATCCAAAACTGTCCAATATATCTCCCTTCCCTGACTCCTATGGAAAAATGAGGCCAATTAAAAAGTCCCAAATCATATACAGCTTTGCAGATAAGAAACACCACTTTAAACTCTGCCCAGAAATAGACCAGTCACCAGTGAACGCCCTGGTGCCAGCACCCCTCAACCACCTGAATTAGCTGAGGTTTTTGAACTAGTTTCAGAAACAATCTCATGTAAATTGTGAGTCTTTGCATTTAGGATATAGCATGTGGTCTAAAAGCCAAAACAATAATGAAGTTGCAAACTAACACAGAATGTTCTAAAGATGGCAACATTTTGGTCTGTGAGTGGGAGGGGGGTAATGGTTTAATGAGGTTCAAGGCTTATGCCTTCAGAGTGACTACCATGTCGAATTCTTCTGACAAAAAGGTGATATTGTAACTGAACGAATTAGGCACATAAATTGAATTAAGCTTCTTTTCAAAAAATCTAAGTCTCTCCGAACTCTCAGCTTAGGGGTACAAGAGGATGTGTTATTGTGGTTATCAGCTACAAATCCAGAAGCCTTTCATTTCCCTAATCCATAAGGATCAACTGTCCATCTGCAGCTAGATTACCTTGTGTCAGCCAGCTAATGTGAACGACGAGAGAATCTTATTACAGATAGAAGAATACAAATTGCCTTTGTAGCTGCACAATATCTGTCCAGAATAAGTCTGTTGCGGGTTTTTCACATGGCAGTGAATCCAGCGCACTAAAGGAAAGGAAAATAGTGCTGCCGATGTGGAATTATCCTAGTAACTCAGACCAGAAAGAAATCCTAATACATTCAGGACAATCTCGCATAGACTTGTATTCCAACCTTTTTTCTGTTATATTCCGTAAATAGGATTGTTCAACCAGTCAGTATGAAATGCTGGACAAACACAGCCAGTTTGGACCAATTCAAATCAGATTTGTCCAAATTGGTTCTGGATAGCTCTGAATTAGTGACATGCACAGGACTGCCAACCAAATCTGTACCTGAGTAGGAATGCACAGATCAGTCCTCAGTCCACCCACTGCCATTTTGGAAAGCTTCCTTCTCAACCCTTTGGTGTGCCTGTGTCAGTATTTGTGTGCTTCATGATCTCTGGGAAGAAACCCATTCCCAGAAATGGGGAAATGCAAATAGCAAGACCAACTGTGCAACTGTACCAGGCTCCAGAGTTGGGAGGGATTGTGGAGGAGGGGGTGCTGAAGTACAGAGAGCCCTCTGTTTTATTTCCCACTCTTTTATCCAGGTGCCAGAGAGACACTCTGACCTCATTAACAGAGCAGTTTCCTAAGGAAGCCATAGAGAAAGGAGCAAGAGAAGGGCTATGAGCATAGACCACTATCTTTGTTAAAGGAATACTGAAGAGAACCTGCACATCCTTCAAACCATCTGGAATTTTACCCTCACCTTCTTTCTTTTATTAGCCCTGCCTCCTGTCATCCATCAGCACAGAAAGTAGGTTTACATAAGAAAACATGTTTCTTTCTGTTGAGAGAGAAAGATGGAAGCAACCTTCCAGACCTAGCTCTACACTTTCTATCTTTTCTCTCTCCCCCATTTTCCTCTTTCTCATAGCCAGACTAAATAGGAAAACTGATCATGGGGTTTCACTTCATCTTGTGGGTGAACAGCAGCTTTCTGTCTTCTACGGTCATGACAAAATATTTCTGTTTTGGAACATTTCCTTGTCAATGTAAAGAGGGCACTCATCCCTAGAGTGAATCAGTTTTGGACACTAAAAGAAAGCCAGAGCATGTGTCTCAAAACATTGTAAACTATATGAGAAAAACACCTAGGTGGAGAGGACAATTAGGATTTGCTGATTGATAGCTCTAACTTGCAGACTTGGACAAGAATCCCACTAGCACTTTCTAATCACAGTGCCTGCCATGAGAGATTGAATAAAGTCACTCATGGTACATTTTCAGTTCTGTCACACATTTGTTTTGTTTTTTGTTATTTAGCATTTAGTTCCAGATAGTTAAAAAAGCTGCAGTATTTTGCTGTTGATTGTTATTTTTGACTATCTTTATTCGTCCATGCCTCTTCACTTCCAAACCTTTTGTCTTCAGAATTGGAATAATCTAATTCTTTGGATTAGTAATCTGTTTGTTGTTGTTCTGTGGCATCAAGTTTCCTCTGACCCTCCATGATATTATGGATGAGTGACCTCCAATCAGCCCTTGAAAACTCAAGGCCATGGCTTTTATTGAATCAATTCATCTGATCAAAATTTTGGAAAAAAATAATCATTTTGAGATGTGATGTTAGGTTTGAATTTATTCCTCTGGTGTCAGTTATGTCTTCATTCATTTGGCCTATCAGTATCTGTCCTCAAACCTCTAATCCAATTTGCTAATCCTTTCCAAAACCACTCTTACTCTTCCTTACACCATATATTTGTTACTTAATTAAGCACAGCTCTATTGGTCTTAGTGTTTTAGTGCTCTTTCTAGCCAGTGACACTCTCTTCCTCTCTTTATACAGTACAGTGGTGCCCCGCATTACGATGACCCCGCATGATAATGAAATCGCTTGACAACAACTTTTTGCGATTGCTATAGCAATTGCAAAACAATGGTTCCTATGGGGGTTTTTTGCTTTACATCGATTAGGTCCCTGGTTCGCAAACCGTTTGTTCGCAAAATGATGATTTTTCCAGCTCTGCAAAATGGCTTCCCTTCGCAAAATGGCTTCCCTCCTTCACAAAATGCTGTTTTCTGGACATAAGCTTCGGAAAACAGAGTTTTTAAACAGCTGATTGGCGGTTCTCTATGGGCAGTCTTCACTGAACAATGAGGTATTTCCCCACTGGAATGCATTAACCGGTTTTAATGCATTACAATTGTTTTTTTTTTCACATGATGACGATTTCGCTGTACAGTGATTTTGACAGAACAGATTATCGTCATCATGCGGGGCACCACTGTACTTCCTATGGAAATCAACAGTAGGTGTGAAGACTGGGAATTTTCCATCTGCCAAATTGCACGCTAGAACAGGGTCACAACAAGTGTTCGGGTCCTGAAACCCTGTGTGTCATAAGGTGTATAAAATGGAAAATTAAATTGTCCACTGCCAGCCTAAGGTCAGGCAGGGATCAGTGACGGAGTGCCCAGTGCAACGGCTGACTCACCTGTTGAAGGCGTCTTCAAGCTGGGGTCCGCAACTGCTTCGGATCCAATAGGCCATGGCGCTTGGCTGCCTTCTGCTTATCCGACCCTCGCAAGCTCCAGATTAATGGGCTGCCGAGCAATGAGGCGTTCTCGACATTGACCCTTCGGCCAAAGTAAGTCAGGAGATATTATTATCCCCCTAGAGCTACCCAGCAACTAACCCAGCTTTGATCGCATAGTTGCGATCCCCCCTTTCACAGCACTACCCCCCCCGCAAAAAGAAATTTAGGTAATCTTAACGAAATCAATTAATATAAATTAATTCACAAAAGTGGTTATGGGGAATTGCAAATGTGGCTGAGTAAATCAAATAAAATTATTAATCAGACCATGGAGGTAGCCGATGCTACCTCTCGACACTCCCAAGCAATGTCTTCACAGGCCTCCAAACGATGACACAGTTTGCAACAGCGCAGCTAGCGGAGCTCTCTCCTTCACTGGTGCCAGAAAAGGGAGAGGGTGGGGAGAGGGGAGAATGTCCCTTAAATAATCTGACTAAGAGTCTCACATCATCCGGGGAGGGAGGCAAAGGCGAGCCACGCTGCGGCTCGATCATATGTTCTCAAAAGTCAATGAAGTTCAGGTTTACTTGCCACAGCAAGCTTCAATATATGTCTGAATTTCAGGAAATGACTTTTTGTCCATTGTGGGTAGCTACTGACTGGGACAGAGATTCACCCCAAAATGTGTAGGTGAGATGCCCCCCCCCAAAAGCTACCCCGGAGTCAATGTGATCTCATGCAACTGGGGGGGAAAAAGAAGGCACAATCCAATTCACCCTGCCAAGGTTCTTAAAGCACAATATTCCTAATGACCTCAACATCTTCACTCCTCCCAAAGAGCATAAGCGAAACATATACAGGAGATATGTTTAGAGGTTAGAACAGCCTTTAGAGGAAAACTGTGTTGTAAATTATCACAAAATTTAATATTACTTTTTGCACAATAATAACATGTCAAGTAATGCAAAGATATATTTGAAATACCTGAATAACAGTCCAATATTTTTCCCTTTAAAATATGAAAATGTATGTCAAGAAAAAGAAGAAAGAATGTAATGTAGCTGCATCTTGTATCCATTGATGGGATGATTTACATAGATAGCATTTAACATGCTATCATCATTATCCTATCAGTCTTCTGTCTAACGCAGATGTCTTGAGACAGAGTTTTTAATGTTCTGAAAAGAAGGGGGGTTCCAAAGCAAAATTGTGGGAAATAAGAGTATTGAAAATCAGAGATGGGAACAGCTGAATTTCAAATAGGGTGTGATTTATTTTTTAAAAAAATACATGTCTCCCTTAAATCAAAGAATGAATAGATATACCAAACGTTAAGGATATTGTATATGCATCCATAAGAAAAGGGAATAAATAATGTTAATCGTAGGTACTGTGTCAGCTTTTGGTAGCTTCTCTTAAGTAGGCTGAGACAATATAAGTAACAAAAACACAATTTGGTTTCATAAAGTTTATATGCCATTTCCACAGCATACATGATCCAAGGATCCATGGTCAGAATTCACATGGCTTTTTCCAAAAAATGTTTCTGGGCCTTGGTTAGAATTGGTGCCATGTCACAGAAGAAAAGGCTTGCAGAGCTTAGGCTGAAGAATTCCAGGATATACAGTCCAAAAAGTCCAGGCTCTGGTAGGTTACAATTCTTTATCCCCATGATTTGAATAGCAATGCATTCACTGCACATCTGTAAACTTGTTTATATCTTATGGTATTTCATTTTCCCTTGCTCTCTATTGAGAACTGCTGGCTTTAGTAGCATATGCAGCCATGCAGAGTGCAGCTCTCGAGGGAGGGGGAGCACATTCTGCAAGGGTTCTGTTGGGGGCCAGCGTAGCCATCCAATTTCAGGAAATGGATGGCTCATTGGGTGGGAGTTTCTGGCTACAGTGTTAGGGAATCCATATCTCCACTGTACCTCTCAGGGCATTTGAGGTTGATGCACCTAACATAAGGACCACTAGCACAAAATAAGAGAAGTGTCTCCAAATCAGAAGTAGCATATCACTGGTGATTTCATCCTCTCCCTGATAAGATGACTGTCCCACTTATGCAACTTTTATCTAGCTGAAGATAGTTTATGCAACATCAAACTAAATAAGGTTAATGTTGCTTTTGCAAGTGATCTACATAATCCCAAACCGTGGATATATTTGATATTACAGAAGATTTTCTTATATGGTTTGCTCTACTGGATATGTGATCTCAGCTTTCCTCAGCCAGGTTCCCGACAGATGCATTAATGATAGATTCCAGTTCCCATCATTGTTAATGCTGATTCAGGCAATGGAGGGTGTAGACTAACACATGGGAAGGAGAGCACCCATTTGGGGTAGGCTGTCTCTCGTACAGCAAAATCTTCAATAAAATGATAAAGTAAGGTTCCTTTAACCAATGAATTAACAATTTTGTCTCACTTTTAGATTAGGGACTTATTTCAATGGAGGAAAGCATGCCTCTTTGAAATGTAAACCTGCAAAAATTGGACTAGATTGTGCACTTCATTATGTTTTCGAAAGTCTTTATAAACTAATTCATAATGTGCTTGCTATGGTACAAGTCTAGCATAATATATTTCCATGAAAGTTATCTGCTATGCACTTTTAAAATTATTTTTATATTTTTGGTTTTGTGCATGATACCAGTACAGTGGTGCCTCACTTAGCGACATTAATCCGTTCTGGAAAAAATGTTACTAAGCGATAACATTGCTAAGCGAAATTAAAAAACCCATAGAAATGCATTTTTGTTTCTGATCATGGGGCATTCTTGGCAAAGATACTGGAGTGGAATTGCCGGTTCCTACCCCAGGTGGATTGCGTTTAGTCAGAACTCTCCACTATGACCTGTCCGTCTTGGGTAGCCCTGCATGGCATAGCCCATAGCTTCTCTGAGTTACTCAAGCCCCCTCGCCACGACAAGGCAGCAATCCATGAAGGGGGACAAGATGGACATGATAAAAGACAAAAATGGAAGGGACCTCACAGAAGCAGAAGACATCAAGAAGAGGTGGCAAGAATACACAGAGGAATTATATCAGAAAGTTTTGGATATCCCGGACAACCCAGACAATATAGTTGCTGACCTAGAGCCAGACATCCTGGAGAGTGAGGTCAAGTGGGCCTTACAAAGCCTGGCTAACAACAAGGCCAGTGGAGGTGATGGCATTCCAGTTGAACTATTTAAAATCTTAAAGGATGATGCAGTTAAGGTGCTATATTCAATATGCCAACAAGTGTGGAAAACTCAACAGTGGCCAGAGGACTGGAAAAAATCAGTCTACATCCCAATACCAAAGAAGGGCAGTGCCAAAGAATGCTCCAACTACCGGACAATTGCACTCATCTCACACGCCAGCAAGGTTATGCTCAAAATCATACAAGGTAGGCTTCAGCAGTATGTGGACTGAAAACTCCCAGAAGTACAAGTGGGATTCCGAAGGGGCAGAGGAACTCGAGACGAAATTGCCAACATGCACTGGATTATGGAGAAAGCCAGAGAGATCCAGAAAAACATCTACTTCTGCTTCATTGACTATGCAAAAGCCTTTGACTGTGTGAACCACAGCAAACTATGGCAAGTCCTAAAAGAAATGGGCGTGCCTGACCACCTTATCTATCTCCTGAGAAACCTATATGTGGGACAGGAAGCAACAGTTAGAACTGGATATGGAACAACGGATTGGTTCAAAATTGGGAAAGGAGTACGACAAGGCTGTATACTGTCACCCTGCTTATTTAACTTATATGCAGAATACATCATGCGGAAGGCTGGACTGGAGGAATCCCAAACTGGAATTAAGATTGCAGGAAGAAATATCAACAACCTCCGATATGCAGATGATACCACTCTGATGGCAGAAAGTGAGGAGGAACTAAAGAACCTTGTAATGAGGGTGAAAGACGAGAGTGCAAAAAACGGCCTGAAACTCAACATCAAAAAAACTAAGATCATGGCCACTGGTCCCATCACCTCCTGGGAAATAGAAGGGGAAGATATGGAGGCAGTGACAGATTTTACTTTCTTGGGCTCCATCATCACTGCAGATGGAGATAGCAGCCCCGAAATTAAAAGACGCCTGCTTCTTGGGAGGAAAGCAATGACAAACCTTGACAGCATCTTAAAAAGCAGAGACATCACCTTGCCAACAAAAGTCTGAATAGTCAAAGCTATGGTTTTTCCTGTAGTGTTGTATGGAAGTGAGAGCTGGACCATAAAGAAAGCTGACCGCCGAAGAATTGATGCCTTTGAATTGTGGTGCTGGAGGAGTCTCTTGAGAGTTCCCTGGACTGCAAAGAGAACAAACCTATCAATTCTAAAGGAAATCAACCCCGAGTGCTCATTGGAAGGACAGATCCTGAAGCTGAGGCTCCAGTACTTTGGCCATCTCATGAGAAGAGAAGACTCCTTGGAAAAGACTTTGATGTTGGGAAAGTGTGAAGGCAAGAGGAGAAGGGGACGACCGAGGATGAGATGGTTGGACAGTGTCATCGAATCAACCAACATGAATTTGACACAACTCCGGGAGGCGGTGGAAGATAGGAGGGCCTGGCGTGCTCTGGTCCATGGGGTCACGAAAATTCGGACACGACTAAACGACTGAACAAAAACAAAATGCATTAAAACGCAATTAATGCGTTCCTATGGGCTTAAAAACTCACCTTAAAGCAAAAATCCTCCATAGTGCCACCATTTTCGCTGCCTCTTAAGCAAGGAAAAACAGCGTGTGGCCATTTTGTTTTCCCGGCAGCCATTTTGAAAGCACCAATCAGCTGTTTAAAAAGGGTCACTTTGCCATGATCGCTTCCCCGCGATCATCGCAAAGCGAAAAAAATCCATAGGGACCATCACAAAGCGATCACTTTTGCGATCGCAAAAAGTTAGTCACTAAGCGGTTTAGTCACTCAACGGAGCGATCGCTAAGCGAGGCACCACTGTACATATCTTGGCAATATGGAGCATGTGTTTCTTTCTGCTCAGTGCATCATAATACAGTGTCTCACAGGCTGATCCTTTTCTGATTGGCTATCTTGAGATATGTTTTGTTCATATCAATCAACGTCTGAGCAAAGGTGATGGGCAGGTTTAGTCAGGCAGAACACACATGTGTGGAAAATATAAATTAACTTGTGCCCTCTATTGGTTTGGATAACAAAAATAATAAAGTTAATAGGAAAAAGGCCAAAGCTCATTCTGCATTTGAGAATTATGAATTTAGCAAGATTCAGCTTACAAACTGACTAATTTTAAGTCTCAACAACATCAGTAGTTAAAAGCAAGGCAAAGCCAACCCTCTCATTAGGCAAATTCAGTGTGAAATTATAAGGAGAAAGCATCTGTCGATAGAAGTTGAAATCTGTTAGTGTTGTAAAAGTGTAATTCAGGCATTTGCAAACAAAGTATGTGTTTATCTCCTGGTAAGAAATCACAACACAAAGCAATGTAACTTGCAACTTTGTGGAAACTATGATAATCACATGTCTTCAGCACTTAAAGAAGTGAGAGGTTTTGCCCTCAGACAGGAGATGCTAAGAATGCAACGGGAAGGGATGAAATGGTGGAGGTCACAGTCTCTGTGTTCCAGGTGGAGTGCCTGCCATACCCTCTGTTCCTCTGCTGTTCTCAGGTGTAGCAGCAAAAACGGTGCCATCACAATTGAAGTGAGATTCTTCTGTACTTAAAGTGCCATTTTGGGGGTAAAACATTGTCTTTCATTGTAAACCCTTACAAATCTTGGGCTCTGGACCATGAAGCAAGAGAAATAATCTGCCAAATGGTGGTTCACAGAAATCATAATAGCTAATGGCAGCAGCAACATATCAGGTTTTTTTATGATCCTATCTAATCCTTCTGGTTTTCTACTGAAGCAGGATCATGGTATTCAGTGCCTTTGAAACATCAAGCCCCCCGACTTTTCCATCCTGCAACTTTCTAGCTCTCCCTCTCTGTACTTTCTTAAAAGCGGAACCAACAGATGACATTCAAATGGCAGAATCTTGTGACAGAAATGACAGCTTCAAAAAAAATGAAATGCTATGAGACTGACAAGTATTTCTACAGACTGCTGTGACAGATTATAGTGGAGCATTCCTGGAGAACAATGATCAGTTTTCTAAGGTAGTAAAATTTGCTTCTGAAGGGTGATTGGAAGGGTTAAGTGTGAAATATATCCAGTGATGCAAGTTTCAGCTTTAAAAAGCACAAAGATAGCTATGAACGCCTATTATTGGAAGCCGCCTAGAGTGGTCTGGTAGTCCAGATAGGCGGGGTATAAATGAAATAAATAATAATAATAATAATATTTCTATAACTCTTAGAAAAGTCCACCACATACCTGACTTCCTGAGGCTTTTCTTTCTTTCTTTGTACCAGAAGCACCTCAATTAATAAAGATATGAAATAATTTTCTCTCAGTGACTGGCAACATCATGAACAGCATTTGAGTTGCTAGCATCAAGTCTTCCATAGCGCATGCTGAGGGGCATAGAGCACACTGACATACATGTGAAATCTCCTGTTCTTCTCTGCACTCAGAAAAGACTGTTGATACAATAAAAACCATCCTAGTTTCTTGGGTTCATTTTGATTCTGCCAACTATGATCTACAGCCTATTAAGTGACTCCCAAGTAACCAGTTGTCCATATGACCAAGGGTTAGACTGTTTTGGGGTTCCCTCTGTTTTAGAAAGTGGGTGGTTCTTTCTTCCCATATTATACTCCTTGCATTCTCTACTGTTCCTTCAAGATATTCTGGGGAAAAAAACTTTTAATCTAGTAGGGGTGGCATGGTAGCCAAAGAGTTGATGTGCATTTGATATACACTTCTCTATTCAACAATGCTGAAGTTAGGTGCACCAGACCCCTGTGTAGTTCAAAATCCGTGCACAATTCTTATGCCCCCCAAAATGTAACTACAAAGTAGATACAGTTGATTCACACACATACGCACAGACATAAAAACCTTCCCCAACCTGTGTCAGCCTCTTGGCATGCCCCAGCAACAGAGCCACCATGCCCACCATCAGACTGGGGCCACCATGCCCAAAACAACAAGGGCCTTGTTAAGACTGAGACCCACCTTTCCCAGGCCACTTCTTGGAGATGAACAGCAGCATACTATTTATTGAACATTTGATTGTTTATTTGTTTGTTTGTTTGTTTATGGGGGCAAAAATCTGTGTATAACCAAAACTATGCTGTTTGAACCTGTGCAATTCAAGGGAAAGTGTTGATGCTTTGAGACTTTCATCTCCTTCTCTGTTCATCACTGGGTGCAGTGCCTGCCAGATAATTTGTTTTATCAATAGGGATCCCTGAGATCCAGTAATGGTTACTATACAGCTTTCATAGGTTGAAATTCTGTTGCTTAGGGAAGAAAGTTGTAACCCGAGTAGGCCCATTTAATCAATAGAATGTTCAGAGGAGTTAACTCACCAGATTCCCAGAATTGAGCCACTACAGTCTCACTGCTTAAAATGCCATTGTTGTGAATGGATCATATGACCACGATACACTCTGAATTGTGAAAATGCATTTCCCTATATCCCCGACCACTTATCATGCTACCTGTGAGTGGTGGGAGTTTGAATCCAGGGCACTACATATCCCCCATTCCTCATTTATAGACTCTATTCTTGTTGATATATTTCTCTTCCTTAATTAGGAAATTTATATTGTTCTGTCCACGGACAAATGTATCTGGTGCCTTATTGCATGTGCTGAGCCACAAAATTGCTGACCATTTTGTGACATGTTATAAAACCACAGTAAGTACAAACATGGTGAGGAATAAAACTGCTGGATCATTTTGTATTTGCTCCATAGCTTATGCAATGATTGTTTTTTGTTATTTGGAATCCATTTTTACTAGTGAACTTAGGGTCATTAGTCAGCCCTAGAAACCTAAGTGGGGCAGCGAGTAACCTTCTTACTAATGATACCAGAAAGTTAATGAAAATATGGTGTCTTTCTGATTGGAAGAAGGGCTGGAAATTAGACTAGAAGTGAAGCCAGCAATAATAAATAATAATCATATTCCATCAAGTCATTTCTGACCTTTTCAAAGTTTCCCAGGTAAAGAATACAATATTCAGAAGAGGCTTACCATTCCTTTCTTCTCCGAGATTGTGCAGCTTGCCCAAGGCTATACAGGTTGGCTGTACTTGTAGAAGGCACAGTCGAGAATCAAACTCACAGCCAGATACTTAAACTACTGAGCTAAGCCAGCAAGCATAACAGTTAATTTTAAAAAGTAGAAATTAGAAAGAAGAGGCCCACCTCTAAACATACAGCAATGTTTGATACAAGCCCAATATTCCTGCCGCCCTGTTAATGCAATCTTATCTGGGATGGGAACTCGTGTGAACCTCTTTTTCATGTTTGGAGGGGTGTCATTACTTACCCCGCCATTGTTCCACCTGTTGGTTTCTGTCATGATCCCTTCTTGATTTCACACCTCCTTAATTTCTTCCACCCTGGATTTAGAAAAAAAAATAAGTAAATGAATTCTTTCCACTCTACGCAGTAACCTTTGATTTCTGCTTAATGCTGGTAGAGATTTGAAGTAAACCAACGCTGACATGGATTATGTTTACGGTAATAATGGCTTATCTTTGATGCCCCACCTCAAGCTACCTTTAGTCTGCCTATTCCTGTTTGTCTCGTTATTGAAGAGACTTTCTATGTGTTTATGTGTAAACATTTGCTTGCCTCTGTGTGTATGGCATATGCGAGAATATTTGTGTGTATATACTGTACCCACTTTCCCCTATGGCTCCACCTACCTTTGGTTGCTGTGTTCTCTACCTCAACAATCTCAGTAGCCCTTAGCCCTTGCTCGTTTTTGGTCTCTTCTAGGTTCAGTAATTCTGGTTCTGCCATGCTATTTCAAGGACAACCTAAGCTTCCAAAAGCCATATGGCTTAATTAGAACTTATATTCAAAAGCAGTTTCAAGGCTTTCAAGCTCTTGTATGTGTCAAGAAGAGGACAGTATCAACTTGAGAAAATTTCCAGGTCATTGGAAGCCATTTTGACAAAGAGTTGCGGAAGTTAAATTCTTATTTATATTGTTTTCTCAGATCTATATGGAGGAACATGCTGAAATCTGTGACTGGTCTGGTTATATCTGTTGTTTCTTGAAGATAATAAAAATTCTGGGTCCTGAACTCGATTTCCTATCAGGCTGCCTGGCTGAGACCTTCCTCTTCCAAAACTCCCATTAGTTTGAGGTGATGTAGAAGGAACTCAAAAAGCAAAAATGGAGGTTTAAGTTCCTGGATCGGAAAGGGTGTTGGCTTTGAGGTTCTCAGTTAGAATTTAAAAGCTTGCATTGCAGGAGGTCTGAAACTTTGATTCCAGATAGAATGGCTTCCTGTGGTAAAGGTCAGATCTGGGTGATTGGAAGTTTAACCACAAGGTTTTCATGGCATCAGGACCACCGTATGAATACAGTGCTGTACAAGATGCCACTGGCTATGCTGCGTGTGGAATTTAGGGAGTTGCAGTCCAGAAAATAACACATTCAGCATCTGGGCAGCCCTGACAGAAGTTGGCTACAGATGAGTCATGGGAGTTAAACTAGGTGCCTTGGTACATTTTCATCAGACGTGTTGTTGTTTAGTCGTTAAGTCATGTCCTTCTCTTTGTGACCCCATGGACCAGAGCATGCCAGGCCCTCCTGTTTTCCACTGCCTCCCATAGCTGGGTCAAATTCACATTGGTAGCTTCGATGACACTGTCCAACCATCTTGTTCTCTGGCGTCCTGTTCTCCTCTTGCCTTCACACTTTCCTAACATCAGGGTCTTTTCAAGGGTGTTTTCTCTTCTCATGAGATGGCCAAAGTATTGGAGCCTCAGCTTCAGGATCTGTCCTTCCAGTGAGCACGTAGAAACTATCTGATTTCAGCAGATAGTGGCTGAAATCTCATTGTTTGGCATAGTAACTTGTGCTAAATCAGGCCCACTAAATTAGTGAACATTCGGTGAGTCAGCTCCTCCATATGTTCCACTGATTCATATAGGCCCATTGTAGTTTTAACTCACTGTGCTAAAGTAAGTCACAACTGGAGTTGGCCTTTATGAATCAAAGGCACTTATGGAGGAGATCTTATCAAATCTCCACTAATTCAAAAGTCCTACTCTAGTGCAGCTTACTACACTAAGCAATAGGATTTTGGCCACTGTCTCCATTCATGTTGGGGGTTATCTGTACCAGAAGAACAGGAAACAGATTTCCCTGGCAGCCAAAACAGAACTGGAAATCCTGCTGAGTTTGAGGGCATTCTCCTGAACTATGTTGATGATCCTTTCAGGGATTAGTGCAATGCTTTTCCTGAGCCAGCCGTCAGAAATGCGGAATGAAATTTATGTTTCTGGTAGCTAACATTTTCAGCCTTGAAGCTCCAGCCTGTCTCTTTAAATGTATTATGAATATTATCTGTAATGTATCAAAGTGTCTTCTGCAGGATGGTATAAACTTCAGCAGTACTTATGGCCATAAAGTGTATTCCCCAGGTTTTATTTATATGCACATTAGCTGAATAGGATTGGATCTTTAGCCAGCCCTAGGAATCAGAATAATTTATATGTATCAATAAAGTTCTCTAGCCAGTTGCTAGGTGCAGGGAGAGGCGCAGTAGCTCTATTTAAACCATTAGCCTCTAGATAAATTGAAAATAATTCTCTATTTAGAGGGCAAGATGTAAGACAGTTGGCAGCAGGGGTTCAAGCACAGCAAGGTTATGCTAAAGAGACTTTTAAAATTTCATTTGCTATACCTATGGGACTGAAGACATAAAAATTTAACTTTATTCTTCTGGTATTAAACACAGTCCTAAGGGGAAGGGGAAGGCATGGTGATTTCTAAACTTTCTCCAGCACAGAACTGGAAGGCAGTTCACACACATCTAGTTAGAGCTTCAAAAAGTGTTCTGCACTGTGTGATCCCAGGCATGTGCTAATGACCTGCTGTAGCCATTTGATCTAGGGAAAGTGGTTCTGGAAGCTCAAACCTGTCCTCGGCTGTGACCATGGCATCATATGGGCTTATAGATATAGATGGCTGTCATCTGCTAGGGGATATCTGGACCATTTCTTGTGATCTACCTGGTTTCTCTTGGTTGCTGGGGTACTATAGGTAGGTAGCTTATCTGATCTGGTTGGTAATTTTAGGGGCACTTTGAAGAACTTGTCTTCTCTTTCAGTCCTCAAGCAACAGTTATGGCAGGAGATCTAAATTAGCTAATGTAATGTGATGTATGTGGGGCTACTTTTGAAGACTGCTTCGATCCTACCATTTTTTTTTTTTGTAAGAAAGGAGTTTGTAGAAAATAGCACACCGTTGGAGGGATTTGCATTTGGTTATTGCCTTTTTAGCATAGAGAAAAATGTAAAGTGTCCTGCCAGTTTCACCCTGTCCAAAAAGACAAAGAACAAACAGCGAGCTTTCAGTGATAAATCACCTTCTTCAAGGTTGTGCATCAAGTTCTTGTAGGTAGTTCTAAACTTATATGCCATTATAAATGTCCCCAAATCCACGTGGTTGATGATGTTGTGGCCAGGCTTGCTTCTTAGATGGAGACGGTGCAGTATGCAAGTTTGTTTCAGGTTCTACTTTAAATAGCATTTTGGAATTTATGGCTCATCTCTTAAAATGGAGGACAGTCAGGCAAGAATGTCTTTTTGGCTCCGGGCGAAAGAATTCCCAGGACCATGGCCTGCCTCTAACAGAGTTGGGATTAGGAATTTAGTTAAACCACAGAAAAGTCAATTTAAGCCAAATTAAAGCCAAATGAATAGTTTTACCTGGTGGATGTTTTCTTTAGCATGCAGTACTGCTTGTTTGGTGTCAAGAGGCCTGGAGTACATGCTGGAGTAGTCCTCCAACAGGTCACTGCTTTTCTTAGATTGTAATGCCTTAAGATGGTATAAAGTTTGTGTGATTGCAAGCTGTGTGCAGATGTCAATAAGCCCATATGGTATTTTTAAAAGGAAATGCATCTGCTCGTCTACGGTCCTTTCAGTTCATGGCTCTGTTTATTGTGTAAAATCATACAATTAGATTGTCACCTTTCTGTGCTTGCTTTCAATTCTTTGTAGTCCCTCAGAAGCTGAAATAGAGATGAGTGTGCTGAAATTGCTTTGCACTCTTTCTCTAACATATACAGGAACCTCTTGTGCTGCGAAAAAAGAAACAAGCAAGCCAAGATGGAATTTTGTCTAATAAATTCATCTAACCTGAAACTGAATCGGCAACACAGCCAAAAGGGAGAGCAGTCATTTCTAAGTAAACATGCAAGGCAGCTGATGTAACCAGAGGCTTTCCCCTTTCCCTCCCCACCCTTGCCCCAAGAGGGGGAAAAACGTTGAACAAATAATGAGGAAATGGTGTGCATTAGCATGCTTGCCTTAAAGAAAACTTCCCCAGCAGAGTTCCACTTGCTACTACAGCACTTTGAACATCTCCACTGCTCTTATGCCTCAGCCAAATTAAATCTGTTTTTATTCTGTATCCGTATTCTTCCGTGCTGTTCAGCATTTTCAGAAATATTTGAACGATATTATCTGCAATGTCTCTGGGCTTTGTTATGCTGCATGCATTGTAGTGTAACATTCCTGTGTGATGATTTGCTTGTTCCACCAGACTACTCACGGCTGAAGTAGCCACAGGCCTCAGGGATCTCTTAGCTGGTCAAAGGGCAAGATGTGGTAGAACAAGGAAGGGGGACACAGAACAGCCATCTTCTACCTTCACATACCAAGATTAAAGTATACAGCTGCATCCATCCAGCTGATGCTCCAAATGCAAATAAGTAGCCTCCTTCTCCACAGAAAGTGCCTTCTTGAACTGGGCTGGTGGGACGATGGGGCCTTAGCTTCTAACTGTAGAGATGGATGAGAGGCATGAATGCCAAGACTCTCAAAGAGAGTGTGGTGTTTCTTGTCTCACTATTTCCCACAATTCCTGACATGTTGTAGTGGTGATGGAGAGAGACCAATGGACAACATAATAAAATATTAGAAGAAAGAAGCACTGTAGGTTTAAGTGAACATGGAGTGGCTGAAGAGCAGCAACCAAATGAAGGAACTCAGGAATGCTTCCTAACATCTGTTTTAGCATTTTTATCTGTCGTAACTGCCTGTAATTCCCACACATTTCTTGTTGTGGTTTAAGCCATTCATGCTGGTGTGGGCCAGAATGAATAGCTGAAGATTTTGGGTGTGGGGGGCATGTATAGAAATGTAGGAAGCAAAGTGTTTCCATCTTAGTTGAGGTTTAGCTGATTTAAGGGAGAAATGGTATCAGGCAGACAGTGTTATATCTGATGGTCTTAGGATGGTGTACACTTAGTGAAACAATTGTAAAACTATTTTTTAAAAATCAGCCAAAATAACTGAGCTCACATTAATTGCAGCAGCAACTTGCTTCTAATTAATAAGGTGTTAGTCATACTTCCTGGTCACACACCCAGTTGTTTGACCAGGAATGCAGATGGCGTATCAGTTAACCACAATGTGACTTAACACATTTTAACATATGCATTTGTACATTAACAGTAAGACCCTGACCATAGAAATTAAACATCAAAATGTTACTTTTCCTATGAAAATTTCCAACAAGCGTAGCTTAATTGCTCATTAAAAGGGTTAGTATTTTTTAAAGTGTGCATTCAGTAATACTAAAAAGTCTAGTCATCCTAGCACTGTATCCCTGCCATGTGCAAAGTTGGCTGGCAATGCTACTGAGATATTTGCTCAGGAAAATGTGATCTGTTAATGTGATCTATATCATCCTTTGCCAACAATGCCCATCTGCACAAATGGGACAATCTCTGTGGAAAAGAATTAATAGACATAAATGAGACATCAGAAATAGTAATACATAAAAAGCTCTTTCAGATCACTTCAATCTACCAGGGTACTCATTGCAGGATATAAAAGCTGCAGTACTGGAGAAGAAGCATTACAGAACAAGAATCCAGAAAAAGATAGCTGAGGTAAAATATATATATAGGTATATGCTAGGTACCCATCTCAAAGGATTAAATAATAGTCAAGGGTTCTTAAGTGAAATGTTTCAAATGTGAAATGCTACAATAATTTTGTTATCTGGTATTATTTTCCATAGTTAGGATTCCGTCCCAACTAACCATTGTCGCTTTTTACAGAACAGACTTTCAAAGGTCAAGTCAAGGGTTCTTAACTCATTGCCAAATGTATAACGCATCAACAGTTATGTTGTATCTTCTTTTGTTATCTGTAGCCTGGGGTTCCTTTAGCTACTAAACATAGCCACTTTTTACAGAACAAAGTTTCAAAGGAAAAGAATTGAATATCAAACAGGGATCTTAAGTTAGTACCAGGCATGAAATACCACATTGAACCACACAATTTACAACTTGAGTCTACTAACTAACCATTGTCACTCTCTCTGGAGACCATCAATAAATTATGGCCATGTAGTCCTGCTCTTATGTCTGAGGAAAATAACTTCATCCACAAAATCTCAAATTAAAATATAGCTGTTAGTCTTTAAGATGCCACTACTTTTTTTTTAGGAAAACAGTGTAAATTAGAAGTACTTAAGAAAGATATATTAATGCCTTCTCTCATGCACCCCTTTGTATTGCATAAAAATTATCATTCAGATATGTGCTGATAGACCTAAACTGACAGCAATTTTTCTGAACATCTTTATGTCACTCGTGAAAAGCAGATACAAGTTGATTGTATTCTTGTTGGTGCATTTAGCAGTACATAGCCTAGGAAACCATTTTCCAAGATGATTTCTAGACTTCCTAATATGGCTCTATAATTTATAAAAGCAAGATCAATTATTCCATTCATGGATTTGTGCACAAACTCCCATCCATCCTCACAACAAGCACATGATCAATTAATTGATTTACCCATTGGCATGTTCATTACTCATATATTCCTTATATATTCCAAATCAATATTGATTTTTCCTGTTGGGATCCATCTTTTATTCCCTTGAGGTTCCTAACTTGAAGTCCACTGCACTATTTCTGTTGACTTTACCTTTCAAGCTAACAAACATCATAGAATTTAGATGTTGCCAACATATTTTTAGGCTTGTGAATTTCTGCGAAAGAATCTTGTCACACATGAAAAAAAAAGAAGGATGCTCAGGACACAGTAATGTGTTTCCACTGATGTGCATTGCTGATTTGTGTGATGTGCATCAGCTAAAGTGAATATTCCAAAGTTATTTATTTATTTGAAAGGTTTATATATCAACCTTTAGTCCAGTTTTTTTTTGGGGGGGGGAGTTTACAAGATCTCCTTCACCGAAACAACTTTTTTTCCCTCTTGAACACATTAATTTGCTTTATCATTAGGTAGTTTGTGCTTCAACAATTGGTATATCACTGCTATCTGTAGTTGTTAGATGTTGTCAAGTCAATGGAAGAGTGATCTCCAAAATGTCTTGACCCCAACAGCCCTACTGATTAGGGAGTCAATCCATCTCATATTTGATCTTCTTCTTTTCATGTTGCCTTCCATCTTTCCCAGTATTATTTTCTTTCCCAGAGAATCTCGCCTTCTCGTGATCTGTCCAAAGTGGGAGAGCCCCAGTTTTATCATTTTCACCTCCAGAGATTGTTCAGGCTTGCTTTGCGCTAGGATCCACTTATTCATCTTTCTGGGTATCTACAGAGCTCTCTTCCAGCGCTATATTTCAAACGAATATATTTTTTTTCACATCAACTTTCTTAACTGTCCAGTTTTCACATCCATACATGGTGACTGGGAATACAAAAGTGTGGATAATCATGGTCTTGGTCTCCAGTGAGACATCCTCGCACTTGGTTATCTTTTCTAACACCTTCATTTCTACCCTTCGGAGTCTCCGTCTTCTGATTCCTTGGCTGCCTGCCGTCTCCATTCAGAACCAAGGTATGCAAAATCTCTATCTACTTCATCCTTTTCCAATCAGGTACATTCCAGATGTGTCAAACTACAACTCATGGTCAGCTACCATGGCTATCCAAAGATGGAGAGAGTTTCCATCCTCCATACCTGTAGGTTAGAGTTGATTTGTTAGTGACTTGTTCCCTGAGATGGCAGGACCCAAACCTGAGAAAGGAAAGAGGGTTTCTGGATTGTCCCACAGCTGGCCCCTTGTAATGTCAGAAGGGCAGCTCTCTGTAGTGCCAATAGCACTGCACAGGTAGAGCTGGGAAGACGTTCTGTGTTACTTCTCGGTGAGTGACTTCTTGGCAGCCGGTCAGGTGCAAATGCATGCAGCCGTTTCATGTCACTGTCATCCCTATAGGGCTTCCTTTCTGCATGGCCTTTAAGCATGGGATTTTTGAAATTTGTAAATGACAGCCCCCCAGAAGCTGGGGTAATTCCTGCAGACCTCTGGGGGGCCGCAGTCAACAGATCCCAAAACCACCTTGCCTAATAGCCTTCCTTAAAGTATATATGACACCTAGGGAATTTTGGGGCATGTGAAAGGCTCACCACCAACTCTGAGGAGGTTTTTTCCCCTAAATCATGTCCTGCTGTTGTCTGGGGTTCCCTCCCTGCCTTGCTGTGGAAGTGAAACAAAGGCCACATACATACCTCTACCAACTTTCTCTTCTCGCTCACTTCTTATCTTCTAATGGGCTGACATTATCACATAGAACCACCTTTAGGCTGAGACAAGGGATCTTGAGTGCAGTGAATGCAGAGGGAGCCCAGGATTTAAAAGCCACCTGGCACCGAATTTTCAAACTTTTATTCTCTTCCATTGCTGCTTAACCTCAGATTTCTCTTCCCACTTGGGGCCATGGGAAAATATAGTATGCCCCGAGACTTCCACTGTAGGTACTGAGAGTTGGCAACCCTACTGGTAGAGGGCTTCAGGCTCCTATATTCTCTCTGGCCACAAGGACTCAGCCAGAAACTATTCCATTGCTGAAATACTTGAGATCCTTTAATCAGAGATGTTATAGGCTGGTTCAGGGCCTTCAGTCTTCAAAGTCAGTGTTCCATCATGAAGGTACAGGTCAACCCTTCACCATACTGCCCTCCTCTCTGTCTTTACACTTCTTGTATGGACAGGAGACTATAGACATCTTATCACGAGGGCACAAAATGTGCCCAAGGTTGCTATTTGTCCAAGAGCAATATAATGTATTTGAGTTTTCCATGTTTGACAATTTGGAAAGTTTTAAATACTGCTGTCACAGTTTCTGAACTGAAATCTAAAAAGGATTTTTTTTAATCAAAACAAATGTGCTATTATTTTTATTATGCTTAAAGTCTGGATTATGCCAGAGTTGTGAAGGCGTTTGTCTTGACACTGCTCTAGAAAACTATAGGGGTATTATTTCACTAAGCTATTTGTATCTGCATTAATCAGTGTATTTATTTTCTGCTGTTAAGCAAAGAAGAGGGTGAAATGGTGGAAGAACTAATTACATTTTTCTGTTTCTTTCACATTATGTCATGTTTTAAAATATTTACCTTGACTTTCAGTGACAGATAGTTGCCTTGTGAGTTTTTAAAGAAGTAAAAATGGGATGTAAATGTTTTAACCAGTGTATAAATATAAATCAAAGAAATTATTTAAACAGTTGGCAAAGATAACTTGGCCTAAATTCATAGTCCTCAAACTATCTCAGCTGCTTTGTCTTAATGAAAACAATTTCTGTGTGCAGAAAAACAGAAAGAAATACTTAGTGGACTTAGTGAAACTTTTTAAAAATGATCAGAGTAGTTTGTGAGGCTGATCAATTGCAGGGGTTTTTCTGAGTTTTTTTCCCCTTTACCCAAATTTGGTTATGCTGGCAGTTACATTCACAAGTGACAATTACTTTGACATTAATTTGATCGCTCAACAGCCCAAAAGTGATATAGAATCTCGTAGTCGTTGGCAGTTTGCATTGTGCCGCCCTGTCTACATGGCAACTGTCATCTTCCATTCAGTATAGTAAATGGTATAAAGGAGACAGTCTCCTTAAAAAGTTATAATTTCTTCCAAATGATTGAAGCCCATGGATATTTCACTCTCCCCTGCCCCCTCCCCTCCTTTCAAGATATAGCGCCGTGTAGAAGTATTGATGACAGGTCGTTTAACACCAGTTCTCAACTGAGATTAAGTAATTGTCAGACACATATCATTGGAGACTTAAGGACTGCTTTTGGAAATCATTCTGAACTGTTAAACAATGGGCAAACTTGTTCTTAGATTAGTGTTGATTCTTCTGTGTCCTGTGTCCACAGTTCTGTAACATCAAACGTACTTGAGTGAGAATGTACTGCACATTCAAATCAGCCACAGTTGATTTATATTGGCAAAGATATCTAGATTTTTTTTTAAAAGGCTATACTATTAGAGGCTGATTTAGCAAGGCAGAAAACATCCTAAGCTCCCATTGTTCTATCTTTGTATGGAAAATGTGACTATTTACATAGATTTAGTCAGAACAGATGGTAATGGAAGTTCTATTTCCTATTAGAACTTTAGCCAACATTGAATATTTCTACTTTTACGAATATTTCCAAAGTGAAAAAAGAGTGCATTGACTATCTTTCATTCTGTTTATATCTCACCTTTAACTATAACCAGTGATCAATAAGACAAAGGAAACCTTGTTGAAGAGGAGCAAAGTGATTCTGCAAGGGCCACACCAGGACAAAACTTGCTGAAGTCACTTTTTTTTTACTGCAACTACCATACTGGCTGGGGAATTCTAAGGTTTGTAGTAATTTCCCCCTAAATATTCCACATCAGGGCTGCAGGCAGCCATGTGTAAATAATGACTTTCAGTGTATGCTCTAAACCAGGGGTGTCCAACCTTTCACCTTCCCTGGGCCACATTAGAAGATGAAAATTTGGTTTGGGCCGCAGGGGGGGGGCAGCCCTAGCCATCCTCCACAGCCCCGCTCCAAGCGCGCTTATCGGCAGCTGCGATCTCAGACAGCAGAGGTTGCCAGCTTCAACTCCGGTGGCTTTATGGGGCCAGAAGGGGGTCCACCTATTGACGGTGATGCACAATGCAGTCACACAGCTCCCCTCCCCTCCCCTCCTGCTCCTTCCTTCCTTCCCTCTCCTCCCCCCCCCCCACCATTATGATGTGCCCCAGCCGCATTCCGGCCGCAAGTGCCAGCAGTGTAACTTGCCCTGCCTTCTGGTTTTCCCCCAGCCCCGTCGCCACTGACGCCGAGCCGCAAAGTCAGACCTCCCGCCCCCTGCACGTATTCCCCTCCCCACAGCTGCTTTGCGCACACGGGGGTTTGCATGAAGGGGTGAGGGAGCGCTCACGCCACTGACACGTGCGAGCACAAAGCAGCTGTGGCGAGGGGAGTGCGTGGGGAGGCGGGAGGTCTGTCTTCGCCGCCCGGTCGAGCTCAAGCCACGGACCGGTAATGGGCTGTGGACTGGGGGTTGACAACCTCTGCTATAAAGTGCATGTTCTTTCCTTTTCTGTCCATTCTAGAGCAGGTCCCAGGTTTAGGGTTTGTAGCTCTCAGGGCATAGGGGATTGCCATGTGTCTCTAAGTTTCAAGCAGGAAGACAAATTTGAGGTCATAGAGAACTGGAGATGATGTTTCATGAGAGAGATGTTTTCAAAACCTTCATACAAAAGAAGAGAGGGCCTTCTCTGTTGCTGCTCCCACATTCTGGAACTCCCTCCCACAGAAGGACAGGCTGGCCCACATCTTTGCTGTGCTTCTGAAAACAGATAGGAGACCTGTCTCTTCAGGCAGGCTTTCCCTTAGTGTCTAGCCATCTGAGAAGGGATTTTAAATAGAATGTATTTTCAAAATGTGTTTTTAGTATTAATTTTACTTACTGTTTTTAATATAATACACTATTTGTGCAACTCTTCTTTAATATTTGTATACTTATCGTTTTTAGCTTTTAAATACAGTGGGTCCTCGACTTATGAATGTCCCTATCTATGAACTTTTCGGCTGACGAATGGCTCCGTTCGGAAAAATTGGCATCGACTTGTGAACGGAGCCTCGACCTATGAACGAAAAAAGGCAGGGGGAAAGGGCGGGAAATTCAAATTGTCTTTTTAATTATGTAAGCTGTTTTAGGTCCTTTTTACGGGGAAAGGCAGGGTAAAAACCTAAATAAATAACATGAAATAAAATAAAACCATCTAAACCCATTCCACCTAGCACCACCAAAGTTCAGCATGAAGATCTCTCTCTGTATGGTTTTAAATAACATAGTGGCCCATCAGCTCTCTGCCCGGGTCTTTCCCATGGTTCCTGGTTTTTGGCATGTCCATATGGAACTTATTAAGCTATTTGGAACTTGAGTGTAGTGAGCCATGACTCATGAGTCTACCTGTTAAACAAGCCTTAGCAGCAGTGGCACAGACTTGGGGGGAGCTCCCCTCCTAATTTTTGCCTGCCTCATCTCTGTGACATCATGAGAGTCTACCATCTGGTCTCAAGTTTCAGCCCTAAAATCTCAGGGATACTGCTTACCGGGATATATCAGCCCCTTCCATCACAGTGTGCTTGAGAGACAGCCTCATGAGATTTCAAAGCATCTTCCATTGGCAGCATCATACCAGCAAACTGCCCTTATAAAACTGCATTCTCTGCAGCACAGACGGAATTCCTGCTCCACTAAAGGGTTTCTCCATTCAGTACTGATACATAACCTTTAGATATGAATTACAGCAAATTACAAAATCTTGTAGGCATTATCCGTGGCTTGCCCAGTCACACAACTACAGAAATTTGTTAGCTTTGGACAATTGCCATCTAAAATTTACACTTTTTTTTGCATAACTGTGCATCCGAATTACAGCCAATAGCTCGATAACTGGCTTTCCTCCATGGACTAGTTAAATACTATATCTTTGGTTTTATCTTGGCATCTCTTTCTCATGCTTGGTTATATACTGTATTTCATCTCAGATCATCTGCTGGATGACCATGTCTCCATCTCGCTCTCGAATAAAAATAGTGACTTCCCATCATAATTGTGTGGGGACTGATGATCATCTTAGAACTGCAGAGCTGGAAGGGACCCTCTGGATTATCGAGTCCAGCCCCAGTCAAGGATGCCTAATGGGGAATAGAACTCCCAACCTCTGGCTCCACAGCCAGAGATCTAAACTACTGAGCTAAGAAATTCTGGATCCTCCATTGAGATTTTAGTCACAAATAAACCAACAAAATATTTCCTGTGAACATGTTAGGCATCCTTCAGTCTCGAAAGACTATGGTAACGTGCTCTGTATGGAGGACTTGGAACAGCGTCTAGTGTGGCTGAGGAGGCCAATTCGAGAGTGACAATCCCTTCCACACTGAAGACAAATCCAATCTGTCCCCTGTTCAGCTCCCTGGTTTTGCTGCTTTTGTGACTTCCTCTTTGCCTCGGCCTGCTGGACAAGGGTCTCTTCAAATTGGGAGAGGCCGTGATGCACTGCCTGCCTCCAGGCTGAACGGTCAGATGTCAGGGTTTCCCATCTGTTGAGGTCTATTCCTAAGGCCTTCAGATCTCGCTTGCAGACGTCCTTGTATCGCAGCTGTGGTCTCCCTCTGGGGCGATTTCCCTGCACTAATTCTCCATACAGGAGGTCCTTTGGAATCCGACCATCAGCCATTCTCACGACATGCCCAAGCCAATGCAATGTTAATCATTAAGTTATATACAAACATTTCTGAATGGGACAAGATCATTTTTAATATATAAAAAATAATTGGTTCCACCAGTGTAAGACTGGAAATAATATAGGGTTCCTCTTACATTAACTGTCTCCTTAGGTTGCTCAGATTACTTTTTAAAAGGTACTCATTCCTTTACTCATTACCGTTACAGTTACTCCATCTGCTAAAGTAACTCATTTCAAAATTCCTTGTTAATATATTACTGTTACTAGTGTTTGGAAGATACATCAATGTGCTTGCCCATTCCTTCAAGTGGCCTATTCTGTTTACTGCATGTTGAAAAATATTGTGACAGACATGTTCATAATACTGTACAAATATGATAAATGGTCGTGGTCACTGACAGCAACAAAGTCAGAGGTTGAGTGATACCTCAGCTGGATCACGAAAAAGTGACAAAGAAAGATCAGCTTTCAGGTTCTGCAGAATTCTTCATTAGACAAATTGAAACTTGGCTTTAAAGCAAACCATTCAAAAATTTGGCCATCATATGATGCCTTTGGCTCATGAAATCAGACTGCCAACAAAGCAAGCAGCTTAGAGCTTAGATTCCACACAAAACAGAAGTGACAAAAGTAACAATTCAGCCAATTATGCGAATGATCTTGGCCTTGTTCTCCAGTGACACATTTTTACACTTGATGATCTTCTAGTTCTTTCATAGACTTTTTAGCTGCATCTCATTTTAATGTATAACTGAGCCAAGGTACTGTATATAAAATCTTCCACAACTTTCTTCACTTTCAAAATTTTAGTTAGGTAATCCTTTGTAGTAATGGTATCTGTCTTCTTAATGTTCAACTCCAGTCCTGCTTTTACACTTTCTTCATTCACCTTCACAGGAGTTGTTTCAAATCATTGCTGATTTCTGCCAGCAATATGATGTCATCTGCATATTTTAGATTATGAGAATTGCTTCCAGAAATAATCACTTCCTTCATCTGAATCTAATCCAGCTTTTTGTGTGATACATTTTGCATTTAGACTGAACAGATAGTTGCAAATATGAAGTAAAAATTAATTTAGGTTCTTTGTTCCTCTAGCAAGGTCCTGGAAGAGAAAAGAATAAATAAGAAAAGAAGTTTATCAAAAGAGAGAGATGGTATTGCAAGATGGAGCACTTTGGTCAGAGATTGAAAATAAAAGCAGCTCAATTTGATACAAAATAGCATACGTACTACATATATAGGGTTCTTCCCAAAACAAAACTATTGTGTAATGCTGGTGTGATGCTAGTAACAACAGAATGACAAGTCCCAATTTTCCATAAGCAACCCTGACCTAGAGTTACATGTGTGTTCTGATGTTGTTACTGTTGTCACTTTGAGGTGCCAGGAATATGGTCTTGTAACTCGCCTTACTCTGGACAATAGTTGTCTTTAACAAAGGAAAAGGGCATACAGTGAGTATAATCACCCCATATTCACATGTTACATTTGGTGTGATGTATTGGAATGCTGACACAGTTCTTATTTTGGAAAAAAATGTTACTTCCCCCTTGCTGGCCTTTAGACTCCTGGCCTTAAGTTTGGAACTTTCAGTGTCCTTGCTCATTGTGTTATCTCCTTTGCTGAGGTGAAAGTGACCATTTGTTCAGCTGCGATGCTTAATATTTCTTAACTTTTTTTCTAGAATGGCTCATAAGTTTTCATTATGCGTAGTCAAAAGCTTTGCTACATTCAAGAAGAAGACGAAGACGAAGAGGAAGAAGACGAAGAGAAAGAAGATGAAGAGGACGAAGAGGAGGAGGAGGAAGAAGAAGAAGAAGAAGAAGAAGAAGAAGAAGAAGAAGAAGAAGAAGAAGAAGAAGAAGAAGAAGAAGAAGAATCAAAGTAGTCCTTAAAAACAATTCAAAAGCAAGTGGGGGGGGGCAATACATTTATTAGGCCACTAAAATCTCCTGAACAGGATAGTTTCTGAGACTTGCAGACAGTGCATTATGAGCAGGGTGGGGAGGTACAGAAGAAGCAGAAGTCTCCAAAACGATCAGGGCCAGGTGTTGACTCTCTTGTTTAAAGTTCCAAAGAGAGTCTGTAATCTTGCAAAATCAGTTTTAAGTAATAGGCTTCATTTCTACCCCAGGTAATGTACACATCACTGTCTTCTGGCCTTTAAAAGGGGATTGGACAGATTCCTGGAGGAAAAGTCCATCGCAGGTTACAAGCCATGATGGGGATGTACAATCTCCAGGCTTAGAAGGAAGGTACTTCAAAATGCCAGATGCAGGGGAGGGTTCCTGATCCAGCAGGGCTCTTCTTATGTTCTTATGTTCACAGACTTGGTAGACAAAGAGCTGCCTGTCACTCAGCAAAAAAACCCTCCCAACTGCCTTATCCCAGTTAAGCTAGGAAGTATAGGCTAATTTTCTTTTGAATTTCCTTGGGCTATTCTAGCTTTTGATTATCTGTCTGTCTGTCTGTCTGTCTGTCTGTCTGTCTGTCTGTCTGTCTGTCTGTCCTGTCCTGTCCTGTCCTGTCCTGTCCTGTCCTGTTTGTCTATCTGTCTGTACAGTGGTGCCTCGCTTAACGATTTTAATTGGTTCCAAAAAAACATCGCTATGTGAAAAAATCGTTAAGCGAAACACCATTTCCCATAGAGATGCATTGAAAACTGGATAATCCAATTGGAACGGATTACCATCCTTAAGCGAAAATCCCCATAGGAAAAAACGTTAAGCGAAACCCATTGAAATGCTTTGAAGCCTATTTCAATGGGGGGAAAAAATTCACAAAAAATTCAAAAAGACTCAGAACAAAGCCAAATTAAGTTAACAAAGGTTTTATTAGGTGCACTAACGATTCCAAGCATTTTAAACATTTTTTAAACATTTTTGAATATTTTTAAAATAGCAAAAACGGGGCTGTAAAAAAACGTTAAGCGAAACAAGGGGACCTAAAACTGTCATCGTTAAGTGAAGCATGGTCCCGAAATCGTTAAGCAAAAATCGCCCATAGGGAAAATCATTAAGTGAAGCATAAGATCGCTCCGAAAAAGCCATCGTTAAGTGAATTTTTCATTGTACGAAGCAATCGTTAAGCGAGGCACCACTGTATTTGATTTATATACCACATCATTAGTGTAATGCACTATTCTGGGTGGTTAACAATAAAACCAGGCAAACAAACAAAAGAATAAAAAAGTGAACTTCATTCCAATTTTACATTGTAATGTAACGTGCTGTTGTTGTTTAGTCAATAAGTCATGCCCAACTCTTTGTGACTCCATGGACCAGAGCACATCAGGCCCTCCTGTCTTCCACTGCCTCCTGGAATTCGGTCAAATTCATTTTGGTAGCTTCAATGACAGTAATGTAATGTAGCCACTACCAAAATAACTCCTTAGAAAAAGAGGTATAGGTTGATGTTATGAGGGAATGAGTCTATCTTCAACTATCATTAGAACATCCATTACAACTAGGGTAACAGGCCATTCTCCAAGCCTATAAATCACAGGTCCTGATGCAGTTCTCAATTGTTGCTAATGCTGATTTTAACTGTTTTGAATCTATCCCAGTATTTGCATCCAGACATATAAAGTCAATTGTTCCTAGATGTAGTGGAATGGACAGCTATGTCCATGTCCCCAAGCAGTTTGTTCCTGATCCTTATTGTCCTCCCCTTTTGCTCCTCTTTTCTGCCCTCTTTCCCTTTTTCCACCCACCCCGCCCCCTGTCTATATCCTACTTTCACAATGGCAAAAAGTGTACGACCTTTTGATTTCTACTTATTTACCTATTTTTCTGAATTACAGTTCTCCCGTTTTAAACTATAACAGTTGATCAGCATGCCACTGCCTGCAACCCCATCAGTGTTGCCACCCACTTCTGCTACATAATAATCTGGTTCTAATTCAGTGGTATGGACAGTGGTATGATACCTGAATCTTGTCCACCACCACTCAGGATTCCCCTCTCCCATGGAAAGAAAGACTCACTGCCCTCCCAAGATTATTAGGGAAATCAACTGTTTCTGACACCAGCCATTTGAATAATGCAAGAGGCACCCTGTCTTTTGGATTTTGGTCAGTTTGGTTTGGACGAGAGGCGGGATATAAGGTATTTGTGAGTGGTGTGTGTGTGTCTCTGTGTGTGTCCATGTCTGTGTCTCTGTGTGTGAGCTGCCAATCTCATCCTATGACAACCAAAGTTCATTACCCTCTCAAGATCATTTGGAAATCAGATATTTTGGACATCAGCTCTTTGAAAAACAGGATGAGGGGGAGATATACTGTCTTTTAAAAAGTTTGTCACCCTATCTGAAAAGAGAACACAAAATTTCCCATGAAATCATCACATTTCCATCACCAATGCTGATTCATGTATAATTTCAAAGCTCAAGTTGGAAAAAATAGAAAGGAAAATGTGATATTACATAAATTATAGTCCGACCTTCATTATAAGATGGCATAGTGCAAAAGTAAAGATTGATTTTAAGGCAAAGGAAGCAGTACAGTGGTGCCTCACTAGATGATGATAATCCATTCCACTGAAATTGCTGTTTAGCGAAATCATTGTCTAGCGAAAAGCATTTCCCCATTGGAATGCATTGAAACCTGTTTAATGCATTCCAATGGGGAAGAATCGTCGTTGTCTAGCGAAGACTGGCCATAGGAAAGCCGCTTTGCGAACTGCCAATCAGCTGTTTAAATAGCTGTCTTGCAAAGCTTAGGTCCCCAAAACACCCATTTTGTGAGCACGGAGGGAGCTGTCAAAATTGTTGTCTAGCGAAAATTGGTTTGCGAAGCAGGGACCAAACATTGTCCAGCGAAATTCCCCCATAGGAATCACTGTTTTGCGAATCACTATAGTGATCGCAAAAAGTCAATGTCTAGCGAAAAAACTGTCATGCGGGGTAGCTGTCCAGCTAGGCACCACTGTATCTTATATAACAATGCTATTAGAGAAACAAGGTAGGATGGTTACCAGTGGAAACATACCCACAAAGAAATGTCGTCTCATGAGATATAGCCACAGGAAGCACAAATCAAGACAGTACTAGAGTCTACATCAATAGAGCATGCACCAGTGCACATTGGAACAATGGAGGGAAAAAATAAATCACATGGATGTGTGTGCGCGCACACACACACACACACACACACACAAACCCCCAATAAAAGCAAGCCTCTGATTCTGTTGACACTATTTTTGGCCTTGGGTTCATGTGAACACCAGGCAAAATGCCACCATCACGGTTCCTAAAACAAATGCTCAGATTAGACAAATACATAAATGAGTCTATCTTTGGGTGTTCTGCTACTCATCCAAGACTGAAGAAGCTACTTGGATGAATAGTGAAAGACTTTAATAATAATAATAATAATAATAATAATAATAATAATAATAATAATAATAATAATAATAATAATAATAATAATAATAATAATAATAATAATAATAATAATAATAATAATAATAATAATAAGTATTTCTTTGAGCCCCTGGACCATTCTCTTTCCCAGTTGCCTATTTCCTTCAGGATCTTTCCAAATTTCAGAGCTTCCAATGGATTTTCTCCCTGATTCAGGGCAGAGATGGATACCGGGATGCTACTGGGATCTAATGTACTCCCTTGGGAGCGCAACAACAGTGGGCCATTCCACTACATCTAATGAGACAAAGGCGGGCACTGTTCTTAAGGCCCTTGCTCAGTGATTCTACCAGAGTAAAATATACACGTACATATTTATGCAAGGAGGAGGGAGAGCGTGGCATTGACTTGGTACCTACATTTCTTGCCTCCAAAGCCCAGCTGGATAGCAGGAGTTATAACGGAAAACAGCGGCACAATTAGTTGGGAGCTCTGTAGCTGTCTGCAGCAGACTGCTTGCTCCTGTCTCTCTATAGGTGGTCTCCCAGTTCATCAGTTCATAAATAAGTAATTTGAAATGTGTTCCTAGGGGAAATTTCCCTCCTTTTCTCCTGAACAGACTGTACTCATCAGTTTTCCTGTTCTCAAGGTACCCGGTGTTCTCATTTATAATGGCCAGAGGAACTGTGCTGTTCTAATTCCTGCTTCATTACATCTCCTAATGCTTGTTTTCAGCAGCTTCACAACTCCACATTTTCTTTATATATTGATAAAAAAATCCTTTGCATATATTATTTATTGGCACTTTCATGTCAGCTTTACTGCTGATTTAAATGGAATATTTTTACATACCAAGTAAGGCTGTGAAGTTAGACTCTGGTCAGAGGGTTAGATTTCTATTTAAATGATGGTGCTAGTGGCTTAGGCACGAAGAAGCAAAATCATCCTTGCTGGACTGTTTCTATCATCCATCTTCATCCTGAGTTTTCACCCTGAGATCTGCTCCCACCCCCCACTCCCATGAAGCTAGACTTTAGACAGCACCGGTCACAACTGAAAAAGATACGAAGACTGTATCAAGGGAATATGGGATGTAGACCAAAATAGCACTCCACTACACAATAATGGTACTGTGACTGAGCTCTGGAAGTAGTATATAGAGGCAATAATCACCACAGTTTATTCTTAGCTCTGCCTCTAGTTTATTTCATGTCTTATTGTGATAGGTGTTACTTTCTCCTGCATGCACATTCGGAAAAAAAAAATTCAGGTTCTTTTCAGTCTGATTACACAGAAATTTATGTATTCCTGACATATCTTACGAAATAACAAACCAGAAGAAATTCTCACCCACCAGCACTCATGAAATTCAGTAGGTACCTAAAAGTGAGAAACTGAGGGAACAAAAGTGATGGGCGGTGGGAGAGAGGTGTTCAGGCAATTGTAGAGGAGCACCACAAGAAGGTATGAGGACACAAAGATTTCAGAGTCAGACCTTTAAAAGCAACAAACTCAAAACATTTCTGTATGGATCAACACAGCTTGACAGTTACCCTTTCTTTCCCATTCAGTTTTATGGAGAAAGTGTGTGTGTGTGTGTGTGTTAGTGTGTTTAAAGAAAAAGCATAGCAAAATCAAATGGCAGAGCTTTGAAGCTACAAGCAACAAAGAGCCTGTCCACACTGGCATATAGTTATGATATAAGGTTCCCTGATGACACTGTAAGGCATGGGGGGAAAGGCCTTGTCCACCTGTGTTTCTACTTAAAATGATCCATCCTTCCCCTTTCGGAGCTGGCCTGTATCTTTTTTGCACTGGACTAGGGCATGCAGACTTCTGGGGACCATTTATTGAGATGCAAAACAGCTCTTTGTTCTGCCTTTGTGGATGACTATTTGAGTTAAAATAGATTACACTGAAGATAAGGACCTTTTAAGCACTGGACGGATTGCACTAAATTTTACCATCTGGAAAGACCCATAGTTGCCTTTTTTCTTCTTTTTTGGAAAACGAAGAGTAATGCCGTCACTTTTCAAAAGCAAAGTAACAAATGGGACCATATCTACCTTAGTGTTATTTTTTTCTGTTGTGATTGGGTTCTAATTTTAAGACTGGCAGTTCCTCACCCTTCAAGAAAGTCATCACAGGAGATGGTGCAACATTCTACAATGGTTTAATGTCTTTTAACAGTGTGGTATGAACAACAACTTCCGTGGGTCCAACGGGACCAGCAACCATCGATGTTTCAGGCCGCATCTCATGGAATCCCAGCATTTCAAAAGTGTAACAAGGGGCCATTCCAAACTTCTTGCGATTGATTGGTTTCCACATGAGATGGCTCCTCACAAAGAAAAAGTCCTGCAACATGGGTGTTGAGCTCAACTGCCTTCAGGATGCATCGAGGCAGTGGGTATCGGGTCCAGATACCCACTGTCCTTCCTTATAGTGCAAGGAGAACACATAAGGCCCTTCTGCACTTTGTAGGATTGACTTACATTCTTCTATATCTCCTGCCTCCAGATTTTCCCACTCCTCTGATCCCCAGCTCCGCTTTTCCCTCTTATACCTTCTAGCCCACTCACGTCCTTCTGCTCCTCTGTCATCAATAAACTCCCCACTATTGGCTGCCCTTTTCCCACCACAGGCTTCCTGCCTTCCGCTTTTCCTGACTTCCCACCTTCTCCTCCAAATGCCATGGCTTGGACCATTGAAGGTATTAGTGTAAAGATGGTGCTGAATCCTTCAACCCTAGATGAGTGAGGGAACAGCTCACTTCTAGGTTCAGCTATTCGGGCTGGTTCATCCTCATACCTCTCTAGCAACAACATATTTTAAAAACACTACAAGGAATAACAGCAACCACTTGAAAAATTTCCGCCAACACCATTGTCTTCAAAGCACTAGCTTGACTTATAGGAATGCACTTAATTGCTTGGTTTATTAAACATTTAGACTACCTATTAGCCAGGGTTCTTTGACAGAGGTACAGTAAATTTAAAAATACAAAATAACAATGAAACAATCAGAATAAAGCAGAGCCATAATAAAGAGGTTAGAAACCAGTGTATTACATAATAAAACAAAAGTAATACCAGTAGCAAAAATAAAACAGGACAAAACTCTAATAATACTGAAAGAACTCTTACTAATGATTTTTTTTAATTTGTCACATTGCTCAGCTGAATTTACCTTCTGTTCTGAGCTGTGGGTATGTCAGGAAAGGTCTTGTGTCTGCTAAATTTGAATGCAAGCTAATCCCCAATGAGAAAGTAGTGGACAGATGACGTAACTTTCAAGCGAGCAAAGAAGGCTGAGGAATCAGAAGCATCTAGAATCTGGTTATCATTTGTGATAGAATGCCCTAATCATGCTGGAAATCTGGCTAAACAAACAAGCAAAAGCTGCTATTCTGAAGTGTTTAATAGAGAACAGAATATGGTATGAGGTTGCCTTTCTTGACAAATGCAAAAGCACAACTGTGTTCTGTCCCTAAGCCTGTAAAAAAAAAGAGAGAGAGAGAGAGAGAGAGAGAAAAGTGAAGCAGGAAGCAGGCATGATCAGACATTTACTGATAAGCATGACTCTTCAGAGATACAGCGGCTAGTTTTCCACAGGAGGCGAAAAATGGCTTATTTTCAAGTTTTCGTTGATTTTAAGTTGAGGGCAATCCAATAAAGACATACAGAGATATTGTCAGAGAATGAGAGACGGTATTCTACAGCCGTTTCCTAACAAATCTTCTGGACAAGCTGACTCTGACTCTGCTCAGGATTGACAAGAAGGACAGCTACCCATCTACGTACATAGACACAGGTATAGTCTCTCTCTTTCACACACACACACACACACACACACACACACACAAACGCACACACACCCCTTCCTTTCCCCAACTCATTACTATGCATCTGCTTCCTCCTCTCAGTGCCCGCTGTTACCCCCACAGCACATTATAGGCAAAGCAAGAAGAATGGCTGACGGAAGAAGGAATGTGGAAGGGGTTACTTTGCCCCAGGACCCCCTTATCTAAAGTCCTCCTCAAAAGAGGAAATGAGTTGATTTGCATTTTCCTACTGAAGCATGCAGAGTGGTGGAGGAAGGCTTCTTGTTACATTATACCATAAGATATTCCTGGGTTTGCCCCCAGGCCTGTTCGCAGGCTCTCAACAGCTCTGAAAACACCTGTATGGCTCCCATTAAAATACGCGGCTGCAGACAAATCTTTTCAGAGGCTTTCAAAAGACATAGACTAATATTTTTCCTTGCTTGAGTGGGTTCCCCTCCCTTCCCTTGGTGCCGAAGGCAGAAATTAACCACTGCATGCCCAGGCTTACCCTGAGAGTATCTTCTCCTTATGAAGACTCCAGCCACAGACCGGGTCAAACTTTTGAAGAAGGTGCTGTCATAAAGAGGCCCTCCGATAGTGAACATTTGTTACTGTTTGGATGAAAAAGTAAAATGAAAACTCCTTTTGGAATTGTACTTTTAAAAAAAAATGTTGCTAGAAAGTCACTGCAGGCTAGGTTTGCTCCATTTTTCTAAAAATGCCTTTTAAGAAGCATCTAAAAACTACATGAGTTTTTAGAAACCCAAATATATAAAACCCTATTTTTTCAATGCACAAAAAAAAAATCATATTTCATTTTAATTTTATACAGCTAATAATAGGTCTGTATTTAACTAGCCCATGTGTACAAAAGCTGACTGAATAGCTCGATGGATTACATATCTGGCTGCAGAGCAAGAGTTTGGGAGTTTGATTCCCCACTGTGCCTCGTGAAAGTACAGTCAGCCTGTGTGGCCTTAGGCAAGCTGGGCAGTCCCAGGGCATCCCCAGAAGAAGGGAGTGGTAAACCACTTTCGTTTCTCTACCTGAAAAGGGCAACTATAAGTCAGAGTTAACTTGATGGTACATGATTATTAATATTACTATTATGTGTACAAAACGGTGATAAAAGTGTGCTGCTTATATACTGACCTAATGCTTTCTCTGGGCAGTTTACAATTTAATTATGCAAGCTACATATTGCCCCACCCCAGCGAGCTGGGTACTCAATTTAAAGACCTCAGAAGGGTGGAAGGCTGAGTCCGCTTAGAGCCAGCTAACTGAGCCTGGGACCAAACTCACGTCATGAGCAGAGTCTTCATCGCAGTACTGCAATTTAACCTCTGTGCCATTATATATAGTCTTTGAACAATGAGATCAGTGGAATAACAGTTTTGTCATAATTCAGTTCTACTAGACAACAGGAGAACAAACAGCTTAAACACACCAGAGTAAATCCTCTGTCCTGTTTCATATTTCCTGAGGGGTACCTCTTTCTGAACTTCAAACCCAACTTACTTTCTTGCCCTTAGAAATCTAGCTGCACTCTGTCTCCTTAACAGCTCTTCTACCGTGCCACATGCATAGTAATTAGCTGGGAATAGAGATGCAAACTTTCTGGGATTTTAAAAATCTGGTGAATGGGGAGGAATGCAATGGTGGTGTTTTTGTTTTTCTCCAGAAATTTTGAGAAAAATAGAAATCAGTTAGTCTTTAAGGTGCCACAACATTTTGCCCTCAGGTTTCTTTCTTCTTGTTTCCCCTTAATTTTGTTAATACACACTGTTTATTTTTCAAATCAAACCAAACTTGAACAACATGAAATGAGGTTATTTGTGGTTCACTTCCAATTATACTGCTTGGTATAAACTGAAATCTAAAGATAAAAACGCCGTAATTTTATACAAGCAAAACTGCACGTATACCGTATACTAAAGAAAGAGCTGCAGGCTGCTGCACCTGATGCTATTCTCCACTGATCTACCCGAGATCCCACCCTCTGAGAAGTAACAAATATGTAAAAATAGAAATTCCTTAAGTCCCATAAAGACCAAAATCCTATTGAGTTTTTATGCTGGGCCAACTCAATTGTCAAATATCTTGTTGTTACACTGCCACTGGTTAAGAAGTACAATAGCAGACAGCCACACATTTTCTTAATTTGCCGCAGTTCACCACAGGCATAACTAATAGGAATTTGGCCAAGGTGTATCATTTGAAAAAAAAACAGTCTTGCCTTTACTGGGACCTTCTTCAGTCAGAGCAAAAGTCAGTAGAATGCAGCAAGCAGCAATCCACAAGCAACTAAACCCCCATCCCGTATGCTTTTCTTGTGATAAGGGCAGCGCCCGCTAGGTGCAGAAAGGTATCTTAGTTCTGAGAGTTAGTTTATATGCCTCGGGTAGGGATGTGCTTTAGGTTCAGGAAATCTTCAGAATCCAAAGTGAAGTGTGTGTGTGTTGGGTGGGGTCAGCATTATACAGGAATTGAGTAGAGTAGGTTTCCGAGTAGTGGACAAAGTAATGGAGCAGGGCTCTGGAGAACAGGGTTTGAATCCCCACTTGGTGATGGAATCTCACGACAGAAATGGAACTGGTAAAACCACTTCTAAAATGTCAAACTTACCTTTGAAGCTCTATTAGGGTCACTATAAATCAGTTCTGTCTTGATGGCACAGAACACACACACAGAGAGAGAGAGAGAGAGAGAGAGAGGTTACAGTAGCATTAGGTATAGGAGATAAGCTGTCTCCCCAATCCAGTTTTATACTTTATTTTTCCTTTAATGGCTGCTGCTGGGTTATATTTTTGCAGCTTTTCACTGTGTATGCATTTGTTTTCCAGATGTGAGGAATGGGAAACAGAACAAAGAAGAAAGAAATCATATACTCTGTCAACTGGTGAAGTGAAGTTACTAACCACGGATATTCTGCTGAAAGTGGTAGTTGACAGGACTGAGTTTCACATTGGCAGTCAAGGCCAACATCTTTTTTTTCCACATTCTCAGATTCTTGTTTTTAACAGTCCTGACAAATAGAAATACATATGACTACTTTAAAATGTTTAATATACATAGTGATTTGGTTGTGATCTCTAAGACAAATAATTCAGACCAAGTTCTGTGCCAGTATGGACAGAAATTATTTTCTTCTATTTCTGTAGCCTGTCTTAGCTATAGATCTTCATACTGTGCAGTTCTTGGAATTCTGGGTGTGTTACGCATTGTCTTAAAAAAGTCTTTTACTCATTACAAAATCAAAAATATTATAGCATTCGCCCGCCCCGCCCCCTACATTTTCATACAAAAAAAGTGGAAATGTGTCCTTGTTAGGAACACACATAGGAACCCACCTTGTACTGGATCAGACCCTTCATTCATTTGGATCCAGATTGTGAATTCTTAACTGGCAGCAGCTTTCCAGACTGTCAAGCAGAACTCTTTTCAAGACCTTCTCTGGAGATCCGTGGTTTGAACCACTTCTTGTTGTTTTATTTGCTTATTTGTTTGGACAAAGCACTGACCAGACCCTGCTTAACTTCTGAAACCAAAGTTTTCTGTTTTCAAAGCAGAAAAGGCACAGTGCTCAGGGCTGGTATAACATTTTCCATCTTCATCATGTGCTGGAAAGGTTTTCACTCAGTCACACATGTCAGCAGTACCTGCGTGAGTGGGAGGAGATAGAAACTGAACAGATGAACACTTACTCTTTCTCCCTGGCATATACACATACAGTACTTCTTTTTAAAGTCCCCAGACAGAAACAGTAATTCTGCTTGTAAAGTAAGGGAAAGAAAAGCCACTTTCTTTCTTTTCTCCCTCCTTTTTCAAACATATAGTGTAATTGTAAAGGCTAATTATGAAATAATGTTTAAACCACTGGGACTGAGACAGGAAGTTACAAGAATGCTTTAAACTCCCAGTGCAGCAATAGAAGAATTTGATTAACTAAAGCAACAGAAGCGTCAGTGGAAGTTTTCAGTAAAACAGAGTATTCAGAATGTTTCTTTCTCTCTCATTTAAAAATATTTCTATTTATTAACATGTGGTATATAATAATTTCTGTTACTAAGTCATTAGGCAATGAAACTACTGGTTCAAGTGTACCTTTCTTCATAGTAGTTAGTCCAAAGATACACAAGGGCAATACAGATTTTCCTTAGGGATCATATTAGTGGGTTGAGTAAAGCATGCCCCGGGAGCTATACAAAGCCACCACGAGGCCATTTCTGCAAAGGGGGGGGGGCATTTTCAGTTTCTGAAAGCCTTTAGCATTGGTAGTGTAGCAATAACATCCACACAAATGAAACTGAAAGTAATCTTCACTAGCATTTGTTTTTGATTTCCAATCATTTTGACTCATTTTGGTGCTGATGTGGCTCTTGATGGGTGCTGGGGACAGAAAACTGACCTCTAGATACTCCCCCCCCCCCAGGTTTTTCACCCATCCTATCACATCTGGGTCTAGAGAGATGTCGAATCTGTGGTCATTCCACCACACAAAATGAAGGACTTTTCACAGGCAATAGAAGAAAATAAGTTTGTTACGGATTTGTTAAGACCATAGGAGATCAAACTTGTAGGATTTTAGAGAGGATGGGATGAATGGGCTTCATTTAATGGTCACTTTTAACTTTTGCAATGGAAGGCACTAAATGGAGTGGATGATTTTTGCTACCCCAGACAAACAGGGCCAGCCCCTTTCTTTGAAATTTCCTATTGTAGCCACTAACTTGAAAAGTAATCACTGCCCCATATATTTCCACAGCTGGACAAACTCAAATTGATCTCCAGAGATGGGCCAAAGGCCAGGCAGAGTATGGCAAAGACCTCAGGTGACATATGCAGCAGTGGCGGCAGCACCTCTCTATACCCACCTAAACTATCTTCAAACTAGCTTGCCTTGAAGTTCAATGGAGAAGATTGTCTCAATGTTCCTTTTTTTACTGAAGTAAAATTCAGCTGCTGGCCCAGTTCATTTCTGTAGTAAAATGGCCTTGGGAGAGCTGCCATCTTGTCCTTTGACTCAGACAAGAAACAAATGCTGTCAATCTGGGCACATTCACTACTTCCTGATCCACCAAATCCCAAGCAATCACAGGACTTAATGGGTTTACAAAATCTCACCCCCCATTTGGTTCCCATCGGTATCCTTCAAAACATCGTCGTGATAACAAAATGGCAGTCCTGTGGTAGGAAGGGAGAAGACACATTTTATCTACTGACATCTAATACACAGAATTCCAACCTGCATACCCCCTGGTCTCTGCAATAAAGGAGAGTCAAAGGTTTTGTGGAAGCCAGCGGTCTACCCAAATGTTTCATATCTTCAAAAAGAATCTTCCAGTGGTAGAATCTCTACAAGCTTTGAAGAGTTCAAATGTTATCCGTGTTAAAGAAAGCATAGATTGACTGGAGGCATGAGACAACACTGATTCAGCTCCTGCAGACTCTGCTCTATCATGTGTATAACACTGGAATGCAGGATCAAATCATCTGGGATGCTAAGGCAACTTTAGCATGGAAATAGGGTTATTCTTTCCTATGCATAAAAAAATCTTCAGTAAGGAGATACAAATGTTCCAGTTCAGTTCAGGAAAATTTAATGTGACACAATCTGCTGTGAAATAAAGCAGAAAATTAGAGGTTTGCTGAAGTCTTCATTTAAATGAGGGAAGCCAGGTCTACAGTATTGTCACAGTGATGCACAAACATCAGCGGGCTCTTTTTCTCTTTTTAAAATATCTGTGAACTTTTTAATGTATTCAAAAAATATATGCCGGCAAGGTGATACATCTGGGGGTTGGCCATTTGCTTCAAAACAGAAGACCCAAAATACAACATTTATGTTCTTTCGGTGACTGGCAAAAGATAGCCTCTAAACACAAATGATTTGGGTTTTTGTTTTTTCAGCAGAGAGATCAAACTGAGAAAATGGAGAAACATGGATTGGGGACCTTTCAAAAAAATTCAGGCTTTTCTCAGTGCCTAGGAATGGCTGGCTGGGAGATGGGGGCAGCTTTTGCCCACAAAGGAACGGAAGTACCACCTGTGGTTTATCTTTTGGGCGAAGCCTTCATGGCTGGGTTGACTTGTTCCCTGGTACTCTGCTAATGGGGAAATGACTTCAGTTATGTGTGAAGGGAAAGGGGGCAAAAACTGCTCTTCATGAACACTGGAGAGAATTTGAAGCCTGATTGGCAGATCTCAAAAAGTCTAGAACAGTGCTTCCCAACATTGGGTCTCCAGATGTTCTTGGGCTGCAACTTCCAGAAACCTCAGCCAACACAGCTAGCGGTGACGGCTTCTGGGAGTGTTAGTCCATCTGGGGACCCAAGATTTCTTTCTTTCTTTCGGGGATTATAATTTCTTTCATTTTGCTGCTGTCTGGCCACCCTGCTGCTTCCTGGTAGATTCAAAGAAGAGAAATGAAGGCATCAAGTGGTAGGGGAGACCCAAAACCAAGTTGAGAGGAAGATAAGAGAGAGGACTGTACATAATTCCAGCCAGTCAGACTCCCTCTCTCCTCACCCATTGCTGTGGCCGGCGAACATCCTCTCTTGTGCCCCAAAGGTTACATGATGCTACTTTTTCCTAAAATCATTACACAAAAAATTGAGGGGTGTCTTATACAAGGAAGTAAGATGAGAACACAGAGAGAACAAAACTGCCCATACTTTACCTCTGTAAACAGGGTTCCTTCAATCATGAGGCTTAACTTCCTCCAAACACCAGCCTTATGGAACTGACATCAGCTGAACAAACCAATTGGAACACACCTCATTGGAGGTGGAGCCTGTATGTTCAGATGCAACAGGGACCTATACTTTCTGCGTGTTCTGAGTCCAGAGGCTGGATATTCAAACTGAGTGTTCTTATTTTTTTCGGTTAAAAAAGGAGAAGGAGAAGATGTTCTATCTTCATTGTGTTTGTTTGGGCAGCATCTGAACATGGAAATGCGTCCTTTGCCTCAGGCAGCACAATATTTTGGGCCAAGCAAGAAGGCAAGCTCATTAATCTCCATATTTGCTTCCTTCTCCTATTCACCATGACTTGCTGCCACCAGACAGTATGATGGATGAAGTTTGGATGAAAATCACAAGTGGGAGAGGGTGTGCTTGGTAAGCCTGGTCCAAATTCAGGTTGGCTGGAAATAAGCTGGGCTGTTTCCCAGTCCTGAATAGTGGGAGTACTTTCTTTTTTGCATGAATTATATAAGATTTCTCCTCCGATCCAATTCCGCCTGAGAGAGCTCACCCATTGCTCTCTTAGGCACGAAAGAAGAGATTGCCAAAACTAGAGAGAGAGAAATCCAGTGTGCTGAAATTATAGAGTCATATAGTACTATAAGGCTACAAACTGTTATATTTTCTATTGTCTTAGTAATGCTAATTGTCCTAAACAAAAGAGCTATTTAGACTAATTATTAATAGCAATTGTGGAAAATCAGAAAACAATCTTGCATAACCTGGGCAGCCAGGCAGCTTTATCTGTTACAATGTTAACGAGATTGGCTCATTTGCATATTTACATATTCCCCCCTCACATATGCAAATACATTTTTCTTTAATATGTATTTATTTATTTATTCTCTTTAAAACCTCTGCACAAAATTTGAAAAAAAAAAAAAGATTGTTACCCCAGAGCCCAAGAGTTGTGATGTTAAGTTTCCTATAATAACATCTGTTTGTCGTGTATAAATCCAAACTGTTATGCTTTTTAGCAGTCATTAGTGGAGATCTGTGATTATGGAACTACTCTATGGACCTCCTCTGCATGGAACGGAAGCAACGTGTACCTTATTCATGTGAGCTCTAAGTACCAGATCTGCTCTGGCGTCTTCCGTTCTGCCTCTTCCAAGGAAAATCAGAAAACTGGGAACGTGACCCTAAAGAACAAGTAATATGATAGTAAAAGGGCCAGAGATGGTGAATTTGTAGTCTTGAGAACATGGTTGGATTCTACCAACCCAGATGCCATGACTGATGGTCAAAGTTTATGAGAATTGCACTCCAGCAATATCTGGAGGTCAAGAGCCTCCTCACCCCTCAACAGTGGCCAATACCCTGAAAAGAAAATAAGACAAGGGAGAAGTTTAACAGAGGATCCCATCATTAGAGTGGCAGCATGGAATACAGATATGTACCTGCATCAATCCCAGTGAATTCCAGAGAAAACCGAAAGAGCTTTGTGGGATCCAGGTCTTAAATCCTCAGGTGGCTCTTCCAACATTGCATGTACTGTAATGTTTTACCTTACACCTTGAGCAATGCCATTTAGCAGCAGTTAAGCCCCTGAAGTCCAAAACACAGAGAGTGACATCAGAAGGAGAAGAGCTTCACTAGTATCAGTATTGGGGTGTTTTTGCGGGTTGTTTCCCCTCCCCCCCCCTGCACTCCTTTCCAGGCTGATTTATGGACTGACCGAAGGAAGTTTCTTCTTTGAAAAGGAAAGAGGGTTGGACTTGCATCAGAGCTCAGCATTCCTCTCCCTTCCTCCAGATCCTTCTCCACCCACACACTGGGAACTGGCTGCTTGGACTATCAAACTGCATTTGGAGATGCTCCAGTTTATTCTATGGGAAGAAAGAGAGGGAGCGAGGGGAGGAAAACACTGCTTCGTATTTGCTGATATTTCCAACTCAGTTTAAATCAGCTGTCAGATTGCATCAAGCAGAATTCTTTTATAGTGGTTTTCCATCATTTTTTTATTATTATTATTTTGTCCCCTTCAAACAAACTTTCTCCCCCTACTCCCTGGTTATAAAGTTAATTTCAATCTCTTTGTTCATTCTCCTAATCTGCAAATTACATCCTCCTGTAGCCTGATTACGTACCATTGGAAAAACAGGCCTTCTAAATCTTCTCCACGCACACTCGGCTTCCAGTTTGAATATTCTCCACATTATCTTGATGACCTTAATCTAATTCCCTCCCCCACAACCTGCCCTCTCAAGAAAGCAGTGAATACACGTGCAACATTCAGCATGCTGACCCAGAAATTAGGAAAGCGCAAAGTCCGTTTGAGCTGTACCCTTCTCCTCCACCCTCAAGCCAGTTCCCTTTCATTTTCATTCTCCCTCCTCTGAACTGTCCACTCACAAAGTAGGAAGAAACAGAATTACAGCAAAGAAGGGTCGTGTGGATTAGAGATCTGGGAAAGCCTTTCCTAGGATTTATTATCTTTGATGCAATATTGGGCCATGAGGATACTCAGTTAAGAGACCAAGAGTGAATAATAATTGAAGATCTGGTGACTAGCTAATCATCCTCATCCTCATCTTAGAACTGCAGAGCTAAAAGGGACCTTATGGATCATCAAGTCCAGCCCCTGTCAAGGAGACACAGTGGGGAATCGAACCCCCAACCTCTGGCTCCGCAGCCAGAGACCTAAACCACTTCATTATAGTACAGAATAATTTCATTGGGTACTTTACTGGATTTTTGTGTTTTAATTCTTTGTGGTCAAGAAAATCCTTTTTACAGGACCCCTAATAAATGAAATAAATTTGTTCCATTGTAACGCAGAAAACAGCCCCCCACCAAAAAAAAAAAGTTAGAGAAAATATTGAGCAAAAGGAATATTTCAAATATCTCAGCAAAATGATGGCAATCCTGATTCCTATTATAAATGGGCTACAATGGGTTCCTTGTATCTGTTGGTTGGACATGTGCTGAGTGAGTCAGTGTAGTGGACATACAGCCTCAGACACCTAGACATGTCATAGATCTATTGTTGTTGGATCTTTTGTGGCTGAGCACTATTTGATTCTCTAAGATCAGCACCTTGTTCTGAACCAAGCAGGTCACTCCTTCAACTAAGAACAATGCTGCAACCCACCCACCCCATAACTCAAAAAGAGCTATCAATCTGCAGTCTTTTCCATGTTCAGACTCAATGAGGTTTCTTGCACTGAATCAAAATAAGCTGCAGGCTCCACTCTGTATGTGTGTTTGTGTTCCTCTGTGAATGCCTTCAAGTTTCAGCTTCACAACTCTACTTTCCCAGAACCCAACCGTTCTGGTTTCTTGGAAGCTGCCCAGCAAATCATGAGAATGATGCTCCTGGATTGCTGGTAATTGGCATCATTTATAGTTGGAAAAATGATGTTGTCCGGTTGTCTTCACAACTTTGACTTTCATTCATGATTGATGTTATTGGGGATCAGAATCATTCCCCATGAACAAGGAATTTCTAAATTGAGGTTACTTTTAATAACACCGTGTGTGTGTCATCTGTTTTTGGAACTACCCCCTAAATTGCTATGATTTTGATGATCCTTATATTACATTCTTTTGTTCACAGAGATGGGAAATAGAGTGCATGTTTTATCCTTCCAAAGAACATTTGAAGGTGGTCCCTTGCAGGCTCCCATTACTGCAAACATGCTGCATTAATTATTCCAGAATGAGAGACATAAAAAACATAGGATCAGAGAGTGCTGGTAAAGCTGGTGACAAGAACACATATGCCACCAAAGATGGTTCTACTCGTATTTTTTAAATGTTATTTCTGTGGGAACACAGTGACCAGGAAAAATGTGCACATATTAATACTTTCACAGTGCAGAAATCAGACTGAAAGAATGGGAATAAGTATCATGTGTTCACTTAGCAGGCAGTACAATGCATTAATTCTACGGAATCAAATGATCTGTGACCAAGGTTCTGAGCCTTGGGTTACCAGATGTCCTCAGACTATAGTTCCCAGAAATCCTGGCCAGCACAGGTAGCAATGAAGGTTTCTGGGCGCTTTAGTCCAGGGATTTCTGGGGACCCACATCTGGGAACCACTGAGTGAGACAGTAGAGATGAAACTCTTCCATGATTTGTCTGCTACTGTTAATTAAAAGCAGCTGCCAAGGTGACCATATCGTTACCCCCGTGGAATCGTCCCAATTTAAATCTATTCTGAAGTTGCTATATATCCTACATGGTTAAATGTACATTTACCATATGCCCATTAGAAAGTAGGAGCAAAAATGGAGCGCCACCTCATCCAAATCTCCCAAATACCCTAAAGGCAAAGGTTACTATGGGCATCAGGATAGGGTAGCAGGTTGGGTTGACTTATGGTCTGAACTGGGAGCTTGTGCAACTTAGATTGGGTGAAGCTACACCTGCTGAGTGCTGCAATCCAAGAGATTATCAGCAGAACATAAGACTGATGTAGCTTCACTCAGTCTTCATTACACAGGCAAGTCAACCTAAATTTAGCTGAACCACTGAAGCCGAAGAAGTACTGGATACTTCCTTGTGCCAGATCCATAAACATGGCACTGCTTGCACAACAAAGTGGGAAAAACAAACATCAAAAACTTCTGTCTTGGCATCAATTGCAGTCTATTGGTCCAAGTACAGGTCTAATATTTTTTTTAGTTGAGACTTCTGAGTTTTATGATTCCAACCCTTTTTTTTTTCAAATCTGACAATCACTTCTGTATAGTTACTTTTCTGTACTTCCCATTATATCACACCCTATTGTGTTTTTTTTTTTGGGGGGGGGTTGTGACAGATTCAGATTTTCCTGGCCTATATTGCCATCATGACAACTATAGCCACAATAGAAAATCTCTATTGTCATCGTTTAAACAGTGGTTTTAAAATTCCTGTTTGAAAACTGACTGAAGTGATGTGCAGCTAAATAATGAAATATACCTATTTTTCATGTCTCTCTAGTGTTCATTGTTGCACTTTCTTTGGTCTTTGCCTATTTCAGATATCTAACACATTTCCTTAAAGTCACAAGTGAGAATGTGTGGGGAAGCTGATGGAATTCTGAACCTACCTAGATCTCATGGAAGGGAGCTCAGCCCTAGGAGATTCAGTTTCCTCCCAGGCTGTGGAAGCAAGCCTAAACTAAGATGCTGTTCTAGCTGAAAGCCAAAAAAGAGAGAGAGTTTGGGTGCAAGGAGGCCTCCTTGGAGATATACGCCTCATTGGGAGACAGTGGTCTCCTCAAGGGAGGAAGCTTGCTTGCTTGCTTGCTTGTCTATTACACAGTTCTAGGGACTTGTAAGTACAATGGAACTTAATCCATTCCAGAAGATGGTCATAATTCAAGTTGGTCATAACTCAAATCACCATTTCCCATAGGAATGCATTGAAATGCAATTAATCCATTCCAGTTGTTTCTTTGGTTGTATCTCAAGGCACCGGTCACAAGTCAAAGCATTAGTTCCCATAGGAACTAATGCAAATGTGGTTAATCCATCCACTAGGGGGAGACTTTTTTTAAACCTAAAATGACTTAGGTTAAAAAAGGGGGCAGGAAAGGAGGGAGGGAGGGAACAATGGGGAAAAGAGGAAAGAAAGAAGGTCATCACTGGGGCACACAGATCCCTCAGACAAAGGTTTGTGCTTTTAGGCACAAAAAGAGAGAGGACAATGGGGGGGGAGAGTTTGGAGTCTAAAACACCTTTTAAACCAAACACATTTTAAACCAAACACCTTTTAAAACAAAAGAGAGATCCCCCCACCTTAGAAACACACTAAAAACACACTGCAAGAGCCATCAAAGCACAGAAACATACCCCCCCAAGAATTAAAACAACCCATTCCAGCAGGGACTAAAAAACACATTGCAAGACCCATCAGAAATGCAATTAATCCATTCCATCTGGGAAAAAAAAACCAATAAAAAACATACTGCAAGACCCCATCACAGCATAGAAACATAACCCCGCCACCCAGCCCAAACCCATGGTGCAAAACCCACCCAGAAAAGGCAGTTTTAAAAAGCAAAAAGCAGTACTTTACCAGGCAGTCCAAAGCCTCCTCTGAACACACACTCTCTAACTGCTAGGGTAGAAGAGCTACAAAGAAGCAGCCTCTTCGCCAACCAACAGTTAGCAGTTCAAATTTCCTTGCCTTTTTGCCCACCTTTTTTCTGGTCATAACTCAAAGCTCTGGTCTCAAGTCAAAGCAAAATTTTGCGGCCAGAGCTAGTCGTTACTCAAATTGGTTGCAAGTCAGGACATTCCTAAGTGACGACACCACTGTGCTTAGAGCAAAATACAAAAGCCACCATATAAAGACACAAAACAGCCAACAGCAGCATAATACTTTTGACTCAAATACGAAACAGACCAATTTATACCAATAAGTTCAACTTTGATCTCTAAGGAAACCACATCACTGACAGAGAGCTGCCATTTAAGCCTGTGTCTTAAGGAAAGAGGTACTGCGTGCCACAATGTGTTATAAATCTGCTCCAAAAGGGACTTAGTGCGCTGAACAGAGGTTTCTCCCAGTAAACACATTCCAGATATGTCTTACAAAAAGCTAGTCTTATTCAAAGAAAGAATGTGTAAACTAGTTTTCACTATTTGGGTCCATTTGGGTAAAATTGAGACTTTAGACTTTCAAAAGATAGTAGGATTGAGAACTGCAGCATCAGATAATATTAATGGTAGTCATAATGTTATAAAACAGAGGGGAAACTGGTCTAAGATGTTCACTTCTGTGGGGAAGATAACATGGCAACTTCTCAACAACTATAATTATACAGTGACTAGCATTACCATACAATGCTGTCACAGTGGAGGTGCCTTCTCGATGGCACCATTCATGCATTTTAAGGCATAGTAATAATTTTAAAAAAACATTATTAGTAGTTGCCCAATAATTGTTAGACTCCTTCCCCCTAGAAATCAATCAAAGTCTGGGATATTTCCAGAAAGAGCTGTGGAGAACTCAAAAAAGGTGCGAAGTGAACAATTCTAATCATTCTGACCACAGCCTAGCCACTCTTATATCCCAGGGAGTTGAACAGCAGATTGAATATGTGCATGCAGTATTTTCATTGAAATCAATGGGGCTTTAAAACAGTTTGTCTTTGACAAGTTGTTTTGTTTGTAATGACGTTATTAACCACCATGGTTAATGCAGTAATGTATCGGAACTGAATAGTAGCACTTCAGCTGTAATAATTTTAAGTAGGGGTCACAGCCTCTTACATTTTACAAATAAGGGTTCAGAAAGAATTTCATTTAGTTTGCACATATATACAAGGTTACCACATGGATGCTTCCAGAAGCAAGGGAAAACAGCTGTCCTATGATTTTTGCACTTCTCCACACTCTCTGGTGCAAACTGCCTCAGCAAAAAATTGTGTACAGAACAATGCTCATAGGGGAGGGAAATGTGGAAACAATCATGTGCATATTAACGAAAGAAATGCATGCAAGAGCATTCTATAAAGGGAAGCTGCAAAAAGGCACACACGTGGAGTAATGTACACAAAGACCATAAACATTTCTGTACTGACTTTTTAAAACACTACAGATTCATGCAGGACAAAATAAACTGAGGGATGAAAGCAAACAACAAAAAACGACATGTTAGTCCTAACCTATCTTATAAATATTTCTGAGGGATGTATCTATTAAATATTTCTGAGGGATATATCTATGTATGTGTGTGAAGATCACTGAAATGTTAAAACTTAGAGACACAGAACTTTGTATGGATACTAATGTTTTTCCCAATGTAAATACTCAGATTGGTTACACCTTGAAACCAGTTTCCCCCAGAGTCCCTTTGGTTGATTTCCCCCCCTTCATTCTGAATTATATCAGAAACTGCAACAGCTAGAGAAACAGAATTTTGAATGGATATACTACTTATTTCCCAATTTTAATAACTTTCTTCGTTATATCTCAAAGGTGATTCCTCTATTAATGGTTTCCAACCATGGTTTCCCAGATATTCTTTGACTAAAACTCCCAGAAGCCTTCACCATTACCTGAGCTGGCCAAGATTTCTGGGAATGGTAATCCTAGAACATATGAGGACCCAAGGTGGGGAATGACTGCTCAAGAGCATGGCTTGTTTGTTTGTCCTGAAATTTCTCTGAAATGAAAAGAACTAGAAACTTGAAAGTAAACAGGCGCAATGGATTTCCTAACTTCCATAAATGGATTCTTAAATGGTATCTTAAATCCCAAAGCACTGCCGAACTGCTGATCATTGGCTTCTGGGTAACACCGACCTGATCACAGGCATTTGCTAGACTCTTCTGTTAAATTCACACCTTCTGAATGAGTATGATAGAATAGCAAGCGCAGAGTTCAGAGAGTGACAGTAAAAGAAAGAATGGGGGCAGGCAGGAGAGAGGAGAAAGAACACTGGGATGAGGATGGGATTACTGGGCTTTTAAGACAGGGTGAGTGCTGGGGTGAGTCAGTACTGAGATGAAAAAAGAAAAAAAAGAACTTTTTTAAAAAAAAGTTGAGCTGAGGGGAAAAATAGAGGCAGAGAGAAACTATTGAAGTGGGAGATAAAACTACTGTAATAGGCTTCTAACCTGGGCGAAGGCAGATACATCCACTAGGCGTAAATACTGTGCACATCTTTATTACAGTACGTATTTCAAAACTGAGAAGTAACCGTATTGGCCTTCCTCTTCTTCCCCTTCTCCTTGTCATTCCAATGAAGCTGTCCAAAATTCTGGTGTATTTTTTTACTGGTGTACAGACCTTTAACCACACAGGGCCCACTGGAAACTACCTTTTCTTAGAAAGCAGCGCCATCTAGCAGGGAAAAAGACAAATGCTTGCTCACCGAGCAACAATAAATTAAGCCCTTGGATTGCAAAACATTTTCTGAGAATATATAATATGGAGGGAAAAAAATAACTTTTACTTGGCAATATGTTGGAACATTCTGAGCAGCCTTTCTCTGTGCATGGTTTTTATTTGATTTAGAATTATTTGTCAAGGTGTTTCACAGGGTTTTTTGTAAACTGTCGGTATGTTTGCAACATCTTCATTTAGAAGTGTGGAACTTGTTATACATACAACTCCAGAACACTGTATTGCTTTAATCAGTGATTCAAATCAGAAGCTCATTCAACCATGTTTAATGTGTGCATTAACTGCAGGTGTAAACTGTGGGTCTTAAATCCAATTTCAATCAAAGTTGTCACTTTATAAAGCTATTGATTGTTTATAACAATGTCATGCCGATTCTTGTCAGATATTTTTAGAGTATTTCTCCTCCCCAAGCAGGTGATATATCTGTGCTGCTTAGACCATTGAAATTAATGTTTCACCAATTATCCTCAAAAAATCATCCCATCTCTGAGGATGAACAATGGGAAATATTTAGGAGGAGGGGCAAGAATTATTTGTCACTAAATCTCTGTGTATAGACTCTTCAGCATTTGATCTGTGGTTTCTTCAAGCATAAGAAAATGCTAGAGAAAACGGGTGAATAAGGCTAATCAGAAACTGATTCATATTTTATTCAATTTTTTTCACTCCCAAACAAACCCAAAACAGATTTCCATGGATTCTGGATCAAGTCCATAATTAATTTATTTGAAAAGTTCACACTCTTATCACAGACAATTTGCTAACAGGACCAAAAGGGGGAAAGGGGGGAGATAGTTATTGGATCAATATTTCATTGTGGATTATCTTTGCAGCTGTACAATGCCCAGCTCTGCTTAAGCCGTATAGCCTCACTGAGCTTTTCCAATGAGCCACAAACACTCTTTCATGGTTATACTTGTGCTTTCAGCTTATCAGGTCATAAATATCTGCACCCTTTCCCAATGGTCACGGCAGTTCATACTTCCATTTAATATAAAATCCCGCGGCTGCTAAATCTTGAAAACCAAATTCACCCAATTTCAAATTGTAAGACTTAAAGGAATCAATTATTAGAGACAAAGCAGATATACTTTGGTAAACCAAGCAGCCCTGCCCTTTGTTTCACGAGATATATGTTTTCTTTCACAGTGGCCCTGCTCCCAAATACTCAAATTGATAGAACCTCCGTATTTAACAGGTTCGTCATTTTGAAACTGGTAGCTCAATATAGTCACACGTAGTCTGCAATTCTTTTCCTCTTAAAGAGCTATTCAGAAACCACAGACAACAGCATAGTCCAGCTAAGTTTAAGTGGCTGCTGAATTTCCTTTCAGTACAGTGAAGGCCTTTAAAAATTAAAGCAGAGCCAATACAATGAACTTCGCTTGCATACTTTAACATTGCACATACAACGGCACTCCCATGATATATATACTGTGTATATATATATATATATATATATATATATATATATATATATATATATATATATATATATATATATATATATATATACAGTATATATATCACCCATTCTTTTACTGCTGCTTGACTCAATTACTAAACTTATTGCTTAGCATTTTAATGTTGCTTTATTTATTACATTTCTATGTTTTTCCATAGCTGATGTCTCCTTTGATATAAACAGAGCTAAGAACTTTAGGAAGAGCAAGAAAAAGAAATGAAAAAAATTATTTACGAAAAGCAATCAAAAATGTTTGATTTACAAACAGTGTGTTATGTTTAAACATGCCTGTTTGTCACTCTTGTAAATATATATGCAGTTATAAGAGTGATGAGTGATAAGACAGAATTTTTTAAGCTTCAGCCTTCTTCAGTTGCTCTGGTAAAAGTAGTCTGTTTTGCAGCTAACAATTACAGAACCTACTGTATTTTTCGCTCTATAAGACGCACCTTTCCATAAGACGCACTGATTTTTTAGGAGAAGAAAACAGGAAAATATAATCTGTTTTCTTCGCTCCATAAGATGCACAGACTTTCCACCCCCCTGTTTTGTGGGAAAAAAGTGAGTCTTATGGTGCAAAAAATACAGTATATTCCAAACCAGGTGGATGATGTTACATGTTGTCCTCTAGGTCAGTGGTCCCAAACTTTGGGCCTTCAGATATTCTTGAACTACAACTCCCAGAAACCTTCATCACCACTTCTGCTGGCCAGGATTTCTTGGAGTTGAAGTCCAAGAACATCTGGAGGCCCAAGGTTGGGGACCACTGCTCTAGGTAGCTGACCAGCTTCAGGCCCTTTTGGATGAAACTAATGCCCTAGATACATTTCAATTGGGCTTCAGGCCACGCCACGGTACGGAAATGGTATTGGTCTCCTTGTTTGATTACCTGCTGAGGGAGGCCGACAGGGGCAAAATGTCTCCATTGGTCTTTGTCGATATCTCAGCTGCCTTCGATACCATCATCCATAATATCCTCCTGGGGAGGCTCTCCAAGCTGGGAATCGGTGGTCTGGTGGTTGCCTGGTTCCAATCCTTCTTGGAGGAGAGTACTGCTTGGAGAAAGTGTATTGGCTCTGTGAAATCTAAATTATGGGATTCTGCAGGGCTCGATTATCTCCCCAGTACTGTTTAATATCTACATGAGGCCGCTGGGTCAGGTCATTAGGGGGGTATGGGGCTTCGTGTCATCAGTACACTGATGACACCCAGCTTTACATCTCCTTTTCTCCAACAATAGTGGATGCCATTTCCTTCCTTCAGTGCTGTCTGGAAGCTATATTGAAATGGATGAAGTTGAATGATCTGAGGCTGAACCTGGACAAGACGGAGGTCCTGAGGGTGGGTGCCCTGACATTGGTGGTTTGGGAAATTCCCTCTCTTTTTTGGGGGGGTGACTTTCACCATGAAGAGTGAGGTTTGCAGCTTGGTCGTCCACCTGGATCATGTGCTTACCATGGAAACCCAGGTAGTATCAGTGGTCCGCACTGCCTACTTCCATCTTTAGCAAATTGCCCAGCTGCGTTCCTGTCTTGATGTAGGGGCCCTTACCACTCTGGTCCATGCACTTGTAGTCTTGAGATTAGACTACTGTAATGCGCTATATGTGGGGCCGCCTTTGAGATTGATGCGGAAGCTTCAAATGGTGCAGAACGTGGCGGCCAGACTTCTCACAGGGGTGAGAAAACATCAACATATCTCCCCTACTCTGGCTGCCTTGCATTGGCTGCCTGTTCATTTATTTCAAACTACTGTACTAATGGTGACATGTTGTTGTTGTTTAGTCATTTAGTCGTGTCCGACTCTTCATGACATATAAAGCCCTAGATGGTTTAGGACCTCAGTATCTGGTGGAACGCCTCCTCCCACCTAGATCTACAGAAATCACTCACTTTAGTCAATATGAGTGGCTGAGGGGCCTAACACCAAGGGAGGCCTGAAGAGAAAGAACAAGAAACCGGGCCTTTTTGGCAGTGGTCCCTCACCTCTGGAACAATCTCCCCGCAGAAATTTGTCTGGCTTCCACGCTGGGTGTTTTTAAGAGCAAACTCAAGACCTGGCTCTTTAGGCAGGCTTTCCCTCCTGTCAATACCTAACTTACCTTGCCATCTTCAACTGTGTTAATGTTGTTGTTTTGTTTTATTTTATTATTACTTGAGTGTTGTTAGCTGCCCAGAGTAGACTTCGGTCTAAATGGGAGGGGTACGAATAAATAAATAAATAAATAAATAAATAAATAAATAAATAAATAAATAAATAAATAAATAAATAAATAAATGTATGTATGTATGTATGTATGTATGTATGTATGTATGTATGTATGTATGTATGTATGTATGTATGTATGTTCAGGCTATCCGGTATTAAGGTAACCAGTCTGTAAATCCAGAAGTTTTCCCTCTTTTCCTTTGTGCTTTGGTAGTATCTCTATTCCAACCAAAGAGATGTTAGATAGGCCATGATATTCAGAGTTAAAGCGTTTCAGCTTCTTAGGCAGACTTAAGGTGTTTGAATCATTTACATATGTGTTTGTTGATGTTTTGCTTACGTATTACAGATAGAGAGTTTATGTATCTGTATAAACTGTATGAAGGATTATAAGGAGGATATAATGCTTCTGCTACAAAAAATGAATTGACGACTAGAGATGATGACAAATTAAAAAATGGTGATTTCTTTTGACCCGTTATTTTCAAGGTTAGTGGATCAACTAATATGAATATACAACTATTCTTCGATGAATTGATGGATCAAACTGCACTTTAAATGGGTATAACACTGGGCCCTGATGACCTAGAGGCACCAAATTTGCAGGGAAGCTTCCTCAAACACTTTTCTACAACCCCTGAAAGGCTGGTGAGCATTGGATCACGGATCCCCAATTGATATAGTCACAAAGAGGACCCCACAGGAAAGCTCCCTCCAGGTACTTAGAGAATCCAGTATCACCATGGAGCTTCCTATGTCTTTCCCCAACATGCCTGCCAACTTTGGTGAAGATTGGATATTGGAACTCTGAGTTATTCACCCACAAATTGGGTCCCCACAGGAGAGTTTACCACACGGCACAGAAGCCCATGGCATTGAGGGAATTATATTTAGCCTCAGGAGAATGAGAGGTCCCTTTGGAAGAGGCATGCATGAGGCACTGAGTTTGTCTTCAGCTCAGCACAACATTACATTTGCCAGTGAAGTAGAGTTTGCCCTCAGGAAGACTAGAGGCAAGGAGGTATTTGGCAGCACAGCAGACTTTTTGGCTCCATCAGGCACTGAGAAAGTTGGCAGCAGGAAAACAGGGTTTTTTGGCCGCATCAGGCACTCAGGTAGTTGGCAGCAGCAAAGTACCATGTCTTGCCCCATCAGGCACGGAGGTAGCTGGCAGCAGCAAAGTGGCGTCTCTTGCCCCATTGGGGCACTGAGGCAAAAGGCAGCAGAACAGACTCTGGTCTTCTTCAGCACCATCAGATTTGCCTGCAAAAGAAAGGTTTTTGCCCCCAGGAGGCAACTGAGGTTGCTTGCAACTTCCAACAGCACCAGCAGCTCCATCAGATGAACAAAGTCGGTGCTATTAACAGCAGTTAATCTACGGGGCTGCGGGGCTGTTGGAAACAGATCAGCTCTGCAATCTGAAGCAGGCAATGGGGTGACAAAGATGCTAGTTTAGAACTAGAAAGCTGGGGATTGCTTGCAACTTGGCTGCTGAAACCACCCGGATATGATAAAGACAGCTCTCTGAGGTTTGGGGGGGGGGGGCTTAGACAGGCCGTCCCACTTGGCACGGGTTGAAAACCAGACAAGCTCTGCCATCTGAAGCTGGGTGGTGGGGCGATGGGGCCACACCCAGACAGTCTTTGGGTGGGGCGCAGCAGACAGACATTTTGGAGTATAGCCCAAGTGGAAGGAGTTGCAGGATTAGGAAACCATTCAAATGGCCAGCAATGTTGTTGCCTTTTTGCCCCATCAGGCACTGAGGAAGTTCGCAGCCAGAAAGCAGGCTTTTTGGCCCCATCGGGCCACTGAGGCAAAAGGCAGCCGCAGGAGACTCTGGTCTTCTTCTTCCTCTGGAACATCACATTTGCCTGCAAAGTTAGTTAAGTTTGTCCCCAGGAGGCAACTGAGGTTGTCAAAGCAGCAGCAACAGCAGGAGAATAGGGTCCGACTGCAAGGTGTTACTAACGGCGGTTAATCAGGGTGGCCGCTGGGCTTCTCGAGCGGAAGATCAGCAGTTTGAATCCATGCAATGGGGTGACCTGAGCTCTTGTCCCTTGTTCCTCCTTCTGCCTACCTACTGAGTTAAACTGCTGCTGAGCCACTAGGCTTGTTGATCGGAAGGTCAGCAGTTTGAATCCGGGAGCTCCCGTGGCTTGTCCCAGATTCTGCTAACCTACTCAGTAGGTTGAATGGATTTTAGAGCACTGTGTTGGGATGGGATGGCCAGATGGGCATTGGGTGGGGCAGAGCCTGGCCTTCTTGGCACAGGGATGCCTAGACAGGCTTGGGGGGAGGAAGAGGAAGAGGCAGAAGCAAAAGGAAGCAAGCAGACTCTTGTCTTCTTCAGTGCAAAGATAGTTCAGTTTGCCCCCAGGAGGCAACTGAGGTTGCACAACTGCAGCAACAACAGCAGATGAATAGGGTCCAAGGTGCTACTAACATAAACGGCAGTTAATCCATGGGGCTGCTGGTAAGCTGTGCTCCCGTAGTTTGTTCCATGTTTTGCCTACCTACTGTGGCTGTGGAATAGTTAGGAAGCTGGAATGAACAGTCTGGCACTTTTGGGTGGGTCTGAGACAGGCCCTCTTTGTCACAGGGGACACCTGGACAGGCTGGGGGGTGGCTTGAGATAGGCCTGGTTGGCGCTTGGATGCCCAGAGAGGCTTGAAAGCAGACTCTTGCCTTCTTTGGGAACATCACAGTTGCCTGCATAGTTAAATTTGCCCCCAGGAGGCAACTGAGGTGGCACAACAGCAACAACAACAGATGAATAGGGTGGTGCTACTAATGTAACTGTGGTTAATCCATGAGGGCGCTGGGCTTCTCAAGCAGAAGATCAAATCCATGCAACGGGGTGAGCTGAGCTCCCGTAGTTTGTTCCAGGTTATGCCTACCTGAGGCAGTAGGAAGCTGGAATGAACAGCCAGAAATTTGGACTGAAGCCCGAGTGGACTTTGGAGCACTAATGTAGCCCTTTGAATAAGCAGGCAGGCAGGAAAGACCTTGGCCCGATGAACCAACTTCACTCAGCAGTCAAGATTTGGAAGGCCGTTGGCCTAATTCTTGGCACAGAATCAGCAGCAGGCAAGCCTGAGGCAGCTGGAGAGGGATGCAGGATTTGGGGCCAACATGGCCCAAGGAAGCTGGAATTGATGCCCAGTGAGGTGGGGGGGATGCCCGCACAGGTTGCACATAGCAGCAACATAGAGTGTGGCACTGTGAGTTAAACCACTGAGCCACTGGGCTTGGCCATCAGAAGATCAGCACTGCAGTTTGAATCCATACGACGGGATGCGCTATGTCCCGTTACTTTTCACCCAGCTTCTGCCAGCCTACTGGAGTAATGAATACAGACGAATATGAACGGATTGACGAATAAAACCGACGAAATATTCATCAAGCTATATTCGTCCTGATTTAAAATTTTACAAATACGGATCAATGAATATATGACAAATCAGCTGTATTCATCAGAAAAACTGGCCTGTTTTTATATTCATCCCCATCTCTACTGATGACCAGTCCGTTTCCAGGCCCAATTCAAAATGTTGGTTATTACCTATAATGTTGGTTATTACCTATATGGTCTGGCTCCAGGCTATTTGAAGGGCCATATTTTCCCATATGAGCCTTCCTGGCCCTTGAGATATTGAGAGGAGGACCTCCTCTCAGTCTCACTGCCATAGCAGGCACATTTGATGGGGACATGAGAGAGGACCTTCTCTGGGGCTGCTTGCAGGTTGTGGAATGCTCCCCCTTGGGATCATAAGAAAGCCCCTTCTCTTTTATCCTTCTGCTGACATTTGAAGACCTACCTCTTCAGACAGGCTTTTAATAATCATGACTGAATTAATTACTCCCCTTACCTATTAAATTCAAAGCTAACATTCTTAAAGTTTCAATTATAATTATATAACATCACATCTTCTTTCTGGTCCCATACAATGGAAATCTCCCCAAATGTATCCACAAACAAATCCCAAGCACTTTAGTTTTAACTAATTTATCCAATCCCCCACCCCAAACATCCACAACAACACATAAACATATCTTTCCCAGTCTCTCACTATGGTTCTAATATTCCAACCACAGCTTGCTACCAAACTCCTGGCGGTAGTAGCAGGATCATATTGCAGCTTCACAGTTCTGTTTTATCAATGTGGAATTTGGTTTTAAAGAATAAAAAATGCACTGGGTTTCTCAAACCAGGCTATTAATTTCACATCATATGGAAAAAATCCAATAAACTTTTAGGCATACATATTCCCAAGTTAAAGATGTCATCCAGAGTAGCAATAATGTGATTGTATCAACAAGGTATCTGTAGTTTTCATGTCTGATTTTAAAATCAAACTAAAAGATGGCGGAGACAGAATATTAGTACTGAGTGGTAATACATTCTAAAAGAAGCTGTTATTCCATCATCTTCTCGTACAGTAAACATTCAAACAAAGAAGTATTTTTTTTCCTGCAAATGATCGAGCCGCTGGCTGACAGAGTACAGTATTACCAGGATACACTAGGTGGCGATAACCAGTAGAATTCCCCAGAGAGATGAAGACACCAAGCAATAAGACAGTGTTGATAGCAGAAAAGTTGTATTAACTCAATTTGTTTGTAAAATATATACATACACATACAGCTTTGTCCTTGTTTCCAGTCCCGTAGTCATACACAGCAGTTCCAACAGAGTTCAGGTATAAATCAGGTCAAAGTCCTTGTAAATCAATTCAACAGTCATATACCATATAATTCAGTCCAGCAGTCAGAGTCCTTCTCCCGTATTCTCCACGACGACACAGCACCTTCCACGACCACAACACCACAGAGTGTGTTTGCTGGGTCTGCTTGTTTTATCCCAGGGTTTAGCCAATCCTGGGATTTCTTTCTCAGCTGATACAAGTTTTTGTATTAGCCCAGCTGCATAAATTCTTGTTTTACTTATTTTCTTAGCATTGATCCTTACAATTACTTACAGTCTTTGACTGCTTTATACAAAACTGGATTTAACAATTTCTCCAGGTTTATCTCAAACCTGTCACACTTCAAAAGCGTGGCTCACCTTTGCCTCCTTCCACAGATGTCATGAGACTTCTTAGTCTCACGTGAGCAACTCAGCTAGGAGAGGGGGGAACATTAAGTTATTTAATGGCTGTTCCCACCTCTCCTCCCTCCTCTTCCTTTGCTGGCACCCACCCGCCTTATATTCTAGTGTGAGTTTATCTGATCGCCTTTGGGGCTGGATAGGAATTTATGATCTGTATCCTGATTGGATGAGGGGATTTTTCGCCTATCCCACACTGGAAAAGGTGCATTGGCAAGTTTTGAGGTGGAATTCCCAGTCACACAGGTGCAGATAAAAGAGGGGTTTTTTTTGTGAATCTCATAGCAATCTCAGGTAATGTATAGCTCATCTGAACTCCCAGAGCAGTGGATCGTGCGATTACAGTCCTTGGGGGAAAAGGTGCACTGGGGCCACACCCAGACCAACAGTCAACAAGGAGAAGCTGGCTTGAGGTCCGGGGGTGGTCACATTTGGGCCGGCCAGGTTCTTGCTGTCTTCACGACTGCGAAAACCTGGGACCAGGGACTTGCCCATTTGTTTGTTAGGGGGTCCATTGAGACATCTGTGCTTAAACCTGATTCCACACTATGGCAGGATCCCCCTTTGCCAAAGGACTGGCAACACTGATTATTTAATAAAGCGTGGCCCATGTTTAACCCATAATTCTGGTCTCACATCTTTATTCTGGGGTAAGGGAGCAAATAGCTGTTATAGGTTGTGACTAAGTAGCAGGAAAAATTTGAAGGGATCCACTATGAAGTTGTACTCAAGAGGTTGGGTTTCCCTGAATGAATTCACTTTAGCTAACCACACAGGAGCCAGGAGGAAGAGAGGAGAAAATTGCCAGTCCATATTGTTTGCAGCTTGCTAAAGTAACTCTACAGTTACGCAGGTACTCTACAACACCCATACGGCTTAGCAACCTTGGGAATGGCACTCCCACACCGGGTAACAATACCTTGACCACACTTTGTGATGTCACTTTTCGTCAACTTTATAAAGTCTCCAGCAGAGACTTTAGGTAGAGTCATCATGTCCTCAACAGAGGAAAGCAGCTTGGCAACAGCTCCTCAAAACCAAAAAGTGGAAAAGACAGAAGACCTTTCCTCCAACAAAACAACTGGGGTGAGGAAGTCAAATCTATTTCACTGGACTGAGCAGGATGCTTCCAACATAGTGGTGGGTGAGGAAAGTTTTCTTCCAGGTACGCCTTTTAAAAATATGGTTGTAGGTTTCCCGAAATATCTTATTGGGCATCCTAAAATATACCATTGGTTTTTGGATCCTAAAGGGCTGCTTTAACAGCCTGATTTCATTGCAGAAGTACCAAAAACTTCTGCAATGAAGTGGTAACTTCTGAAAACCAAAAGGTGCAAAAAGCAGAAGAGCTTTCCTCTAACAAAACATCAGGTGAAGTATTCTAACAGTTTGGGGACTGAAATAGGTGGCGGGGAAGGATCACCAGTGACCACAAGTTACAACGATTCTGAAGAAGATATGGAATTGGAGGCATGACACCATCATCAGAAATGGAAGATGAAAGGCAGCTTCATCCAGCACTTTGTCAGCGGCTTGTGCTTAGGAAAGGAAAACTCCAACTTCAAACCCCCACTGAGGTGCCGCCATCATCCTCCATGCTGTGAGGGAACAGGCCAGGTAGGTGGGACTGTTCAGCCCTGGAAGGCAGCCCATGTAGGAGAAGGAAAACTCTGACTTCAAACCCCCACTGAGGCGCCGCCATCAGCCTCCATGCCATAAGTGAGCAGGCCGGGTAGGTGGGACTCGTTAGCCTGGGAAGGCAGCCCATCTAAGAGAAGGAAAACTCTGACTTCAAACCTCCACTGCCTTGTGGCTATATCCACTGATGGAAAAGGCTTCAGGAGTTAACCTCGAGGCAAAATCTGGAGCCGGAGTCCCAGAGGCAGTTCGTGTCATTCTGTCAACTCCTGTGATGTCGCTGAAACCAGTTGTACTGGCTCTTGCCTTTCCATTGTACTATTTAACTTATATGCAGAATGCATCATGCGGAAGGCTGGACTTGAGGAATCCCAAGCTGGAATTAAGATTGCAGGAAGAAATATCAACAACCTCCGATATGCAGATGATACCACTCTGATGGCGGAAAGTGAGGAGGAACTAAAGAACCTTGTAATGAGGGTGAAAGACGAGAGTGCAAAAAACGGTCTGAAACTCAACATCAAAAAAACTAAGATCATGGCCACTGGTCCCATCACCTCCTGGGAAATAGAAGGGGAAGATATGGAGGCAGTGACAGATTTTACTTTCTTGGGCTCCATGATCACTGCAGATGGAGACAGCAGCCCCGAAATTAAAAGACGCCTGCTTCTTGGGAGGAAAGCAATGACAAACCTTGACAGCATCTTAAAAAGCAGAGATATCACCTTGCCAACAAAAGTCCGAATAGTCAAAGCTATGGTTTTTCCTGTACAGTGGGGTCGCTACTTAAGAACGTCCCTACTTAAGAACAATTCCACTTAAGAACAGCTCCATTTGCTAAATTTTGCTTCTACTTGAGAACAAAAATCCAGATAAGAACAGGAAAAAAAAACTTTCCTGCTCTTTTTTTAACCTTAGGTCATCTTAGGTTAAAAAAAAATCTCCCCCTAGTGGTAGAGTACGTATTAACCAGCTTTGCATTAGTTCCTATGGGAACTAATGCTTCAATGTACGAACGCACCTCTACATAAAAAAAACAGCCAGAACGGATTAATTGGTTTTCAGTCCATTGCTTCAAAATTAGCTTCGTCAGAAGTGCTTTTAACAATGTTCCCTGACCTAAGGGGAAAAAAAGAAAAAAATCCCCCTCTAGTGGTAGAAGGCAGAATAGCAGCTTCCCATTAGTTTCTATGGACGGAAAAGAGCAGATACGGATTAAATGGTTTTCAATGCATTCCTATGGGAAATGTAGATTCTACATAAGAACTTTTCCACTTGAGAACCACCTTCCAATACGGATTAAGTTCTTAAGTAGAGACCCCACTGTAGTGTTGTATGGAAGTGAGAGCTGGACCATAAAGAAAGCTGACCGCCGAAGAATTGATGCCTTTGAATTGTGGTGCTGGAGGAGACTCTTGAGAGTTCCCTGGACTGCAAAGAGAACAAACCTATCAATTCTAAAGGAAATCAACCCCGAGTGCTCACTGGAAGGACAGATCCTGAAGCTGAGGCTCCAGTACTTTGGCCATCTCATGAGAAGAGAAGACTCCTTGGAAAAGACTTTGATGTTGGGAAAGTGTGAAGGCAAGAGGAGAAGGGGACGACTGAGGATGAGATGGTTGGACAGTGTCATCGAAGCAACCAACATGAATTTGACACAACTCCGGGAGGCGGTGGAAGATAGGAGGGCCTGGCGTGCTCTGGTCCATGGGGTCACGAGGAGTCGGACACGACTAAATGACTGAACACACACATTTCAGTGATGTGGCAAGAGGATTTGCTGCTTGGGTAACAGCCTATCGTCCATATTATTTTACCCAGGCTTCGTACTCTGGAGAGGACACTCTAGCTTCGTGTACAGCGTCAAAACACTAGACACTGTTCCAAGTCCTCCATACAGAGCACATTACCATAGTCTCTCGAGACTGAAGGATGCCCATAAATGAAGTGTCCCTCCAGGGCTACATCTGAGCTGCCTTGACAAAAGCCTACCTTAATAAGCTACAGAATCTGCAAAGAGCTACCCTAAGTAGAATACCCTCCCCATCTTTGTTGACTCTTGACTATTTCTTCCCATTTGGTCTCCGGTACCCTCTCCTGTGCTCACTATGATTCATAAAGTGACATTAAAATGGGGAAATCCCAGAAGATGATTCCTTTTTTATCAGTTAACCACTTCTAACCCAAACACAAAACAATGGTGAGGGCTCTTTTTCAACAAATATGAATGGTAGTGAGCAGAAAGGGGCATCCTGTAGACTGTCTTGATGGCTGCCATTGATTTTGTCAACATTCAGGATGTCCATGTATTCGCGAAGACTTTCACGGCTGGGATCTAATGGTTGTTGTGGGTTTTTTGGGCTCTTTGGCCATATTCTGAAGGTTGTTCTTCCTAACGTTTCACCAGTCTCTGTGACCAGCATCTTCAGAGGACAGCACTCCTCTGAAGATGCCGGCCACAGTGCTGTCCTCTGAAGATGCCGGCCACAGAGACTGGTGAAACGTTAGGAAGAACAACCTTCAGAACACAGCCAAAGAGCCTGAAAAACCCACAACAACCAGTTCAGGGTATCCTTTTGTGATGGGGTTCTTCATGTTTTGGTGACAGTTCCCTCCTTTTGCCGGGGAAAAAAAGATGGAGGTGATTTCAAAAATTCAACTGGTTCAACTTTATTAACTTCAACATCCGAGTTAACTAAATTGAATGGATCTAAACAGCTTAATTCTGGCAACGTCTCATAGCTCGAAACTTTTGTCCCAGGAATTAACATCTCATTCCTCACATTGGGGCTGGACCAAAGCGCTTGCGATCCATCATTCCTCTCAGTGGGGTACTCCTAACCTCGCATACCATCCCACAACATGGGAGTCTCACCCAGTCCCCTTCTAGAGGTGGAACGTTGTAGGAGGCACTGGGACGGATCACTCTCCTCCCCCCACTTTGGTTGTGGGGGTAAATTACCACAGTCCATTCTAAAAGCGTTGTTCTTTTCTTCTCCACCTTGGGTAACTCTGGATCTGGTAGCAATCCTCTGCCAGTCTTTAAATTGGGAAAGTCTTTTAACAGGTTACAGACCTTAGTAGAAGCTTCTTCTTCCCTTTCAGTCTGTACTGCGCAATCCCTTGTCTCTCTCTCTCTCTCTGTTCCGTTTGAATTCTGAATTCCCACATTCACCTCCTTCTTTTATTACCTCCTCCCATATTATCAAATCCTGCTCCTCCCCTTTCTCCTCCCCTTGATCTTCAGACAAACACACCTCTATTGTCTTCCGTTCTGTCATCCCTTCTTCTTCTATATGTATAAGTATCCCTTCTACACATCCACAAACTTCCTGCTGCACATTTTGGATGGCGGATGGCTCACTAATTCTCTCTCACACACACCTTTGCTGTGTAAAGCTTGGCATCCTTTTTCTTGCTAGCAATGCGAGCACAATATTGTACAGCAATATTGGGCCATTTCCTGGCATGATATATTGCAGCAAGGAAACCTGTAGGTTTTCATTCAAATGATAATGAACGATGATACAACAGACCTTCCAGCCACACAAGCTCTGTTAGCCACACAAACTCCTTTATGGGCTGTTCTGCAGACATTTATGCCAAACAAACTGAAGCCCAAGTGACCTCTGGATGGGATAAGGCTGCGTGAGCAGGGTTTACATGCATCCTCAGGTCCCCACTATCTACACAAGTGAATGCAGCATCCTAACGCCATCCATAACACAGCAGTGGTAGGCTGGTACTCTAGAAGTTACCCAAGTAACATTCCAAGTTATTCTGCAGCTATGTCATCTTTTCCTCCTCAAAACATTTTCCACTCTAGTTAGAAAAAAGATGAAGTAAGCTGTGAGTAAACATAAGGGCTACCTTTAGAGGAGGGTGTCGTTTGGACCCTTGATGAAATTCTATCAATGAAGCTTTCCATAAATTACATCAATCCATAAATAAAGAAAAACAAATCCCCTATCCCTAAGCACCCAAGATTTCAGTAAAGTGATAGTCATGGCAGTGCTTAACCCTGATAACTACCCAGATTGCGTGGAACTGGAAATTTATTTATTTATTTATTTATTTATTTATTTATTTATTTATTTATTTATTTATTTATTTATTTATTTATTTATTTATTTATTTATTGGACTTATATACCGCCCCATAGCGCTACAAGCACTCTCCGGGCAGTTTACAATTTTTTTTTAATTATACAGGCTACACATTGCCCCCCCCCCAGCAAGCTGGGTACTCATTTTACCGACCTCGGAAGGATGGAAGGCTGAGTCAACCTTGAGCCGGCTACCTGGGATTTGAACCCCAGGTCGTGAGCACAGTTTTAGCTTGCAGTACAGTGTTTTAACCACTGCGCCACGAGGCTCAAAAGAGGCACCCAAAGATGTGATGGTGGTATTTCATTTGAGGAAGGGGCTGTTTTACCACACCAGTTGGAAAGGAGACACACACACCCCATTGCTGCTTGGATCACAGATCATGCCTGTAAAGAAGGATTGTTAAAACACCTCCACCAGGAATGACACGCTTGGAGACACTAGGAAGATGTCTCACAGACACTATGTTAGTGGACCCTCAGAAGACTATTCCTCTGTGTGTATTTGGAAAGCATCTGGCGCATTATAGGTGTGCAAGGCATATTAGAGCAAGAACTTGGAAAAATATTTGCTGGAACTACAGTTTGAAGCCAGTCACAGCATTGTAGTCCAAAAAAATAAATAAATTTTCCAAGCTTTTCAAAGTGAAGGTGGAGATAAAAAGTTCACAGTATATAGTATGATAACTAAATGCAAGCGAGGGGGGAAATGATACATGTATGAATCTACTGAGTGCACAGGTCAACTTTTTTATACAAATCTTTTGCAGAAATGGTTGAAAAGGCTCCTCCACCCACCCACCCACCAAGAAAGGTAGCTGGCTACACAGAAACTGTTCTGTTCTTATCACACTGATGCCTCTCTTGCAAGGCAGATATGAAAGCTGATTCTTTAGGAGGAAGGGTTGCGTAGTCGTGAAGCACTTGAAAAACAGGCTGCAGAATATCTAAAACTGCTAGACATTAGGACAGAGAAATCTCTGTCATTCACTCACTCACTCTCCCTTTCTGTCTCCTCTCATCCTTTGAGCATTGCATCTGAAGTGCCAGCCACAGATGATTTATACACACTCATGCATATTATGGGCTACACATAATAAAGAAATGATAGAAATCATATCTCCACAGCTTCAGACAGCTGCAAGAGAGCTGCTGCCAATTTTGTATGACAAGATATTCAGTCAATCCAAATATTCCAGGAGGAACCTTTTGCATTTTTAAGACTACATATATAATAGCTAGATTGCACAAATTTTAAACAAGAGACATCCATACACATTTCCCATAAAGCTGCATGCTGCACAACAGGTATGGCTATCGGCTCAACTGACAACGCTGATGTTACAACTAACATAAACATGTTTATAATATTATTTTCTTTGTACTGTTCTCAATACTTTCTCAGTGCTAAGTATCTCTACAGCCTTTTTTTCCATTTCGATATATTAAAACAAAACGTCTATAAATCTTGCACAAATATAATATTGTGAGAACTTCTTATGCAAGTCTTATTTACAGTTTTTGTTAATTGGATGAAAAAGATCTCTCTGATAGTTCCCGCTAAGAACTTAAGAGGAGACTTGCTGTTTGAGATCAAAGGTCCCTCTCGTCTAAGATTCTTTTCCTGACAGCAGGTAGGCATATATTTCTGGGAAGCTGACAAGGAGGGTGTGAAGGCCTGCCAGCCTAAGGCATTGGAGGGTCACAGTATTCTTCCTGGGAACACAGAAGTCAAGAGATCTAACTCCTCCACTTGGATCTGTTTAATCATCTTACTGAACAAAAACAACAAAGAATCTTGCAGGCAATACCGTAAAGACTATCACTGCATTTTTGTCATAAGCTTTTGAGGTCCATAGCCTCCTTCTTCCAATGAAGGTTTATGCCAATTAAACTTGTTACATCTTTAAAGTGCCACCTATAACACTAATTGTTAGTTTTGCTGCGACAGTGCAATCCTAACTCAAAGATAAGGATGGCTATAGAATAAACAGAAAGCTCATCTGCCAGCAGAAATGTCCTTTTGGTGGCAGGACTCTCTTATGCCAACTGATCTCATAGCTCTGCCAACAAGAGGGGTCTCCTGACACGATTGCTTCGCTGGCTAAGATGTGCCACCAAATGTGCCAAAAAAAAGGAGGCAGACAGGTGAGGGAGGACTCAAATTGGGCTGGATCCAAACCAATTCCAGGCCAGTTATACAGCCATGACACCAGCACAAAAAAAAAATGAACTGGGCAAGGGTAGTCATAAGTCATTTTTGATACCCAAATGCATTGGTGTTTGTATTCCACTGAGCTTCTGAAGAGGTGAAAAGGGCCACCAGCTATTGCAAGCATTGCTAGTGCTTAGTCAGAAAGTGAGTTTTGTAGAGCAAAAATCATGATCTTCATGAAGATAACCACTTTGGGCAAACATTTCTCTCTTCAGGAAATAGGATGCCTATTTATTCTGGCCTTTAGTGATCTAATATTACTCCAACGAGAATGCTTCTGAAAACAGCCACTCCAGAACAATCCTATTAGACTATCAGGATTAGATTCCCCTTTTACTATTAAATTCAAATGAAGGGGAATTCAAGGTTTTTCTGGGGGGAGATAGGCAAAATGGAAATCAAGCATATAAATGAATGTTCTATTCCTCACTTCTCCCTAGCAAACCTCAGAGTTTGCTATTCCTGAGATGGTGAAATTTTTAACTGGTAATTTAGTATTTCAATTTGTATTTAAAATTCTGTTAAAGATTTAACCCTTCAAAGGTGGGTACACAATAAAAGAAATGATGATATAAAACAGTAAAAAATCAAATGAAGCAATTTATGTCAGTAATTACAAAGACTTGTATAGTTTGTTGTTGCTGTTGTTGTTGAAAACACCAGCCACAGTCAAGCAAAATTATAAAAACATTGACTGGTATTATATAACAGATACAAGTTTTAACCCAAAAAATTAGTATCTGTTAAATATTGGTGCAATATGTATGCTGTTCCTATTATTATTATTATTATTATTATTATTATTATTATTATTATTATTATTATTATTATTATTATTATTATTAATTGATTAAAACACCAGGCACAGTCAAAATTATAAAAACATTGACTGGTATTATATAACAGATACAAGTTTTAACCAAAAACCTATGTATCTCTTAAATATCAACGCAGTATGTATGCTGTTCCTAATATTGCCATTTTTGTAGCTCTGATGGTTTGATTTCTGAGATTTGCAACTGCTTATAGTACTGTGTGAAATTTCTTGATATTGTTCCCAATGACTACAGGGACCAGTGAAGTGTGTTTTTTCCAGAGGCGAGATGTTTCAATTCTCAGGTCTCTGTACTTTGTTAGTTTGTCAAAATCTGGATTTTTTTTTAATAACTCCCCCACAAATCAACAAATGACTTTGTTATTCATCACTTCATGGGGGCAACTTCATGCTCACCATAAAATGGTGAGTCGTCCTCATCTCTAGTTAAAACTTGTTGTATCTGTTATATAATAGTAGTCAATGTTTTTATAATTTTGACTGTGCCTGGTGTTGAAGAAGAAGAAGAAGAAGAAGAAGAAGAAGAAGAAGAAGAAGAAGAAGAAGAAGAAGAAGAAGAAGAAGAAGAAGAAGAAGAAGAAGAATGTTCAAACTCCTCACTGGAGCATTTGCAAGATCAATATATAAATACTCAACTGAAAACTCCCTATACCCAACTGAACAGAAAGGGAACTTTAAAACGTCAAGAGGTACAAAAGATTAGCTGCACATTGATAAAATGATAGTGAAGAATGCAAAAAAATGACAAATAAACCATGGCCTCAATAGACTGATTACAAAAAGGCAGTTGATTCATTGTCACACAACTGGATTAACACCTGCCTGGATTAATATTCAGAAGTTCCTCAAGAAAAACATGGGAAAATGGAAAATCTTCTTAAGCACAATCATAAAGTCCATCTGAACACTCACACTGACACTGACTGACTCAGACTATGGCTTCTGACTGTCTGCTTGCTGTCCCTTAGCCACTCAGTATCATACACTTTCATGTTTTCACCATGTACAGAAATATCAGTTATTTACTATCAGTCATTTTCATAACTGATTTTTGCTTTTGTTGGAAAAGAGCCACAAATGAGTCTGGGCCCTGCACTGATCTGAGCATCATGGGATCCTGATTTAAGTGTACATAAAGAACAGATTTTTAAGAACTTCCCAACTCCAGCCACTTCATATAACTCAGTTAAGAAGATGTAAAAACCTCCCCAGCTGACAAGTAAGCCACCCACAAAGAAGCTCGTGACAAGAACAGAATGAATTGAACTTAAAATGTTGTATTAAAAATTGTATCTCAGCCCAGTACTAGTAATGAAACAAATTACTTCGAAATAACAATGTCCCAGCTTCTGACCAGTGCTAGTTTAAGTCATTTAACTGCCCAAGGCAGAAGAGCAAATGCCATTCCACCCTAAAAACAAAATACCATAGTTATTTGCCTGCATCCCTAATGGAAAGAAAAATGACATACACCTGTCCACTTTTCAGGTCAATAAAACACAATCAGATTGATTGAACAACTAATGTTGCTGCTGTTTCACAATGTGTGGGACCTGCTACCTGAGGCAGCTGCTTTATTCTACCCAATGGTAGGGCTGTCACTCGTTAGGCTCTCGAGGGACTGGTGCTCTATATACAGTATTTATACCCATAGCTCTATTAGCAAGTGGTGTTCGGTTTTCTTCTGAACACACCAATTATTACAGTTATTCACAGCATGAGCCAGATATTTACATCTTCCTTTCTTGTAAAAGGAGTGCTGAAATATATAGCACTGTCACAACTGAGGCAATTATTAATGATTAAAGAGAATACTCCTATAATATCCATGCAGAAGACTTTCACCACCACAGGGACTGTTGTCTCGCCCCTTCCCTCTTTGTGCCCTTTGGTTCTTCAATATACATTAAGCTTTCAGGGACAAAAGTCTGCATGTAACATCATGTTCTCCAGGTCACCATATGTAGACCAGAAGAAAGAACTGAAACACAGCATTATAAAGTAAAATGGTGTGGGGTTTTTTTTTTTTTGTAGCACTTTTCAGATCTGACAGTTTGATTTAAAAAAAAAAATGTTGCAAGGCATTATGTTCCAACAGAGACGAGGATTTTTTTAAATGTAATAATAAAGTTAAATATAATAGTTTTAAAGTATAATTCTTTAGAGAGACTGGTTTATGTTGGGCTATCATTTGGAGGAGCACCAGTCATTATTAACAGGAAGCGCAGAGAAAGTGGATTTAAATCACTGAAGTAATAAAATTGGAACAAGAGCTAGCACCTTGAAAGGCATTTGGAGAGAAGATTGCATACAAATGCAATTAAAACGATGCTTATAAAATACTAAGATGTTAATTGGGTTTGGTCCCAGAAGCCCCAGCCATACAGTATGTCAGAAGTTAGCTGGTTTGAAGTTTTAAAAGAGTGGTTTAATTTGTACACCTTGTCCTAATTACAAGGCTTTCTGCAGCCTGTGTATCTGTGTGGTTTATTGTAGCTTAGAGTTTTGTAAAACAAACACACACCAGTTAATTGGGTTATTGCAATGGAAAATGGGGCCAGAGAACTGGAGGCTTTCATGCTTGTGCTCCTTTACAGCTTGTAATGAATGCCCCAGCACCATGTCAGGCTCAACTGATTTGTAAGGTGTGCCGTTTACAACTTGCTTTGTTTCTGACCCCAAACGCTCAAGTGAAAACAAAGGCTGTCATGATACACCTTGGCTGAGTTGGTGGGTCCTAGCCCTCCATCTGGCTTATTTCACATTTTCCAAACCCAAATGGACTCCAAAAGATTTGGACTTTGGCTTTTTCACTCTCAAGACACAAGTAACAGGGGAGGGAATGAAGCCCATGGTTGTTCCAGAAGACTTTCAATCCAGCTGGTGGGACACCTGCCAACACAGAGTGTGACCATATTTGTCTCTCATAAGGCACTAGGAAGAACCTTTCTCATGTCACAACCAAACATGTCTGTGAAGGTAGTAGAACCAAGAGAACACACACACACATGCACAGTTCCTGAGAAGTGTGTGTGTGTGTTCACACATGTCCTGAGAACCTGAACAAATTCATATAGAAGACAGTATGAAAATAACAGGCAGGGTAATAATACAGCTAAGGCATGCTCCTTATTTTAGCTGCTGTTATAAGCACACCGCTACCCATGCAAGCATAGCCACACGTTTCCACTGCTCTCTATTATTAACTGACAATATCCTGGGCATGCAAAAAGATGTATTATTCTATTCCTATGCCCCTAAAGTAATATGAGGTAGGTCCTCTACATGGCATCCAGTCCTTGCTATTCTACCTCTTAAGCTGGGGCAGGGAGGAGCTTATGTGGCTCTTGAGAACACTGGTCTCTCTCTGTGGAGCTCCTGGCAGGATGGGTAAACCCACTTTCCCACACCCACCAGCACACCCAACACACATGTCTATCAGAAGGCTTAGCCCAGTAATTATGTAAAGTAACACCATATGTTTTCACGACATAGCATAATGAAGTGAGCAAGTCTGGAGTCCATCTGTGCCCAGTGACTGCAGAAAGATTCCAGCTTTCATATTTGGACTGTGAGTGCTCCAGCACTGGAGGCATTCAAGAGAAGATGGGACAACCATCTGTCAGGTCTGCTTTGATTTGGATTCCTGCATTGAGCAGAGGGTTGAACTCAATGGCTTTATAGGCCACTTCCAACTGAATTGTTCTATAATTCTATGATTCCCCAAATCCACAAACTGGCAAAGGCACACTCAAGCTCTTAATTCTAAGATTTCAATGAGTAGATCTATCAGTTTAGGTACCAAAGGCAACACCTCTTTAAGATCTAGCAATAGACAGCCAATAGCTAGTGACATTCTGATGATGTGTGTCAAAGGGAGATAGGATGGGTGAAGAAATTTTGTGTGGTAGGTGAAGAATCCCCAGAGATTGTGCTCACTGAATCTGGGGTAAGACTGACAGAAGCAAGTATATATGTGCATATCACAATGAGTCTGCACTGAAGCAGAGAGCTGAACATGCCCTCTTTAAGAAATTCTAGGAAACGCTGGGTCCCTCTAGGTCAGTGGTTCCCAACCTTGAGTCATCCAGGTGTTCTTGGATTGCAACTCCTAAAAAGCCCCAGCCAGCACAGCCCCAATTGGGGCTCCTGCACTGAGAAGTAAAAAATGCTACAGATGATCCATGTCAAACTGATCATACAACCCTTCCTTGCACAAATGGGCATTTCAACAAAATATTGGCGAATATGATACAAGTATATATAACATCTGGAAACATACCGGCTGAAATCCTGTTGCTTTGTGTAGGAAGTCACAACTACAGTAGGTTCACTGAAGGAGGAGTCTATGCGGAGTCAGTTCCTCCATAAATGTCACTGATTCATGAAGCACAGAATAGCATAGAACTGTTGCTATAGCAGAGTATACTATAGGGTAGAGGTGGGGAATGGGCAGCCTCCAAGCCACCTGGGTCCCTCTTGCCCCCTGAGTTTGGCCTTCAGGTACTGCTGCCGCTGTCCTGGCTGCCCAAGTGGCAATGCCACCCTCCTTCCCCGTCCCTTCTCCGTTCTCTTCTTCCCTTCCTGTTGTTTCATAAAGTGAAGTCAACACTTTGTCTCTCCCTTTCACAGGGCTCAGTGGGGCAGGCTTCCTCCTGCACTTCAGGGAGCCACCACAGTTACCGCCAATTGTGTGAGCTAGTGATTTTTCCTCTTTTAAATTATGATGTTAAATCCAGCAGAAGGAACACCCTACTGCTCTTTTGCCTGCCGCATGGTTTGGAGGCAGGAGATGCAAATCTGCTGCCGAAGTGACACAGTTGAGACCTTGTAGGCTACTGGAATGGGAGACTACCTGGGAAGCCACGATGTAAACCATCACTTTGAGACCCTGTATAAATAGCTATTACAGTATTTACTTACCACACAAGAAGAAAAGAAGACTCCTCTTGCCTTACCTGGAGACATTCAGATAAGATTGCCGAGGAAAGAACTTTTGTGTATTAACAGAAATTTGCCATTTCGAACTGAGGCTAAGTCAGACAACAGTCATAAACAGTGTTGTAGCTATTTCAGTCAGACACAATCGCAACACACAGTATGAAGCCAATATGCTAGCACAGTGCCTGGGGATGTAAGTGTGGAGAGAAAGAGAGTCAAAAATGTTACAGTCTCTCTCTCTCTCTCTTTTTTTTTTTTTATTAATCCAAGGCCAAACTGAGACTAAAGCCAAGTTTCTGAAGTCCATTTCCTCTGTCCTGTGCTCTAAACCACATTCTCAAATGACTGTGTTTTTATTCTACCAATGAATACTATAGTTCACACACTCTAAGAATGTCAGCTTCATTTATTTCACTTCTAACGTCTCGCTTGGAAATGTTGGCTTTGTTTCCACTGTTTTGAAAACCAGCAATTACAGATTAAATGGCATTTATTCCCAGTCAGTATATTCCCCTTGAAAACCTGATTTTAAGGAATCAGGAACAACATGAAGTTCAAAGCATAGGGTTCAGGAAAATATTTGAATTGGACTTGGTGGCTCAGGGATACAATATTAGCATTCTTTTTTTGCACTATAGCTCCCAGAATCCATTAAGTCGGCATTGCCTGTTAGAACTTTCCCAAGCTCTGATCCAAGCTTCCTGGTTACTATGGCACAACTTCTACATACACTACTGCAGTACTTGAAATCTATTCAGGCAAGGTCACCCCTGCCATGAGGCAGAGTGAGGCTTTTGCTTCAGGTAGCTGGATTTGAGTTTGTCATTATTAGTTATTTGGTTTCTTATTGTTGGAGAACTGCTTGTTGGGTCTTCTGCTTCATGGGTCCACACAACTTGTCTTAAATGTTGTGTACAAGGCAAGAGAGGTAAAATGGATCTGCTGCTCTGTCCCAGACAGCAAAATATCTTGGATGGATTCTTCCACATCATTATAGGCCCTTTCTGAGCATAGTAAGTGAAGCAGTACAGTGTTCCTTGTCAATAAGAAGCTTCTCCTATCTACTCCTCAGAGGTTCAGGCAAGGCCAGAACAAACCAGACAGAGTCCCCCACTACAACTGAGGGCAGCAGAACAGCTAAGGGGATGCTTATCAGACCAGCTGGCCCAAATGGCTCTCTTCCTATCACACTGTTGCTCTTCAAATCCCAGCTTCCCTGCCTGAGACAGATATCTCCATCTGCCTAATGGTAGGGTAAACCTGCATTACTGGGTCAGACTGCTGTCATAGCCCATGGGATGCCATGAAAAACCTACGACTGCCATCACCAGATCAGATGAGGTATATCCTTGGCACCTATCACTGTTGAGATAGAGCATGTAAACAGTTGAGTTGGTGACAACCGATTCATCAGTTATGGAACCAGTTCTAGAACTGGTGCAAGAAGACCATTGTTTGACGATGCACAGATGGTGACTTTGATCTCATCATGGTGGTGAATTTGCTCCAGGTTTTTCTCCAGACTTTAAAGGAGATATCAATGTGCTGAACTTATTTCAGGGATAGGGCTCAGTGACTTGGATAAAGTTTGGACTAAAACCCAAAGTGCATTGCCATCACCATGCTGTCAGCATCACAAACCTCTACTGGTGTGTAACATTTTATGTACATATCTTGCAAATGATGCCCACTATTAAAAGACAAAAGCCGATAATCAAATCACTTGAGCCTTCTATTATTTTTTTAATCATCTACATCATGGAAGGTTTTAGTACAATAGTTTAATTTAGTGCTCGCTCATTTCATGATATGAATCCAGGCTTATTACTCTTTTTTTTATCAATTCGTATATTATATGATTCAGCCACTCATATAAAAAGAATACTGGAGGTTATAGACTTTTAAAAGTGATTCCCTGTAGGCAGTGTAAAAGATGGTGTCTATTACATGACAGCTTAGTGTTTATTGCTAATTTTGGAGCATTGTTCAGGAACCCATTGAAAGATGACATAGAGAATAGATTCTTTATCTTGTAAAACAGAAAAGTAAAGTAGCAGTTCTCTTTAAGTGTTTCTCTGCAATGTTTTTCTATAATATCACCATGGAGGTTCTATATAACCCCTTTCAAGAAATGTAATAATAAAAGAACATAATTCTTAGAGTACACATAAAAGTGCTACTTTTCCCCCCTTTTCTTTTCAAGGCCTACAGAACCACAGTCTTGGTGAAATCCATTGCTACCTTTGATTAATGACTGGTATGTTATTTAGCAGATGTTATTTTAACTAGAGAGAAACATGGCTTATCAGAGCGATTCTTAAGTATGATGATGAAGTGGGGAAGAGGACTGAAATGATCTGTCATACAGGTATTGACATGGTACAAGATGACAACCCTCATCAGGAATACATAGTTAGGAATGGGAATATTCCTATTGCAATATAGTATAATATAGTGTGCTTTCAATACACTATTTTGTCTCCTATGTTATTTAACATCTACGTGAAACTGCTGGGAGAGATTGTCCAGAGTTTTGGGATTATATGTCACCAGTATGTGGATGACACTGACCTCTAATCTTTCCTTGCCATCTTAATCTGAGGAAGCTGTTTTGGCTCTAGATCAGTGTTTAGTGGCCATAATGGACTGGATGAGGGTGAATAAACTAAAATGTAATCCAGACAAGGGAAGGTGCTCCTGGTCATTCAAAAGGCAGATCAAGTAATGGGGATGCAGCCTGTGCTGGATGGGGTTACACTCCCTCTGAAAACACAGATGTGCAGCTTAGGGGTGCTCCTGGATTTTTCTCTGAGTATGGATGGCCAGATTTTGGCAGTGGCCACGACTGCCTTTGCACAATTAAAACTAGTGTGCCAGCTAGAGCCTTTCCTGCAGAGGTTTGATCTAGCCATGGTGCCACATGCCTTAGTTACATCCTGGCAGGATTAATGTAATGTACTCTATTTGGGGCTGCTTCTGGAAAGTGTTCAGAAACTTCAGTGGATCCAAACTGCAGTTGTCCAATTGCTAACTGGAGCTGGTCACGGAGATCACGTAAGTCTCTGTTAAGGTAGCTCCCAATCCATTTCTGGACACATTCAAAATGCTGATTCTTACCTATAAAAGCTCAAATGAATTGGGTCCAAGCTACCTCAAGGATTGCATCTCCTTTATGAGCTTGCTCTGTGACAAACCCAGACCTACTGGGATATGTCACACAGTTACACTAAGCTGCCACCAACCATTCCCTATAAGAAGTCACACAGACCAGGGATGGATTTTTAAACAATAAAAAGAATAAGGTTTATTTTAAATACACACAGGGAAAATAAAACAATCAGGTGAATAACATAAAGTAACGTGGCTTAGATTCACTCATACATACACACAGTTTGGTTCACACAGAACCTTAACCTAAAGCACAGACCCTGAACCTATCAGTTCTGGCTAACCAACAGACACCTGAACCTATCAGGTTGGTACTCTGACACACAGTAGTACCCTGTCTGACACACAGACTCCCACAACAGCTTCTTCTTCCCAGCTGCTGCTTCGTCACAACCCAGTGTCTCAGAATCTCCCTTAGTGTCTTTTCCACCACACAGGCATCACATATTTATACAGTACAGCCCCTCCTCCTGATGTCCCGCCTTCCACTCCCCATAGGATGGAACTTTCCCTCCAAACCCATGACAGACAGGTAACATCAGTGCTGTATGTAACACCTCCCCTCTTTATAAGTTGTTTTGTAGGGGGAAAGCTAACGTGCTTTTCACCAAAAAACAACCTGGATAAAACACACAACAACAGTTATACATACCATATAATACTTACTTATCCTTACACTCTAAGTTAACCATAGCAATTATGCATTTAAACATTTACCATATACAATACATCCATTTACCTTTATTCATACAAACCAATTTCAAAAAAAACAGGTACATTTAACCTTTGTGTCATCAATATATACACATAGAGTCCATGTTTCTTTCGCCGTCTTCATTCTTCAGGTCTTCTTGATAAGGCGTCAGCAACACAGTTCACTGACCCTCTGACCACCTTCACTTCAAAGTCATAGTCCTGTAGGTTTAAAGCCCACCTCATAAGTTTGCTATTGTGGGTTTTCATTGTCTTTAACCATTGCAATGGTGAATGGTCAGTACACAGAATAAAATGTCTTCCCCAGATGTAAGGCTTGGCCTTCTGGATCGCGTAGACTATGGCCAAACACTCCTTCTCCACGGTTGCCAAATGTCTCTCACCTTTTTGAAGTTTCCTACTCAGGTAGGACACTGGATGCTGGTCACCATCCTCATCCTCCTGGCACAGAACTGCTCCTACGCCGCTGTTAGACGCATCTGTGTAGATGATGAACTCCCGGTCGAAGTCTGGAGCACGCAGCACAGGATAGTTGATTAACGCCTCCTTCAACCTCTGGAACGCCGCCTCACAGTCGCTGGTCCACGGGATGCGGTCATCAGCCTTCTTCCTCGTCAGATCGGTCAGCGGAGCCGCAATCTCGCTAAACCTCGGGATGAACTTTCTGTAGTAGCCCACCAACCCAAGAAATGATTTGACTTTTTTCTTGGTGTTGGGTCTAGGCCAATCACGAACAGCTTCTATTTTGGCCTCCAGGGGTTTTATCACTCCTCCCCCTACCATGTGACCCAAGTATTTTATTTCTGGGCTACCCAGCTGACACTTGCTGGCCTTTACTGTTAGCCCTGCTGCACTTAACCTCTGCAGCACTAACTCCAGGTGTATCAGGTGATCTTCCCAGGTATTACTGAAGATCCCTATGTCGTCAATGTAGGCCACTGTAAAGTCACTGAGCCCTGCCAAGGTCTGGTCCATCAGCCTTTGGAATGTGGCTGGTGCATTTCTGAGACCAAAGCTCAGGACTCGAAACTCATAGAGACCAAAAGGGCTGCAAAAGGCAGTCTTTTCTTGATCCCTGGGATCAATTCTTAATTGCCAATATCCCTTTACCAGGTCCAATGATGAGATGAACCGACAACCCCCTATGGTTTCAATCAGGTTGTCTAGCCTGGGCATTGGGTAGGCATCAGGAGTGGTTACACGGTTTAATTTCCTGTAATCAACACAAAACCTAATGCTCCCATCAGGCTTGTCCACAAGGACTATCGGAGAGGACCAAGGACTAGAAGAGGGGACGATTATGTTCTCCCTCAGCATTTCGTCCAGCTCCTTCCGCACCTTGTCCCTATAGGGTCCCGTTACTCGGTATGGGGATACTGCCTGCGGGGGTGCATCCCCTGTGTGGATCCGATGCATCACTCCCTTCACTATCCCCGGCTTGTTGGAAAACACCTGTTGATATTTACTAAGCAGCATTTTTAGTTCTTGCTGCTGGTCTTGGGTGAGTGCAGGACTGATCTTTACCTCCTCTGGGTTGTATTTTACTTCCCCTCTACCCTCCCAGAAGGGTAATTCCGCTTCCTCACTCTCAGCTGCTTTTATTGCGAATAAAACCCTCTGTTCCCCTCTGTAGTAGGGTTTTAGGGCATTCACATGAACCACCCTCCTTGCTTGGTTCTCCTCCTGCTCTATTAGGTAGTTCAGGTCTGACATCTTGGAAATGACCCTATATGGTCCTGCCCATTTGAGCTGCAGTTTGTTCTCTCTGCAGGGCCTAAGCCAAAGCACTTCCTCCCCTGGGTCAAAGCGCCTCTCTCTAGCTTTGTGGTCATACCATGTTTTCTGTCTGACCTTCTGAGCTTGCAGGTTTTCTGCTGCCAGCTCTAGATTTCTCTTTAGGTCATTCATCAAGGTGTCTATGTATGTCACAACGTCTTGTGGGTCATCCTGGGTGATCTGCTCCCAATCTTGCTTGATCAAATCAAGGGGCCCTTTCACCCCTAAGTGTGCAGCAAACATGTCAGAGTGACCCCTTTGTAAGATCATGGGGCGATACTTTTCAGGTACCACCAGCTGACTTCTGATCCCATCTCCCCCTTTTGAGATATTCCTCAGGGTCTCTCTATATAAAATCCCCTTTTTCTCCAGAAATCTCACTGGGGTTTCAGGTGTTAGCTGGGCGTCAGTCACCTGTTCAAAACACTTTTGGAGAGTGGCGTCTGCCTTTTGCTCCTGTCCAAATCTGCTGTCTGTGGTTAAGGTTTCCACCACAGCTTCTGAACTCCCCTCTGCTTCCGTCTCTGGCTCATCATTATCCCCCTGAACTGTCCCCGTGGTGGCTTGTGAGCGTGTAATCACTAGCACCCGTTTCACATGTTCAGCCAGGTCATTTCCCACGAGCACGGCTGCTGGCAGAGTCGATGAAATCGCTAGCCTCCAAACTCCCCTCCAGCCTTGAAAGTTGACAGGTACCTCTGCTACTGGCAGAGAGATTACCTGCCCCTCAATCCCTGCCACCTTCATGCTCTCATTTGGGATTATAAACTCCCGAGGAATAATATCTGGATGGCACAGGGTTACCTGGGAACAAGTGTCCCGCAGCCCCCTATACTGCCGGTCAAGTATTCCTACGTCCACCCCGGCTGTCTCAAACAACTGAGAATCTGTTTTTATCAGCAAGCAGCGCTTTACCTCCATAAGAGGACCACTTTCCTCAGCCTGATCAGCAGAGGTAGCTGTTCCAGACTGAGTAGTCATGGCAACAGGCTCCCTCTGTGACACTGAGCCTTGCTCTTTCTGGACACAGAACACAGCTTTTGGCTTGGTCCCACTAGAATTCTGAGGCACCATTCCTTTTAGCTGCTTCAATTTCTCACACTCTGAGATTAGATGACCCTTTCCCTGACAGAAATAACATTTTCGGGTGTATTTTGATTCTCTTTCCTCTTGTTTTGGTTTTCCCTCCAAAATCTGAGGTCTTAGTTTCATGTCTGAGGGCTTCCCTTCACCATGGGCCCCTCCCCCTTGCTGGCTTTTCCCTGGTCCCTGAGAGTACTTGCTGTAGGTTTCTTTGGGTTTACCTACAGATTTCCCCTCACCCAAGGGCTTTCTTATTTGGGAAATAAAATCTGCGATCTCTGCGGCTTGTGCCACAGATTTTGGTTTCCTTTCCCTCACCTGGAATTTCAATTCCCCATGCAGGACTGAATAGAACTGTTCCAGTGCTATCAAGTCTTTAAGCTGCTCATAGGTTTCTGTTCCCTCCTGCGATAGCCATTTCTCAAGCAGCCTCACCAATTGGGCCCCCACTTGGGTAAAAGTCTGCTCTGGCTTCTTGGTGAGGGACCTGAATCTTTGTCTCAGCTGCTCTGCATTTATCCCATGTCTTGCAAACACCAATTTTTTAAACTCTGCAAAATCTTTCATCAGTTCCTCAGGCATCTCGGCATAAACCTCAGCCAGGCTACCACTGATTAAAGACCGCATGATGGTCATCTTCTCAGTTTCCCTCACTGAGAAGTCCACAAACGCTCTTTCCACTAAGGAAAAGAACACCTCAGGACAATCTCCCTTGTGGTACACAGGGAATTTCTTCAGGTCAGCTTTAGACAGTTGGCCTCCCTCAGAATCCCTATTGTTATTATTGTTCTGATTCAACAGCTCCAGTTTTTTTAATTCAAACGCCATTCTCTCTCTCTCCATTCTTTCTTCTCTCTCCATTCTCTCTCTCTCTCTCTCTCTAACTCAAATTGCCGCTGTTTCTCTCTTTCCCTTTCCTCTCTTTCCCTTTCCTCCATTTCAAATTGCCTCATCCTCAGTTCATGCTGTTGGGCTATGAGCAATTTTCTAAGTTCTGGGTTCTGCTCTCCTGTGCTGTCACCTTGCACTGAGCCAAATTCATCCTCAGAACCTTGGTCAATCTGGGGGTCTTTCACTTCACTCATATCGGCCATCTGGCTTCGAGTCAAGGGCATAATCCCCCCTCAGAACAGGCTGCTTTAAAAAGTCAAGCCTCAAAATAAAACGACCACTTTTTTCCTTCTTGCCTCAGAACCAGCTCTCCCTAGAGATTGCTGCTGTTCTTCAGCACTAACTTGCAACAGTATCGAGTCAGAGCCTACCCCCCTCTGCTGGGCCTCTCAGCTGGCAAGCTAGATCACTGTTGCTACGCAGTTTTGCCTCAGCTTTTTCCCGCCAAAACTAGGCTGCCTCAGAGCACCTTAATCTAAGTCTCCCCAGTTGGCACGTTCTTCTACTAGCGCACCTCCCCGTGAGGTACACCTAGAAGATTACCTACGCGCCTCAGACTGTCCCTGACTAGACCCCCCTTGCTCTGGGCACACTTGCCAAGGCTTTGCTGGACCGCTGGACAACTGGACCAGTCGCATCCCACACGCTGGACACCAATCAATGTGACAAACCCAGACCTACTGGGATATGTCACACAGTTACACTAAGCTGCCACCAACCATTCCCTATAAGAAGTCACACAGACCAGGGATGGATTTTTAAACAATAAAAAGAATAAGGTTTATTTTAAATACACACAGGGAAAATAAAACAATCAGGTGAATAACATAAAGTAACGTGGCTTAGATTCACTCATACATACACACAGTTTGGTTCACACAGAACCTTAACCTAAAGCACAGACCCTGAACCTATCAGTTCTGGCTAACCAACAGACACCTGAACCTATCAGGTTGGTACTCTGACACACAGTAGTACCCTGTCTGACACACAGACTCCCACAACAGCTTCTTCTTCCCAGCTGCTGCTTCGTCACAACCCAGTGTCTCAGAATCTCCCTTAGTGTCTTTTCCACCACACAGGCATCACATATTTATACAGTACAGCCCCTCCTCCTGATGTCCCGCCTTCCACTCCCCATAGGATGGAACTTTCCCTCCAAACCCATGACAGACAGGTAACATCAGTGCTGTAAGATCATCAGGAGAGGCCTTTCCCTTGGTCCCACCACCATCACAAGTGCATTTGATGGGGACACAGGAGAGGGCCTTCTCTGTTTCTGCTCCCAGACTTTGGAACTCCCTCCAATAGGAGGTCAGGTTGGACCCATTTTTGCCATCCTTCTGCAAGCAGGCAAAGACCGTAATCTTTAGGAAAGCTTTTCCCGAGTGAACCTGCTGCCTGAGTAGAGTTTTTAAATGGACTCTTATACCTTATTGCTTTGAATGTGTTTTTGGTGTTGTTTATTATTTTTAGGACAGTAGTCATTTGATCTTTTTTAATAGTTGTATACTCAGTTTGCTTTGTTAGCTTTAAATACTGTCTTTGAATGATGTAAGTTGCCTTGCATCCTTTTTCAGGAGAAAGGTGGGATAAATGAATAAATAAAATTTAAAAATTAAAACATTTTATAATATTACAAGGCAATAAGGAAAATACATATTAAAACAACAACTGAATAGGGACCATTCAAAACCATCTAAAAACACATTTACAAAAAGGAAAAAGTGTAATAGGAAGTTCCCCAGCCTGGGAGCAGCCACTAAAAAGGCCCTTCTCACATCCTCCCTGGTTGTTCCTGTGATGCTGGAGGTAACAAAAGGTCTTCCCCTGAAGGTCTTAAAACCTAGGGAGGTTCCTGTAAAAAGACACAGTCATTCAGCTAGTATGAATCCATAGGTCATAGCCTGAAATTTCAAATGGACCTGGAAATGGACCAGTGACCATGGTTGTAACAAAGATTTTTGTTTCAATACAATTTTGGTTACTGTCATAGCAAAGATTTTTTTATTCTTCCTGCAATCAGCGCTCTGGGTCAGCAGTCTGGCTACAGCATCTTACACCTGCTGAAAACCTCAGTACTTTCCAAAGACCATCCTTACGTAGAGCCCATTACTCTAATCCAAACAAGATGCAACCATTAAGTGCATAGGCATCAAGTTGGTCAGAGTCCAAGCCTTGAAGACTTAGTTGTAAGACTGCTGTTCAACATCTATATGAGGCTGCTGGGTGGGGTCATCAGGGGGTGTGGAGCTTCATGTCATGAGTATGCGGATGACACTCAGCTCTACATCTCCTTTTCACCAACTGCAGGAGATGCCGTTCTGTCCCTTCAGCGCTGCCTGGAGGCCGTACTGGAATGGATGCAGGAGAACGGGCTGAGGCTGAACCTGGACAAGATGGAGGTACTAAGGGTGGGCCCTCCCACAGTTGGGGATTTGGGAAACTCCCTCTCTTTTGGGGGGGTGACCCTGCCCGCCAAGGATGGGGTCCGCAGCTTGGGGATCCATCTGGACCCGGCGCTCACTATGGAATCCCAGGTGGCGTCTGTGGTCCGTACCGCCTTTTTTCATCTTAGGCGGATAGCCCAGCTGCGGTCCTACCTTGATGTTGGGGCGCTCACTGCCTTGGTGCATGCGCTCGTAATCTCAAGATTAGACTACTGTAATGTGCTCTACGTGGGGCTACCTTTGAGGTTGCTGCAGAAACTGCAGGTGGTGCAGAATGCGGCGGCCAGATTACTCAGTGGAGTGAGAAAATACCAACATATCTCACCCACTCTGGCCGCATTGCATTGGCTGCCCATCCAATTCCGCATCGACTTCAAAGTGTTGATGCTCACATATAAAGCCCTAAACAGTTTAGGACCTCGATACTTGGCGGAACGCCTTCTCCTGCCAAGATCTACCCGTGTCACTCGTGCGAGCCAGGAGGTGAGGCTGAGGAGTCTAACGCCGAGGGAGGCCCGGAAGGAGAAGACAAGAAACCGGGCCTTCTCGGCGGTGGCTCCTCGCCTCTGGAACAACTTACCTCCTGAGATTCGCGTGGCCCCCTCGCTGGGTATTTTTAAGAATCAATTAAAAACATGGATGTTTAGGCAGGCCTTCCCACCAGATAATTCCTGGCACCCTCTTTTTTCTTCTTCTTCTTTTCCCCTCTCCTTCAGCTCTCCCATTCTGTTTAGCATTTCTGTTATGTAAAATTGTTTATACGTATATTTATTGTATTATTTTTTAATGTTGTTAGCCGCCTAGAGTGGTCCTGACATGACCAGATAGGCGGGATATAAATAAATAAATAAATAAATAAATAAATAAATAAATAAATAAATAAATAAATAAATAAATAAATAAATAAATAAATAAATAAATAAATAAATAAATAAATAAATAAATAAATAAATAAACAAACAAACAACTTCCAGAATCCACTAAGCACTGGCTGTGCTGGTTAAAGCATTCTGGGAATTGCAGACCAAAGAAATAACTTTTCCAACCTCAGCTAAAAGGAACTTAAGCTATCTCCACATCGGGGCCAGACCAAAATATTTTGCGGTCTGGAGTTAAGGGTCAGGTGACACCCACTTTCCCCTTTCCATATATAAAAGCTGACCAGACTCACTGCTGAATTTACTTGTTGACGTTCAATACTTGTTGATGGACAGTGTTTCCTACCACACCTAAAAGCAGCAGGGTTATTCAAGTAAGCAGGACAGGCCCTGGCATACTGTGAAAGCTGTGTCCTCAAGCATAGGCAAAAGGGGTCATCAGAAGGAACAGTCTGCAGACTGACGTGGCTGCCCCTGTTACCACCTCCCACCTGAGTCAGTTTGTTCAGTCTGAAATAATAAGTTAAAACCAGAAATGTCATAAGCTCAGATGTACTGCTACTGGCCCTTTGTGTTGCCAGACTCCTGCTGAGCGAGTGCCTACTTGCATCCTCATGCTGACCTTCAGGTTGTTTTGCACATATATTACAAGCAATGACCGCTCGCCATGGAGAGACCATTCACAGCAGCATGGCAATTCTTTTGTGTCCTCTGGTCCACCAAGTATAGTGAGATTTCATAGACTCATAAAATAATTTAGTTGGAAGGGGCCTATAAGGCCATCAAATCCAACCTCCTGCTCAATGCAGGAATCCAAATCAAAGCAGATCTGACAGAGGGCTGTCCAGTTTTCTCTTGAATGCCTTCAGTGTTGGAACACTCGCCACAATTGGTTCCATTGTCATATTGCTCTTACAGTTAGGAAGTTTTTCTTCATATTCAGCAAAATCTGGCTTTATAACTTGAGCCCATTATTGCATGTCCTGCAATCTGGGATGATCGAGAACAGATCCTGCCCCTCCTCTGTATGACAGCCTTTCGAGTATTTGGAAAATTCTATCATATCTCCCCTCAGTCTTTTCTCAAGGCTAAACTTACCCAGTTCTTTCAGCCTTTCCTCATAAGGCTTGGTTTCCAGTCTCCTTATCATCCTCATTGCCGTCCTCTGAACTTGCTCCAGTTTGTTTGATATAGTGAGGAATAACTCCTCTGGTGGCACCGGAAAGGGTTGAAAAGTAAATGCCATACCCGAAAGTGAGCCTGGGTTGTGTGGAAGAACAAACAGGGGAACTGGGGGTGTGTGACAGATGGCCACTGCATTATATTTCTTCTCTTTTGTATTCTTAGGTCATCTAACCTGAGAAAAGAAATTAACAACATGCCTGTGTGGCATACATTTCCCCAAAGAATTTTAATAGCAGTGGCAAAACAATGAGATACTAAAGAAAATTTGGGTAGATTTTTAACTACTAAAATAAAGAAAAAGAAACTAGAGAAATGTTAAGATAACCAAGCATAGTTGCAACATTCACAAAGGGACAGAAGTAAGAATCTGCTCTTCCAGGCACTACAAAGAAACCATCAGGTTCAGGACAAAGTTAACAAGGAGTTGGCTATGACTACAAAATAATTTCCTTTTCATTCAGTATAATAATAGACCTATACCTGACCTTGAAACTTCCCAAAGATGTCACTCTATTGAGGGATTAAAATAGGGGAGACAGTAGAAACAGCAGAGGGCCTCTGATCTTTGAGAATTTCACTCACTTGCCAAACTTTGGGCCATAGATTCCAGCAAATTCAGCGGCAGGTGAACCAGAACTTTGTTTCAAAAGGGTAGGGGGGAAGGGGGCTATTCATCATTCTGAAAAAGAATTGTGGGGTTCTTTTTTTGATTTGTTGTCCCATCTGACTTCCCTAAGAAATCTATAGCATCCCTGTCAAGTTGAAAATGAAACAGATGGAAAGGGACAAATGATAAGAATAACATTTCAATGAAACCACAAGCAACAGAAGAAGAAACTTTTAAAGACACCCAAGCCAAAGAGATAGGAAATCAAGTGAATAATAGTTGCAATGAAAGAAATGCTTTGGAGCAGACGGATCATGAATACATGAAGGATAGATTAGGAATATCTTCTAGACTTTATATATAACTTTTACATCACATTGATGAGGATCGGTGTCTAAGAAGTAAATGAAACAATCTCTGTCGTCAAAGGGTTAGAGTTATCAATTGCAAAATATCAATTGGATTCCAGATATGTGTGTTCCAGTGATGTTACCTCTAGAGAACAACCAAGAATGGTCCACTGATGAATGCCACTGAAATGGAGAAAGAAAACCTGTTAAGTACTCAACCAACAGACATTTGCTGGGAGATGAAAAGTCAGCATGGTGACCATAACTTTTAGTCATGGTTTTCTTAATGGAAAGGAAGGAAGGAGCGCATACTTTCTAAAACTAGTTGTAGACAAGAAAACTGAAAAATTCAGAACCTTTGATCCCACAAAAACTCTAAGAATGTTGTGTCAAACGTGCTTCCAGGCTCTGCTTCATGCAAAAGTCTCTTTCTTCATATAGAGGTCTCAGTGGCTTCCAGGTAGGAAAGGGACTTGAGGGCAAGGTTTTCATGCTTCCCCTCAGTACCCTACTAGCTCTGCACACCATTTCAGGCACAATTCCTGAATTGGGCTACTGCTACTTGTGGAAGCATGGCTGTATATTTCTTTATCTCCGCCAATTGGTCTGCATTGTCATAATATCATCCTCCAATAATAAAGCACATCAGCATTATCGCCTCTGTTTTGCAATGGGTGATTGGAGATGTGGTTGAGGGACAGTAAGACTGGCTGGCAAATGCTATGAGAAGTCTTCCAGGTCCTCTTCAAATTCAGCAGAAAAGTCATGTACCCGGAATAAAATTAATAATAATAATAATATCCTCTTTATTTTATCTTAAAAGAGGAACATGTCATTCTAGAGCACAAACTGGTTTATTATATTAATATAACCAAACAAATAGGTGCGCATATAAAATTTCCAGAATTACTACATACAGAGCATTGCGTGGCATGTTTTTGTTCTAATCTGCAGAGCACCCTCAAACAGAGAGTCCAGGGCTCTCACAGTCTGTGACCTACATTAGGTTTGAAAGTTACGTTCATTACAGCTCTTAAAAAGTGATAATGCTGAGGAAACATGTGACTCTGCACTAGTACACCAACACAGGAGGAATTCAATGTGTAATCTGAAGGTAAGACATTCACTGAGAAGAGCTGCCCCAATGCAAGTGCTGAATGGGCCAGAGGTTTGCTGCTGGCATGCTCATGTTCCAGTGCTCTTGGGATAGTGCAAGGAGAACTTTGCAAAGAGAAATGAGGCATGTCTCGGTGACTTTAAAAGAATGGTGGCAGCTTTTATTTCTTTTTTTAAAATTGTAAGCCACCTTGAGCTCTATAGTTTTAGTGGAAAGGTGGGCTATGGATGTAATGAATCCATCAATATAACTGCTTATGAATGGCGTGGAGGATATGGCATGGCATGTCAAGTCTGCTTGAACATCAGAGCTGAGGTGAGCCCCTGGACTGAACATTCTGGAAGGACTGTTCAGAGCATAATGGATATTATTTCTGAACAGAAATAATGGATTATTGCTTAGCTAGATAGTTACAGGGACATCTAACACTACCACAACACATATAAAACATATGAGTACACTTACACACACACACACACACACACACACATACATATGGAGACTCTTGCAGAGTGCAGGCGGTATACAAGTCAAAAGGATAAATAAATAAAATAAGATACATACATGACATTTCAGTGCCAGGTTAAAACCTTCCTGTTCCAAAAGGCTTTTAATTGAAATAATATCAGCTGTGGGTCTCATGCCAATTTTTAGAGTATATATTTTAATTGCATTTTAATTATTTTGCCCTTTTATTTTGCCTTTTTATTGTATTTTAAATGTTGTAAGCCGCCCAGAGACCTTCAGGTAGTGTGGGCGGCATATGAATTAAATAAATAAATAAATAAATAAATAAATAAATAAATAAATAAATACATACATACATACATACATACATACATACATACATACATACATACATACATACATACATACATACATACATACATACATATCCCGTCTACCTCTTAACATTGTTATCCAAGGTGGCTACCTAGTCATAGTCTTGTACATTATAGTGATAATTTATATTAAAATGATATATACATATACTGATGCTTACATATATTGATTTAAATTAACATAAGCATTTTAATGCAAAAAATCCTCCCTTTTTGTGAGGAACACACACACACACACACACACACCACATATCAGGGTCATGGTGTGAAGATGGTCTAAAGTCTCCCCATTTATACCCCTATGTTCCTCAGCAGTCACTCCTGATCACCTAAGCAATGCCAGAGGAAAACGTAAACTTTCCTCATGATCTTTCACACAAACACTTCTCAATTTATTATCTGGAAGAGAAAAGAGGAGTCCAGAAAGTTTTTTTTTTAAAAAAAATCCATATATTGGACTGTAAATACTGAAGCCTTCCTCCTCATCCTCAGAGTGCTTCTGCAATAGAAGATCAACCTCTTTCGATTTTTTTCCATGGTAGTCGACATGGGTTATTGGATGTGTTCAGTGTTCAAGTAAATGATTTGTATGGAGCTACAAGCATTCATTCAGTAGCAGCTATCATTAATTCAAGGTGTTGCATATATCTCTGAGCATCAATTTTCATTCAGTTGAGCTGGTATAATAAAACAGATGTGCTCCTAAATCACCATTATTTCTTCCCTTAAGTTGTTGGTATATAGTATTCTGGCGAGGGGGGGAGAACATAGGCCTCAGAAACAACTTATTAAAAATGTATACAGCTTATGACAGCCTCTTTCAGAAACATAACCCGTAACTAATTCATGTTCACTTACCCTGCAGATTTCTATTTATAATACTTTACAATTTTCCTGTATTTGTATTATAAATTATTCAGCGACATCAAGGTTTTTATTTTGATGAGGGAATTTTTGATGAATTTGACAGAGTAATTACTTCAGATCCTGTTCAGAAATGCTATGAAAATATTTAATTTTATTGACTCCGATAAATAATTAAAGCTGGAGAGTAGCGGGCATACTTGCATTGCTTATGGCTCCTTGCTTCTGTTTGCTTCTCCCTAATTAAAACAGCAATGTTGCTATGTGCACAATTTTTAATATGTTTACATCCAATTAGGTGACTTTAAAAAATGTACCAAGGAAGTGCAGCCTTACCAGTGGGGGGTTGTTTTTATGTAGGGTCATTCCTGCACTGCCTAACTTCCTGGCCTGAGCGTCAATACTCTCTTTTCCCCTTTTCATGTTTCCAAACATGAAAGATTTCTCATGGCTTCTCTCCCAAAGTTCTGGCAACCCAGTGAGTATATCCACATTCCCTATTGAGGGGTGGGCAAAAGATTGCTTGGGATTTACATGATCACTCAAAGGATTGCAGTTTGTTTAAAACTATCAGCAATAACTTTGCTGTTTTTAAGATTACTGGAATGAAAAAAATTTGGGGTAATTCATAGCCAACTTTGTTTTGAAAGGTGGTTGTTGTTATATACTGTCAAGTCAGCTTCAGTTTATGGTAATCCCTTGAGTGATCTCCATAATGTCCTGTCCTCAACAGCCCTATTCAGCTCTTGGAACAACAACCTGCGGGTTCTGTTATGAAGCCAATGTATCTCATAGTTGGTCCTTCTCTTTTCCTGCTGCCTTCAGCTTTTCCCAGCATTATTGTCTTTTCCCACAAATCTTGCCTCCGGAGATACCGCGGGTTTGATTTCCTCTAGGACCAACTTTTTCATCTTTCTTTGAGTCCAGTGTATCCAAATAATTTTCCTCCTGTACATTATTTCAAATCAATTTTCTTCCCATCAACTTTCTTCACTGTCTGGCTTTCATACCCAGAGTAATCAGGAATACAACTGTGTAAATAATCTTGGCCTTAAATGTAATAATCTTTTCTAATACCTTCATTGTTGCCCATCTGAGCCTTAGTCTTCTTCTGCCGTCATCCATCTTGTTTTGTTTTTCTTTTTACTACAGGAATTAACTCCCCCCCTTCTTCCTTGAATATCTCTTTTCCTTCAATCCACAGTTCTTCTGGTTCATGGTCAATTGAATTTAGTAATGCAAATCTGCTCTTTATGTTGACTTTGCATTCATCAGAAATGTTTAAATTATATTTAAATGCCAGGACTCTTTTAATGCCCTTCTTCAGCTTACTTTAATGTTTGATATTAACAATTCTTGATTATCAGTATCACAATCCACTCCTCATCTTCTTCGGCAGAGAGCATATAGCTTCTCCATCTCCTGTTTCCTGCTTCCAAATACAAAGTCTATTTCTTCTACATTGGTCATCTGGTGATGTCCATATGTATAGTTGTCTGTTTGAAACATTGTATTTGTAGTAAACAGATTGCTGGCTTTACAGAACTCTGTGAGTCATTCTGCTTTGTTTCTAATACTTAGCTTAAATTTTCCAGCAAGATTTGGTTCAGCTTTGTTTCCTATTTTCATGTTCCAGTTACCTATGTTTATAAGCATGCCTTCTTTTGGTGTGTGATCAATTTCCTCCTAGATGTCTGCATAAAAGCTTTCAACTTCATCTTCTTCAGCATCTGTAGTTGCGCACTGCAGTTGGACTCCCACACCACATTACGGTGCGCATCCAGGAGGGTGCATGGGTCATAATACAATTGATGAAAGCATGGACAGCTTGCGTGCTGGGAGTGGGAGGCTCATCCTGCAATGTTGCGGTCCCTGTTATGAGCTATCACTGGACCAATGTTATATGAATTATGGCCATTCAGTGTTTGGAAGAACAAGGCATCTTCTGTACAAAATACATTGCCTACCCTAAGGGAGTAACCAAATGATGTGTGCAGATTTTCTCCTTTTCTAGTCAGTGGTATAAATGAATGTTCACAAATAAATGAATCTGTTCAATTAATCATATTTAAAAGCTTTTCTCAGGGTCACTGATAAAATAAGCCAACACTGACTTTCTCATGTGTTCTCATATAGAAGTCACTTGGTGGCAAAGCACATAAGAAACAGAGTATTGCTTTGAGAAAAGTATGTGCAACTCATAAGGCTGAATAAACTGGCTTGTTTGTTTGTTTGTTTGTTTGCTTGCTTGCTTAATTGCTTGCCTGCCTCTGCCTCTCACAGAGTCTCTCTTCTCATATTCTTGCCAGAGGTAGAGCAAAGATCAGACAAGTCAAAAGTGATTTCCTAGACCCATTGCTTTCCACAGGGGTTTTTGAAATAGGGCTACCAAAGAAAATAAGCCTTTCCTTTTTACTGCAAATAACCCCACAGAAAAGGAGGTAAATAAATAATCAATGACACGTGACATCTGAATACGCATCAACAGCCGTACTGCAAATGAATCCCATGTATTAGACTCAGACTTGAAACGCACCTCTTGGGTGAATTGGAGGCATTTTAAATCAATCAGTGTTACAGCAGCCGTAAGGAAAACACAAAGTTACTTTCTGGGTGGCCTCTCTCAGAATTCTCCAGCCGCCATGGTGCATGGCCACATTGACTGGGAAATTCTCAGAGAGTTAGCCCCAAAAGATTATTCCCCACCCCCAAATTTTAGTCACAATTGGATGTGATTGGTTCCCAAGTATCTGTGCCTGTGTGTTGCTAACAGTAGTAGTGAAACCAGGCAGGGAAGCAGCTGTTCGATGCATTCACAAAACATTGGGTAGTTAATCTGATTAAAAGCAAGAGAAGCATGCAAGTGAGGAGGTTTTATTTATTTATTTATTTATTTATTTATTTATTTATTTATTTATTTATTTATTTATTTATTTATTTATTTATTTATTTATTTATTTATTTATTTATTTATTTACTTACTTACTTACTTACTTACTTACTTACTTACTTACTTACTTACTTACTTACTTATTGCATTTATATGTCGCCCATGTAGACACAGTCTACTCTGGGCGGCTCACTACATGTACGATAAATGCAATTTAAAATATACAGAGTTTTACATAGATAAAAACAAAGCAGTATAAAATATAAACCATAGGTTTACAGTTTTAACAATTAATTTAAAGTAAACAGTTCCAAGATGGCATAAATCAAAAGAAAAAAAAATTAGAAATAGAAGTCACTTAATTGACTGAAGGGAAGGCCTGCTTGAATAGCCAAGTTTTCAACTGGCTTTTGAAAATTCCCAGCGAGGGTGCCAGCTGAATTTCGGTAGGGAGGGTGTTCCACAGCTGAGGGGCAACCACCGAGAAGGCCCGGTTTCTTGTTTTTTCCTTCCGGGTCTCCCTCGGCATCAGACCCCTCAGCCGTCCCTGCTGGCTATGGCGGGTGATTTGGGTAGATCTGGGTGGGAGGAGGCGATCTGCCAGATATTGAGGTCCCAAACCATTTAGGGATTTATATGCAATCATTAACACTTTGAAGCCAACGCGGAAACGGATGGTTTGGGAACATTTTAGGGTTGCTTCAGCTACCACAGGCAGATTGAAGAGAAAAGCATGCCACAAAGGAAAGTGGGAAGAGGCCAGCCCCCGTAGAGGGAAGATTCTCCCTTCCTCACCCACGTGTCTCTTTTGCCTTTAAGAGGGGAACCCTCAGCAGTCTTTTTCAATGTGTGCTTCCGGCAGTATGAGGGGGAAACACTCTGGACCCCTGCCATCCTGTCCAGTTTGGTCCTAACAGGCTTTCATCCCGACTGGAATCCAACTTGATTACACATCACTGAGTTAATGCAATCGCACACTTTAATGACACAACTTTCAGGCAGCGGCAAACATACTTCTGTAGCCACCTCCAAGACTTTGTGCAGCAGTGAGTAATGCTTTCTGTCACTAAGCGTTATAGGAGCCCTGGCTGCTCAGCGGGTTTTGTGAACAATTCATCCGCATTGAAATCTAAAATCTTGCACCTGACTGTTCAATTCATTATCAAGCCAAAAGGAAGATGCACTGGCATCAGCCAAACAGAAAACATAAACCTGATGTGACTGCTATTCCAAAGGCAAAAGTAGAGAAGACACCCACCTGCCTGCAACTTTCCTCTGCTCTTTTTAAGGTGGGATCCACAAGCAGCTTTGGAGGGGAGTGAGGTTGATTAGGTACAGTAGATAGCAGTGGGGTATTTCATTCATTCCCGGTAGTCTTTATCTGTCTACCCAGCATCTTTTACTTCATAGTGAAAAAATAGCTAGGGAAGCAACATTTTGAGTTGAAAATTAGCAAGAAAACAAACAAATAGTTCCTTTTCTACCATTCACACAGTGGACAGCAAACCTTTTACCAGTTTCCACAGTTCACTGAACATACACTGCCCAAGGGTTCCAGAAAACAGAAGGGAAAGGACTGTCAAGCAAGTGGCGAGCCACAGCTTTTAGAAAGCTGCCTTCAGCTTGTTGTGCATTCCCAATACAATGGTTTCAGTGCAGAGGAGCTGTCCAACCCAAGAGGATCAACCAGCCATAAAGATTCTCAGTGCATTTCTTGCAATATTTTCTACAGCCAGACATACAGACACTCCACTTAAATTTTTCTACTCTTTCGGTAAATCACCATGAGGGCAGTATAATTATCCTTATAGTCCATCGCTTCCATTTTAGAATATGTACAATGGTTTATTGTTGTTCAGTCGTTTAGTTGTGTCCGACCCTTCGTGACCCCATAGACCAGAGCACGCCAGGCCCTCCTATCTTCCACTGCCTCCCAGAGTCGGGTCAAATTCATGTTGGTTGCTTCGATGTCACTTTCCAACCATCTCGTCCTCTGTCGTCCCCTTCTCCTCTTGCCTTCACAATTTCCCAACATCAGGGACTTTTCCAGAGAGACTTCTCTTCTCAGGTCCACACAGTCAAAGGCTTTTGCATAGTCAATGAAGCAGAAGTAGATATTTTTCTGCAACTCTCTGGCTTTCTCCATAATCCAATGCATGTTAGCAATTTGGTTTCTAGTGTTACATACAGCACTGATGTCACCTGTCTGTCATGGGTTTGGAGGGAAAGTTCCATCCTAGGGGGAGTGGAAGGCGGGACATCAGGAGGAGGGGCTGTACTGTATATATATATATATGTGGAGCTTGTGTGGAGAAGGAGAAGAGCTGAGAGAAGAAGCTGGTGTGGGAGTCTGTGTGTCAGACAGGGTACTACTGTGTGTCAGTCAGTACCTACCTGATAGGTTCAGGTGTCTGTATGGGTATCCAGAACTGATAGGTTCAGGGTCTGTGCTTTATTTAAAGGTGTTCTGTGTGAACCAAACTGGTGTATGTATGATTGAGACTAAGCCACGTTACTGTATCTTATTCACTTGATCATTTTATTTTCCCTGTGTGTTATTTAAATAAACCTTATTCCTTTGTTTGTTAAAAATCCATTCCTGGTCTGTGTGACTCCTTACAGGGAATGGTTGGTGGCAGCTTAGTTAACGTGTGGCATATCCCAGTAGGTCTGGGGTTGTCACATTGATTGGTGGCAGCGGTGGGATACGACTGGTCCAGTTGTCCAGTGGTACAGCAAAGCCTTGGCAAGTGTGCCCAGAGCAAGGGGGGTCTAGTCAGGGACAATCTGAGGGCGCGTAGGTAATCTTCTAGGCTTACCTCACGGGGAGGTACGCTAGTGGAAGAACGTGCCAACTCTGGGGACTAGATTAGGGAGCTCTGAGGCAACCGGTTTTGGCGGGAAAAAGCTGAGGCAAAACTGAGTGAAGTAGCAGTGATCTAGCTTGTCTGCTGAGAGGCCTAGCAGAGGGGGGTGGACTCTGGCTGGTAACAGTTGCAAGTTAGTGCTGAAGAACAGCAGCAATCTATAGAAGGCTGGTTCTGAGGCAAAAGAAAAAAAAAGTGGTCGCTTTATTTTGAGGCTTGACTTTTGAAAGCAGCCTGTTCTGAGGGGGGATTATGCCCTTGACTCGAAGCCAAATGGCAGAAATGGGTGAAGCGAGGGAACCCCAGGTAGACCAAGGTTCTGAGGATGAATTTGGCTCAGTGCAGGATGTGAGCACGGGAGAACAGAACCCAGAACTCAGGAAAATGCTCATAGTCCAACAGCATGAACTGAGGATGAGGCAATTTGAAATAGAGAGAATGGAAAGAGAAGAAAGATTAGAGAGAGAAAGAATGAGGGAAAGGGAGAAACAAAGACAATTTGAAATGGACTTGGAGAGAGAGAAAATGGCGTTTGAGTTACGAAAATTGGAACTGATGAACCAGAATAATAATAACAATAGGGATTCTGAGGTGGGCCAATTGTCTAAAACTGACCTGAAGAAATTCCCTGTATACCACAAGGGAGATTGCCCTGAGGTGTTCTTTTCCCTCGTGGAAAGAGCGTTTGTGGACTTCTCAGTAAGGGAAACTGAGAAGATGACCATTATGCGATCTTTAATCAGTGGCAGCCTGGCAGAAGTCTATGCAGAGATGCCAGAGGAACTGCTAAAAGATTTTGCTGAGTTTAAAAAACTGGTGTTTGCCAGACATGGGATAAATGCGGAACAGCTGAGGCAAAGATTCAGGTCACTCACCAAGAAACCAGAGCAGACTTTTACCCAAGTGGGGGCCCAACTGGTGAGGCTGCTAGAGAAATGGCTGTCGCAGGAGGGGACAGAGACCTACCAGCAGCTCAAAGACCTGATAGCGCTGGAACAGTTTTATTCAGTCCTGCATGGGGAACTGAAGTTCCAGGTGAGGGAAAGGAAACCGAAATCTGTGGCGGAGGCGGCCGAGATCGCAGATTTTATTTCCCAAATAAGAAAGCCCTTAGGTGCTGAGGGGAAATCGATAGGTAAACCCAAAGAAACCTACAGCAAGTACTCTCAGGGACCAGGAAAAAACCAGCAAGTGGGAGGGGCCCATGGGGAAGGGAAGCCCTCAGACATGAAACCAAGACCTCAGATTTTGGAGGGAAAACCAAAACAAGATGAGAAAGACTCAAAATACAGCAGAAAATGTTATTTCTGTCAAGGAAAGGGCCATCTAATCTCAGAGTGTGAGAAATTGAGGCAGCTAAAAGGAAATGTGCCTCATGATTTGAGTGGAACCAAGCCAAAAGCTGTGTTCTGTGTCCAGAAAGAGCAAAGCTCCTTGTCACTGAGGGAGCCTGTTGCCATGGCTACTCAACCTGGAACAGTGACATCTGCTGATCAGGCTGAGGAAAATGGTCCTCTTGTGGAGGTCAAGCGCTGCTTACTTGTGAGAACAGATTCGCAGTTGTTTGAAACAGCAGGGGTGGACGTAGGAATACTTGACCATCAGTATAGGGGGCTAAGGGATACTTGTTCCCAGGTGACCCTGTGCCATCCAGATATTATTCCTAGGGAGTATGTAATCCCAGATGAGAGCATAAAGGTGGCAGGGATTGAGGGACAGGTGATCTCGCTGCCAGTCACGGAGGTACCTGTGAACTTTCAAGGCTGGAGGGGAGTTTGGCGGCTAGCGATTTCATCGACTCTGCCAGCAGCTGTGCTCGTGGGAAATGACCTGGCTGAACATGTGAAATGGGTGCTAGTGATTACACGTTCACAAGCTACCAGGGGGGCAGTTCAGGGGGGTACTGTCGAGCCCGAGACGGAAGCAGGTGGGGGGAGTTCCGAAGCTGTGGTGGAATCCTTAACCACAGACAGCAGATTTGGCCAAGAGCAAAAGGCAGACGCCACTCTCCAAAAGTGTTTTGAACAGGTGACAGACGCCCAGCTAACACCTGAAACCCCAGTGAGATTTCGAGAGAAAAAGGGAATCTTATATAGAGAGACCCTGAGGAATATCTCAAAAGGGGGAGATGGGATCAGAAGTCAGCTAGTGGTACCTGAAAAGTATCGCCCCATGATCTTACAAAGGGGGCACTCTGACATGTTTGCTGCGCACTTAGGGGTGAACAAAACACAGCAGAGAATTACACAGAATTTTTACTGGCCTGAAATAGGGAAGCAGATCAAAGAGTTCTGTAAACAATGTGATGTGTGTCAAAGGCAGGGGAATAACCGCAACAGGACCAAAGCAAAGTTGTGCCCTTTGCCTGTGATTGACACTCCGTTCATATGCATAGGGGTGGATATTGTGGGACCTTTGCCCAAGGCCACAAAGAGGGGGAACAGGTTCATTCTCACCATTGTGGACCATGCCACGAGGTACCCTGAAGCCATACCCTTGACTAACATTGAAACTAACACAGTGGCAGATGCCTTGGTGGGGTATATGTCCAGGATGGGATTTGCCTCAGAAATAATCACAGATTTGGGCGCATCGTTCACATCGAAGCTCATGAAACGCTTATGGCAAATCTGTGGAATTAAGCACAAGGAAACCACTGCCTATCACCCTGAAAGTAATGGGTTAACTGAGAAGTTCAATGGGACTCTAATGCGCATGATTAGGGCTTACTTGGCAGAGAATCCAAACAATTGGGACCAGAAGCTGCAATCCCTTTTGTTTGCTTATCGATCAGTGCCACAAGCCAGTACCGGGTTCAGTCCGTTTGAACTTTTGTTTGGGAGAAGGGTGAAAGGGCCACTCGATTTGATCAAGCAAAATTGGGAGCAGATCACCCAGGATGACCCACAAGACGTTGTGACATATATAGACTCTTTAAGGAATGACCTAAAGAGAAACCTAGAGCTAGCAGCAGAGACCCTGCAAGCTCAAAAGTTCAGAAAGAAAGCTTGGGATGACCAGAAAGCCAGGGAGAGGCACTTTAACCCAGGGGAGGGAGTGCTTTGGCCTAGGCCCTGCAAAGAGAGCAAGTGTCAGCTGGGTAGCCCAGAAATAAAAGACTTGGGTCACATAGTAGGGGGAGGAGTGATAAAACCCCTAGAGGCCAAAATAGAAGCCGTTCGTGATTGGCCCAGACCCAACACCAAGAAAAAAGTCAAATCATTTCTTGGATTGGTGGGCTACTACAGAAAGTTCATCCCGAGGTTTAGCGAGATTGCGGCTCCGCTGACCGATCTGACGAGGAAGAAGACTGATGACCGCATCCCGTGGACCAGCGACTGTGAGGAGGCGTTCCAGAGGTTGAAGGAGGCCCTCATCAACTATCCAGTGCTGCGTGCTCCGGACTTCGACCGGGAGTTCATCATCTACACCGATGCGTCTAACAGCGGGGTAGGAGCAGTTCTTTGCCAGGAGGATGAAAATGGTGACCAGCATCCAGTGTCCTACCTGAGTAGGAAACTCCAGAAAGGTGAGAGACATTTGGCAACCGTGGAAAAGGAGTGCCTGGCCATAGTCTACGCGATCCAGAAGGCCAAGCCTTACATCTGGGGAAGACATTTTATTCTGTGCACTGACCATTCACCACTGCAATGGTTAAAGACAATGAAATCCCACAATAGTAAACTTATGAGGTGGGCTTTAAACCTGCAAGACTATGACTTTGAAGTGAAGGTAGTCAGAGGGTCAGTGAACTGTGTTGCTGACGCCTTGTCAAGAAGACCCGAAGAATGAAGACGGCGAAAAAACATGGACCATGTATATATTTTGGTGACCAAAGGTTAAATGTGCTTGTTTATTAAACATGTTGGTTTGTATGAATAAAGGTAACTGGATGTATTGTAAATGTTATTGTTTAAATGCCTAATTGATATGGTTAACTTAGAGTGTAAGTATAAGTAAGTATGGTATTGTATGTTATTATATAACTGTTTTAGTATGTTTTGGATCCAGGTTGTTTTTTGGTGAAAAGCACCTTAGCTTTCCCCCTACAAAACAACTTATAAAGAGGGGAGGTGTTACATACAGCACTGATGTTACCTGTCTGTCATGGGTTTGGAGGTAAAGTTCCATCCTATGGGGAGTGGAAGGCGGGACATCAGGAGGAGGGGCTGTACTGTATATATATATGTGGAGCTTGTGTGGAGAAGGAGAAGAGCTGAGAGAAGAAGCTGGTGTGGGAGTCTGTGTGTCAGACAGGGTACTACTGTGTGTCAGTCAGTACCTACCTGATAGGTTCAGGTGTCTGTATGGGTATCCAGAACTGATAGGTTCAGGGTCTGTGCTTTATTTAAAGGTGTTCTGTGTGAACCAAACTGGTGTATGTATGATTGAGACTAAGCCACGTTACTGTATCTTATTCACTTGATCATTTTATTTTCCCTGTGTGTTATTTAAATAAACCTTATTCCTTTGTTTGTTAAAAATCCATTCCTGGTCTGTGTGACTCCTTACAGGGAATGGTTGGTGGCAGCTTAGTTAACGTGTGGCATATCCCAGTAGGTCTGGGGTTGTCACATCTAGTTCCTCTGCCCTTCAAAATCCAGCTTGTACTTCTGGGATTTCTCGGTCCACATACTGCTGAAGCCTGCCTTGGAGGATTTTGAGCATAACCTTGCTAGCGTGTGAAATGAGTGCAATTGTACGGTAGTTGGAGCATTCTTTGGCACTGTCCTTCTTTGGGATTGGAATGTAGACTGATCTTTTCCAGTCCTCTGGCTACTGTTAAGTTTTCCAAACTTGCTAGCATATTGAGTATAGCACAACAGCATCATCTTTTAAGATTTTATATAGCTCAACTGGAATGCCATCAACTCCGCTGGCCTTGTTGTTAGCCATACTTTCTAAGGTCCACTTGACTTCACTCTCCAGGATGTCTGGGTCAAGGTCAGCAACCACACTATCTGTGTTGTTCAGAATATCCAAATCTTTCTGGTATAATTCCTCTGTGCATTCTTGCCACCTCTTCTTGATGTCTTCTGCATTGGTGAGGTCCCTACCATTTTTGTCCTTTATCATGTCCACCTGTGCACAAAATTTTCCTTTCATATCTCCAATTTTTTTGAACAGAGCTCTGCTTTTTCCCTTTCTATTATTCTCCTCTTTGGAAGTCTGTGTTCAATTTTCTGTAACTTTCCCTATCTCCCTTGCATTTTGTTTCCCTTCTCTTCTCCGCTATTTGTAAGGCCTCATTGCACATTCACTTTGCTTTCTTGCATTTCCTTTTCTTTGGCATGTTTTTTGTTGTTGCCTCCTGTACAATGTTACGAGTCTCCATCCATAGTTCTTCAGGCACTCTGCCCACCAAATAGAGTTCCTTAAATCTGTTCTTCACTTCCACTGTGTATTCATAAGGGATATCGTTTAGATTATACCTGACTAACATAATCAATCTCATTTCCATATTGCCCATCTGGTGATGTCCATGTGTAGAGTCGCCTCTTGTGTTGTTGGAAAAGAGTGTTTGTGATGACCAGCTTGTTCTCTTGACAAAACTCTATTAGCCTTTGCCCTGTTTCATTTTGAACTCCAAAATCAAACTTACCTGTTGTTCCTTTTATCTCTTGACTCCCTAATTTAGTATTCCAGTCCGCTATAATGAGAAGAACATCTTTCTTTGGTGTCAATTCCATGTAAAGTTATGTAGTGTGACTTCACAGGAGGTTTACAAAGCAACTACAGTGTTACCTCGACTTGAGAATGTCCCTACATAAGAACAATTCGAGTTAAGTACAGCTCCACTCGCAAGAAGTTACTTCGACTTGAGAACGGAGCCTTGACTTAAGAACTTAAGAACCAAAAAAGGGGGGGGACTTTCCTTCCCTTTTTTCGACCTAAGTTCACCATAAGTTGAAAGAAGAAAAAATAAAACAAAAATTCACCCCCCCAATGGTAGATACGGATTAACCAGCTTTGCATTAGTTCCTATGGGAAGTAATGCTTCGACTTAACAGTGCCTCGACTTAAGAATGGAAAACAGCAGATACAGATTAAATGGGTTTGATGCATTCCTATGGGAAATGGTGCTTTGATTTAAAAACATTTTGAGTTAAGAACACAGTCCCAATATGGATTAAGTTCTTAAATTGAGGTACCACTGTATATGGTTGTGGGAATCCATGGCAGAGAAATCTTGACCTCCTAATTGTTGCCAGGTTTATGATGACAGATTAATCATCATTTATTTTGAATCTATTTTCAGATTAAAACAGGCACTGTATCTTCTCCAAAGGTAAAGAAATACAGTGGTGCCTCGCACAGCGAGGTTAATCCGTTCCGGATTAACCCTTGCTGTGTAAAAGCATCGTTGAACGGGGCAAGAAAACCAATTGGAACACATTAAACAGTGTTTAATGCGTTCCAATTGGGCTGAATACTCACCGTTCAACGATGCTTCCGGGCGGCTGGCAGCCATTTTCGCGCTCTCCCCTCACTGAACGAGGGTGCAAAAATGGCTGCAATCAGCTGTCTGGCGGGTCCAAAATGGCCGCTGGAACAGCCGAAATGGCCGGCCGCAGCATTTTCGCGCCCTTGGTGAGGGGAGGGCGCGAAAACGCTGCGCGCAGCCATTTCGGCTGTTCCGGCAGCGTTTTTGCGCCCTCCCCTCGCTTACCAAGGGCGTGAAAACGCTATGCGCGGCCATTTTGGGGTCGCGCGTCGGCCATTTTGGACCCGCCGACCAGCTGATCGGCGGGTCGCAAAGCGAAGGTCGGTAAGCGAACCGCTTACTGACCTTCGCTCTGTGAATTGTGCCCTCTCTAGGTGCCGTTTAGCGATCACAAAAACGGCACTGTTGCGCGGATTCGTCGCTCTACGGAGCAACTGTTCTGCGAGGCACCACTGTATCCTGTAGATCAGCAGCAGCACATGATCTGAACCAGGAAGAGATTTTCTTTCCACTGCCGGAGGAGGTGACCCATCTGCTTGTTCCACAAGCTGCTCTGTGCTCTAGAGCACTGGTTCTTAACCTTGGGTTACTCAGGAGTTTTGGACTGCAACTCCCAGAAGCTTTCACCACCAGCTGTCCTAACTGGGGTTTCTGGGAGTTGCAGTTCAAAAGCATCCGAGTAACAAAGGTTAAGAACCACTGCTCTAGAGAGTGCCTCAACAGTATTACAAATACATAAAACATCAGAGACTGCACAGTTTGTATTCGGTAATTCTCATGGCCGGACCATGGTCCAAACACAGGAGGGAATCTGGTGGGGGGTGAGGCGCTAACCCTGCTCAGAGTGTGGGTAATGTCATTGCATGTTGATGGGTTCTTTCTTTCCTTCTTTAGAAGCCACTTTGGTTTTTAATCTTTAAAATATTAAAATGTAAGACAAGGTTTTTCTTTAAATTAAAAAAATAAAGAAAAACAACTGTCAGATAAGATGGAGCAGTGACAGGTATCATACGCTGGAAGAATGTAAGCTGGCAACAGCTATGGTGACATGTCACTTTTTGCTAACAAGCATTTCATTATCTATCTATCTACCTACCCATCTGATTTCTTTGCCAACTTTCTCCCAATAATGGGAACCAAGGAGGTTTACAAATTGTTTTAAAAATGAAGCATTAAAAAGTAAGTTAAATTATTACATTAAAAATAGTTACGCACACTGTATATTAGTATTAAAATAATTTGTTAAAACTGATTAAAGCTTCTTAAAAGCAGATTGAAACACACATGGATCATACTGCCCAATTAGCTGTTACAAGTGGATCTGAAATGTAGGATCTTCATCTGTCACCAGAAGGAAAAGTAGGAGGGGCAACCCAGCATCCCATGGGAGGACTTTCTACAACTTAGGGGCAGCCACAGAGAAGGCCCTCCATCGTATCCATACCTAAGAGGGAAGTGGACTGAGAGAAGCACCCAAAGATCCTAAAAGCAAAAAAGGTTCATATGAGATACAGGCCTTCAGATAGCCTGGACTCAAGTTATAGGGCTTTATAGGTCATAACTAGCACATTGAACTAGGCCAGGAAACAGACTGGCATCTAGTGAAACTCTGTAACAGGGGTGTTATATACTGTGTATAAACAATTTTAAGCATTACTATTTACAAATAAGGATTTTTGAAAGCATTTGCAGCCTTTCCAAGCTATGCGATTTCCTGCTACATGAAAATGAATCAGTTCTCTTCATCAAACATCTGCAGTGTTTCTTGCACCTGATTTGCTGCAATGCTGACAACTCAATGAATCAACTACAGAATTAGAAGCACCCAAGTATCAGCTCGCACATTTTACTCTACTAGGTCAATGATGACACTTTGTACAGTATTTGATAAAAAATGCCATTATACTATTCTAGGTTCTGCAAATCCAGGTTTTGTTGAATCATCCTGAATCATTTTTTTGCTACTGAAGATTTCAGTTTAAAATTAGACGGACGGACGGACGGACGGACGGACGGACAGACAGGCAGAGAGATAGATAGATAGATAGATAGATAGATAGATAGATAGATAGATAGATAGATAGATAGATAGATAGATAGATAGATAGATAGATAGATAGATAGATAGATAGATAGATAGATAGATAGATGGATAGATAGATAGATAGACAGACTGTTAAGTACTTGGTGTCATTTGAAGTAGATCTCTGGGCCCCAGTTTAGTACAATGAGTAGTAGGACCACCAAATGGAGCACAACAGCCCTATTACATTTTGAAGGGATTGCATGTCATAATTTAAGAAACAGCTGGAGCTGTGGGCTAAACCGCAGAAGCCTGTGCTGCAGGGCCAGAAGACCACGCAGTCGTAAGATCGAATCCACGTGACGGAGTGAGCGCCCGTCACTTGTCCCAGCTCCCGCCAACCTAGCGGTTCGAAAGCATGCACATGCGAGTAGATAAATAGGGACCACCTCTGTGGGAAGGTAACAGCATTCCATGTCTAAGTCGCACTGGCCATGTGACCACGGAAGATCGTCTTCGGACAAAACGCTGGCTCTATGGCTTGGAAACGGGGATGAGCACCGCCCCGTAGAGTCAAACACGACTGGACAAAAATTGTCAAGGGGAACCTTTACCTTTACCTTACCCCCCAAATACAGGACCACATGCAGTAAGTAAAATAATACATATTAATACATATATAAAAGAGGACATCCCTGATTCTCTATACTCTTTCTTTTGTTGTAATTGTTGATTTTATTCTCTATGGTTATCAATTTCCCTACAATTCTCCCCTTCTGGGAACCGAAGACAATGTACAAAAAATAACAGTTCGGAAATAGAGTGGCAAGCGTGATTATGGCAGAGATTTGGAAACATTACTTCTAGAGCTACAGCTGTAGAATCCCAAGGAACTGTGGAACAACCTTGCATATGTCTCATTTAACACTTGGGCCTGGGGGAAGCACGATCTGCACCTGCTACTAACTTAGAGGGGTTCTTTCCCCACATCTTGAGACCACCCCTCCCTCCCTTCTTTCCTTCCTGTGGCTTCTTTTGTCAGCTGCCTCTCCTCCCTCTTCTGTCTTCTGCTCTCTGAATGTAGACCTGTGGAGATGTCGCTCCACACTATACAAAGGAAAAGAACAAAAAGCATGAGTTGTAAGTAAAAGTGTTTTGTTTTGTTTTGTTTTGTTTCTTTAACCAAGAAGCATCCAGACTGATTTCCCTCCTCCCTCTTCCAAGGGAGAGTGTGAGACCGAGCAGATCTCACCCTTTTGGTCTTTTTTTCTGCATGAAAAGAAAAGATCAAATTCCAAAACTCCTCCAAAAGCAACATGGGTTGGGAGAACCTGGGAACTATAAATCCAATAAAGTAACTTTTCCAAGTTCTGGATTTTTAATATTATTTTTATTACTGTTGAGTATAGGGAACACGTCTGAGTCATTCCTTTTCTATTTATTTTACCATACGATTTATAGGCAACTCCACTTCAAAAAGATTTGGGAACGGTCCACAACAAATTAAAACTCAAGCACAAAGGATTACAGGAAAAAACAAACCCATCAATAAATCTTGGACTGGAATTTGCTTTTTAATCAGGAAATGTTTCTTTAAAAAAAAAAAAAAAACCACCAGTCTTCAGCAGAAGCCAAATATGGAACAGTAAAGCTGCATGAAAGGGCATTAATTAAAGTTCCTCTTCCCAGTTCTTTCCAGATAAATGTCCAGCCCATGTGGCTGACAGCAAGGAGATCAGCACACGCCATAAAATGAGGCAGGGGCTATGTATGGACCACAGGCAAACGACTGCCCACCTCTGGATGAGAGGGACCTCTCCATGGCTGAAATTTTCTTCAGGTATAAATGCATCTGAAGTATAAATCTCTTCCTTGATGTGGTGAGGGGTGAGGGACTCACTTGTTTTAGAATTTTCATGGAGCAATATCTCTTGGATTCTTTTGGACTTAGGAGACCCTGGGGAAATAGATCATTTTATTCCCCCTTTAAAGGGAAAGTCTGCAATTTATTTCAAGAATACTAACCTTTGGTGGCATCACCTGCTCTCCTCTGTTAAAAAAAAAATTGGCCACAAGTCTGGAGAGGATCTGTCAGTCATTGTCAACAATACTGGCATAGAGGTATTGATGGTCTGATTTCATCTGATGTAATTTCCTAGTTCCTCAGAAGGGTTTAAACCATCAAGATATTCCTTTTAATAAATTATTTCCTAGAATCTCTTGAGGTCTCTTTATCTTTTCCTCCTTTGTTTTCTTTGTTTGTTTAGTTCTACCCAATAGTTTGTTGCTACATTCCAACTCAAGGAAGAGAAAGAAGAAAAGGTACCTATTTATTTGTATTTTTATCTTTATCCTTCATCTTTTGGTCATCTGGAATTCTCAGTGATGTAAGAATTTTACTCACAAAGTAATTGGGGGGGAAATGGGTGGAGTCTACCTTGGGCAAGTAGATAGATCATTTTCATGCCTGTGGTGGACGAGCAGGCCAATGTCTTTAGGCCCACAAACCTCAGCAGCTAGTCCCTGAACAGTGATTTTGCAGAATCTCTAACTTCCATCACTGGAAAGATTATTCCCTAAACCAATTTTACATTTGCATATTTGCTTCCTAGCACTTTAAAGAGGCCCATTTAGTCTGTCACAATGTGATTATCCTTTCTAAACCACCTCTTGTCCATTACGAGGGAAATAAGCATAATAGAAAAAGCAATACACAATTTATATTTTAACACAAGTGCTTCTCTCCTCTGAGAACAAGCATATTAACTGTGCTGTGGTCTCCTGTGTCATTTGCATTTCCTTCCCCTCCCTCTTCCCCTCCTTTTTTGCCTCTCTCTCTCTCTCTCTTCCTCATATGTGTGTGTGTGTGTGTGTGTGTGTGTGAGTGAGTGAGTGAGTGAGTGAGTGAGAGAGACAAATGGATAAAACAAATGTAAAAGTCTCCAATATGGAAAAATGGGAAAAAAGGGAGGGAGGTTAAAAAAAAGGAGGGCCCAGGGGAAGTGCACACTTAAGAGTGCAAGAAACGTAGCATGCACATCTACCATTCCATAAACCATGAAGGAGTAACAAGGTGTTACTGAGATATAAAGATGTAGAGAAATCTCTTACACCATATATATTAAAAGGATCTTTTTCTAATTTCATTTGGAGTCACCAGTACAGATAAATAGCAAAGCATCAGCACTGGTTAGAGGGACCACATTAATTCACAACCAAACACATGGGGAAAGAAAGGGAAAAGAGCAGGAAAATGGGATTAAGGCTTGTTGTAAATGAGTAGCATTGGGAACCAGATGGCTTTTCTCTGCTCCTAATATCTCCTGTTTATTTCCCTTTACAATGACATTATTTTCACTCAGTGCTCCTTCTCGCAACCCCGAATAAGGTTATCATACATTATTAGACAGAAAGTACCTTTCAAAATCCCTTTTCCATGTACTCCACCCACGTATTTTTCTTTTTCCAAAGGAATTCAGCAGAATGAATAAATGTGAGACAAATTCAGTGAGTCCTTTTGATCACCTTGAAGGCAACAACTCAAAACTTAAAAGGGGCTCTCATGTGAACCGGAGTATCTGAGGTTTTCAAAATGCTATGAGCGGGTGAGCAGCTAGCATCATAATGGGTGCAACGTTCTCTCAGGAGTGAGATCTCAGAAATAAGGATGCCACCCTTGATGTGGGTTTTCTTGTCATCTGTGAGCCATAAGCATCAAAACAGATATCTGCATGGCTACATGGATATTTCAGGATTACATGAACCATAACTGCTGAGAAATGGGATAATAAGCCCATCAGCAAAAAAGAAGGGAAATTAGGTCCATGTTTTTATTCCATAGATCCAAAGTTGTAACTAGTGAGTGCTCTACAATTAGGAAAACTGATTAATGTATGTTTTTTTTTAAAAAAAAGCAGTTTTGAAGAGATAATTTACAAGTCAAACATCTGCTTGTTGTACATAGTCACTTTATTTCGGCAATGAGTAATACTTTTTACTTACTTTTAAAAACTATATATAGCACGTACTTTTAAGAGGCCTGGTGAGAATACTATACAGCATTTTTCAAGATTTAGACACCCCCCCTTATCAGTCTTAAGTTTTTTTTAAAAGTAAAAAAACAAAAATAATGCATAAACAACAAGCAATAACACAGCAAGTTGTTTTGAAGTATTCTACTGTGTAATGTCAAAAACACTTCAAGTGACAGAAAGAATTTACTGTTAAAAATTAATGTTCCAAACTATGTCAAAAATACTCCGGTCATGATTTATCCTTTTTGTTAGGCACAACTAAAAGTTAAAGGCAGCTGGTTATTAAAACAGGCAAATCCTCACCCAATGAAAGCATCTGAATATCACAGCAAGAGCTTCCGTTACTTCTGGGAGTTTGAACATTTTGTTTTGGTTAGTCATTAGTTTTCAGGACCTGAGCACAGGATTTGTTTGAAAACTCATTTTGCAAATCAGAAACATTGCCTCAGTTACTTTTCTCCAATATTAATGGGCTCTCAGCCCTAATTGTGAGCTACAGTATATCACAGAAGTGAGTACACCCCCTCACATTTCATAAGTATTTTAGTACAGTATATCTTTTCATGTGACAACACTGAAGAAATGACACTTAGCTAAAATGTAAAGCAGTGAGTATACAGCTTGTATAACAATGTAAATGTGCTGTCCCCTCAAAATAATGCAACGCACAACCATTAAAGTCTAAATCACTAGCAACAAAAGTGAGTACACCCCTAAGTGACAATGTCCAAATTGGGCCAAAGTAGCCATTCTCCCTCCCTGGTGTCATGAGACCCGTTAGTGTCACAAATCTCAGGTGTGAAGGGGGAACAGGTGCTATCGTTCTCACTCTCTCAGACTGGTCAGTGCTCAGACCATACGCCACACACTGCTTCAAATTGGGCTGGGCTGTCATCCCAGAAGGAAGCCTCTTCTAAAGATGATGCACAAGAAAGCCTGAATATGGTTTGCTACAGACAAGCAGACTAAGGACATGGATTTCTGGAACCATATCCTGTGGTCCAGTGAGACCAAGATAAACATATTTGGTTCAGATAGTGTCAAGTGTGTGTGGCAGCAACCAGGTGAGGAGTGCAAAGACAAGTGTGTCATCCCTACAGTCAAGCCTGGTGGCGGGAGTGTCATGGTCTGGGGCTGCATGAGTGCTGCCAACACTGGGGAGCTACAGTTCATTGAGGGAACCATGAACGCCAACATGTACTGTGACATACTGAAGCAGAGCATGATCCCCTCCCTTCGGAGACTGGGCCGCAGGGCAGTATTCCAACATGATAACGACCCCAAACACACCTCCAAAACGACCACTGCCTTGCTAACGGAGCTGAGGGTAAAAGTGATGGACTGGCCAAGCATGTCTCCAGATCTAAATCCTATTGAGCATCTGTGGGGCATCCTGAAACTGAAAGTGGAGGTGCACAAGGTCTCTAACATCCACCAGCTCTGTGATGTCGTCCTGGAGGAGTGGAAGAGGACTCCAGTGGCAACCTGTGAAGCTCTGGTGAACTCTATGCCAGAGAGGGTTACGGCAGTGCTCAAAAATAATGGTGGCCACAAAAATATTGACACTTTGTGCCCAGTTTGGACATTGTCACGTAGGGGTGTGCTCACTTTTATTGCAGTGGTTTAGACATTAATGGCTGTGTGTTGTGTTATTTTGAGGGGACAGCACATTTACACTGTTATACAAGCTGTATACTCATTGTATTTGTGAAGACTTTCACGGCCAGGATCTAATGGTTGTTGTGGGTTTTTCGGGCTCTTTGGCTGTGTTCTGAAGGTTGTTCTTCCTAACATTTCGCCAGTCTCTGTGGCTGGCATCTTCAGAGGACAGCACTCTGTGCTCTGGTGTAGTTGGCTTGGGAGTGGATGCTCACTGCTTTACATTGTAGCTATGTGTCATTTCTTCATTGTTGTCACATGAAAAGATATACTAAAATATTTATGAAATGTGAGAGGGTGTACTCACTTCTGTTATATACTGTATCTATAAATTCTGTTTCTAGCTTAGAGGCTAGCACTTTAAGGAAAAGTTACAGAGAGAATGCAAAAGCCTGCATGGGAAATAATTCATTGAGTCCTATGACACTCTCTTCCTTGTATGCAGATCTGGGCCCCATGGGGATGAGAAGTGCATTGTGTCTTTTGTCATTTTTAAGTAAAGACATTTTTTGCCAATTTCTTCTTGCTATTTTCTCTTGCCAATTAGACATTGAACATAAGAAGAGACCTGCCAAATTGGACGAGAGCCTATCCTTCCAGCATCCTGTTTCATGCCGTGGCCAGCTGCAAGCAAGACATGAAGGCCATCGCATTTTGTTCCAGTTGTTTCCCAGTAACTGAGGAAGGAGGTCTCTGAAACTAGAAATAACTTATGCAGATTATGACGTGTAGCCCCTGTCAGCCTTATCTTCCATCATCTTTCTCTGTTCCTTTTGAAAGCCAGAACTCCAACTCACCGCATACACTGTATTGTACATTTTATTGCACGTTAAGGTGATACCCAGTGTGGTGCAGCAGACAGAGTGACAGATTAGGACTGACTAGGACTGACTCAGCCATGGAAACTGACTAGGTTTCTGGACCTGGTAAAGGTAAAGGTAAAGGTTCCCCTTGACAATTTATGTCCAGTCGTGTTCAACTCTAGGGGGCGGTGCTCATCCCCGTTTCCAAGCCATAGAGCCAATGTTTTTGTCCGAAGACAATCTTCCATGGTCACATGGCCAGTGCGACTTAGACACGGAACACTGTTACCTTCCCACCAAGGTGGTCCCTATTTATCTACTTGCATTTGCATGCTTTCGAACCGCTAGGTTGGCAGGAGCTGGGACAAGGGACGGGCGCTCACTCCGTCGCGTGGATTCGATCTTACGACTGCTTGGTCTTCTGACCCTGCAGCACAGGCTTCTGCGGTTTAGCCCACAGCGCCACCTTGTCCCACTGGACCTGGTAAAACCATTCTTTAAATATCTCACCTACTTTGAAAGCCCTGTTAAGGTCACCACAAGTTGGTTCTGACTTGACAGCACATAATAACAACAAAAGTACATTGTATTTGTACTTTGCTCTGGAAGTCCTGGTAATAACAACATATTTTTTTCCTTAACTGCTCCAAGTACTACACACTTGATCATCTTTCCTTTAACCGTTTAGGTTTCTCCAGTATTTTTACCCTCATAACTCAGGTAGAGGGCAGAAAAAGAGAAGGCTTCACCCACACAGTTGGCTTTGTCAGTTGACCGCAGGTTGAGCCAAAATTTGAACCAGAGATGATCAGGTTATACTTCCCAATACTGCCATTTTCTTTACAAAAGGAACCTGTAGGTGCATCAGTCCCATTGCCAAACCCAGGACTGTAAGAAGCTGCTTTCAGAAAGAAATACTGAAATGGCACAAAAGATGATTCCCGCGAAACATTTTTTTTAGACTAAACTAAGCAAAGCAATCCCATTTTTAAGAGAAAGATGTGACTTTAATGGCATGCAGGAAGAGATAATGATGATTACACCTTCCTTGGGATGAAACCTTCATAAATACAATGTAAATTGCATTATACAAATGCAAGAAATAAAGATTCAAATCCAGAAGAACAGTGAGCAAAGAGATTTGGATAAAACAAGGAGGGGAGGGGGAAAATGTTTTGTGTCATTTTTAAGTGAGGAAACTGTAATGAGCAAAATTTATTACCTTCAACTTTGGGCTGTGATGTGTAATTGTTAGCCTCTGCCGTTTTTTGAAGGATGCGTCCGGTGAGATATATGAGATGCCACCAGCTCTGATTTGGATTACAAGCTGTGTTTGTGACCTCGCTTTTCGATTATATTAAAACACTGAAATCAATAACAGGGCATAGCTTTCAAAAGTGATAATAAAACACCCTAAAATATTGCAGAATACTTCTGTAAATAATTTGCTTAGCATACTTATGTTAAAAAGCTTGTCGGTTAATGGCACTGTGAAAAGCTCTAAGAGAATATGCCATCGCATTTAGATTTGATAAGACTCTGGCTATTTAGGGTCACTGAGGGCTACACTCTGCACCCAAGGAAATCATTATTTTTTTTCTTAATAAATAAATTACTGGCCTATATTTCAAGTATCACTCAAGCTTGCTGGTATCAAGGGCTTAAATAATAAATAACAAATAGCTCAATTCATTTATTAATAATAATGCATCTCCCTCTCTCTCACACTCACTCTGTGATCTTAATATATATCCAGAGCAACCTATTGACTAGTAGTCATGTGAGAGGACAAATAGCTGGGCCACTGGGAACATTTAAATTTTTCCAGTTTGAGAAAACTCCATGGAAGCTCTTGACAGCATGCTTTACGTTGTCAATTTGTTCAGGCATTGACAGTGTCGTGATTGGTGAGTTTCAAAGCCACAAAACCACTTAAAGCTGTGTTACCTAATGGAGATCATTTCTCGGACTGTTCCTCAAATGGAAATGTGCTCTATGGAAGATGCCTACTTTAATGTGTTGAGCGTACACTACTGTTTGCTCCAAGGTCGATGTGCTTAGAGGGAACAGCTGTTGTGTAAACGGTGGGGCCACCTGGATGTTCCCCTCTTGTCATTTTGCCTATCAACTGATTTTCTCAAGCATCGCCTCACTTCCTTCCCTTTCCATCCTCTTCTCTCTTTCTTCCAAGCATGAATTCAGGTCATAAGTTACCTTCTGTTCCAAAGATGGCATTCTACAATGAAGGAGATCATGTTGGATAGGAGGAATGACCATATGGCAGTGGTTGGGAATGAAGCTTGGGAAAACAAGGAAATCACCACCCCTGGTGCTATAAAAGCAACATGCAGGGCTTCCATGGCGATTGAGGGAACTCATCATGTGAGTCTCAGGGTGAGAAAAGAGTGGACGAATAAAGAGTTAAATGCTCTCAGTGGTGAGGTTGGTGGGATGAAAGTGCAGCAGGATTAAATGGTGGGAAGAAAGGAGAGATGCTTCAGCTACAATCCTAATTCAGTGGGAATGAACTAAAGAAACATGGACAAGATTTAACTTTGTAGTTCTCCCACTAAGATGAGTGATAAGTTGCCTCTATACACATTATATTTTATTACGAAATGTAGGACATTGCCCCAAGATTCAAAGACCCAGGTTCAAATCTTTCCTCAGTCCCTGAATGCAAGGAGGGGATCACCAAACGTATGGTTTCCAGCTTACTAATATCCATAATGGCTGTACACTATGTCTAGGATCGGATATTTATTTATTTATTTATTTATTTATTTATTTATTTATTTATTTATTTATTTATTTATTTATTTGATTTATATCCCGCTCAACTGGTAAATCTATACCACTCTGAGCGGCTAACAGGAACATATATACAATTATAATAAAATAAATTAAAAATATCAATTAACAGAAAATGACAGAAATCATAAATAATCGTAAATAATAAATAGATAAAGAAGAGAAAAATAAATTAAGTTAGATTAGGTGCTGGCAGGAGGGAAGGCCTTGACATAGAGCCATGTTTTTAGTTGAGTTTTGAATGTACCCAGCGTAGGGGCCGCGCGAATCTCAGGAGGGAGATTGTTCCAAAGGCGAGGAGCCACCACCGAGAAGGCCCGGTTTCGTGTCTTCTCCCTCCGGGCCTCCCTCAGCGTCAGGCTCCTCAGCCTCACCTCCTGGGTCGCGCGGGTGGTCCGGGTAGAACTTGGTGGGTGAAGGCGTTCCGCCAGGTATCGAGGTCCCAAACCGTTTAGGGACTTATAAGTGAGCATTAAAACTTTGAAGTCAATACGGAAACGAATGGGCAGCCAATGCAGTCTAGCCAGGATAGGAGAAATGTGATGGAATTTTCTCCCTCCGGTAAGGAGTCTGGCTGCTGCATTCTGCACCATCTGGAGTTTCCGTATCAGCCTCAAAGGTAGCCCCACGTAGAGCGCGTTGCAGTGATCTAATCTTGAGATTACGAGCGCGTGTACTAAGGTGGTGAGCGCCCCCGAGTCGAGATAGGGCCGCAGCCGGGCAATCTGCCAAAGGTGGAAAAAGGCGGAGTGGACAACCGACGCCACCTGTGTTTCCATGGTGAGCGTCGGGTCCAAATGTATGCCCAAGCTGCGGACCCCACTCACCGGAACCAGGGTGGCCCCCCCAAACGAGAGAGAGCCAACCAAGCCACCAACCACGGGGGGGCCCACCCTCAGGACTTCCGTCTTGTCCGGGTTCAGCCTCAGGCCATTTTCCTGCATCCATTCCAGTACAGTCCCCAGGCAGCGCTGAAGGGACAGGACGGCATCACCTGCAGTTGGTAAAAAGGAGATGTAGAGCTGGGTGTCATCAGCATACTGATGACACAGCGCTCCACACCCCCTGATGACCCCCGCTAGCGGCCTCATATAAATGTTAAATAGCATTGGGGAGATAATCGACCCCTGTGGAACCCCACAGTTGGAGTTCCACGGGGCCGAGACACTCTCCCCAAGCTGAACTCTCTGGGGGCGGTCCTCCAAGAAGGAACGGAGCCAGGCTAACGTCAGGCCACCGATTCCCAACTCGGAGAGCCTCCCCAGGAGGATACCGTGGTCGACGGTATCAAAGGCCGCACAAATATCGAGGAGGACCAGCAGAGACGTTTTGCCCCTGTCGGCCTCCCTCAGCAGGTCATCATACAGGGCGACCAATGCCGTCTCTGTACCGTGACGCGGCCTGAAGCCCGACTGGAATGGATCCAGGGCATCTGTTTCATCCAGGAGTGCCTGAAGCTGGTCTGCCACCACCCTCTCCACCACTTTGCTCATGAAAGAAATATTGGCGACGGGCCTATAGTTGCCAATTTCGTCCGCCGCCAAACTAGGTTTCTTTCGTATGGGCCTAATGAGTGTCTCCTTGAGGGCAGGCGGAAACCTGCCCTCCAGGAAAGACCCATTTATTATTGCTGTGGCCCATTCAGTTGTTTTCGGCCTGGCTACTTTGATTAGCCAGGCCGGGCAAGGGTCCAAGGAGGAGGTGGTGGCCCGACAGCGGTCAAGCACCCTGGCCACAGAATCAGGCGTTACTGGCTGGAAAGAGTCGAGAATAACCGGGCAAGACAGAGCGCTGGACATCTCAGCTCGATTCACTGCATTTAAAAAAGGAGAGAGCTCCCGGCGGATGGCCTCCACTTTAGATTTAAAAAAATGCCGCAAATTGGTCAGGTGAAAAACTAGGGGGAGGCCCATCACCCGGACCAATTCCGGATAGGTCGCGCACTATACGGAAAAGCTCCGCCTGCTGGTTGGACGCTTCGCTTATCCGGTTAGCGAAGAATGATCTACATGCAGCCTTCACCTTATTCAGGTAAAGGTTAGTTGCGACCTTGACAGCTATCCAGTTGTTGTCCGTCGGGTTCTTCCTCCATCTACGCTCTAGCCTTCTCCTAATTCGCTTCATCGCCCGGAGCTCCAGGTTGAACCAGGGCGCTGGACGAGTTCTGCGCCGGAGAGGGCGTTTGGGCGCGATCGTGTCAACTGCCCGGGTGGCAGCGGTGGACCAGCTGTCCACCAGGACGTCAACAGGAGCGCTAGCCAGGTCAGCCGTAATCCCTCTCATGGCCTCCTGGAAACCGATCGGATCCAGAAGTCTTCGAGGGCGGACCATGGGAATAGGCCCCTGCTCCCTGCGGGGGGAGAGAGCCACTGTGAGGTTAGATTTTATCAGGTGGTGATCTGACCATGACAAGGGGATAGACACAAGGTCCGTCACCATCAGACCACTCTCGCCCCAATTGGAGGAAAAAACCAGGTCTAGCGTGTGGCCACCCACGTGGGTGGGGCCGTTGACATGTTGGGACATGTTCAAGGAAGCCATGGTTTCCAAGAACTCAAGAGCTGGCCCAGTAACCTCTGCCTCTGCATGCACGTTAAAATTACCCAAGACCAGAAGCCTCGGTGATCCCAACAATGCCGCGGAGACAAAGTCAGCCAGCTCCGGAAGGGAAGTGGCTGGGCTGCAGGGAGCACGGTAGCCCAGCAAAATCCCAATTCCATCCCTAGCCCCTATCGACACGTGGAGTGCCTCTAGACCTGGCCTTACCACCGAGGAGCGCCTGGTAACCTCCAAGTTGGATTTATAGACAATGGCTACTCCCCCTCCCCGTCCTTCCAGTCTACCCTGGTGCTGGACATCATAACCGGGCGGGCAGATGAGAGCCAGGGGGGGACCACCCTCCCCATTGAGCCACGTCTCGGTTATGCATGCCAGGTCTGCATTCTCCTCCAGGATAAGGTCTTGAATCACCTGGGGCTTATTCGATACAGACCTGGCATTCAACAGCACCAGGGTTAGAGTGGAAGGCTGGCTGAACTGGCTACCTCGATATTGGGGGTTGGCTGCAGCCTCAGAACAGTGAACAGCCTTCAGACATCTGTTCACTGTTCTACTAACATGAGCAGGGACTGCGTCAACGCCATATCGCCCTCTACCCATAACCACCGGGATGTTGAAAGGCCCCTCGCGGGGCAAGCAGGCCTCCCACTCCATGCCAGACGAAAAGAAAAGAGAGAAGAAATAAAATAATAATAATAATAATGAGAAAGGAAACACTAAATAATATCACCACTTAACAAATACAAAAAATACATAGCAATACAAAATTATAAACCCAATACAAACATAATTAATTTTAATTTAACAAAAAATAACAAAAAACATTCCCCCCCCCCATCTAACTACGTCCATCCTCCACTGCCTTGGAACCCTGTCTTTTTTAGTTTTGCTGGACTTGCTATTCTTGATGTTGTTAATATATTTCCAGGGGTTGTTAGAGTTGATGTTAAAGTCAGAGAAATTGCCGGATTGAGGATGTTACTCACAGGTTGCATCAAAATAAAAAGAACAGGCAGCGTCGAGAGCAGCGAAGTCCAGGCAAAAAGATAGATAGTCCCAGGCTTCCCTCTTTCCCTTCCTTGTAAAGGAGTCAATAGATTTTTATAGCTGGTCCTGGACGGGCTGGATGAACAAACCGAATCTGGAGAAGAAGCTGCTGGCCAGGAACCCAACATGGCGACCGTCCAGGACTCTCCTAGGACGATGAGGTCTTCGTCCCACCAGGTCACCGCTGGCAATCTGCCTCTCTGTCTCAGCAGCCCGGGTCCCACAATGCTCCTAGGCAGCGCGGACCTCGCTGTTGGCCATAGGGAACACAGCACACCAGGTTCCAAGCACTGAGCTCCGATCTCAGCCCTGCAAGGATCGTCAAGGGGGGGGGAGGCGCCGAGTCACCAGACGCCGATCTTTCTCCTCCGGAGGGCTCAGTGTCAGCCTGGCCGGCAAGCCTGTTCCCTGGCAGTGCAGTTCTCCAGCGGTCGATAGACCCGACTCCTCAGCAAACACAGAAGCGCTCAAAACGCCACCTCCTGCGGCCAGCGAGGCACCCGAGCGTCCAAGCACAGTCGAAGCCGGGAGGCTCCAGTCGAGCCTCAGCCCCCAGCTCCGTGTCTGAGCTCTGGCTCCAGCCCCACGCTCAATCAGGCAGCCAGCAATCAATCAAAGAGGCCAGGAGAGGGACCAGAGAAGAGGGGGAGAGCGAAAGAAGAAGAGAAAAAAAAGAAAAGGAAAAAGAGATAGGAAAGAGAAAGTTAGGAAAAGAGTACAAGAGGCGAACCGGCGCGGCGGAGGTAAGCGCTAACCGCCTGCTACCGACGCCATCTTACTTAGACTTATGCTCTTGGTCTGATCCAACAGTGATCTGACAGGGACCATTAATAAAGCTACTCTATAGTGAAGAAAGCATGAGACAATTAGGATTAATCCTACCTACATTGCTGAATGCTTCAGGGTCAAATGATGGGATAAACAACAAGAAGAACAGTAGCATTTACATCTTGACCCTTTCTACAATTTGTTCCAGGTAAGGAACCTGGCTCTCCTCCTCCTCACAGTACCCTTAAAACAATTCTGTAGCTTGAGATTTCAAGAGGTAATTAAGCCTGTATCTCCCAAATCCACATTTATTTATTTCTATTATTACGATGATTATGGTTGTTATCACCCACTGTCTATAGGAGCTCAATGTCCATCTGCTCCTTCTGCTCTTGTTCTTTACAAACAGCTTGGTGCCTGCTCTCTCTACTACAACCTTGCTCAGTTATTCTCAAACTCCTCAGTTTGATGTTCAAGCTACAGTTAATCATCATCTCAGGATGAAAAAAGGATAAATAATTTGTACCACTGGAGGTAAAATATGTGCCACTGTTAGAAAAATTTGCACAGCACTTCGCAGGCAAAAATCACTTAGATCCACTCTGACTTAGATGCTGTCAATAATACAGGTTCTGTAGGTGTTACTATGGCTCCTACTTGTCCTGTGTTGATGAAAATGTTTCAGTTTTTGCAATCCGATCATGTGGACAGGATCCTTGGAGCGGTGAAGGCTACAACTTGTCTGCTAGACCCTTGGCCATCCTGGCTAATAAAAGCCGCCGGAGAGAGACTGGCCGTAGCAAAGTAGTAGTGAAGGCCTCCTTGCAGCAGGGTAGGATCCCAGCTTGCTTGAAGGAGCAATAGTAATACAATTGAAAAAACCCTCCTTGCATTCTAATGTACTGGATAAATTGTTAAATTTTATAAATCAACATGGTAGCCTTCAAACAGGTCCAACTGGCTGCTCTTGTAGCACTGAAATGAAGGAGGGTCTGGTTTTTTGTTCAAAATTTAGCATGTTGTGGGAACTCAGTTCAGAAGCACTGCCGTGTACTGAAAGTAGCTTACATCTCTCAAAACCTGTTCCCATTGTACAGTGCAGTTATGTTTTATTTTTACAGGATTTTTGCTAGAGGGCAAGTGATTGCCAGTGTCTAAAAATACAGATGAGAAATGTGCTGCACTCTCCATGACCCAGTTTAATTGGGCTCTTGATGGTGGCAGTGGTTGAGTCACCTTTTCGCCTGAATCACGCCTTGCACCCGGCATGCCACTGCCCCTTCTGTAATCTGTGCAATTTGTTCTTTTCTTCCTTTTGATCTTTCTGTAAGTTCCCCGAGTCCCCAAGCCTAGGGCGTAAACACATGGCAGGCATACAATAGGCTCACGAGTCCTGATCTTGCATAAAGAGCCAGGTCAGCCTCTCACTGTGAACAGATTTCACTCTCCCCCCCCCCTTCCAATCTTTAGGAACAGGTTCATGCCTATGTTTCAAGTGCCAGCAACATGCTCTGGATTTCCCACATGTGTTGCACATCTGCTTAAGCCATGAATTTATGAAGAAAGCTGCATTTAATTTTACTGGACTTGGGCATTGTTATTGCTCTGCTATGCCCCCTTCCCCTCCTTGCTCCCTCCCCCTTCTCTTCTTTAACTAGAATGGCTGTATTTGGGCTATATAAAAGCCCTGATTCAGGGTCATATAATTTTATGGGGGAAAGGGAAACAATCCCAAAATGTCCCTTTGTATAGCACCTGAGCTCATTAACAATCCACAAATTCCATAATTTTGCACCGCCATGTGCTGCGCATTGTATTTAGTACCTAGCAGCATAATTTTAATTGCCTGGAATCCTCGTAGGGCATGCTACGTGTACATTAGGGAAATGGTGGAACAGGTGAGACTGTTGCCTTGCCCTTGATAATCATAGGTTGTTAACCTCCACACAGCTCAGCTGACACAGAGCTAGGGTAGAGAGAGAGGACAGGAGTGGTTCCAGAACCAGAGTTACACTCCATTGTTAAAGCCCCATTATGAGCTCGTGAAGCATCCTGAGTGCAGTGTTTAACTAACACAATGCTTTTTGAAATAGACTAAGACCAGTGCTTGGGAAAGGGTTTTGTGGGCTGTTTTTAAAATTACAATTCCACACAATTGTCCAATCAGCTTGAGGACAATGGCTAAGCTCTGGACAAGGCCCAAATAGTACTGAAACCTTTTGAGAGATACAGTATCATTTGGACTGAGTGAACTTCAAATGGTCAAATGTGTACATTCGCCAAAATTTCTTTGTTTATGTTGTTATTTATTTATCAAACACAAGCCTCCCTCTTCCGCCTCTTAAAAAAGCACTGAAACCATCTTATAAACCCAGAAAAGTTTAATCAAAGAAATAGAATGGAACATAAAAATGTAAAAAGGAAAAGAAAGGGCCACAAGTTTCAACTAAATTTTCAGAGATCTTAATACACAAAACTAGCAACCTGACAGTTCAGAGCCTTTCAGAACAAAGAATGCTTTAGAAAACAATTATTGGGGGATAATAAGCCAAGTCTTATTAATTGAGCAGTTCCACTCAGTGGTACAGCTCTTTTCTTAAGAGAGGTTTATCAAAAACTTAACATATGCTTCTTCTTTTTTCTTTTTCTTTCTTTCTTTCTTTTTTGAAACTTTCAAAACACTCCTTCTCTGTATGTTCATTTATTCTAGTAAAAGGCTTTGTGTGGCCAAAAATAAAACATTTAAGAATTAGAAGAGTTTGGAAAATTACTTTCTAAAAGTAATTTATTCCCAGTGTACATTATAGCATTTGGAGGAAGTCAACAATGGAATTGTTGCTACTAATTGCAGTGTTGAAAAGAAAATGTGTTACACCAATTGTTTTGCTGTTCATTTCTTTTTCATTACTTTCTGTTATGGAATAAAATGTGAAAAATGGCTCACTAAAATGTCCTTTGAAAGTAACTTTTGTAAGTAACTGAAAACACTACTTGCTGCAGCAATAATTTTCTTATTCACTGTAATATCTTTGATTTGAAATTACAGTTCGTATGCCCTATAGTGCTTTTGAACTGGAATTCATTATACTCTTGGTATATTTCAAAAGTACCTAGTTACTTCTTATTTTCAAAATCTTGGAATTAGTGAATCAATTTTCCTCATCCCATCAAAAAAATTTATATGAAGCTACTTATGACTTACAGCAATATTGCAAAACTGCTTGTGCTCATTCATTACACAAATTACACAAGCACACAAATAAATATGCTGCTGCCTTGGGTTGCAGCTGCTTCTGTGTTCTGCTCTGTGAAAGACTTGGCTCTCTCCTTTTCTTGCATTTTTGGCTTATAATCAAAATCCGTGTTTAAGCATTAAAATTTGAGTATATTCACCACATGGAGAAAGGAATGCTGTGGTCCTGTTATCACTTCCACTGCCCTCATAAATGATGGAACCAATGAACATGAAGAGGGAGGGATTGACAGTGTACACTCTCCACATGAGTCAGGATCTTGGAAAAACAAATTGCAGGGCTCTCCCTCTAATTACCCTCCACATGAATGAGGGTGATGAAGTCAAGAAAAGGCATTTCCTTCAGCTGGTTTTTTGTGAGTAGATGGAAGGCCTCACTCCCAGTAAAGCTGTTGTTACCACCTCCCCAATTCACTCTACAGAAATGAAAGAAACCCCATTTCACCCAATAGATGGTGAGATTTCTGTTGTGGCATATTTGTTTCCTGCCTAGAACCGAGGGACTCAATGCAACCCCCCCCCAAAAAAAACCAAAAAAAACAAACCTCCAAGTTCTCGACAATTGGTTCTCAACCTTGGGTTACCCAGGAGTTCCTGGACTGCAATTCCCAGAAGCCTTCACCACCAACTGTGCTGGCTGGGGTTTCTGGGAGCTGCAGTCCAAGAACACCTGGGAGTCGCCGCTCTAGAGGTATGCTTCCCCTTTCTAACTGAGGAAGCATCTGGTAAGTATACAGTGCCAAAAAGGCACTTAGGTGACAGGATTTTAGCTAAGAAAGAGTTAAATTTTATTACCATTGATGAAAAAAAAACATTACTATGCAATCTTAAATGGTGGGTGCAAAGGCAGATTCATATTACAAAGCTTATTCCTTGGACACAACTAAATTCAACAACACATGTAAAAGTATGTCTTTGTAACTATCATAGCAATGAAACAAACAGCAATTCCTCATGTTCCCTGGATTATTCGCAACCATGAGGTTCCTTTGCAATATGTCAACCAGTGTCCCAGTGAGGATGCCTAGCTTTCGACTCCCCATCTTTTCCATCTGATGGCACAAGAAAAGAGGAAGAGTAACTTTCTTGATGGTAGATCAAAAGCCTGATTGGCTAACACCTGTCAGTCATCATTGCCATTATCACTGAGGCCCCTGACAAATCTCATGATTAGTCCCTGACTAATCTGTTTCCAACAAAGTTGCCAGCCTTTTTTTCCTTCTCTTCAATATATATATACAAATCTATCCAGATATATTAACCTGTTATATATTTCTTGAAAGCTAGTAAAATGTTTTTTTTAATAATATAGGCCCATTGAATCAATGTAACTTAATTGAGTTGACTCACCAAATGTCCATTGATTCAGTGGGTGAACTCCAGTTGTGACTTGCTACTAGATATCCAGTTTTTGTATGTATGTTTGAAAAGAACCCAGATCAATACTTTTGGAAGATAAACTGAATGCAAAGGAATCCATCAGAAACAACTTGGCAGAGAACATATCATTTTTTCATAAATTAAACCATACATTATTCAATGTGGAGGTTGCTGACATCTGAAAGGCAGACCAAGTAACTTTCCAGAGCAGTGACACTGAAAAACAGCAGTAGATTCTGCAGACCATTTTTAAGGAAATAGATAACAGTTGTGTCACTTACCTGATTTAATGATCCTTCTGAACATCTGTAGCATGTTTGGATTTCCATTTTGACAGTTACTATTTTTTGTTTATGATTATGTTTTTGTTTTGCTTGTACATCTCCTCGGGGCTTGTGGCTGAGCAGTGACGGCTACAAAGTGAAGGTCTGGTCCGGAGTAGAACATCTACCAGCCTCAGCCCCCATTATTTCCAGAATGCATATTTAATGATTATGGATGTTACGAGTTTTATCCACTGCAGACACCCCAAGTCCTGATTAATTTAACTCTCTTCCAGCAAGGCATTCCTATAAAGTATGATATGGTTGCAGAAACAGTGAGATCATCTTGGCCAGAGCTAGCCAAAGTTATATTTTGGAACTATAATTCCCAAAATTAATTACAGTCAAAATTAATTTTTCCAAGCCTTGGTCACCTCTGTGTGATATTCGGGCCCTGGTAATTCAGACATACCCTGAGCACCAAGGTAATTGGATTTTGACAGCACATTAAAATGATGAATAAATAATACCAACACTCTGATGAATATGAAGGGAAATGATAAATTTGAATTTGTTGCATTGCAAAATTACATTCATGTGGGCCTGCTCAAGAAGACCTCCTGGACAGAGAGCCTTTATGTCCACAGGACAGTCCAATGCAGCTTTATAAGAAGTATAAAGTATATATATTTTCTTTATTCCATTATAGGTCCTTCCCTTCTGCCACTTTTGATGAGTTTAGTGAATTATTCATTTTCTACTGGCAAATTTCCAAGTTCTCTTAAGCATGCCTTTGTTTATCGCCCGTTGAAAAAACCTTCCCTCAATTCTTCTGTTTGTTCTAACTATTGACCTGTTTCTCTCCTTCCTTTTCTATCTAAACTTATAGAGAGGGTAGCTCTTTCTCAATTGACTCTTTATTTAGCCTGTCATAATGCCATTGTTCCATTTCAATCTGGATTTCAGGCTGGACATTCAACTGAGACTGTACTCTCTCAAGGCTTGAATGATATCTTGTTGGCCAAGACGCAACATCATTAATCGGTGTTGATGCTGCTTGGTTTGTCAGCAGCATTCTACACACTTGACTATCAAATACTTTTGACAAATTGGTTGTTGTGGGTTTTTCGGGTTCTTTGGCCGTGTTCTGAAGGTTGTTCTTCCTAAGGTTTCGCCAGTTTCTGTGGACGGCAACTTTTGACAAGGTTGGCTTTTTTGGGAATCTCTGCAAGTGCTAGCTCTTGGTTCTCTTCTTACTTGTCAAATCATTCGTTCTCAGTATTGTTGGGTACTAAAACCTCTCAACCTTTTCCTCTCACTGTTGGTGTCCCACAAGGTTCAGTGTTGTGCTCAATTCTTTTTTCTTTATATGCGCTTTTCCTGGGTGCTGTAATTTCTGACAGGGTTTTCATTGTCATATCTATGCGGATGATACCCAACTATACCAATCTTACTCAGAGCTTAATTATAATGTCTGGACTTATGTGACAGGTTGGTTGTCAAATATTTTGTTGTGGATGTCCTCTCACCATTTGAAATTGAATATGGACAAGACTGAAGTGCTAGTCTTTTACCCAGATCGTCCTGCTCGCCCTTTAACAGTTTTCTCTATTTCTCTCCAGGGATGCTCTGTGACCCCTGTCTCAGAGACTAGGGATTTTGGTGTTTTAGTGGGTGATCAGCTGTCGCTTGGTTCATTTGTGAATGTGACAGCCAAGACATGTAATTTCTATTTTGCTAATATTTGCCATATTTGTCACTTCTTGACTCCTGAGACTACAAAACTTCTTGTTAATGCTCTGGTGGTTTCACGTCTGGATTATTGTAATAGCCTGTTAGCTGGTCTCTCTTCTTCTGCACTTTGTCCTCTCACCTTGGTGCAGAATAGTGCAGTACGAGTAGTTCTAAACTTCTGACATTTAAATCATTACATTTATCTTGCCCTAGCTATTTAGCGGAACTTGTGGGTGGCATATTCCTCGTAGGATGGCTCAATCTGCGGATTCTGGTCTCTTACAAATCCCTTGGATCAAGGTGGCTAATTCCAGACTTAAGAGCATTTTCTCATCTGGACCCAAAATTGTGGAATTTTCTTCCACAATACCTTTGTGTGTAACTAGAGTTGGAAAAATTCAAATGAGACCTAAAAACCTGCTTGTTTAACCTGGAACCGTAGGGGTTGAGCATGGAAATAGGTAATTATTGGGATAGAATTACTGTACTTCAATTATTATATTGTTTTTATAGTTAATTTGATTGTTTTTATTGTTTTATGGTTTTTCCAGTAGCGTTGTATGGAAGTGAGAGCTGGATCATAAAGAAGGCTGACTGCTGAAGAATCGATGCTTTTGAATTGTGGTGCTGGAGGAGACTTTTGAGAGTCCCCTGGACTGCAAAGAGAACAAACCTCTCCATTTTGAAGGAAATCAACCCCGAGTTCTCACTGGAAGGACAGATTCTGAAGCTGAGGCTCCAATACTTTGGCCATCTCATGAGAAGACTCCCTGGGAAAGACCCTGATGTTAGGAAAGTGTGGAGGAAATAGGGGAAGGGGATGACAGAGGACGAGATGGTTGGACAGTGTCATCAAAGTAACCAACATGAATTTGACCCGACTCTGGGAGGCAGTGGAAGACAGGAGGGCCTAGCGTGCTCTGGTCCATGGGATCATGAAGAGTAGGACATGACTTAACAACTAAACAACAACATTGTTTTATTAAATGATAATTGTTTACTGTGCGTTTTTATCACTCTAATTATGTTGTGGATGTATTTTAACTGTTTTTGATTATTTGGTATAGAGCGCAATATAAATTATTATTATTATTATTTTTTATAATTATTATTAAATTATAAAAATTATTATTATTATTATTATTATTATTATTATTATTATTATTATTATTATTATTATTATTATTATTATTATTATTATTATTATTATTATTACTATTATTATTATTATTATTATTAAAGTCTTTCACTACTCATCCAAGTAGCTTCTTCAATCTTGGATGAGTAGCAGAACACTTCAACCTAACAAGAAATTACTCCAGTTGCCATGACTCTGCTTCCAGATAACCTCACCTGGATGATTGAGAATCTTCACAGATATCTTTATAAGGAAGATTTTCCTTCTTCATATTGTGTTTGTTTCTGTGCCTTTTTATTTACTTTAGGTTCATTACCAGTGCAAACAATATTCCAGGTAACAAATCTGCAGCTCATTAGTCTTACATTAGCAAGATGCAAAAACAAAAATAACAAAATAAAATGATTTTAAATTCTGCAAAGAGCCCTTTAAAAAGTTTACTTCTTCAGACCCACAGAAGATACTGTGGCCTGGATGTGTTGTTATTACCCAGGTAAGACACTCACAATAGTATGCACAGAAAGTTCTTTATAATTTGAATTGATAGGATCCCTCCTTTTGTATGCAAAAATGCTCACTCAAGAAACTGACAATAGCATAAAATGAAACCATAAAATGAAAAGTTTGGAAACTTTATTTTTTTAGTCCAGTTGCCGCACACCTGTAACCATGCTGTCATCTAGCTGGCTGGGAAATTTTGGAAGTGCACAGGAAAAAAAATAGTAAGATCTCCAAGCTCTGAATAAACAGGGTGTTAAAAATATGTATATCATCAGGCAATAAACCACCAACAAGAAAATACAAGAGGAACAGAAAACCAAATCTGGCTGCTCTTTAGATCTCTTTTAACCTGCAACCTTGTGAAATTAAGGGTCTGGTGTGTTCTGATATCTGATGAACATGAAAATTGAGAGCATTATGAGACAATAAAAAGAGGACAGACTGGCTAGGGATTTTAGGATCTCTAATTTAAAAACTGAATTTCCTAAACTCTGTAAAACATCTGGACTCTTTCTGACTCTTTCCATTGTTGTGAAAATAGACATGATGGAAGAGAGATTGGGACCACTAGTGACCTTTATGGTGGGAATGTATCACAGTTAGAAGTCTGCAAATATAGAAACAGAGCTTTTTATGAACAGGCTTTGGCGCAGCTGTTCCCAATCAGACACTCTCTGCATGTCTGAGACTGCATGGTCTGCCATCTCTGTCAGCATTTGGACCGGGGATGCTGGGAATTGTAGTTCAGCATAAGAAAACTGGTTTGTGACGGATGCAATCCAGTGAATCAGAGGTAGGCAATTTATTTATTTTATTTTAATTCTTTTTATGCCATCTTTGTCCACAAAGGGGACCCAACTGTGGCCCTTCAGGTGTTGTTTCATCCTTTCTCAATGTCCATCATTCTTCATCATTAGCTATGTAGACAGGCTGATAAAGAGTTGTAATTTAATAATGTTTGCCTACCTCAGTAGTAAACAAAGATTTGCTTCTAGAGTGGCATGAGCTGTGTGCCTCTTTCACCCCTGCCACCGACTAGGTTCATATTTATGAAGTTTGCCCTAGAGGCTCATGGCAGAGGCCACCAAACACACAGTGAGGCATCAGCGACTGTGTCTATTGGCCTTCTCACTAGCTGTCCTTCTGTGAGTGATGTTCAGTTAAAACCCAGGAGCCACATCTGTGTATACTGTACTCACACACCTTTCACATAAGGGCTGCCACAAGTATCATAAAGCCTTGTCCTGGAGCCCAAGGGGGAGTCGTAGTTTCTCAATTCCCCCACCCCATCTCTGGGTAACTAAAGACTATCTACCTCACAGGGCTGTAGTCAGGTTGAACAGACAAGAGTTACAGCAAATTAGGGGGGAAGTGACAGATAAATGAGCAGCTGACATAGTGTTCAGTTTGCTAAAGGGTAGATGTTTAATCAGGAAAAATAAAAAGTTACTATTATGCAGCAGTGAAGAAAGTGGATTTGATTATCAATGCAAATATTTCTAGGCACTTCAGACAGATTGTAGACTAATCACAAAATGTTCAATACAGTAGGGAATTAAACTCTTAATTATGTACTTAAATTCATTAAAGATTTAGGCATTTCTAGCATTCTCTAGTTGGACAAGAAGGTTTAGCACCCTATGTACATAATGTATATTGGCAAACAGTGGGGTGCAATCTAAACCATAGTGTCCCCAAAGCCAAGACTGCTGCCATGTCTGAATTGAATGTTAAACCATATGTTTAGCAGAATGGGAACAAGAGCTTTCCGCTTTCCTCTCAGTACCCATGGCTGTAGTTTTACTCTCATTTTCAATTAATTATGGATTGTCATTACTAGCCATGGTTTATCCAAACAAGTCAGCACTTTAAAGTACAATTTGAAACCAGTTTGCTCATACAAAATATAATTAAAGGCGGAGTTTGAAAATATTGCTAGGTTGAGGTACAATGCCATATTCTATCAACCAGCCTGGCCACTTGGAGTTACAGGTCAATTATAAAATGAATGTGATGTCTGGAGGAACCTACATTTGCTCCCTAAACTTACAACCCTGTTAGGTAGGTCAGGATATTTGTCCCAATACTGAGCATAGTAGACTAAGGCCATAGAGAGTTCATGCCTGCAGAACTTCAGCTAGAGAATTATTGGCTCATTGTTCACAATCTTTACTAGAACACTAGGAGTGATTGTACCAACTGCTAGATAGCTCAGGTATCTGGCTGTAGAGCCAGAAAATTGGAATTCAGTTCCCTACGGTGCCTCCTTGACAGGGGCTAGACTTGATGAACCAAAGGGTCCCTTCCAGCTCTGCAGTTCTAAGGTAATTATTCTCAGTATAAATTTTCTGATAACATTTGGACAGGAGTTTGGTTTTGTATTTCGTTTGTTTGTGTTTTTTTGGTACCATATTTCTTCTGACCCCAAATATTCCTACAAGAAATCTCATTTTTCTTTATATGCCATCAACAAGGCAGGGTTGCTTTTATTTCCAACAAATTACCTGGGTCTATATTTAACATGTTATTTATTACATCTTGTCACAGAACAACTAGGACAATCCCTTTTTCCCCCCACTAGTCCAAACTTTATCTTCATTTATACTGCAGCCAGAACTTTGATGCAGATCAGGAAGATTATCTTTGCATCTCTTCCTTGAGCCAGTACTTATTTCTGCTTTTGCCTTGAACTAATCAAAAGGTCCCTCATCAGTGAGACGCCTAAGTCTTCTTGAGCTTCATACACACCATTTTGTTTACGGTACTCAGTTATGTTGCAATGACCTCATGCAATGATAACCGACTTCCTGCTCTAGCGTTTTCTCTTCCCAACTAGAGCCTTTCAAATACAATGCAATGAAATAGTTGACCTAAACACTTCGATGTTCATATAGGTTAACTTATACATTTTAGGCTCTGTTATTTTCTTCTGTGCTATGGTACTTTCTGCATGTCTTTTGCATCTCTGCTCATCATAGCTTCTTGAGGTTATCTCTGCAGAGTAAGGTGGTGCCATTTCATTTCCAAGCTACAAAGCACTTTTCTTCCACAGACCCTCATCTCATAGCCAGCTATCTTTTGGAAGTAGTGCAAGAACTAAGATTATGCTCTGAAGTAAACCAATAGCACAGGCTTCTCAGTTGGTACATCTTTGTTTTACTTTGAATAAACATTGGGTGGCCAGAAGTGAGAGATGAAATTTGTCTCACATGTTGAGATATGAAAGAATTTCATTCATTCATTCATTCATTCATTCATTCATTCATTCATTCATTACATTTCTATACAACCCATGTAACCAATGGTCACTCTGGGCAGTGTACAGCAGTGATAACATAAAATAATGTAACCCTCTTTCCAGGACACAGCGTCCATCCCTGCCCTCAAACCCAGCCCCTCTTAACAGCTTGACTGGACATGGGTCTATCAAGCAGGGAGACGGCCCTGTTCTACCATCTGCAAGACAAGCAAAATGTAAAAGGAAGATACTCCAACCAGCATCTTTTGGGAGTGAGAAATACAATGAGAGAGTGCATTAAAGTTCATAGTCATTTCCAGTCAACCATTAGGGCTGTGACCTTCCATAAATTCACTTGGTATAAGGAAGGAGCATACAGTGAAGGGTTCTGAATCAGCATCCTCTTGCTCCAAGGAGGTTAGTGCAGTTCCATTAGGACCAACTTAACAACATACTGGTCTATACATTATTACTTCTCAAATCGGGAAGTATGCCCTCCACGCATTGGATGGAGCATGAAGAAATTCCAAGCAGAGTGCAAAACTGTGGCATTTTTATAAAGAATTTTTTTTAATCAGCCAAACAAATTTTTGTGACATATTTCTCAAACAAATTCCTGTTATACCATGCAGGAGTTCTCAAAAACAAAAACAATTGTGTACATATTTGTAATGTAAAATACTTTAAGTTTTGGGGATCATTTAAATTTTAAATCACAAAATTGAACTTTTGATAAAGATAGGTAGGGAGATGTGAGAATTTCTCAAAAATTAAAAACAGGGGCATGATAACCAGAATTTATGGGAATTGCAGTTCTAGATTAGTAATGTAGAGGACTACTTAGAAGTAATAATCAAGCAGTTTTTATTTTTAAAAGAAGTTAGATTGCAAAATTCAAGGAAGTCCCTTAAATGGAGAAAGAAGTTCATAGTTAAAAGACATTTATATAGTCACTTTTGTCTTTCTTGCTATTGACAAAATATAGCTTTTCCTGTGCTGATTTGTTGACTTTTCTGTGTATTGGGTCACTGCAGTGTCAGATCTTACTGGCATCTACATCCTGTCGAATGAGGAGAATGAAGATATATTTGGTCTCGGGTAAAAGAGCAGGTCAGGTTAAAAGCTTGGCAAGCAGACTAATAAGCCACATTTCCTCCATGGGCCACTGAAACTGAGCCTTGAGAACTCCTAGACAGCTCGGTTCCCCGCTCAGCTCCCTGCTGTTGGTTTCTAGCCATCCACTCTCATCTCCCATGCAGCTCTTGCTGTTTCCTAGGAGATGGCATGCTGCTAACCCCACACCTCATCACTGATGCCCGTGTGACATCACTGGGTCAGCACAGTCATAAAACACTTACAACTGAGGCCCGGGAGTTATGGCTTGACTCATAGAGATATTAGCAAATCCTAAAGGACGTGTGAACTGGACGATGGACTGTGAGGTTTGCTTTTTCATTAAAGTTGTTTTGATGAGAGCGAGACATGGTGTCATTGAATGCAGACATCCTTTTTATAAAAAGAAAGGGGGAGGGGGGGAATCTCCAGAAGTGGAAGTGCAGCAGGACAGACCTGACTTTGAGCAACTTTGTTCACTGGCACAGGCTGACTGTTGGCTTGCTCCTAACACTGAACTGGCCTTAAAGCTGGGCGTCATCCTGTAACTTCTGTTCAAGACTACGCTCTGTACATAAAGCGCTCAGCCAAACCACTGCACAAACAGGTTTATAGCCCTTCATGTACTTCCATAGGATATAAGAACAGAATCTAAGTGCAAGCATATACATACACACACACACATTCACACACACAGTCCTTCTGAGGGTTTGTCCAGACAGAGGCAAAAGTATTCAGTTTCCTTTCAAGTTTTTTTTCCTGTTGACTAGACCATGTATGACTCCATTCACTGAGATCCATGCCCCTTCCCCATTTTCTGTTCTGTTTCTTTCTTTGTTTTAAATCTTCTGGTGAAGTTTCTGTTGTTTTGCATCAGGCTTTTGGGGTGGGGTGGGGGTGGGGGTGGGGAATTAGCACTATAGCACTTCCTATGGAGAGCTCATTTCCTAGTGATATGCTCTTACCCAGAAACCTTGACTAACATAATTAATTAGCTTTAAAAAGAAGCCAAAAAGGGGGGTGAACCTCTCCAGTAATGAAGCTAAAAGGAGAAAGTGGATTTGTAGTTACTTGCTAGGATTACTTTTCAAGAGAAGAAATTTTTTAAGACTCGCCTTTTCTGGTGCTGTGTACATGTGAATACCAATAAACCAAAGTTAGCTTCATGAGGAACTACAAGCAGACTTCGTTTATTGTGACTCTTTTGCCTGTTTGGACAATCACTTAGTTCACAGCAGTATTCAAGCTTAATGCCTGCACCCTTTTCCAGTAGCTCCTGTATAGTACAGACACCACTTCAGCAGGTATCTTTGCTCTTCCTACAGGAATTTATTTAATTAGCTGCCACTTAGAAGTGCATCTCTTAAGTACAGTGAATGGCAGGAAGAGGTCCAAAAACCATCTGCTCTAACTTGCTGCTCAAATCATGGCATGATTGATCTGTTACACTTATACCCTGCTTTTGCTCCGGTGAGTCCAATGACTCTCCTTGTCACTTTATCTTCCCGAAAACCATGCGTGGTGGATTGTGCAAAGAGAGTTTTTAACTCAGGCAACCCCTTTCAACATGTACACACAACCACATATGCTATGCTTATCATAGTCCTGGAACCCAAGCATAAATTCTAAATATAAATATATCTGTACAGCCGAAAAGCTTTATTCCCCTGTAACATCCTTTACTCATTTTATAAGGAGTTAAGTGTGGCCTACAAAACAGCACAAATAAAACTGCTATAAATGATGTCACTGCTGTTACTGATTTAACACCCCTTAGGACAGAAGGCTCCCTTCCCTTATCAAAAGGTTTTAAGTAAGTGAAAACTTCTCCACTGACCAAACAGAGGAGAAGATCTTCAGGGATTCTCCTCTTCTCTGTGAAGTCTTATATTTTCTCCGAAAATTTGCTCATGGAAGGCCATAGAAGAATGGGCGAGTTGATGGCAACACCCCCCCCCCCCCCAGTTCTGCCAGTGGGATCCATCAGGAATGCTTCCATTGGCACAATATGAATTTATAGCCCAATTGCAATTTTGGTGACAAATTAGCTATAGGTACCTTATATTCGATTGATTTCGGTAGATCTCCTCTTAGCATTACTAAGGGTGAGCTTGGACTGCTGCAAAGGTATGTGCCTGATTGACTAGAAAGGGTAACTTTGCAGGGAAAGATCTTCAGTGGCCCTTCTATATGCTGAGGAATAGCTGTAGCCCAGCCCCCCAAATTAGAAGCCCTAGACCAAAAATATGCATCAGGCTGGAATTCATTTCCTCATGTGTCATGTGATCACCAGGGAAAAGATTGCACTGGACTGTTCTGGAAGCAGTCTAGATTGTGATCTCTTTCTCCTTGTGATCCCCTGGTTAGATTTAACCAGGCTTAGAAACCATCCTAAAACTGGTTAAATCCAACCACTGGCTGAAAAACACCTAGAAAGGCTTCTACCCAGCTGCCAATAGTATTGATGCCCTATCAACCTTATGCTGAAGAAACCTTATGTGGTGGTTTTCTTCCACATAGGATGAAAATGTTAGCATGCAGTCCTGTTCATATTGATTGTATTCATCATTGTGTGCCCCTATGTGTGTGTTTCTAGGACTAACGCCTTAATAACAAATATCAGTCATGATTACCCCTCTCCTTTCATAGCAATATGTTGTCATCCCAGTTCCCCCCCACACACACACTTTTCCACCTCTTGTGGAGACACATTAGCCACATTTCATGGAGAGCCATTCACTTATAGAGCTTTTAACATTTGGCTGAGGTAGCTACCAGGCATCTCCCCATTTCCTCCTCCTTTGCTTCCTTTGTCAACCAAACTGCCAAAACAATACAAAGAAAGGAGCCAACATCAATCTGACAAGTTGTCTCCTGCTACTCTGATGATCAAAATGATCTTCCTTACACTACACTTTTCTGAACCTGACATCTGTCCTAAATCTCAAGTCATACATACTTCTCTTCCATTAGTATGAGTCACCCTACAGATGTCCTTTTGCTACTCTTAAGAGCCATGTCAGAAATAATCATTGACTTATTGTCAACAGGCTCAGCCTACCATGTTAATGGTGCCTTCGGAGCCTCTCTTTCACCAATTGTCTTGTCCTCACATCTGAAGAGCCACTATAAAATAGCTTAACAATGTTCCTGCATGGGAGGGGAGGGGAGGGGAGGGAGCCAATGCTTGCTTGCTTGCTTGTTAGGTTGCATGCAGGTGACTCGAGAGGGGGGCAAGGAACTCTGCCCTACATAACATTCCTCTTCCCTAACGCAAAAGTCAATGTACCTTTGTCGTTCTGATGCATTCACCTGCTGTTTCAAATTATGTACCCAGCATTCACTCTTACAAGGATGTATGCTGAAGTCTAACACTGTGCATGTAAAGCACTAATACTCTCCATTCTTTCAAAACCCTGTTGCCAGATTATGGAAGTAACAAATTTAAAAGCAATCCATTACTTGGCCCTTCCTTCCTTTCCCTAGTTGTCAGATCAGTGTGGTTTGCCACCTGGTTGGACTGACTCTTTTAAAAAAAAAAAACAAAATTACACATGGGGGCAGATAACATGGGATGTTCCTCTGCCTGCATTATGTTGAAGACCTGGGAAGAGAACTTCCAAGATAGTCTTTCCCACATCACCTATTTGGATACAAGGAGTCCATTGTTTAGGTACAGAGAAGAGGTGCTTCATACATTTCTTGGTCTTTGATGACCATAGTATGTTCTGTTCCAGGAACGTACTATGAAACTGAACCTATTTTTCCTATTTTCACATCATCTCATGGCATGTTATTGTTATTTAAAAAAAAGTCTTATGTATTATCTGTTAACAATTTATTTTAACTCGTTATTTCCATGTTCTGACTAATCCAGGGTAGTAACTTTTGTGTCCTATAGAACAGGATTCTCAAACTGGGGCCCCCCAGATGTTCTTGGACTGCAATTCCTGGAAGCCTTCACCACTTGCTGTGTTGGCCAGGATTTCTGGGAGTTGCCATAGAATACGTGCCCCTGTATGCAACTAAACATGTACAGCAAATAGGCGGGTTAAAATGACATGCAAAAACTGACTGAATTGTAATTTTTTATTATAGTCTTTAATTTTTTTTTTCCTTTTTGTCTCTCTGAAGGATTGAAGAAGCATTTAAGCCATGCTCTTATCAGGACCGTGGCAGATCCACCATGAGGAAACTGCAACTGCAGCAGCTGCCAAATTTTCCTCCCTTACAGGGCAAGATTTCCTCATCTGGGGTCCCACTGCTCATGTGTCTCATACGTCTGGCTCCTTGTGACAGACACAACAGAGCTAGAACATCAGAAGTATTTATAAGCTTCCATCAGATTTCATATGTTCCAAGACAGAGTCACATTTTACCTGTACTGTACATTGAGAATAACCATGCAGATTCCTCAGAGAGACTTGCAACTAGCCTTAATCTTAATCTAGTCCTACTGTTAATCCTATACAACTTGCCTTAAAATTAGGCAAAGTGAGGCAGCAGACGACGGGTGGGGGAGCAATCAGAGTTGTGTGTGTCATATGGCCTGCCCTAACCCCCACTAAATGGGCTGTATGTCTTCAGGTGTGGCAGAGGTTGCTATATAATTTCCAGCCCTAAAGTAAGTTGCAAATGCCAGGCCTCCATGCAACAACACCATCTTGTTCTTCACCTCAGACAACAAAATGTCTTGGAGTGGACCTGAATCCCTAATCAGGCATTTTCTAACTTTTGGAAATGGAGGTTCCCTATGGACTTAGCATGTCTGATGGTGAACAAGAGACCTCAGCCTCCATGCATGAGTCAAGCCCTTTTCAATGCCATTTTATGCTTTTAAATAAAGTTTCCTTCACAACATCCTGTCATAAAGTTGGTTATGCACAGCATGAGGAACTGCTTCTCTTTGTTCGTCTGAGAGGGAAGTGAGGCAAAGGAAGATTTGAGTTTATTTGAGAACGTTCTTTCTCTTTATCTTGTCTTTGCTGTTCCCCTAGCCTTGTGCCTACTAGGAAGACACTGGTGCCTATGGCTCCTTCTCAAATAGTGGTGCCTTTGCTCCTTCTGTGTGGCATATTACTCCATCACCACCATTTTAAGTTGGTTTGCAAGGAGTTACACTCTGACAAGCTAAGTGGTTGGTCAGGTCAGCGCAGGGCTGTTGTGGACAAGCTGCCACCAGCCATGTAAGTTTGTAGATGAAACAGACAGCAACCTCGGCCATAATTAAAACTAATTATTCAAACGCACTCTCCTCATGGTGCATTGCTCAAGAGCTCCCTGTGATGAACGTGTGTAGGCAGCAAGGCTGTTTTTCTTCATAAAAACTTATGAGGAGCGCCGAGCAGATTAACAGCTTTAATGACAAAAATTACTGCTTACAACACCGTCTTCAAATCAAAGAACAATATCCGCAGACAGATATTTTCATGGTTTTCATAACAATTCATTATAGGTGGCACCAAGGGATTACATTTTTATTTCCCTTGTGTCACTTCTCTCAGACTCAGGTTCATTTCTCTTAATGAGGCAACGGAAGATAAAGGGCAGTGATGGCTCATCCAGCACCACGGGCTGCCGCGTGTGAGGAGTTTAGGGGCACAGCGATAACTGATCCTCTGAAGGATGGCAGGGAGGGAGGGGAGAAGGCGGGAAGGGAAGGAGGGAGGGGACACTCTCTGCCATAATGAACTAAAATTAAGACATAAATTCTCCCACCTTTGTTCTGACCAGATCTAATGCAAGGATTCGGCGTTTTAATGAGGAGTAGATCAGAAGCAAAATTATTAGCTAATTAATTGTAAAAAAGAAGGGAGAAGAAGGGGAAAGGGGGGGGGAAGAAAATAAAAGCCTTCATTATAGCCCTTTGCAGGGGCAGGAGGAGGGACAGAAAGGTTTGTCTGAAGCTGAGGGGAAATGAGGGTGGCTTCAAATGCTTTATCTGTTGAAGTGCTGCCTGCATATCCATAAACGTACCTGGCCATTATGATCTGCTCCAAGGGGCCACTTTGCTTTCAGAAATGAGGATGGTGTTGGCTAGATATGGGGCCTTCTCAGTTGTAGTCCCCTTCCTCTGGAATGCCTTTCTTTGTTGCCAGGCATGCAACTTGCCTGGCAACAACCAGATATCTCCAGGTGCAGAATTCTTTATTAACCCACATCACGTACAACTCCTGTTTTATTATGGGCTTTTGGCTCAGGGATTTTCTCCTGTTTCTGTTTCTGTTATATTTCTGTGATATTATCATTCTTTGTTGTTCTGCGGTTTAATTGTTTATGTCAGCTGCTCTGGAATGCCTTGGCTTGAAGAGCAAGTTATAAATCTGACAGCCAGAAAAATGAGAGAAAAAGGGAAAGGGGGAAAGACAGGTCAACCTGGGTGTGCCATCAAATGTATGTTTTTGAGCTAGAATGGCTTATGGATTGAGTGGACAGTCCTTGCCACAACATTTTAGGGAGAGGCGCCTGTACAAAAGAACACCTACAGTTACCAGTCATCCAAGCAGCTCATCTGTACAAATGTTTCTCATAACCACATTCATGCCCGAATCCTATCAGTTACCTCCTTACTTCTTCTTCTTTTTAAGCACCTGTTGATGGCACAGAGGGGGGATAGTCACCTCCTTGGGGGTAATACCAGAAGCCATCAATGCCTCCAACAATGTTCATGGACAGATACTACATTATGACACAGCATCCTCTCACAAAAGCCTTGTAGGTCAACATATCCCTGGAATAATGAGGAGCACCAATACTATAGGATTACGGGAAGAGAGTTGTAAAGCCACACTGGTTAGGCCTACCCCTTCTCACATTGCCTGCAGCAGGGAAATAAATGTCATGGAAATGTGACCCTAAAAAAATAATACAGAGGTGATGCAGGAGTGTGAGCTATGCCACTGAATGACAATCACTCCCCACTCTGCTGCTCCGAATTTTCTTTAGGGAAAGCCCTGGCAATTGTTTTCTAGGATTAAAAGTACTGTGCAGTATGTGCAAATGCATTTATGACTGAAGTGGTAAGGCAGAGTAGGTGGAGCACCACAGCTGCGTAGCCAACAGCCAATTATGTGCACAATCCATCCTTTGTACTGGATACAAGACCTTGAGGCAGTTAAATAACTGATCTAAACAGCAACAAGCATAAAACTCAAATCTGTGTTAGAAACCTGGGGAGGGGGGTCACCCCAGGTCACTGTGTCCCTAGACAAGTGGGTTTCTCTTCTCCTTCTGACTGATTCATTCATCATGATGAGATACATAGGAACCAGTGAGTTTGTTTCATTTACTGTCTCCATTTGTTTTAGGCACAATCAGACAGATCTTTAACCTTTTAAAAGAGAGGACCTTAGAACGGCAGGTAACCCTTTTTTGGGGGGAACCCTACATTTAGTCCTACTGATATTATCATGTAAAGAAATGTGAATTTGTTCAGACTGGTGAGTAGTAAATTCACTCTTTGAACAGCTTCAATTCTTTACTAGGTACAGTATTTGTTTCAGGAGTTTCAGCCTTAATTTGACCAAGACGCTTGCAAAAGCTACAAGTGGAAGTTCCAGCTTGAATATTTGTCCTTGGAAGTCAAAAGAAATTCCCAGCGCAATCTATATCTCATCAGATAGTGGGAGGCTAAATGTTTCCAGGGCTTCTGCCAGAAACCTGTGTTTGCCTTTCCTGGACAAAAGTTATTGCCACCCTGTAATCTCTCTCTGAAATACAGCACGTGGAGTCAATGCTGAACCCAATTTACTCTGGCAGATGAATATAGCCAAGGTGGTGGTCTGAATGTCTGGCCTCAAGGCACAATCCAATTTTCGACTGTTTCAAAGCTATTATGTCAAAGGCTATTTGCATAAACATAACAATACAGTGGATCCAGGCGATAGATTCAAGCATGGGAAAGCCTGCCCTCTAGTGCCCTGTGAACATATCACAAGAAAGAAAGAAAGAAAGAAAGAAAGAAAGAAAGAAAGAAAGAAAGAAAGAAACAAACAAACAAACAAACAAACAAACAAAGAAACAAAGAAAGAAAGAAAGAAAGAAAGAAAGAAAGAAAGAAAGAAAGAAAGAAAGAAAGAAAGAAAGAAAGAAATGATGGGACAACTTGGTAACATAAGGACTCCGGCAGTTAATTTTGTATTCCATTCTCTGCTTCATAGCACAAGTATCAAACTACCTGCATTTTAAAAACACAGCCCTGCTTAAACCTGAGTCCACTGTGAACAATCCACTTTCTATAACCATCCTAGAATCTGTGATCATTAGTCATGCTTGCAGATATTGATGGAATTTGTAGCTTACAACATCTGGAACACACCAAATTGCCAACATCAGGCAGGCCTTTAAGCAGTTGGTTGTGTCAGGAGTGTTGTTTTTAAAAAAATTTTGTTGTTTAGTCATTCAGTCGTGTCCGACTCTTTGTGACCCCATGAACCAGAGCACGCCAGGCCCTCCTGTTTTCCACTGCCTCCCGGAATTGGGTCAAATTCATGTTGGTAGCTTCGATGACACTGTCCAACCATCTCGTCCTCTGTCGGCCCTTTCTCCTCTTGCCGTCACACTTTCCTAACATCAAGGTCTTTTCCAAGGAGTCTTCTCTTCTCATGAGATGGCCAAAGTATTGGACCCTCAGCTTCAGGATCTGTCCTTCCAGTGAGCACTCAAGGTTGATTTCCTTCAAAGTTTTTTTTAATTTACACATTTTTAAATGTTTTAATATTATTTTTAATTTTGGTTTTCAATCTTAATGTATATTTAATTTTTTTAAACAAGATATTTATACATTGTATTTGCTAAGGCTTTCACGGCTAGGATCTAATGGAAGCCTCCAGACCAGAATCAAAGAACATGAGAGACACTGCAGACTAAAACAACCGGAAAAATCGGCAGTAGCTGAACATGCCCTAAAACAAGTTGGACATGAAATTCTATTTCAAAATACTGATATACTGGACAACACCAGTCATTACGTTAGACTGCACAGGAAAGCCATTGAAATCCACAAACACCAGCAGAACTTCAACAAAAAAGAAGAAAGTTAAAATCTCAACAAAGCTTGGCTCCCAGCAGTGAAAAATACAATGCAAAAGGTCAACAATCTCTACCCAGCCACAAGGACCAGTGATCACTACACAAAAGATCAGCTAACGACACCCATCAGTCACAGTGACAGATCATCTCTCCTTCTTCTCACAACAATACACCTACAACAAAAACACACTGATCACCATAATCACCCATCTCCTGAAAAGGACAAAAGCTGATCCCAAAGCTATAAATACTCAACTCCCAAACAAATTGCAGCAGAGTACAGAGTGCTACTCCTGTCCTCTGAAGATGCCGGCCATAGAGACTGGCAAAATATTATGAAGAACAACCTTCAGAACATGGCCAAAGAGCCCAAAAAACCCACAACTATTTATACATTATTTTTAAACTGGTTTTGTTTTTTCTGTTGTGAGCAGCCTTGGGTCCACTATATGGAGAAAAGTGGCAAACAAAACAAGCAAACACTACGCCTAAGGTGTGCTTCTGCAAGTCAGTATGATGCAGAATAATGAATTTCATGCAAATATTATGATTTTGCTTCTTTCATGTTTTAGCAAGTGGAGGGGAGATAACCAAATCTCAGAGAGGCAGTACTGCAGACTTATTTCTCTCAGAATTTGTTTGCTTACAAAATTTTTATATCACCTCATTAGTACAAAGCACTATTCTGGGCAGTTAACAATAAAGAAATGAATCAACATTAAAACAATAAAACAGTAACACAACAATAACAAATAAACAGAACAGGTCAAATCAGCTGAAACAAGATACCCTATGAAAAAGAAACATGGCAAAGACAGATTCATGTAAGGTTATTTTCAAAGACCTCTTTAGAAAGCAATGTCTTTGACCAACCTCATGAATGTGGGCAAGGAGAGGGCTAGGTATAGCTCAGCCGAAGGTTAGTTCCAAAAGATTGCTAACTGGGGCTGGTTACAGGGATCATATAACTCCCCTGTTACAGCAGCTCCACTGGCTGCCGATCAGTTACTACGCACAATTTAAAGTGCTGGTTTTTACCTATAAAACCCTAAATGGCCTGGGCCCAAGCTATCTCAAAGACCATTATTTCTCATTATGATCTGGCTTGGGTGCTAAAATCATTAGAAGAAGGCTTTATGTTTGTCCCACCACCTTCACAGGTGTGTCTGATGGGGACACAGGCAAGAGCCTTCTCTGTTGCTGCTCCCAGACTTTGGAACTCCCTCCTACAGGAGGCCAGGCTGGCCCCATCTTTGCTGTCCTACATTCAGGCAAAAGTAGTAATGTTGTTGTTGTTTAGTCGTTTAGTCGTGTCCGACTCTTCGTGACCCCATGGACCAGAGCACGCCAGGCCGTCCTGTCTTCTACTGCCTCCCGGAGCTGGGCCAAATTCATGTTGGTCGCTTCGATGACACTGTCCAACCATTTCATCCTCTGTCGTCCCCTTCTCCTCTTGCCCTCACACTTTCATAACATCAGGGTCTTTTCCAGGGAGTCCTCTCTTCTCATGAGATGGCCAAAGTAATACTACCTAGCATTCATCAAAATCACTTTTGATAGGTGCGTCGCCCCTGCGAGGTGGGACAAAGGGTCAAGAATTTACCCAGGGCCCTCCTCCTGGGTAGATGGGGCTTTAGGGTTGTTGGTGGGTCCACCGTGGGCCTATAGGAGGGGTTCATAGACAGCAGGGTCCCCCATGACCAAAGCGCGGCCTCAGGATTAGCCCCCAAAGTGACATGTCGCCCCCACCACCCTGTAGGCCAATGGAGAGAGGTTGAAGGGGTTTGGCTAGAATTGTTTCGCGGGCCAGGCAACATTAGTATACACAACAACCTGTCAGAGCCATAGTTCAGAAGCAGCTCTATCGTGTTTCTATAGGGGCAACAATTATTACTCTGGCTGATAAGTCAGTCTCCAAGGGTGACGTCCAGTTGACTAGACAGTGAGGCAATGGGATAGTTTACCAAGGCTAGTTTAGCATCAGCAGCGATGTCTGTCCCATTTGCTTTTATTTATTTATTTATTTATTTATTTATTCAATTTATATGCCGCCCAAACTACCCAGAGGTCTCTGGGCGGCTTACAATAATTAAAATTCAATATAGCAAAAGATAAAATAATTAAAATACAATTAAAATACAATTAAAATTGCCATCAGACCCACAGCTAATATAATTTCAATTAAAAGCCTTCTGGAACAGGAAGGTTTTGACCTGGCGCCGAAATGTCATCAGCGTCGGCGCCAGACGAATCTCAGTCGGGAGGGCATTCCATAGTCTGGGGGCAGCTGCCGAAAAGGCCCTTTGTCTACAAGCCGTCCCTCTTACCTCCTTAAGGGACGGCTCTTTCAAAAGGGCCCCCTGGCTAGATCTTAACTGCCGGGTAGGTTCATATGGAAGGAGGCGGTCCTTCAGGTATCCAGGGCCCAAGCCGTTTAGGGCTTTATATGTCAAAACAAGCACTTTGAATTGGGCCCGGGCAGCAACTGGTAGCCAATGTAACTTATACAGAATCGGCTTGATATGTTCCGTGGCAGCTGCACCACTCACCAGCCGCGCAGCTCGATTCTGGACCAGTTGCAATCGCCGGACCGTCTTCAAAGGCAGCCCCACGTAAAGCGCATTGCAGTAATCTATGCGGGATGTTACCAGTGCATGTGTGACTGTCATGAGACTCCGCTCGTCCAGGTAGGGCCGTAGCTGGTATAATTTCCGCAGCTGAAGGAAGGCGCCCCTGGCCACCGAGTCCACCTGGGCTTCCAGTGTTAGACTGGGGTCCAGGAGCACCCCCAAGCTGCGGACCCTGTCCCTTAGGGGGAGTGTAACCCCATTCAGGGCGGGGAAATGGCCCTCCAGCCTGTCCGGCGAAGCACCCACTAACAGCACTTCCGTCTTGTCTGGATTGAGTTTCAATTTATTAACCCTCATCCAGTCCATTATCAGGTCCAGACACGAGTTCAGCACAGAAACTGCCTCACCTGGATTGGTGGAAAACGAGAGGTAGAGCTGAGTATCGTCAGCATATTGCTGACTCCTCAGCCCAAACCTCCTGATGACCTCTCCCAGCGGTTTCATGTAGATGTTGAACAGCATGGGGGACAGTATTGAGCCCTGAGGAACCCCATGACATAACTGCCATGGGGCAGAGCAACTGTCCCCCAGCACCACCCTCTGGACACGGTCAGCCAGGAAGGAGCGGAACCACTGTAAAACAGTGCCCCCAACTCCCAACCCAGCCAGCCTATCCAGAAGGACACCATGGTCGATGGTGTCGAAAGCCGCTGAGAGGTCCAGGAGTATCAACAGGGTCACACTCCCCCTGTCTCTCTCCCGGCAAAGGTCATCGTACAGGGCGACCAAGGCAGTCTCTGTACCAAAACCCGGCCTGAAACCCGATTGAAATGGATCCAGAAAATCCGTTTCATCCAGCAGCGCCTGGAGTTGCCCAGCCACAACCCGCTCCAACACCTTGCCCAAGTAAGGGAGGTTCGCCACTGGTCGGTAGTTGACCACCAGCATTGGGTCCAGGTTAGGCTTTTTAAGGAGTGGTCGAATCACCGCCTCTTTCAAGGCGGTAGGGACCACTCCCTCTCTCAGAGAGGCATTCACGGCCTCCTGGACCCAGGTGCGAACCCCCCTGGCTGATCTTCCAATTAGCCAGGATGGGCAAGGGTCGAGCGGAGTGGTGGTAGAACGGACAGATCCAAGCACCCTGTCCACATCATCAGGTCTCAACAATTGAAACTCATCCATTAATACTGGACCTAAGCACGGTGCACTGGACACATCCTCTGATTCTGCAGTAACTGTGGAGTCCAACCCACTGCGAATCTGAGCGATTTTTCCCTCAAAATGTATAGCAAACTCATCACAGCGAGCTGATGAGCAGTCCGGGACCTCCACCGGATTTCCCGGTTGAAGAAGATCCCGGACCACCCGAAACAGCTCTGCTGGACGACATTCTGAGGAAGCAATACGGCTGGAGAAATATTGCCGTTTCGCCAGCCGTATTGCCACGAAATAGGCCCGATAATGGGCTCTAAGTCGTGTTCGATCGGACTCCCAGCGGGATTTCCTCCACCTGCGCTCCAGCCGTCTCCCCTCTCGCTTCATCGCCCGCAGTTCAGAAGTATACCAAGGAGCTGTCTGGGCTCGGCGAGCAGGGAGAGGACGCTTAGGCGCAATCGTGTCAACTGCCCGGGTCATCTCCCTATTCCATAGGGTGACCTGAGCTTCGACAGGAGCGCCGACCATATCAGACGGATAATCCCCCAGAGCATTCAGGAATCCATCTGGATCCATTAGTCTCCGAGGGCGGATCATCTTAATAGATCCCCCACCCTTGCAGAGGGAAGAAGACGCTAATAGACTGGACTTGACCAGGAAGTGGTCTGACCATGACAATGGGGTCACGACCAGCCCCTCCACATCCAAACCACCATCTTCCAGTCCCGTTGAGAAAACCAGGTCCAAGGTGTGTCCAAGGTTTGTGATCTTACACAACACATAAGCAATGTATTGATCAATATAATCTTCACTGTTCCTGGTTATATAAAATTCAAGCGGGGCTTTGGGTGTTAGGACGGCCAACGGTGATACCTCAGTGTACATGCTGTTTTCCACGCTGGTTTGTGTAGGTGATAGTTGAAAAATATCAATTCAGATTCGGTACATTCTTCAGAGGCCCCGTGAATGAAGGTCATTTTAAAAGATGTCCCCTCTGCCCCGTTTCAGGCCCTTTATCTTCCGGTTTGCTTTCTTCTTCCTGTTCCAAAGCTTCTGACACTTTTTAGGAGGTGCTCCTCTGTTTAACCGCTTAGGAGGACCTAAGTGCTGATGATCTGCTTTTCTTTTAACTCCTTCCCTTCTTTTCAAGTACATGAGTCCTGAGCCTTAATGGGGTCTCACTTTTTTCATAACATGACCCACCACATCTCCAGTGACATTAATTCACCACCATGGTCCATCTGTATTTTATCAATTTTTCATCTGTCTTGTTTGAAAATATTATAAAAAGCTTTGGCCACTTCTTTACCTGTTTTGGCTTTGAGAACTTTTACCCAGCAGTGCTTAGAAAGGATGTCGATGCATACCAGGATATACTTGTAGCTCTTATTGTACCAAGCAAATTGTTGCATATCAACCAAATCTGCCTGCCACTGAGCATCTACTTTGGAAATAATGGTCTTATTTCTTTAAAAATGAACTTAGCTGGTCTATGCAGTGTATAGGCATCCTGATCAGAAAGCCATTGCGAAACATCCCCTACCTTCAATGTTTTGATCTGCTTTTTGGCTTCCCTAAATAGAGGTTTCAGAGTGCCAAAACCTCCCACTGATGAGGTATAACAGATACTTTGTAGTATTTTCCCCCTGTGCAGCCATTTCAGCCACTAACATAAATATGGACAAGGTATGGTACAATAAAGGATCTTTATTAAAAGACCGTATGTTACAAGGGTATTGTAAAGCAAACATCTAAGCCTCAGGGGTAGTAGAAACACATGAAATACAGGATAGCTTTACAAGCTATATATGTAGAAACACATGCAATACAGAATAGATTTACAGGCTGTATAATTGTGCAGGGCAGTTTCTCATCCTCAGCAGCCTGAGCCTTCTCCAGTGGGTGAGAATGAAACAACATTGTCTGCTGATTTCAGGTCAGTTCTGTTTGGCCCATGTCCACAATCACACTCAAGCTCATCATCCTCATCATTCCGAGCCTTCTCCTTTAGTAAGATTTTTAAAAGACCTTAAAACTCCTAATAACTATGGCTTTTAGAAAATCCGCTTACCTGGCTGACTTGATGCTCTGCATCACTCTCAAAGCCTTCATCTGAAACCTCTTCCATCATCTGATCCTCAGGGCCGTCGGCATCCTCCACAAAGCCCGGTTTTGCCAGCACACAGCCATCCACATCCTCTGCTGATTTCATGGCATCACCAGTTGGCTTCTGGAAAGCTGTTTTTGACCATTGCCCACAATCGCACTCAACCCCATAATCCAAATATGTCTTCTGCAGACCTGCATTTTCTTCTTAGATTTTCTGGGTCTTTTCTGAGACTTGCAGGGGGTCCTAAGGGGCACAGGAGCTTGGAAAAACCCACTAGTCCCTGGTAGTAACTTTGGAGGCACAACTGCCTTTTGGCTTTCACCAGTGCCTTTTGGCTTGTCCCGGGGAGCTGGTTTTCCTTGTCCTCCATTTTCTCCAAGCCACACCGGTCCCTACAAAGGGTGGCAAGCACACACAGAAGGCCTCCAAAATCAGCGCTGTGGCATTTCAGCAACCGCTGTGGAGTTTCAGCCCCAGGCAGCCACCCCTTTTCTAGCCAAACCCCTCCAACCTCTGCCCATTGGCCCACAGGGCCGTGGGGGTGACATGTCACTTTGGGTGCCAATCCTGAAGCCGCACTCAGGTCATGGGGAACCCCGGTGTCTATGAAACCCTCCTATAGGCCCACGGCAGACTCACCAACCGCCTACATCACCCAAAAGCCCTGCCACCCAGGAGGAAGGCCCTGGGTTGATTCTTGACCCTCACAGGGGCGGCGCACCTGTCAAAAGTGATTTTGATAAATGCTAGGTAGTATTACTACTGGCAAAGACCTTTCTCTTCAGGCAAGCCTTCCCTCAGTAAACCAGCTACCCGTGTGTGATTTTTAAATAGATTGTTATACATTATTGCTTTGACTAGATTTTTAGTACTACTTGAGTTTTCCATTTTTGTTTTCCATCCTAAGAGTGGTTTTTTGTTTACTAATTGATCTTTGCCTTAATATTGCCTGTTTATGTTCTAAAATGGCTCCTTATTCATTGTTCATAGTTTTAAACATTGTCTTTTAACAATGTTAACCACCATTGTATACTCATTGTTTTCAACTTTAAATATTGTCTCTCATTGTTTGTAAGTTGCCTTGGGCCCTTTTCAAGACAGGGTATAAATGAATGAATGAATGAATGAATGAATGAATGAATGAATGAAGTAGACAGACAGACAGACAGACAGACAGACAGACAGACAGACAGATAGATAGATAGATAGATAGATAGATAGATAGATAGATAGATAGATAGATAGATAGATAGATAGATAGATAGATAGATAGATAGATAGATAGATAGATAGATAGATAGATAGATAAACAAACCACAATTGATAAGGCCCAGCTTCTGGTAGATGTTTTCTGGTCTCCCGTATTGTTGCAAACCGGAGGAGAATCTAGTGGTGGGTCTAGTAGTAAACCTCACTGGAGTTTAAGAGACATGGTTAGAATTGGGCTGTTAGTATGCCAGTCACACATTATCATTGTGTACCTCTCCACATACATGCTTAAACAAATACAGATGGTGTTTGCAGATATATTTGCAGATGTATTGCTCATGCACACATGAAAACCTCTTTCTTACAAGGAGTCTTATAACAGGCCAGTGCATTGTGCCAATGACAGCAACGTGAGGAATTTGAGTAACTTCTTAAATTTTCTCAGGCTAGAACAACAGATGTGATTATTCAGCTCATTAGAAGAAAGCATGTCTTACAGCAGCATTCGTTTGATGAGCTGACTTATGATGTGGGAATCTATGAGAAAGCTGTTTCCCTTCAGAGAGCTGGAGACGTCTCAAATCACTAGCTCCCATTACTTCCCCCCCACCATGTCTTAACACAGCGTATCATAACTTACACATACATTTATTTTATTTCAGGCCTGGTATCCAAACATTCCAGTTCAATTTATTTCTTCAGCAAAGAGATGACGTTTTCTTTGTTTTTAATACCAGATTGAAATGGTTGTCCTGGATGAGCCCAAAATGCAGATGAGAACTTACCATTTCTGAAGTACTGAATCTTTCCATAAACCACTCCTAAACATTAAGGTAAATTATCTCTACCATTTGTGGAAGAAATACAAAATGCCGGGTATTTGAATGCCAAACTTTGACAATTTGTTTAAAGTGTAATTTAACTCAGATTACACTGGCTAACAAACTGCATTACTAGCAAAGGTCACATTGAGATAAATTTGCTACTCTTAAAGACACCACAATACACTTTTAAAAATTCCTTGTGTTGCATTAGCTAAGGTGAGGACCCCTTATGTAATAATTAGAGATTGGGACAAACTGCCAAAATGATGGTTCATCTTGGTTCATGTTTTGTCAAGGTTGACAAACCATAAACCACTAATTTCTCCATGGTGAACTGACGAAGCACAAATCAGTTTGTTGGGTCCTCTTTTTTAAGCCAGCCCATGGAGCTATCTTTAAAAAATCTGAGACCTCCACCCCCACCCCTTCCCACTGGCCCCATCACTTCCCTAGCCTGTCCTGCTGCCGCCACTGCTGCCTCTGCCGCCGCCTTCACTGGAATGGAAGCTAGGCCGCCAGAATGGCAATTTCTGCTCCAGCAGCCTAGCTGCCATTCTGCTGCAAACAGTGATGGGGTTAGCTTCTCTTTGGGCAGGTAGCCTTGCCCTGTCTGTCTATGCACAAGCCAAACAGCTGATCAGCGGGTGCATAGACAGACAGGGCAAGCCTGGCCGAAGGGATTTCCCCCCCTCCCTCCGCTGTTTCCAAAGACAGCAGGGGTCTTCTCTTCAGGCAGCCAAACTTGCCTTGTCTGTCTATGGCCCACAGATCAGCTGTTTGGCAAGCGCATAAACAGGGCAAGCCTGGCTGCCTGAAGGGAATTCCCCCCCCCACTGTCTTTGCAAACAGTAAAGGGGGCTTTCCTTTGGGCAGCCAGGTGGTTTGCCCTGTCTGTCTATGCACCTGTCAATCAGCTGTTCAGTAGGCCATACATTGACAAGGCAAGTCTGGCTGCCCAAAGGGAAGACCTTCCCACCGTCTTTGCAAAGAGCAGCCGAGTTTCCCTTCCAGCAGCCTAGCCTTCCCTCTCTGCCTATGGCCCCAAGGAACAGCTTATCCTCAGGGGCATAGGCAGAGAAGGAAGTGAATGAATGGACGAATATAATATAATAGAGGTATATTCATCCCCTCATATTCATCGGGGTCTCTGGAACTCATGAATACAAAATGACAAATATTCAATGAATCAGCAATATACTGTGATTTGTATTTTATATTCGTACCCATATCTAGTAATAATAGCTGAAATTCTGTTGCTCAGCGTAGTAAGTTGCAAGTAGAGTACGCCCACTGAATCAGTGGGGATATGGTGAGTCAACTTATCCATAAGTTTCATTGATTCACATGGGCCTCTCTAAAACAGAAAATGTGTGCTGCTTACATACTGCTCCATAGTGCTTAAAGCACTCTCTGGATGCTTTACAATTTAATGATGCAGGCTGCACATTGCCCACCACCATCAGTGAACTGAGTACTCAATTTACTGACCTCGGAAGGATGGAAGGCTGAAGTCAATCTTGAGCTGGCTAACTGAACCCCTCAGGAGCAAACTCAGATTGTGAGCAGAGTCTTGACTACAGTATGGCAGTCTAACCACCGCACCACAAGGTTCCCACTCTAGTTGTGACTTACTATACTAAGCATCAGGATTTCAGCCAAATTATACAAAAATATAGAAAATTTCCTTAAAAATTAAAATAAGTTCTAATCACATCAAGGTATCAGAGGCTTTGCAGTTCCCTCCAAACTGGATATTGCCCAGTGCAGTATATATCTGTAGATGGAAGGGGGAGAAGGCTCCCACTTGTTCTTTGCTTCAGACAAGATGGTGCATCCTGCCCATTCCACCTATAGATATTGGCTGAATCTTATTCAGCACATTGAGCAGGGGGTTGGACTCGATAGACTTATAGGCCCCTTCCAACTTCACTATTCTATGAACACGAGTAATGGGGCAGCCTCACTTGATGGGTTCCAACTAGCTTAGGAAGTATGTTTGCCCTGCCCTGTAAGAGAACAGCTAGGGTGCTGGCACCACTGACCCACCCTGTCCATAGTGTACATCATCCGCCATAGAACCCGCCTGCCCCAGTTTGCCTAAGGAGAAGCCTGGTCTTGGAATTCCTCTCATCAGCCATACAAAGTCCTTGAAGACTCATCTTTTCTTACTGCATTTTCAAAATGTGTTGTCCACACCAAATCTTCTGAATAGGCCATGTTAAAAATCCTGATTTTAATCTTCTAATTCTTTACATATCATGATTTTCTATGCATTGTTAACCAGCAGCTCTCTCCCCAGTGCAAAAGAGAGGAAAAGACTTTATTTCATAGTAAACGTCCCTACATCTCCGGAATAATAATAATAAAAAAGTGAAAATACAAACACTTGTGAAGTAACTGAAAAGAGGGAAGCGCTTTGTGGAAGGGGCAAGCAGACCTCCCTTCTCTATGTGCAACTTTTTTCCTGCTTATTGTCTCATTTTTCAGATCACAGATGCCACAGAAAAATGTTATTAAAGTCATCAGAGTCCTTTAGCCATTCCCTTCTTAGTTAACAAAGCAGAGAAGTGTGAATTCACTTGGTTCTCCCATCATCAGTGAAGTGCCAAGTAACAACTTATAAGGCATTTAACGGAAGGTGACCAATTTAAAAATCATTAGAAGTAGCTTTAGGCAGTCATCCTGAGCACATTTCCTTGAAAGTAAATTCAGCTGAAATCAATGGGACACTATATTACTTAAACTCCAGGTGTCACGGGCAGCTTAGCTAAAAGAGACTGTTTGCGTTTCCATTATCATAGCTAGCATGGCACCCTGCAAAAATTTAGTTTGATACAGACTATAATCACAGTACCAGTTACTCACAGCGGGGACAAATATAAAAGCGGATTGGCTTTTTCGATGAAAATAGCCGATTCATTAAATATTCATTAATCCATATTCATCAAATTTTAAGTCCTGACAAATACGGATTGATGACTATTTTCCCGTTTTCATTTGTCTTCGTAATTTAAAAAAAACATTCTGCATACCAGCTGCCGTTCCCCTAATAGTTAGGCTAATAGGCACCCCCCACCCCCACAGCCACGCCCCCACAGTATACCCCCATCTCCTTCCTCTCGCTACCTTAGCCCCCCACCCCTGCTGACATCCCATTACTATAGTCACTGCTGCCGCCGCCGAGGTCACCATCTAGCCTCCACAGCCACGGCATATAAAAAGGGAGACTAGCTGCCCTTTGCAAAGGTGGCAGCTACGGCTTCATTTAGGGTAGGGAAACTGCAGCTGCCATCTTTGCAGTAATAGTTACTTAATGCAACAAAAAAAGGACCAATACTTTTGCAGTGTAAATTTTTTTATTTGATTGGTTGGTTGGTTGGTTGGTTGGTTGGTTGGTTGGTTGGTTGGTTGGTTGGTTGGTTTAAATACCACCCCATTAATACATGCACTGCTATGGGCAGTTTACAAGTTAAACCTAGAGATAGGCATGAATCAGAAAAATTGTGATACAGTTTGATTCATGATTCAACAGTTCCTTTTTAACTTAAAAACCCTATAAAATAGACCCCAAGAACCTCCAGACACCAAATTTACAGAGACGCTTCCCCTGACTTTCCTCTACAATCCTTCCAAGTTTGGTGAAGACTGGGTTTCATACATCCAAGTTATACACCCACAAAATGGATTCCCCCCCCCCAGGAAAGTGCCCTTTTGCAGCAGCCTTGGGGAAAGCCCAGTCTTCACTAGACGGAGCGATTGTAGCAGAGCGTGAGTGGAAGTGATCGTAGAGGAGAGTAAGTGGAAGCTTCCCTGCAATTTTTATGTCTCTAGGTGCCTTGGGGGCCATTTTAGAGCCAAACAAATCAATTAATCAAAACTCACAAAAAATAGTTGATTCATATTCATCAGGGGCATTGATTCGTACAAATACAAGTCAATAAAACAGCAATTTTTGAACAAATCTGGTGATTCATTTTTTTAATTTGTGCCTATTTCTGGTTAAAACTTACAAATCTTGAAAAGCCCACATAGCAATATATGTACATATAAGATGGCAATTTAAAAAAAAAAACATGGAAAAAGGAATAGAAAAAAAGCAAGAAAATAAAAATAAAATATTGACAGCATCCAGAAGACTCAGTTTGTCAAAGGCAGCTTTGAATAATTACATTTTTAACAGTTTCCTTAGCATAAGGAAAGAATGAGCCTGCTCTATCTTCCCTAATAACCTGTTCGACAGACTGGGGGCCGCTACCAAGAAAGCTCAATTCTTTGTCTTTACTTTCTTTTCCCCCTTGCTGTGGCCACATTTAGCATCATGTACTGAGAAGAGCTTTTGAAATGGGTAGCTGATTTAAGAGAGAGGTGTTCTGACAAGTATTGAGGTCCTAAACAGTTAAGAGCTTTTGGATGAAATAACCAGTACCTTGAACTGATCACGGAAACTAACAGGGAGCCAATTAAGGTGCGTCAAGATGGGGGATTGAATTTACTAATCCTAGAAATCAGTATGGCTGCCAAATTTTGGACCTGCTGACATTTCCATACTGTTTTGAGTATGTAGAGAGCATTAGAGTAGTTTATTTTTGGGATTACCGGATGAACTACTGTTACTGGGCAGATAGGGAACTTCCAGTCTCTTTTAGAGTTATAATATTCTGCCTCACTAAATTACAGTAGAGCTGGTTATTTGATCCAGCTCATATTTGTTTCAAGCAGCATTTTTTCTTAAGTGTCATTAAATTATAGTAATTGTTGTGTTGCCTTTGGCTTTTATGGGGTCTAGTTATATTGTTTGATAGAAATCAGGATATTTTGAATGTCTTTTTATTGAAATGGCCTGGCCATAAGAATCCACCATAAAAACAAATGAAATGAAGACACTTCCACATATTTACCATTCCAGCCAATATAATTGTATGATATCGTTCAGCAAATATTTTAACAATAGGTTCACATCTTGGATATATGTGGACGCTCCAGAAATGAATGGTTTCTATTACCTAAGGAAGGATTTTTTTTAAAAAAAATCCACCCATTCTAATCTCTACAGGGGAGAGTAGAAATCTGGCATGAATAAACAGCCTGGAGCTGTGATTACATTCCTGCACTCAATAATGGTGAACTTGTGAACATGCCAATGAACATATCACGTAAGAAATAAAATGCACAAAATAAGGAGTGATGCCTGGAGGTCCTAGGAAGGCTGGCTCTATGAGCCTTTGGCTTCATCCCCCCCCCCCCGCCACAAGCAAAAGTATGGAAGAACCCATGATATAAAGGTCGCAACCCGTGGCAGGCAGACAGAGCTCTCTAACCAGATCACAAGTGCAAGTCCATCTCTTGGTCAGAAACGAAAGGAATGCAGTGCAATTCTTTGCCTCTTTGCTCAGAAGTAAAAGGCACTGTTTTCAGTGGGGCTAACTCTTGGGCAAGGGACGTGGTGGCGCTGTGGGCTAAACCGCAGAAGCCTGTGCTGCAGGGTCAGAAGATCCGGCAGTCATAAGATCGAATCCACGCAACGGAATGAGCACCCGTCGCTTGTCCCAGCTCCCGCCAACCTAGCGGTTCGAAAGCATGCAAATGCGAGTAGATAAATAGGGACCATCTCGGTGGGAAGGTAAACAGTGTTCCGTGTGTAAATCACTCTGGCCATGTGACCACGGAAAGATTGTCTTCGGACAAAAACGCTGGCTCTATGGCTTGAAGAGCGGGATGAGCGCCGCCCCCTAGAGTCGGACACGACTGGACAAAAATTGTCAAGGGGAACCTTTACCTTTACGTTTTTAACTCTTGGGCAACAAGTAGGCTACAAGTCAACTCATCAAGGTGAACTCTTGTTAAGTAGGCAGACGGCTTGGTCGCTCACACACCCAGGTCACTTTTTTTAAAAATCCTTTTAAAAAATATTCTCAGTTGCCTTGTTTCCTTCAGGGGAAAATGTGTTTGAATTGGTGTTGGGCAAAATAAAGACTCTCATCAGTAGAAACTGATCTTTGATGGTTTCTTTATTTATTTATATTGTGTTGGGTCTAGATTTTTCTGTTTGAAAGCAGAACCCCATTCGTATGCAGAGCAAAGGAAAATCTAGCAGTGGCTGTAAATGAAGGAAGGAAGGAATGCATGATTTTCTCTTCTTTTTTCCTCCTCCTTGCCAACCCATGTATAACCTTCCCCACTGTTCTCAAAGAGTCCCCCACAGCCTGGATATGTTATTGCTTTGGATTTTAAACCCAGTCATCACAGTCCAAAAAAGTTTATCCCACTCCTGTTTGATCCCCTTCCCCCCCTCTCCCCCCCATAGCCCAAGCTAGCTTTTCATCAACTATTGCTCCCTTTCTACAACCAGAACATTCTGTGAGTAATATTTCGCTCACTGGATCAAACCTGCTATCTATTGAAACCAAGGAAAAGTAGGTAGAAACAGAATTCTTTACTCTGGTAGTTCCTTACTGTGCAAACTAAGAAGACTTATCTAACTGTGGGCTACCTCTGGGCACATCACTTGGAGAGACGAAACAGGCAGGAGAATCTCACAGCAGATGTGTTGCTTCATAAAGGAGAGGGGACAGTCATTCAAGTCACTCCTTGGTCATGGTCACGGTTATACATAATGTGGTATAAACATATAGGTACAAAGAGCCATAGGTGACCTACATACCAGCTTTAAAAGTAACACCAATCATATCTAAACATTCAATGATTAATAATAATTGTATGCTCCCAAGTCCATTCCAACCTACGGCAACCCTTTCCGAGGTTTTCTAGGCAGAAAGTACTCAGAAGTGGCTTGCCCTTCCCTTCTTCTGGTGGTGTTCTGGGACCGTACAGATTGCCCAACATTACACAGGTTGGCTCTACTCACAGGAGGTACAGTGGGGAATCAAACTCCCAAACTTTGGTTCCACAGCCAGAGACCTAAATCAGTGAGCTATCCAGCCAGCTAAATATTCAATATACCGTAATATTTCAGGGTCCTGTGTTTCCTGTTATCAAATTGTGCGACATCATGATTTTCACCATCACTGTCACCAACATTAGGGAACATGCCTGATTTTCTCCACCTTCCTTTTTTGTCTATTGATAATCTAATAGCAGTGCCAGAAAGCTCTGTGTACTTTAATAGAGGCTTACATGGTGTTTGTGAGTTCTTTATGCGTCTGGGATGAATGAATCTATAGAAGCACAGAGTAGCGTTGTTCATTTTTGCTGTAATCACGGCTGTTAACTGTAGAAATTTAGTAAAAATACTAGCCAGCTTGGGGGAAAAAATAACCTCCCTTAACTTGCACTATGTGCTGCTGCTGAATTCTTTACAGATACACTACAAAGAATTAGTAAAGTCTGCCATTCAGCATCCTGTTTTTCCAACCACTCTTCCAAACTCCTCCAGGTTTCTCAGAAGCTTTATGAGACAGGACGTTCCTCTGAAACACTGGAGCTGACAGTTCTTCAAGCACCAGCTGAAATTCATTTGTTTCGCTTCCGGCCTATACAAAGTTCATTAAGGTTTCATCAAGATAGACTGATTAGGCTCTGCACTGGTCACACCAAGAAACATCATAAATTGTACCCACCAGACACATTTTCACATACATTTGAGCTGTCTGATGCATAAAAATCTGGTTTCCATCTAAATTTCCAAATTATTTTTTAGAACTTCCATCCTAGCATATAGGTAGGGTGCAGTTTATTCGCAGTTTATAGATACTTGCTTGAGGGACTTGTAGTAATTTATGTGTACAGATGATAATGGTTCACACCCATAAGCAGAGATTTGGTATGAAGGGGAATTATTTTTCAGCGACATCACAAGATATGATCAAAACAGTGTAAGTGTCAATTGGGAAGGAAATTGGGAAGGAAATCCCAGAGACAGACAGTAGATAGATTTGAATCTACTGATAAATTGCATTTCTGTTTCCTAGTTGTTTGATAGCAAGAGCATAAGGACTTCAAGTTTATATTTCTGAAATAGAGAAAATCTGGGTAAGCCGGTGTAGATGTTTTGTGTGGAACACAGCTGTGATCTGTGTTCAGCTCCAATACTTTACAGATTTCTATGATCTGTGCTTTGATCGGTGCATGTAGTTCCTCCACTGAACAGACTGCAAATATTCCATGCAGTCAACACTGTTCATATTTCTTGTGACCAATTTGTTATCTGGTGGCCAACTTTCGAGTGGTCAGCCTTTCTATCCTTGCCTAGTCAGGCCCTCAATTGGACATACATCGCACCACATAGGCTGCATTAAAGTCCCTTCCAACTGAACCTGCTAGAATTTGTGGTCCACTATAGATGGCCCAAATTGTCTCACCACCTGAGGCAGGAAGCAAAGGGCTACCACCATCCCAACATCATGCCATAGGAGTGGCGGTACCCCCAACTGCACCACAGAAGGAGGAGAAATTGTTTCCATTCCCCTGCCTCTCCCCAATTACTGGGAGAGGAGGTGCCAGAAATGCTCCAGAATTCCAAATTCAATCACCTGTTTGATAATAATCATATACTGTCAAGTCAATTCTCACCTATGGTGACTCTTTTCAGAGTTTTCCAAGTGGAGAACACACAGGTTTCTCCTTCCCTTCTTCTGGGGACATCCTGGGACTGTGGAACTTGCCCAAGGCCACACGGGTTGGCTCATCTGGGATGTACAGTGAGGAAGTGAATTCCCAACTTCTGGCAGTGTTTCATACCATTGAACATAATGTCTAAAATCTTATTACACCTACTGCTGTAAATTAGCAGAGAATTGCCGCTGGCAGTTGTATTTCTCTTCATACATCAGCTTAATTCACGGCATAGCCTAATGCAAGATTTGACTTCTTAACTGGTGGTAGTTCACCACTGAGATTTACACTGTTGGACTTAACCCTGGTGTAAGCAAGAGATAAGATTCATGCTAATAAAATGTATTTCCAAGTTAGCAGGCATGTTAGGGTTGCAAAGTAAGGTTGTCAGTCAGTCTAGCTCTGTGGAGAATTTCGTCATGGGTATCATGTTGAGAAGCATGCAGAGAAATTGTATATGGAGTGGAACACAACTCTGAAGAAAGATGTTTTAAGCAATCTTTCTTTTAAAATATGTGAATGTTATGAACAACAAGAACCAGTTCAAACTTCTGATGCTTCCAAGAAAACATAGGACTCCATAATAGAAAAGGGGGAAAGGAAAGATCTTCCGATCCCAAGACCTTTATGGACAGAGCATTCATTGCTAACATATAACCATATTTAAAATATTTACCCCACTGGCTCACATGTAAGTTTCATGTATTTCATATGGGGCTTACTCTGAAGACACTTGGGAAGGAATTTAGTTTTACTTCCTGGTCAGTGTGTAAATTGAAGAAACTTCCACATGCTACAAGGGCTTGCTAGAGCATGCTCAATCGGCACATCAGAATTAAAATATGCAAGATATTTCCTTCTTTGCGTCACTCATTTTTTTACCATTTAATGGCCAGAATCCTACTGTTGTTGATGTAAAGTCTGTGTAACTTGCCATGGCTCACAGTCAAAATGAGACTCCCAGTTCCTTCTCCTGGGAGGTGCCACTTCAAATAGCTTCCACAAACAACAACAATTTGTTGTTTGTGGAACAGTTGTGGAAAATTCCCTTGAAATGACTCTCATGTACCCCCCTTATCCATATAGATACTTATGACGAGAATCTGTCAAGACCTTAGCATGCTATGCCTTGCAATGTTTAAATGGTTCTAAAATGTTGCCTCCAGAGTCAACAGGAGAACACAGAGAGCATGTCAGCAACAAGAACTCAGGGCAAAAAATAAGACCAGGCGTGATCTCTTGATTCATCCCTGCAGCAGCATTATAAAACTAAACCTTACAGCCCAGTGGAGAAGATACTGGGAGCACTCAAGCATCTAGGCTTTTAGCGTTATCAGCCTTGTGCATTAATATGCTAATTGCAAGAGGAAAAAATGTGGAACTAATTCCATGTATCAGTCATGTATGACTATCCAAGTAGCACCGAGATGTAGCAGTATCAAAACAGACATGACTAAATTATTATTAATTTTTTAATGTAATATACTACACAAGTATAAAATACATTCTGTTCACAGATTAACAAGCTGTTCCATTGTTAACGAAAATCCCAGTCTATTTCTAATTTTCACGCAGAGGCTGTTTAGCTTTGAAATCATTTATCTTTATGACTCATCCTAGAAAACAAACCTAGACAGATATTTTTTTAATGTAGATGGGGGTGTAAGACCACACTTCTTTTTCCTGATTAGGAGTTTAATGGAAGTACCTTTCTTCCTCAGAATGCTGAGTTTCAGAATAATATTTTTATTTTTTAAATAATAGAACCACAACTTTAAATATTGTTTTAGCTGTGGATGTATGATTTATAGGTATCTGCAATGTTAGTACACTGCATCCACTGAGGATATAATCATGAAAAGCACCTTGTTATGCTACTCATAGCACTAGTGATAATTTCACTTCATAGAAAGCTTTCCAATTGGTTTAGAGTAGAGATGGGCAATGTTGGCAACGAGGGCCAATCTTCTGTCACTAAGACCCTCCAGCAGCCGCAAAGATCTCCTAAAGTCCCCCTCAAAATAGCAAAACTATAATCACAAGTTTCTAGAAATAAACTTTTAAAAAATGGCAGTTGTGAGGGTTAAACAAACAATGTGGGGGTGGGGCTACTGTGAAGTATTGTTGTTTAGTTGTTAAGTCGTGTCCGACTCTTTGTGACCCCATGGACCAGAGCATGATAGGCCCTCCTGTCTTCCACTGCCTCCCGGAGTTGTGTCAAATTCATGTTGGTCGCTTCAATGACACTGTCCAACCATCTCGTCCTCTGACGTCCCCTTCTCCTCTTGCCCTCACACTTTCCCAACATCAGGGAAATATTAGTGAAGTATTAGTGTGAAGTATTAGTTCCTCTCTATTCACCAGCAAATATGCCTCTTTTGTGTCCATTTCTGGAAAAGAAGGATGTCAACAAACCGGAACAAGTTCAGAGGAGGGCAACAAGGATGATTAGGCAACTGGAAATCAAGCTCTGAAAGAACTGGGCATGATTGAAGATATGATAGCATTTTTCAAATATTTGAAAGGTTCTCATACAGACTAATGAAAGGGTCTGTTCTCAATCATCCGAGAGTCCAGGGCACATAATAATGAGCTTAAGTTACAGGAAGCCTGGTTTTGGTTGAATATCAGGAAAAACTTCCTATTATTATAATTTTATGAAAATTGCCACTTGTGGAGGCTTCCAAGAGTTGCAACCCCCCCCCTTTTTTTCAGGATAGGGAATGGCCAAGGACCATAAAAACAGCACTGGGAACTGGGACCCTAAGGCTATGCTTTCTCCACCCTGGCTTAGAGTAAGGTGGTCCTCACCATGGAGCAGGGTAAGGCAGCCTTCTCAGGGAGATTGTTTTGGATATCATGAAAGAGTAGAAAATCGTGACTTCATTGCTATTGTGTGCATGTGTGTGTATGTGTATATGTGCGCATGCACACACTCTCTTTCACATGCACAACCTTAATGTTGACAATGAAGAAACTGAAATAGTTACAGATTTTGCATACTTTATAATCCATCAATCCAAACAGAGACTGAAGTCAATCAGAAGCAAGCTGAGATTTGGAAGGGCAGCAATGAACAATGCAAAGAAATAGAGGAAGATAACAGAAAAGGAAAGACCAGAGATCTGTTCAGGAAAATTGGACATATTAGAGGAACATTTTGCGCAAAGATGAACATGATAAAAGACAAAAATGGGAAGGACCTAACAGAAGCAGAAGACGTCAAGAAGAGGTGGCAAGAATACACAGAGGAATTATATCAGAAAGATTTGGATATCCCGGACAACCCAGACAATGTAGTTGCTGACCTTGAGCCAGACATCCTGGAGAGCGAAGTCAAGTGGGCCTTAGAAAGCCTGGCTAACAACAAGGCCAGTGGAGGTGATGGCATTCCAGTTGAACTATTTAAAATCTTGAAAGATGATGCTGTTAAGGTGCTACATTCAATATGCCAGCAAGTTTGGAAAACTCAACAGTGGCCAGAGGATTGGAAAAGATCAGTCTACATCCCAATCCCAAAGAAAGGCAGTGCCAAAGAATGCTCCAACTACCGTACAATTGCACTCATTTCGCACGCTAGCAAGGTTATGCTCAAAATCCTACAAGGTAGGCTTCAGCAGTATGTGGACCGAGAACTCCCAGAAGTACAAGCTGGATTCCGAAGAGGCAGAGGAACTCGAGACCAAATTGCTAACTTGCGCTGGATTATGGAGAAAGCCAGAGAGTTCCAGAAAAATATCTACTTCTGCTTCATTGACTATGCGAAAGCCTTTGACTGTGTGGACCACAGCAAACTATGGCAAGTTCTTAAAGAAATGGGAGTGCCTGACCACTTTATCTGTCTCCTGAGAAACCTATATGTGGGACAGGAAGCAACAGTTAGAACTGGTCATGGAACAACTGAGTGGTTCAAAATTGGGAAAGGAGTACGGCAAGGCTGTATATTGTCCCCCAGCTTATTTAACTTATATGCAGAATACATCATGCGGAAGGCTGGACTGGAAGAAACCCAAGCCGGAATTAAGATTGCCGGAAGAAATATCAACAACCTCCGATATGCAGATGATACCACTCTGATGGCAGAAAGTGAGGAGGAATTAAAGAACCTTGTAATGAGAGTGAAAGAGGAGAGTGCAAAAAACGGTCTGAAACTCAACATCAAAAAAACTAAGATCATGGCCACTGGTCCCATCACCTCCTGGGAAATAGAAGGGGAAGATATGGAGGCAGTGTCAAATTTTATCTTCCTGGGCTCCATGATCACTGCAGATGGAGACAGCAGCCCTGAAATTAAAAGGCGCCTTCTTCTTGGGAGGAAAGCGATGACAAATCTTGACAGCATCTTGAAAAGCAGAGACATCACCTTGCCAACAAAAGTCCGAATAGTCAAAGCTATGGTTTTTCCTGTCGTGATGTATGGAAGTGAGAGCTGGACCATAAAGAAAGCAGACCGCCGGAGAATTGATGCCTTTGAATTGTGGTGCTGGAGGAGGCTCTTGAGAATCCCCTGGACTGCAAGAAGAACAAACCTATCAGTTCTAAAGGAAATCAACCCTGAATGCTCACTTGAAGGACAGATCCTGAAGCTGAGGCTCCAGTACTTTGGCCATCTCATGAGAAGAAAAGAGTCCTCGGAAAAAACCTTGATGTTAGGAAGGTGTGATGGCAAGAGGAGAAGGGGACGACCGAGGATGAGATGGCTGGACAGTGTCTGCGAAGCAACCAACATGAACCTGACACAACTCCGGGAGGCAGTAGAAGACAGGAGGGCCTGGCGTGCTCTGGTCCATGGGGTCACGAAGAGTCGGACACGACTAAACGACTAAACACACAGCAATGAAGAAATTAGAAAAGACCATAAAGTGAAATGAGATATCACTGGAGACAAGGCTAAGGTCATCCATACTCTTGTATTTCCAGTCACCATGGGAAAGTTGGATAGTAAAGAAAGCGGATAGGGAAAAAATGATTTCTTTAAAATATGGTGGTGGTGGAGAGCTTTGCTGGTGAACAAGTGGGTCTTAGATCAAATCAAGTCTGAACTACCTCTGGAAGCAAAAATGTTGATGCTGAGACTGTCCTACCTTGGGCACATCATGAGAAGAGGGTAAGAATTGTTGGGGATTTTCTGTATCGGGTCAAAAAAAAACTTGACTGATTTGAACTGATTGACTGGCTTGACTTCAATACATCACGCTCAGCTGGATGTACCATTCAACAGAATCATAGAAGCATAGAATCACAGAGTTGGAAGAGACCACAGGGGCCATCAAGTCCAACCCCCTGCCATGCAAAAACTCCATCAAAGCACTCCTAACAGGTGGCCATCCAGCCTCTGCTTAAAAACCTCCAAAGAAGGAGACTCCACCACATTCTGAGGCAGCATATCCCACTGCCAACCAGCTCTGTCAGGAAGTTCTTCCTGAGATTCAGGTGAAATCTCTTTTCCTGTAGTTTGAAACCATTGCTCCTTGTCCTACTGTCTGGAGCCGTGGGAAACAAACCTGTCCCTTCCTCGCCATGACATCCCTTGAAATATTTAAACATGGCTATCATGTCCCCTCTTGACCTTCTGTTTGTAAGGCTAAACATTCTCAGCTCCCTAAGCGGCTCCTCATAGGACATGACTTCCAGACCTTCGACCATTTTGGTCACCTCCTCTGGACACGTTCCAGGTTGTCAACATCCTTCTTGAATTGAGATGCCCAGAACTGGACACAATACTCCAGGTGAGGTCTAACCAAAGCAGAATAGAGTGGCACTATCACTTCCATTGATCTAGACACTGTATTCCTATTGATGCAACCAAGAATTGCATTGGCTTTCTTGGCAGCAGCATCACACTGCTGACATGTTCAGTCTACCAAGACTCCTAGATCCCTTTCACAGGTACTGTTGTCTAGCTAGGTGTCTTACATCCTATATCTATGCAGTTCATTTTTTTCTGCCTAAGTGTAGGACCTTACATTTCTCCCTGTTGAAATTCATTTTGTTAGTTTTGGCCCAGGACTCTAATCTGTCAAGGTCATTTTGAATTTTAATCCTGTCCTCTGAGGAATTAGCAACTCCTCCCAATTTGGTATCATCTGCAGATTTAATCAGCATACTCTCTATTTCTTTATCCAATTCATTGATAAATATGTTGAATAGCACGGGGCCCAGAACAGAACCCTGAGGCACCCCACTAGTTACCTCTCTCCAGGATGAAGAGAAGCCATTGGTGAGCACCCTTTGAGTTCAGTCAATCAACCAAATATAAATCCACCGAACAGTAGCACTGTCTAGCCCACATTTTACTAGCTGCCTTGCAAGAATATCATGGGGAACTTTGTCTTATTCAGGCCTTACTGAAATCAAGATATGCTACATCTACAGAGTTCCCTTCATCTATCAAGCCTGTAACTCTATCAAAAAAAAAAAAGAGATCAGATTAGTCTGGTATGACTTGTTTCTGAGAAACCTGTTTTGACTTTTAGTGATGACAGCATTGCTTTCTAAGTAATAACAAACTGTCTGTTTAATTATCTGCTCTAGAATTTTTCCAGGAACTGATGTCAGGCTGACTGGGCGATAATTATTTTGGTCATCTTTTTCCCCCTTTTTGAAGATAGGGACAACATTTGCCCTCTTCCAGTCTGTGAGGACTTCTCATGTACACCAAGTATTCTCAAATATTATTGCCAATGGTTCTGAAATTACTTCTGCCAGTTTTCTTAATATCCTTGGATGTCATTTGTCTGGCCTGGAGACTTGAATTCATTTAGAGTAGCCATGTATTCCTGTAACACTTCTCTACCTATTCTGTGCTGCATTTCCCCCACTACATCACCTGCTCTTCGCCCCTCAGATTGAACACTTGAGGCTGAGAATTAATACAGTGGTGCCTTGCAGAACGAGCGCCCCGTAGAGCGATGAATTCGCTCTACGAGGACGCTTTTGCGATCGCTAATGCAATCGCAGAGCGATGCCCCCGATGGGCGAAAATCACAGAACGAAGGTCGGTAAGCAGTTCGCTTACCGACCTTCACTTTGCGACCCGCCGATCAGCTGTTCCGCGGCTTCAAAATGGCCGCCGGAACAGCCAAAAGGGCCGGGTGCAGCATTTTTGCGCCCTTGGTAAGCAGGGGAGGGCGCGAAAACGCTGCCAGAACAGCCAAAATGGCTGCGCACAGCGTTTTCGCGCCCTCCCCTTGCTTACCAAGGGCGCGAAAACGCTGCAGCCGGCCATTTCGGCTGTTCCGGCGGCCATTTTGGACCCGCCAGACAGCTGATCACAGCCATTTTCATGCCCTTGTTCAGCGAGGGGAGGGCGCGAAAATGGCTGCCGGCCATAGAGGGACATCGCTGTACGGTGAGTAAATCAGCCAATTGGAACGCATTAAACTAAGTTTAATGCATTCCAATGGCTTTTTTCTTTCCGTACAGCGATGTTTCACACAGCAAGGGTTAAGCCAGAACGGATTAACCTCACTGTGTGAGGCACCACTGTATGTCCTCTCAGACAGCAGATGATTTGGTGCCAGCAATGACCACCTTCCAGCTAGCCTCTCTGGCTTTCATTCTGCTGAATGCCACACAACCTGATAAGGAGCTCTAAAGTCCCCACATAATGGAAAAAGCACTATCCAAGTACTAGTGCTGAAGTGAGGTTAAGCAGCCACTTCAGTCAGCTGCTGCAGAGGTCTTGGGAATGGCTTCCATCCTGCCTTTTCCCCCAGACAGAAAAAAAATCTATCCTAGGCTAGTACTGACAATGTACCTTGACACTGGCCAAGAGGATGGTGCGTACTTCCCTTGAGACACTGCCCTAAGTCACAAAATAATCTGACTAGCCTTGGATGCTACGGTGGTTTATCTCCTGGGGCAATGGTGAGTATTTTCTGCTCTGCCTGATGCAGAGATACAAAATGTCATGCAGGATGAGGATGCCCTTACGTTGCACCCACTTGTGCATGATAGTGCTCCTGTTTTTCTCTTGTGTTGGCTAAGTAACAAAGCTACACCGGAATATAAAGTACACTGTGGGCAGATTGTCCTTCCTGGGCTAACTTTTGCAGGGTATGTAAGACCGAAGGCAACAGCAAAAACACTAAGTTTAAGACGGCAGTCCTAACACTTGTACATTTGTGAAAAGACTGAAAGTCCAGAAATTCTGGACATCGTAAAGAATCTATTACCATTTCGGTCACTTTTAGCTACGTTGGCTTCATTACCATCTGTCTTAATCCATTCATGCTTTAAGAATTAATTCAAGGATGGAGAGCTTTTTTCTCCCTTGAAGACAAGTCATCAAAGGCAGACAGGAAGTAGCTCTTCTGTTCTATGATCTCCCAGCACCAAAAGGTGGGGAATAAGAGGAGATCATTAGGTCCATTGAGTTGAAAATAAAGATTCGTTTTTCAGTTGAGCAATAATTCTCTTTTCAAGGTGGGCGATATTTAAGCAATCATCCCTACAAAATTGGTCATTACTACTGGCTAATGACCGATTTGTGAGCTAATAGCCCAAGGTGAAGCCAAGGGCAGCAAACCCTCTGGCAAACCACTTTCTGATCACAGTATTAACTGATTTCAAGGGCATCATTGCTATTATAAAACATGTTCATTGATTTATAACAACACTTTATATATATAAAGTGGAGATAGAAGGGATCACAATGAATGGTTGGGATGTGAAGTTGTGAATTTTGAGTAGGATGGTACCTGAATGTTTGCCTAAACAAGACTTCCAAAAATCTTCCCTAAACAGACCTCTTTTTCCTATTCATTCTTTTTAATATAATAAGATGAAACTTTCCCTCCCCATTTCAGATCTTTTTTCCCTCTCCTATTCAACAGACAACACCATAAAACTAAACAATAGCCATGAACACTGCCTGTCAAATGTAACAGGTAAAAATAAATAAGCTGTATCCTTTGACTAAATGAAACAGTGGTTCAAAAGCTCCATACAAATTACTTGCACTGGGATCATGGATTAGATTTCATTGTGGCTATTTTCCTTTAACTGTAAATGGGAACAATTCCAAGAAAAGTACAGGTTAACAGAGGCTATTTCTCCAGATTAGCATCATAACATGACATGCCGATTTTTTGAGTGTCCCAAGAGCCTCTTCCAAAGAATCCATCATCATGTCCCATGAAAAGTCCATCAGCAATAGTATAAATAAAGAAAATCAGCAGAGACGTGGACTTTACAACATTTAGCCTTTTTCCACTTGGCAGAATGATGTATTTTTGAAATTGCTGCCATATTTAACAGGGAGACACACGCAGTGAACAAGTAATCATTGATGGCTGAATTAGGCATGATTGGTTGTGCAGCTGTTTCTCTGTATAAAGGATTTTTACTACAAATAACATCCGACTCATTTGTACTAACCATTTCAGCCATATATAAAGATGTCCAGAATAGAAAAGAATCAAAGGAAGGAATTCTGGCTGATACTTAACTGAATCCTCTCCTCTATGATCCAAACCTCCAGAACTGAAATCCCTTGCTTTGTTGCATTAATGGTTCCTAAAAGCATAGGGTAAAAGTCAATGGCTATGAGATAGATGTCCATTATGTCAGCAGTTGGTTGTTTATGGTATTAAATAGAAGAAAGAAAGCTATGGCCTTAGCCTGAACTCAACATAATGTGAAGAAAGGCCAACCAGGGAGTAAATAAGACCAATGAACTGCTGCCAGAAACAACCAACAAATGTTTCCTGTTGTGCTGTTCTATGTATTAGGCGGTTGTTAGGTATATTCTAGTTATCAATTTTATTGGCTGACCCGCTCCTGACCCTCACCAGCTTTTCCTTACTTTGTATAGAGCTTGTCTCTGCTGTACACCTACATGATGTCAGACCTTCCCATGCAAGGATCAGTATCCACAGCAGCAATTAGCCTTAATCAGATGGATCACCTTGTGGGCATGGAGAACTCTAACAAAGTGGAACGGTCTATAACTTGCGGCACTTGGATACTTGCCTGGTCCAAGAAGGTTGGATAGTGTCTAGAGTTGATAATCTACAAACAGTGAGCATTACAGTGGTCTAACCTCGAGATTACGAGCTCATGGACCAGAGTGGTGAGCGACCCCCCCCATCTAGATAGGGATGCAGCTGGGCAATCCGCCACAGATGAAAATAGGTGGACGCCACCTGGGATTGCATGGTAAGCACCTGGTCCAGATGACTCCCCAAGCTGCAAACCTCACTCTTCGCTGTGAGAGTCACCCCCCCAAAGAGAGGGAGTTTCCCAAATTGCTGATGGTAGGTCCACCCATCCTCAGGACCTCCATCTTGTCCGGGTTCAGCCTCAGCCCATTCTCCTGCATCCATCGCAGCACAGACCCCAGACAGCGCTGCAGGGACAGAACAGCATCCACTGTAGTTGGGAAAAAAGAAATGTAGAGCTGTGTGCCATCAGCATATTGATGGCACGCCACTCCACACCCCCTGATGACCTCACCCAGCGGCATCATATACATCTTAAAGAGCATTGGGGAGATAGCCGAGCCCTGCGAAACCCCACAATTGAGGCTCCACAGGGCTGACTCACTCTCCCCAAGCTAAACTCTTTGAGGATGATCTCCCAGGAAGAATTGGAGCCAGGCCAACTTTGAGCCACCAATTCCCAACTTGGAGATCCTCCTCAGGAGGATACTGTGGTCAACGGTATCGAAGGTGGCTGAGATATCGAGGAGGACCAACAGAGAAGCTTTTCCCCTGTCAGCCTCCCTCAAAAGGTCATCATACAGGGCGACCAATGCCGTTTCTGTACCATGGCGCGGCCTGAGGCCTGACTGGAATGGATCCAGGGCATCCGTTTCATCCAAAAGAGCTTGAAGCTGGTCAGCCACCACCCTCTCTACCACTTTGCTAATGAAAGAAACGTTGGTGACGGACCTGTTATTGCCAATATTGTCCGCCGCCAGATTGAGTTTCTTTCTAATGGACCTAATGAGCGTCTCCTCATTAATTATTGCTGTGGCCCATTCAGTTGTTATAGGCCTGGCTGCTTTGATTAGCCAGGCCGGGCAAGGGTCAAGAGAGGAAGTGGTGGCCCGACAGCGAACTAGTGCCTTGTCCACAATGTCTGGTGTCACAGGCTGAAAATGATCAAAACTCACCCGGCAAGGCAGAGTGCTGGACATCTCTGCTCGATCCACTGTCACCAAAAAAGGAGAAAGCTCCTGGCAGATGGCCTCCACTTTAGATTTTTAAAATGCTGCAAAATGGTCAGGTGAGATACTAGAAGGAGGCCCTTCACCCCGACCAATTCCAGATAGGTCGCGGACTATATGGAAAATTTCCGCCTGCTGATTTGAAGCCTCGCTTATCTGTTCAGCGAGGTAAGCTCAACTAGCAGCCCTTATCTTGGTCAGATAATGGTTAGTTAAGACCCTGACAGCTTCTCTATTATAATCCATCGGTTTCTTTTTCCACTTGCTCTCTAGCCTTCTCCTAGTTTGCTTCATCACTTGTAGTTCCTGGTTAAACCAGGATGCTGGCCAAGCTCTGCATTGGATAGGGTGTTTAGGAGCGATCGTGTTGACAGCCCTATTGGTGGCCGTAACCCAACCATCCACCAAGACCTCGACAAGAGCGCCAGCCAGATCAGTCGGAATCCCTCTCATGGTATCCTGGAATCCTATAAGATCCAGTAGCCTTTGAGGGCGGACCATTAAAATAGATCCTTGCTCCCTGCAAGGTGGGAGGGCCACTGAGAGGTTACATTTTCTTACGTAATGATCCGACCATGACAAGGGGACAGACACAAGGTCTTTCACCATCAGATCATGCTCACTCCATTTGGAGGAAAAAACCAGGTCTAGCATATGACCACCCACGTGTTGGGACATGTTCAAGGAAGCCATGGTTTCCAAGAACTCAAGAGCTGGACCGGAAATCTCTGCCTCCACATGGATGTTGAAGTCACCCAGGACCAAAAGTCTCAGGGACTCCAACAGTGCCGCAGAGACAAAGTCCACCAGCTCTGGTAGGAAGATGACTGGGTTGCAGGGAGCATGGTAACCCAGCAAAATCCCAATACCCAATACTATCCCTGGCCCTTATCGACATGTGGAGGGCCTCCAGACCTGGCTTCACCACCACAGAGTGCCTAGTAACTTCCAGAGTGTTTTTATATACAATGGCTACTCCCACCCACCCCCGTCCCTCCAGTCTAACCTGGTGCTGGAGCGCATAACCGGGAGGACAGACAAGGGCCGGGGTGGACCCCCTTTCCACTAATCCATGCCTCAGTTATGCACGCCAGGTCTGCATCCTCTTCCAGAAGACCATAAATAAGAATAAGATCATAAATAATCTGGAATTAAATGGATACAGACCTGGCATTCAACAGCACCAGTTTTAGAGTGGAGGACCAGCTGATCTAGCTACCTCGATCCTGACGGTTGGTCAGAGTCCCAGAACAGTGAACAGCTTTCAAGCATCTGCTCACTGTTCTTCTGACACGAGTAGGGGCCTTGCCAGCGCCATATCTCCCTCTACCCGTAATCATCCGGATGTTCGATGGCCCCTCACTGGGAGGGCAAGCCTTCCACTCCATAAAATTAACAAAAATAGTTTAAAGTGCAGATAGTTCAAAGAATAATTTTTAAAAAGTTGTCAAAAGTTTGGGGATCCACTGTGCTGCCAGCTTTCGCATTTCCAAGTTGTTATGAGTAATGGCACCAACTCTCTCACGTGATATTCTCAGATATGTAGCAATACTTTTGGCTGATATTCGGCCGTCCTCCATGATCATGTCATGGATGGCTTTCACATTTGCAGGCACAGAGACAGAAACAGGCCTTCCACTGGGTTTCTCACTTTCAACACTGAAATGGCCAGTTTTAAAATTGACAACCCAATGTTTAACTGTTGTATATGAAGGGCCACTGTCACCCATAGTTTGTGACATTTCATCATGGATCTGCTTTGCACCTTTCCCTTGGAGAAACCTATTTGCTGATCAGTTCTTCCTTGTTCGTAAGAACCAGGTCAAGAACAGCCAATCCCCTTGTTGCTTCTTCCGCCTTCTGGAAGATGAGGTTGGCAGCAATGCAAGTGAACGTTTTATTGGACCTCCAGCATATATCTGGGTAATTGAAATCTCCCATTAACACTATACTCTGTTAATGGGGTACCTGTCTTCCTTGAACATTTAGTAAGCTGACTTAGCAGGGCATCAGCCAAATCTTCTGTCTGGCTAGGAGGTCAGTAGCAAATCTCTGTTAGTGTCAGTGTTGTTTCTCCCCCCCCCCCCCGATTTTTATGTAAATGTTCTCCACTAGTTTATCCTGTTCCAACTCATGTATCTTCTCATACATCATGCAAAGCATCTCCTGCCTTCCTGCTTAATCCAGTCCTCCTGCTTCATTTACCTCCTTCGTTCACTGCAGTCCAATCATGAGTTCCCATCCCACCAGGTTTCTGTAATGAGGCCACGCATAAGTGTTCATGGTTCTTGTAATTCCACAGCTGATAAATAAGAGCTCATTATAGAATCCCAGGAAAAAACAAAACCAAGAGCAGTATGCTTAAATTGCTCACTCCAGAATAATGTAAGGATGAAATGAGACCATGTGCACTTTTCTCATTGATTGAATTATGAGTGTTTTCTGTTTTTAAGAAATCTGATTGCTAGGCATGCATTTCATATTTGTTGCCTTTTAAAAAATAAATTCCTTATAATTTTCACAATGGGACAACAATAAAAGCAATTTTATGGGTGCAAGGGTGTAAATCTACAATCAGTCCAGTTCACACAGAGAGAATTTTGACTTAAGCCTTAAACAAACACTTGACCAATTCACTCAGCCTATTATAGCTATTCCATTTCGCTGCTGTCAAAATCCTGGTATTTCGGATCCCTCAGAATCTTCTGGCATAAATTCACATCAACCAGCAAACAAAATCATAGTCTCAATTATATGACAAACTGAAAGTTGTCCTGCCAAAAATGGCGGTTCCTCTTATCTGCCTTGATCTTGTATCTCCTAGAACAAGTCTTTAAAGCAAGCTTCCTCCAAAACAGACAGTTCAGCGAGAGATTTCACTACATATATTTTGCCTGTAAATACATATCAATCATAATAAGAATTCCAAGTGGACATTTCAGCCCAGTAATTTTAATGGAAATGAGGCTCTAAATCTATATTATGGAGCTAAGAAAAATGGAGCTGTTTTCATGTTTCAGTTACCTAATGGACTAGATACACATTTTCCTTTGATTTGAGGAATGTGCTGGAAGGGACAGGCTTTCTGTTGGTGGTTAATAGTGTTATATTCTACTGGCTAAAACAGTGACCACTTTAGGCAGGGGTGGATGACTTTTCTGGGTCTCGGCACAGATTTTTTACACCCAGCATGTGCCATGGGCCACGGCACACCTACAAATGCCTGGAAATTGCAAAAAGAGATAGAGTGAAAAATCCAACTTTAAGCGCCCAAATAGCCATTTCCTATGTGGGTTGGTTGTGTCACAGTGATTAAAGTGTAGTATTGCAGCCAATATTCTGCTCACAGTCAGCATTCAGTATCAATGGATTTGAAAGCTGCCTCAAGATTGACTGAGCCTTCCATCCTTCCAAGGTTGATAAAACAAGTACCACGCTCACGTGGGAGTAGGGGCAATGTGTAACCTGTATAATTTTTTTAAAGCTTCTAAACCTCCCAGATGGTGCTTTAAGCACTATGGGGCTAAATATAAACTTTGCTTTACCCATAATCTCACTAGAGCAAATTTGTGAGTACTTCCAAGGGCAAAAAAAAGCAAATACAAAAGCTTCTGATGAAAACAGGAGACAGTTTCTAAGATTTTTACCTGCTTGGTGTCTCTTTGTGAAGGGTAGTGAGCACAAGAGGGTATCCTTTAGACCATTTTGACTGCTGCCATTGGTCTTGTACACATTCAGGCTGTCTTTTGCTGTGTAAAGCTTGGCACCCTTTTTCCTGCTGGCAATATGGGCATGATATTGTGTAGCAATATTGGGCCATTTTCTGGCTTTTTGAATTGTGGGTACAGAAGCACAATATCCCACATTCATAAACCACACACAGAGAGACACACACAGAGAGACACACACAGACACACACACACACACATTTTTGCTGGTTCAAAACAGTGAGAAATGGAATGAGTTGTTTTTTAAAAGTACTATTCCAAGCTCTGTGTCCAACTGTTCATGCACTAGAATACTGTATAAGTGGAAGAAACCAACAGGATTATACTCTCCGTTGTTTACATAGGTGTTTGTGAGGTTGTGTATTGTATGCATTTAGCTGACAATAGTCTCATAGGAGAAATTAGACTGTGTAAATTCTTTCCTTCTTTTGGCCCAGTGGCTGCTTATAATAGTCGACGTAGATCTAAAATTCTCATCCTCAATCAAAACAAATATTTCACTTAAAATAGCAGATGTTCTGCCTTAACCAAAGTTGAAGGATCTGGTCACAGTTGGGTGGAAGTAGGAAATATGTTTGCAGATTCCTGCAAAACATTCTATAATGTTCCCCATCCAACAGAACTAGTAAAGACTGCTGGCTGTAATTAAATAGATATGACAAGTAGAGAAGACAATTGGAAACATACATTCATTCTCATAATCCAGGCTGGCATTTTAACAAGCTTTTGCTCCTTTTTATTCTCCTTTTCTCATCTAGTAATCACTGTAAAAGGTTAAAGAGAATGGCAAAAAAAATTTAATCATAAACTTACAGAGTTTAGACTCATAAAGACTGTCAAATGAGAGTGGGCAAACAAAGAATTCTCAAAAATATTTTAGCTAGCAAAATATAAGGCCTGATCAGTCAAATTGAAGGTCAAAGGGAATCGGTAAAATTTTGTATGCAGTTTTTAACATTCAGTTACATTTTGTTGTTGTTTAGTCGTTGTGTCCAACTCTTCATGACCCCATGGACCAGAACAGACCATACACTCCTGTCTTCTACTGCCTCCTGGAGTTTGGTTAAATTCATGCTGGTCGCTTTGATGACACTGTCCAGCCATCTCGTCCTCTGCCATCCCCTTCTCCTCTTGCCTTTGCACTTTACCAACATCAGGGTCTTTTCCAGGGAGTCTTCTCTTCTCATGAGATGGCCAAAGTATTGGAGCCTCACTTTCAGGATCTGTCCTTCCAGTGGACAAATCAGGGAAGGAAATCATTCAGGGTTGATTTCCTTCAAAATGGATAGGATTGTTCTCCTTGCAGTCCAGGGGACTCTCAAGAATCTCCTCCAGCACCACAATTCAGAAGCATCAATTATTTGGTGGTCAGCCTTCTTTGTGGTCCAGCTCTCACTTCCATACATCGCTGCTGGAAAAACCATAGCTTTGACTATGCAGACCTTTGTCAGCAAGGTGATGGCTATGCTTTTTAAAATGCTGTCTAGGTTTGTCAACGTTTTCCTCCCAAGAAGCAGGCGTCTTTTAACTTCGTGGCTGCTGTCACCATCTGCAGTGATCATGGAGCCCAAGAAAGTAAAATCTGTCACTGCCTCCATATCTTCCCCTTCTATTTGACAGGAGGTGATTGGACCAATGGCCATGATCTTAGTTTTTTGATGTTGAGTTTCAGACCATTTTTGGTGCTCTCTTCTTTCACCCTCATTAAGAGGTTCTTTAATTCCACCTCACTTTCTGCCATTAGAGTGGTATCATCTGCATATCTGAGGTTATTGATATTTCTTCTGGCAGTCTTAATTCCAGCTTGGGATTCATCCAGTCCAGCCTTTCGCATGATGTGTTCTGCATATAAGTTAAATAAGCAGGGAAACAATGTACAGCCTTATCGTACTCCTTTCCCAATTTTGAACCATTCAGTTGTTCCATATCCAGTTCTAACTGTTGCTTCCTGTCCCACCTATAGATTTCTAGGAGATACATAAGGTGGTCAGGCACTCCCATTTCTTTAAGAACTTGCCATAGTTTGCTGTGGTACACACAGTCAAAGGCTTTTGCATAGTCAATGAAGCAGAAGTAGATGTTTTTCTGGAACTCTCTGGCTTTCTCCATAATCCAGTGCATGTCAGCAATTTGGTCTCTAGTTCCTCTGCCCCTTCAAAATCCAGCTTGTACTTCTGGGAGTTCTCGGTCCACATACTATTGAAACCTACCTTGGAGGATTTTGAGCATTACCTTGCTAGTGTGTGAAATGAGTGCAATTGTATGGTAGTTGGAGCATTCTTTGGCACTGCCCTATTTTGGGACTGTTATGTAGAGCAATTTTTCCAATCCTCTGGACACTGCTGAGTTTTCCAAACTTGCTGGAATATTGAGTGTAGCACCTTAACAGCGTCATATTTTAAGATTTTAAATAGTTCAACTGGAATGCCATCACCTCCACTGGCCTTGTTGTTAGCCATGCTTTCACTCTTCAGGATTTTTGGCTCAAGGTCAGCAATTACACTCTCTGGGTTGTCTGGGACAGTGGTTCTTAACCCTGGGTTACTCAAGTGCTTTTGAACTGCAACTCCCAGAAACCCCAGCCAGCATAGCTGGTGGTGAAGACTTCTGGGAGCTGCAGTCCAAAAACACCTGAGTAACCCAAGGTTAAGAACCACTGGTCTGGGACATCCAGATCTTTCTGGTATAATTCCTTTGTGTAATCTTGCCACCTCTTCTTGATGTCTTCTGCTTCTGTTAGGTTCCTATCATTTTTGTCCTTTATCATGTCCATCTTCGAACAAAATGTTCCTTTAACATCTCCAATTTTCTTAAACAGATCTCTGGTTTTTCTCTTTGAAAATGTTTTCTTTTCCTCTATTATTTTGCACTGTTCATTTAAGAAGGCCCTCTTGTCTTTCCTTGCTATTCTTTGGAAGTCTGCATTCCATTTTCCGTAACTTTCCCTATCTCCCTTGCATTTTCTTTCCCTTCTCTTCTCTGATATTTGTAAGGCCTCATTGGACAGCCACTTTGCTTTCTTGCATTTCCTTTTCTTTGGAATGGTTTTTGTTGCTGCCTCCTGTACAATGTTACGAGCTTCCATAGTTCTTCAGGCACTCTGTCCACGAAATAGAGTTCCTTAAATCTGTTCTTCACTTCCACTGTGTATTCATAAGGGATTTGGTTTAGATTATACCTGACTAGCCCAGAGGTTTTTCCTACTTTCTTCAATTTAAGCTTGAGTTTTGCTATAAGAAGCTGATGATCAGAGCCACAATAAAGCTCCAGGTCTTGTTTTTGCTGACTGTATACAGCTTCTACATCTTTGGCTGCAGAGAACATAATGAATCTGATTTCGGTATTGCCCATATCGTGATGTCTATGTGTACAGTCGCCTCTTGTGTTGTTGGAAAAGAGTGTTTGTGATGACCAGCTTGTTCTCTTGACAAAACCCTATTAGCCTTTGCAATGCTTTGTTTTGAACTCCAAGGCCAAACTTCCCTGTTGTTTCTTTTATCCCTTGACTCCCTACTTTAGCATTCCATTCCCCTATAATGACAAGAACATCTTTCTTTGGTGTCGCTTCTAGAAGGTGTTGTAAGTCTTCATAGAATTGGTCAATTTCAGCCTCTTCAGCATTGGTGGTCGGTGCATAAACTTGGATTACTATGCTGTTGAAAGGTCTGCCTTCGATTCATATTTAAATCATTCTATCATTTTTAGATTGTATCCCAGTACAGTTTTTCCCACTCTTTTGTTGACTATGAGGGCTACTCCATTTCTTCTATGGGATTCTTGCCCACAATAGTAGATATGATAATCGTCTGAATTGAATTCGCCCATTCCTATTCATTTTAGTTCACTGACGCCCAGGATGTCAATGTTTATTTATTTATTTTATTTATTGGATTTCTATCCCACCCATCTAGACCAAAGGTCTACTCTGGGCGGTTTATTCTTGCCATCTCCTGTTTGACCACATCCAGCTTCCCAAGGTACATACATATCACATTCCAGGTTCCTATGCAGTATTTTTTTTCTTTGCAGCATACGACTTTCCTTTCACTTCCAGGCACATCTACAGCAGAATGTCCTTTCGGCTTTGGCCCAACCACTTCATTAGCTCTGGAGCTACTTGTACCTGTCCTCCGCTCTTCCTCAGTAGCATGTTGGATGCCTTCTGACCTGAGGGGCTCATCTTCCAGTGTCATATCTTTTACCCTTTTGTTTCTGTCCATGAAGTTTTCTTGCCAAAGATATTTGAGTGGCTTGCCAGTTCCTGCTCCAGGTAGATCGTGTTTAGTCAGAACTCTCCACTATGACCTGTCCATCCTGGGTGTCCCTGCACGGCCCATAGCTTCTCTGAGTTACTCAAGCCCCTTTGCCACAACAAGGCAACAATCCATTAAAAGGTCAGGTACCTTTACATAAACTAATTATAAAAACAAGCTAAATCCAACTGATAGCATGACACTTCTCCCCCACCCACCTGAGGACAGATTTCTGTGTCACACAAAAACCTGCTGAGGAGAATTTTCTCACTCTTCCAAACAACCTTTGAGGGCACATGATGAGGGCTGCAGGAGAGGAAGGCAAACTGCTACATGTGGCACCTCTGTGTCAGCCATTTCCTCCACCTGGTGTGCCACCACCAAAACAACTACTACTCTGAACTACACATAGAAAACTCCTCTGTTTGTGTTGCTCTTAAAGGAACAGAAGCCTGTCACTCACACCGCCAAGTTATATTAATATAAACTATTTACCAGATATTACCATTATGAAACCAGAAGAGGTTCTCAATTTCTTTTTGTTTTTTGTTTTGTTCCAAGTTACTCTGGGCTCTTTTGCAATGGTTGTAGTATGTCATTAATCCTCTCTCTCTTTCCTGCAACCTTAGAAGTTAGTTCAGGGTGACACAGCAGTTTGCTCAATGAACTTCACAGCTAGGCCAAAATTTTAGAATGAATCTTTCTGAAGTCTTTTCTACCATATTGGCTGAAATCCTGTTGCTTAGTGGAGTGTGTTGCAGCTATTTCTATTAATTAATTTATTTAAAATATTTGGGGCCTGCCTTTCTCCTTAAAAGGGCCCAAAGCAGCTTACATCAAGAAAAGAACAATAGTTAAAAGCTAAAAACAATAAGTACATGAATATTTTAAAAGAATTAAACAAGTATATTCAAAATTGTAGATAAAGTTTAAACTAAAAACGCATTTAAAAGCAACAAAGCACAACAATCCAATTTGAAAAAGCCCTCTCAGACATCCAGTCACTAAGGAAAAGCCTGTCTGAAGAGAAATTGGACTAGGTTAGGCCCAATGATTGGACAGTGTCATTGAAGCAACCAACATGAATTTGACCCAACTCCGGGAAGCAGTGGAAGACAGGAGGGCCTGGCGTGCTCTGGTCCATGGGGTCACAAAGAGTTGGACATGACTTAACAACTAAACAACAACAAGGCCCAATGAATCAGTGGGGATTTGGTGAGTCAACTCCTCCATAAGTTTCATTCATCCAATGCGCCTACTATAGTAGCAGCTTACCATATTTTTCTGTGTATAAGATGATACTTTTATCTAAAATCTTTAGACTAAAAATTGAGGGTCATCTTATACATGGAAATAAGCCAAGGAGAGAACAAAACAGCCCACGCCCATACCTTGCCTCTGAAAAGAGGCTGCCTCCAATCAGGAGGCTTAGCAGCCTCCAATCAGGAGGCTTAGCTTCCTCCAATTACAAGGCTTATGTAACTGATGTCAGCTGATGCTGAACAAACCAATTGGAACACACCTCATTGGAAGTGGAAGCAAGTAGGCAGTGCTCAGATGCAACAGGGACTCATAATGTCTGAGTGTTCTGAGCCCAGAGGCTGAATACTCAAAGATAAGTTAAGATTTCTTAATTTTGGATTAGAAAAGTGGGGGGTCTTATACACGGAAAAACACACAAAAAATACGCAGAAAAATACAGGGTTTCAGTCATGATGTTGGTTTTACTTGGCACCACACAAGAAAGACAGGTGGTGTGATATTTTAAAAAGGTAATGACTAGTTATTGAACCATGAAGCTCTATTGTGCCCCACTGCCCCAATCGCTTGTAATACAGAGGGCTCAGTTTCCCATCTAGAATAAGATGATAACCAAAATTCTCCACTGCAGTGCTTGTTCTAAGCAGTACATCATTTAGAAAAATCCATGAATATTGCTTGTGTACAGACAGTAATCTATGGCTAAGCCACCACTGTCAAACAAGCCAAGCTGGCAGGAGATTTCTGGAAGCTATAGTTCACTCTCCGTCCAACACGCTCCCCTTCCTCGCTATTCTTTGTTCCAATTATGTATCTTAATATTCCGATGTCTTCCAAAAGATTTCAGATTGTATGTCATATAAATTTACAGGCCATTGCATTGCCACCATGGGTGAAAAGCAACCAAACAAAGCAAAACACAGACAAAAACGTGGGAGGGGAAAAGGGAGATTTAACTGCTTTTAACCCAAGGCCTCTCAATATGCCAAGTCAGAGAGGAGCAATGAAGCATCCCGCTTTTGCACACATGCATTTCCCATGACAGATGATACTGACTCATCGTTCCTGCTAACATTCAGACTCCCAGTATTTTCCTTTCACCAAAGCCTGGGTAAAAAAGCAAAGGAGCTCTTGTTTTTCTCGGGACATTTGTTTCTAATTTTGCAAACACCATGAATGAGGTTATTTTTATAGCTCTGCTATGAAAGCATAGCATTTGAGGCTTCATCGTGTAGTTAATTATAAATCATTTCAGAGTCCCGCTGCCCGCAACAAAGTTCTCAGACCCTGAAAACGAATCGGTTCTGATCGCTCCTCTTCCCGCCCCCTCCCATCCCAGGCTGTCAGATCCTCTTTGAGGGAGGGAGAGCCCGTTATTTTAAGATGTTGTTATTGGCGTGGATATATGTAATGTGTCAGGTCCAAAGACTTCCCTTTTTTTCCCAGCGCAAGATAAACTCTTTTGGATCATCCATCATTGGGCTTCTGCCTACTTGACAAGACCTCACATCTAAATGCCTTTGCAGTACTGGATCTGATCGATTTGCTTTTCATGAGGATATACCATGAAAAGCCCCTTTCAGCAGCATTGGGCTTTAACCCAGGTTTGCTTCTCTAATGCTCTGAATAGAAACTCTCAGTCTTTCACACACTGCTTGGCTTGGTCTTTGCTGATGTAGGTAACATTTTTAGAGGAACATCGGGAGCTTTTCTCTGTTTCCTTACTGCTTTTGTCTCTATTTGTTAATACAGTTGCACTTTTTTAAAAAAAAGGATTTTACCACTCTTTTAGGCCCACACATGTTCCTTAAAGCAGATTAATACGGCAAAAATTTCAGGTCAGCAGATCCCATCAAGTTTGCCTGAATGAGATCCGTTCACACAACCTACCTCAGATCTGATTTGACAATAAGGTGCTTAGAGTAAAGATTTCATCAGAATATCTTGTTTTGATTGATTGATTGATTGATTGATTGATTGATTGATTGATTGATTGATTGATTGATTGATTGATTGATTGATTGATTGATTCGATTCGATTCGATTCGATTCGATTCGATTTGTATCCCGCCCATCTGGTCTATGCGACCACTCTGAGCGGCTAATATCTAGATTCTCCTTATTATTGCGAGGGAGGGGAATCAGTGACTTGATGGTATTTCTTGTTTCCAACAGATATGTAAGTTCTACCAGAAAATGGCAGAAAGCTCCAAGCATCGCACATTGTAGCAGAATAGAACCACTGAAGTCACTACTGCATATTAAGCTGTTTAAAAAAATGGCGTGCAGGGCATGTGAGCAGAAGAAACATGTGGGAAAGGCCAACTTTTGGATGTTCAATGGATCCTGTTGGGTTCCATTGAACATCTACACAGTAGAAATGGGGAAATGTCATTTTAAAATTATTTGTGGACTACAGCAAGCCAGCAAGACCAATGAGCATGGATATTCTGGAACAAAAGAAGGAAAGAGTCTTCCCCATCTGTTAGGTCAATGTCATCAGCAGGCCAGGTGGGGCTCTGCTAGGTACTGCCAGATGCTGATGCCTGCCCTGAGCATCACTATAAAGCCATACTAGCCAGCAATTTTGATTGTGTTAATAAATGTAGCAACCCCAGACCTACTGGAGTATCCCACCCTGTAGTTATGCTGCCACCAACCATTCGCTCTCCCAAGTCACCCAGACCAGGAATGGATTTTAATAAACAAGAGAACAAGGTTTATTGAAAAAAAAAAACCAGGGTAAATAAAAGGATCAGGTAAATAGGATACTGGAACTTGGGATAGTCCCAATCATACACATACAACAGATTGGTTCCCACGGAACACTTTAAGGTAACGCACAGACCCTGAACTTATCCGTTCTGGCTACCTAGATAGAAACCTGAACCTATCAGGTATGTACTATCTGACGAACAGTTGTACCCAGTCTGACCCACAGACTCCAACTCCACTTTTCCACGTCAGCTCCCTTACGAAGGACTTCCCCAAAATATATACAGTACAGCTCCTCCCCCCTGATGTCCCGCCTTCCACTCCCCATAGGATGGAACTTTCCCTCCAAACCCATGACAGACAGGTACCATCAGTGCTGTATGTGACAATATGCCACTGCTAATTGAAACCAATTGACAAGCTGCCAGTATGTATCTCTGTTACACAGTGGGGTATGTACAGTAATCAAGCATGTGACTGAAAGGTGTCCTGGCACTTCATCAATTAGCCATGGCAAGTTATTCACACCAACAAGAATCTGTCCTTAAATGCATTACTGTCCGAATTGATTTTAATATTCACTTGAATGATTGTGGAATGTTTAATGAAAATAATGTATCAAAAAAACCTTATTAATCTGATAAACTGATAAATATTTGATAAATTATTGGTTAAATATAATTGGTGTTTTTTTAAAAAAAAATTCAGTGAAGTTGATTTTCTCAGCATGCAACTGCTTATTGTTCCATTTGGGAAAATAGTCTTGAAATTTCCCCATGTGGTAGGAAGAGGAATTTGTTACTGTTGCTCTGACTGTGCAAGCAATTTAGTATCCTACATGTTGTATTGCACTGTCAATTGAATCTGGCCAAAAAAATTTGGGAAAATACTCTCTGCTTCCCCTTTGTGGCCAATTTTAATATTGCACCTTACAAATGTTTACAAAAAAGACAAACCAAGCAATACTTCCCTTACTTTTTAGGATTCATAAAAAAGTGTCATAAAACCTGAACAATCTTTTCAAAATACTTTAAAAATGCCTTTAAAATGCCTTTCTCCCTGCTTGAGCCAGATCAAGGAAATTTCTCTTCGTCGTTGTTTAGTCGTTTAGTCATGTCCGACTCTTCGTGGCCCCATGGACCAGAACACGGCAGGCCCTCCTATCTTCCACTGCCTCCCGTAGTTGTGTCAAATTCATGTTGGTTGCTTCGATGACACTGTCCAACCATCTCATCCTCTGTCGTCCCCTTCTCCTCTTGCCGTCACACTTTCCTAACATCAAGGTCTTTTCCAAGGAGTCTTCTCTTCTCATGAGATGGCCAAAGTACTGGAGCCTCAGCTTCAGGATCTGTCCTTCCAGTGAGCACTCAGGTTTGATTTCCTTTAGAATTGATAGGTTTGTTCTCCTTGCAGTCCAGGGGACTCTCAAGAGCCTCCTCCAGCACCACAATTCAAAGGCATCAATTCTTCGGCGGTCTGCTTTCTTTATGGTCCAGCTTTCACTTCCATACATCACGACAGGAAAAACCATAGCTTTGACTATTCGGACTTTTGTCGGCAAGGTGATGTCTCTGCTTTTCAAGATGCTGTCAAGGTTTGTCATCGCTTTCCTCCCAAGAAGCAGGCGTCTTTTAATTTTGTGGCTGCTGTCTCCATCTGCAGTGATCATGGAGCCCAAGAAAGTAAAATCTGTCACTGCCTCCATATCTTCCCCTTCTATTTCCCAGGAGGTGATGGGACCAATGGCCATGATCTTAGGTTTTTTGATGTTCAGCCTCTTAGCATTGAGCAAAAAAAATATATATTCTTGCTTCTGAATAGCATTCTCTCTCTATTTGGTTGCCCTTTTACCGATTTAGCTGCAACCTCCTCTCCCTATTTTAAAGGTTCGTACCCATATCTATTCAAACGATTATTTGACCCAGATTCCAAACTTTAATTTAAAAAACAAAACAAAAGAAAACCCCATAGAATTTGAGTTACAGGGCAAAAATACAGGAATTGTTTGAGCCAATAGTTGTTTGTGTGTGTCTGTGTCTGTCTCTCTCTCTCTCTCTCTCTCTCTGTGTGGTGTTTTGTTTGTTTGTTTGTTTGTTTGTTTGCCAGCTCACAAAGGCACAAGGTATGGCTGAAGTGAAGAATTAATTTCCCAGTAGAGAGGAAAAAACAGGACTTGGACCACCCAAGTGCCAATATACTACATAGCTTACAACTGGACTAAAAGTTGTTTCATGAGGACACACATACCAAAACAAAACCACTTGACATTAAATCAATTTCTAAAACCCCAAACCATCTCACAATTTATTTCAACAGCGTAGTCGCATCCTGCATTGCAGTAGATGAACCTGGATTACAGTTTTATCAAGAGGGAGGGAAAAGATTTCTCTTGCTCTCTCCACTTTCTCCATACCATATACTTTTGTTAAGTACTCCTATTCCCACCACCAAACAAAACAAAGCAAAAGCCCAGAAACCCAAATAATATAGTTTTTCCTCACTGGAAAAATTGTTTAATTAAAGCTATCCTTATCATAAATTGTTTCACGTGTGGAAATATACCTGCTCCTATGAAATAGTTCTGCTGTGACTTATCGAACAGAAAAATTGTTTCTTAAAAAGCTGTCAATCTTAATTTCCTTTTAGCAAAAGTCCAATTAAATCTTAGGAGAGCAGCAACAGATAGAATAGACTAATTCGCTACCAATGCAACTAATTACCCACACTTTGCAATATATTTTTAAGCAATCAAATCTGTTCTTAATTATCATGCAATGGCAGTTTAAAAAAAAAATCTCAATTAAATTACAATATCTGCAGAGTGACCAAATTGTGCATATTTTAAATAAACTCATATGGAGAAGTGACAGCTGTGTCTTTTTAATGTGAACCTGTCATCTTCCAGACACCGGCAGGTGACAACAGAGGTAATTGCATACTGATTGTAGAGCAACAGCATTTTAACAACATCTGGAATATAGCTTCTCATGCATTTACTCCATACTTCCCAAAATATTACAGATCACAAAGTACCCTCTTGTGTCTGTATTAGCCATGTGGTCTTAGTGCAGGGGTGGGCAGCTTGAAGACTTTCAGATGATGCTGGACTGCATTTCCATTGGCCGTTGCCAGTGCAGCAAAAGCAAGGAATAATGTGTGATGCAGTCCAGAAACTGCCCATCCCATAACTTGCTTGTGCCTGTTTTAAACTGCTGCACTGGTTAAATTGCTGCACTGCAGCCAAAACTGTGCTCACGACGTGGGGTTCAATCCCAGGTAGCCGGCTCAAGGTTGACTCAGCCTTCTATCCTTCCCAGGTCGATAAAATGAGTAACCAGCTTGCGGGGGGGGGGGGGATGTGTAGCCTGCATAATTAACTTGTAAACCGCCCAGAGAGTGCTTGAAGCACTATGTGGCGGTATATAAGCAGCACGCTTTTTTTGCTTTTGCTTTTATGGAATCACTAGGCTGAGAAGTAGTACTCTTCTGAATAACAGGTGCTAGGTGTCAAACCACTAAACAGAGCTGTTACCTTGATGTCCTTCTGGTGTGCTTCTCTAAAGTATGTTGAAAACAAAAGGGTACACCAGATGACCTTTTTGCCTGATATACAGGCCTCCCTTCCATGTTCTTACACATATATTGTAATGCTCATAAATGCACCCCCTTCTTGGATGCAAACCTTAATGACATGAAGGGGTTGGCAATGTGTCATTGAAGCTGAAGCAATGCAGTGAAGAGCACAAACTCCATTACAAACCTGGACTCCTAGCAAGGTCCCTCAAGGCAGAATGATCACAGCTGAGACACCACACTAGGAGGTGTCCACCCTCTTCAAGGGTAACAGCTACATCATCAGGAGAGAATTATAGTTCCTCTGTATGTGGGTTGTAGCTACTGGGCAGCAATGGTAGCTGAATGTGACACTGGCAGAAGAGGCAATAATGGTGACACTCAAGTTAACTTTTGTTTGTACAATGCAGAAGGTAACAATGGCAAACCACTACTAAATTTCCTTATCAAGAAAACAGTGTGATGAGACAGTACAAAATGAAAGAAGAGATAGCACTGGAAGATGAGACTCCCAGGTCAGAAAGCACTCAATTAGCTACTAGGGAAGAGCAGAAGACAAGTACAAACAGTGCTGTTGATAATTACACAACTAGATTAAAGTTGAAAGAACATCTAGTGGCTGATGAGGACAGAACTGAAGTCTAGTACTACACAACACATACAACTGGAACAAAGAATGGTGGTGGTTGGTTTTTTTTAGGTTATTGTTGCTGTTTTTAATGTTTCTATTTTTGTTTTTGTTTTCTATTACCTGTATTGTAACTCACCCAGAGTAGTGCCATGACACTTATGGGAGTGGGATACAAACAGAATAAATAAAATAAATAATAATAAGTAATAGATTATGAGAAGTATGAATCAGGATAAACTGGAAACTGTAAAGCAAGAAATAGAACATATAGGCATTGCAGTGCTTGTTGTTAGTGAACTAAAGTAGACTGGAACAGGGTATTTTCAGTCAGACAACTTCAAACTGTTCTACTTTGAAAATGACAAACTGAAAAGAAATCCAGTAGTTCTAATACTGAGGCAAGATGCAGCACAGGCAGCTAGGGGCTGTGTTTCAATGTCTGACCAAATAATATCCAACAGACTTCTGGGAAAACCTATCAGCCCCAAATGCTGTTGAAAAAAAATGCTTTGGGGGACAGAAATAAAGCATGAGAATGACTAGCAGATTTCTGAAAAGCCAACAGTCTTTTCATTCAAAACATATGCTTCAAACAACCGAACAGACTGTGCATGTGGGCATCACCAGACAGTCAATATAGAAACCAAATAGACCATGTAATTAGAAGCAGGAGATGAAGAAGCTGTACCCTCTCTACCAAAACAAGACCAGAAGCAGACAGCGGTACTGATAATGAACTGTTAATATCTAATATTAAAGTAAATCTGAAAGAAAAAAACCCACTAAGAGCATCATAGTGCCAAAACATAATTTATACAACATTTCTGATGAGTTTAAAGTCCACATGAGAAACAGATTTGCATTACTAAACTCGGTTGACCATGAACCAGAAGAACTGTGGATTGAACTCGGGAATATTACTCAGGAAGAATGCAAAAATTCAATGTAGGGGGGGAAATCTCTAGATGGATGACAGAAGAAGCACTTAAAATTGAAAAGGATTCAAAAGATTTGCGAAAAACAAAAGTAAACAGAAACAGAAATAGAGTCAAAATCCTGAATGCAGTTTTTTAGCAGCTGTTGCATAGAGACTAAGAAAATTATGATAATAATCAGTGGAAGAAATAGAGGAGAACAACAGAAAAAGAAGATATCTCTTCCAGAAGATCCAATAAATCAAAGGGAAATTTAAGCCTAATCTAGAAATGCTGAATGATGAACAGAAAAGGACACTATCCAACCAGAAGAAAATAAACAGAAGATGGAAACAGTATAATGAAGACCTATATAGAAGAGATAAAAGATACAGACTCCTTTAAAGAGGATGAAGAACCTGCAATTCTAGAAAGTGAAGTGACAGCTGCTCTGAAAGCACTGGGGAGAAATAAAGAAAGAAGTGGGTAGATAGGGTGCAAACAGAAATATTTCAAGCCACAGAGACTAAAATTGTCCTAACCAGAATATGCCAACAAACTTAGAAAACAATGAATGGAACAAACAGAATGGAAATGTTCAATATACATTCCAGTCCCGAAGAGAGGAGATGCCAGGTAGTGCAGTAACTATAGGACGATTGCTGTAATTTCCCATGCAAGCAAAAAGATGTTCAAGACGTTTCAAAAAAAAAAAAAGCTTTTGCCTTATATGGATCGAGAAATGCCTGATGTTCAAGATGGAGTCTGAAAGGGAAGAGGCACTTGATATCATATTGCAAATATCCACTGGCTATTGGAGCATGTCAAAGAAATTCAGAAGAAAATAACATAAATCTCAAGCAAAGTCTGGAGATGTGGAGTTAGAGTACATAACACAGGAGTAGCTTACCTAACTGTGTGACTTTTAAATATCTCTTTATAGTATCATAGAGAAAAAGGAGTTGGAAGGGACCTATATAGGCAGCTCCCTGCTCAATGCAGGAATCCAAATCAATAATATATGACAAATGGTTGTGTAATTTTCTCTTGAATGCTTCCAGTGTTGGAACACTCACCACCTCACAAGGTAATTTGTTCCCCTGTCATACTGCTCTAACAGTTAGGAAGTTTTTCTTGATACTGAGCCAAACTTTGGCTTCCTGTAACTTGAATTCATTATGATGTGCCCTGTAACCTGAGTAATGGAAAACAGATCCTGCCCCTCCTCTTTATTTCAGCTTTTCAAGCTAGTGATTCTTGTTGCCCTCCTCTGAACCTCGTCCAGTTTGAAGAGAAAGAAAAATTGGAATGTACACCTCATATTATCTAGTCCTGAATGGATAGGATATGAAAAAATTAGTCTGCCAAAGTCAAATGTATGACGCTGAAATAATGACCTCAGAGCACTTTGGCAGTTTGAGTCTGTGGTCTGTTACAGCTGACATTTATCCCTGAAAGGGTTAATTTCAATGTGAGGTCAGATAACATTTTCAGTCCTATCAGCGTGCATCTGCATATCAGGATATAAGTTCTTTTATTGTTTAAATGCTTCATTTCTCTTCAGAGGATGAGAATGAACCATTGTTTCAGTTAAAGTGAAATAAATTATTCTCTAGACATTCACATCTTATTCATTCTATTTTGTAGAAAATTAATTCCAGGCAACATCAGCTTGCCTAATTCTACAAACTTTATTCATCTGTATTGCTTCCAAGTTCCATATGCAGAAAATATATGAATTATTGAAAACATGCAATATGAACATAGCAGGCACCCTTACTTCAGTTATTCAGAAATCAAACATACAATCACATATGACAGATTGCAAGTTTAAATGCTTAAACAGAGATCCATTTTTTTCAACTATGAAAAGCTACAGTTACAATTGTTTAAACCATGTAAAAATCAAATAGCAGTCCTACAACAACAACAACAAAAAGATGCAGGCACAAATGTTTATGAATAAGCCAGGATCAGCAGAAGAATCAGTAACAAGATCTAGGAAGTACCAGATCTGGAAGACCTGATACCGTTCACAATTACACAAACACTGTTCCTGTTTCAAGACAAGAGGTGACGAGCCAATTCACCATAAATAGTTTCTTTTTCAGCCTACATGGCCCATCCAGAGGGAATCTGCACATCTGAAGCTGGCAAGACCATACAATAATACAGAGGATCATGAAATGTTCACTGCAGGGTGCAAGGTTACCTGCTGTGAGAAGGTCTATTTTAGCCGGGTCCTGTTCAGACAAACTGAGCAGCCACAATAGTTCTATTATCTATCTGTGTGTGGCAAAACCTGGGGCTGGGATATTATTAAACTGCTGACGTTCCTCTCCTCATTATTTGACTTGTAGCTCATATAATCATGCCCCAGTTTTTCAGAGATCAGCCCTCCCTGATATCAGGGGTATAATGGACTCTTCTTCACCAAACATGTATGCAGAAACACACACGTTACATGTGTGTGTGTGTAAGCAAGAAATTCAAGATAGACAAAAGGAAGTACTTCTTCAGGTAGCACACAGTTAAACTATGTGTTGTGCCTTTATCCCCCAAGTGCGGATTTCCCATGGGGGCATCTGCTTGGCCACACCGCTGAACTAAGGTTGGGAATTCTGTTTCCCTGGTCTGGTCCACCAGGGATCCTCTTTTGCTTTTCTGTTTATGCTCACACAGTATCAGTAAATGTTGCCAAACTGCATGCATGGAAAGCCAGTCCTCCTCTGAAGAGGTACCCCCAAAATGTGGGTTGTCTGGGAGTCTGACAAACAGTTGAGTTTCATTGATAGACTGTTCTATGCAGTGTTCAGGGTGCCTGCCAGCTGTGCCCTTTCTAGGAGACTCCATTCTGACTCCACCACTACCACTACAGGATTCCTTTTTCCCCCAACAGCCTACCTCCGTCCCATGCCTGCTGAACATGGTTAGTCCTCATAGGGCTTTTTTGGGACCCACTGTCCCGCTTCCTGGTCTTAACTGCCAACAGATGTCACAGAAGAAGCATACAAACAGCGATGAGGCTTCAAGGAACGAGATAGTGTCACCGTGCGGGTAGAGAGCCAGGCTAGTCTGACCGGTCTTGCCAGTGCCAACGAGGAGCATCCAGGGTCAACAGTCCAAGATTGTCCAGTGGGGAACAAACATAAAGGGATCGCAGTGCTCCAGTGTTATGGATAACCACACCCTGGGCTGAACATTCGATGTTCTCAGCACTCGCGCTTTTGGGAGCTATCTGCCTCTATGCTGCTGTTCTCCCTTGTGACCATGTTTGATGTTCATGATAAAAGATCCTACACCTGAGGAGATCTCCCTTGGAGCCCAGCCACTGCCTTGCTTACCGCTGCTTCTGCAACTTGGGAGGGGATTCAGATTCTTTGTGCGAGTCTGGAGCCAAGTGTCCTCCCTGAGGGGACCACCATCTCCTGTACTCCTGAGGGACCTTTGCTAACAGCAGCAGCAGAAAGCTGGCTCTTCCACATTCCCAGAGTTATGGGACTCATCCAGACTCCTCCTCACTAGCGGCTTTGTCTGGCAGGGTCATGACACCCACCACCCACAGGCCAAGGGCCCAGCTCCAAGGCAGGTCTCCTCATGAATAAGACCTTAGTAGTCATATCTACTAAGAGGATGACCAGCGCTGGCTTGTTCACCTAAAGATGTTTTTGCACTGTTGCCCCTCAGGTGAAACTCCGGTACCTGCAGACACTTTCCTCCTTGAGAGGGAGCCTCTCCCTTTTGCTTGCAGAAGGCTCCACGCATAATTAGGGGCATGGCACTGACTAGCCAAACCTGGCTTTATTAGTACAATGTTTACTAATTGTACTACATGCTCTCTGTTAAATCCAAAATCGAGAGCGTCTATCCTTGCAGAGCACTGAGCTGTACAAGTAAAGCAAAGGGTCAAGTCAGCTAAAGACAGAGAAACGGAAGCCCTGCGCAGCCTTGGCTTTGCCCGAGCGGGTTTTTCCATTCACTTGGGCAGCTGCTGAGCGTTACGGGACTCCCCTTCCTTATGGTCAATGGAGCTTCGCCTTTGGTGTCATATTCCAACTGCTCCGCTAGATGGCAGGGCAGAGCACCGGAGCAGCCCGGATTTGATCAAGGGCTCGACGGACTTTCTCGGGCCGCGTCGCGCTTCTCCTTTACTCCCGCCGGGCATCGGCTGTGTTGAAGCCAGATTTATAACTCGAGAGCCTTCAGCGTGGCACTGGAGAAATGACCGCGGTGCTCTTTCGAGAAGGTTTCTAGAACAAGAGATTTGCATGCCTGATTTGACTGCACCAAGGAGAGCAGAGTTAAGTGTCTGCTGAGTTCTCCGCCACACACGCTGGCTGCTAGGAAACCAAAGAACTGCAAGGAGCACACAATCAGTGTTAATAATTTAAGCTGCAGCTACTTTTGCCGCCGTTGTATTGTCCTGTCTTCTTGGGAAGTCCTGTCTCTCTGCAAATGCTCCAGAATGCCCCTCTCTTGGCCAGCGTGTCACCTCCACAATTTGCAAACTTCTCTCACACAGTGGTAAATCCGTCCACCAAATTCTAAAAGATGCTTGTACACTGATTCCTCCCCCAGCCCACCGGTCACAACTGAGCTACTGCTTTAAAATGGTTGCTGTAGGAAAAGGGTCAAACGCTGGGTGGTCTTGGTGGACTGATACTAAGAGTTTCCCACCAGGTGGAAACAGCTTTGAGCTGGCCGGATAGCTCCATGAATTGGATACCTGGCTGCAGAAGCGAAGGTTGGGAGTTCTGTTTCCCACTTCTGACGTCAGGGAGGAGAGCCGGCCTGTGTAGCCATGGACAACTGAGAGAGACGCTGAGTGCCCCTCAGAAGAAGGAATGACAACTCACTTCTGAGTACTCTACCTAGACAACTCTGGAAAGGGTCACTGTATGTAATCATCCTACAACTGCAGAGCTGGAAGGGAACCCATGGAATCCATCTCAAAACCAGCTCCTGAGTAGGAGGCACAGTGGGGAATCAAACCCCCCAGCCTAAACCACTGAAATATCCAGCAGTTCCATAGCCTAACACGACAGGCCCACAGTATTCCAAATGTACTAACTAGAGATGGGCACGAATCAGAAATATGGTGATTCATTTTGATTCATCAAGGTCGACAAATCATGTCGATCTGACCAATTGATTTGTCAATTTATTTTTGAAAGTTTTAAAACTTTCACCAAACTTGGAAGGACTGTAGAGGAGAGAGAGGGGAAGCTTCTCTGTGATTTTGGTGTCTTCAGGTGCCTGGGGGGAATTTTCCTGGGGGGCCCTATTCATGGGTGTATAACTCAGATGTCCAAAACCCACACTTCACTAAACTTACAGAGCCTCTAGAGGAAAGGGAAACTACTCTGTGAATTTGGGGTATCTAGATACTTTTTTGGGGGGGGGTCTTTTATAGCCCATCAAAACTAACAACATTCATTGATTTGCATTCGTGGGGAGGCATTGATTCATATGAGTATGATGGATTAGAAATTTTTTAATGAATTTGATTATTCTTTTTATAATTCAAGCCCATCTCTAGTACTAACTCAAATACTCCTTCTCCCCTCCTCACAGAAACAACACCCACTGCATTCATCTGAAGAGGCATGCTTGGACATATGAACATGTATGAAAAATAAAAACTAGTTAAATGTGGTACAAAAATTCCGTTTCCTCTGATTGTGCAACTGACTAACATGATTATCAGCTAGACTACCTTTGACTTGCATACTGCGCTTCTAGTGGCCTGTTGTGTTGTGGTGACCTCTCATATTCAGGACTGCTGAGGGGACCCATGGGCTGCCAGCCAAGCAGGAATAGACCTCAAATGTCTCTCCTTTATCCCCACCCTTTGCAATACGTGGGCCCTATTGGCTGCATTGTGTGCTCAGTTTAAAAACACCCTATGTCCAGATTATGAGGCTGTTGTGCAACGGGGCTCCTTACCTTCCACCGTCCTTGCAAACCTATCTGTATTAGTTGCTTTTTAGCAGGCAGCATCTTGGCAAGTACAGCTTCTGTTTCCAGAGCACTGTAATAGGAGAAGCTGCAAGGAGTTCTCTTCCACAGGCGGCTATTCAGTGCTTGCGCGCACTCTTCAAGATGAGCTGGGTAGGTTCAAGAACACAGGTAAGCCAGGCCTATGATCTAGCTTGCAAATATGGGAAGGGCCTCAATAATGATTCAAGGAACAGACAGGACAATATTCTCTCCACATGCTTGTATCTTCTGCCTTCCTTAATTTGAATTTCAAGACCCCTGCTATTTAAGAAAAAAAAATAAGTTTCAAGATTGAGCCCTAAACCAGGAGTAAGCAAAATGTAGCGCATGGGATGCATGAAGTCTCCAGGACTCCCCAGGTGCCCCCCACCCTCCCCTCCCACATGTTTGCAAGGCATCTTCCCTTCATGGATCTCAAGAAAAGTGCCTCCCAAATGAAAGCTGTTCTTCCCCTCCCCCGACCTGGGGGTGCGTGCGTGTGTGCTATTTGCCATTAGAACATATCCCCGCCAGTTCCGGTTGTGTCAGGCCATAGAGAGGGCTTTTTTTTTAAGCAACAGGAAGTGATCACCCAAGATAGCCATTGGTCCAATAAAAACTTCAGGCCAGGAATTAGCAGGAATATTAGCTGTTCCCCCTACATTGTGGGGTAGGGGAGAGAGATACTGAGAAGTACTAAACTACAAGTCAAGAGAAAGTGTATGACAAAAGAAAAAAGAGAGGGATCCATCTCGTTCTTTTTCTTCATCCCTTTCTTTGTTCTTTGTGACTGTTTTTGTCTTTTGTTTTATTTTTGCCAGCTTGGTGACCAAATGCTTTGTATTCCCAAGGGTGAGTTCAGGGTGACAACTGCAATGAGCAACCCAGGAGAGCGTCATCTCCGACTTCACTCTTTCCCTCTGCTCATGCCTGGGTGCCCAAGCCTGCCCCGTCTCCCTGTGTCTGACATCCCGACGTCTTCAAAGACGCAAGTGACACACATGGAGTGCTAGCGTTAGCTGTCAACTTGAAAATGGCACAAGGGACACTGGGCTGGTATTGATGTGCATTAGCTCTTTAACTCCAGGACCAGGCTGTAATGTTCACTGGGGCAGCAGGAAGGGAGAGACAGAGAGAAAGCTTCTTCCTTCTTGCAGGAATACTGTCTGTACAATAGAGAAGCTACTTCACAACCTCAGCTTCTGAAGTGTTATTCCTCCCCCCACTCCCTATACACACAAAGATCCTTTATTCAGCCACTGCAGTACTGTACTTGAAAAAAGAGACTTGCCAGCAAGGTATGCGTGCAGACATACATGCACACACCGGTGCGAGCAAAGCCATGTTTTGTAAGACTACAGAACAGTCTCAGTGGACCTTTTCTTTTCTTTTCTTTCAAAAGGCCTCCCACCCATTCTCCAGTAAACTGTAATTCTTGCCAAAAAAAAAAAAAACAACCCTCTGAGAATTATTGAACTCTTTACATGTCCGTGAGGGCATTCATTTCCCCCGGTGGCCTGTGTTGACAAATTCATCCATTAGCAGGTGTGAATGCCATCCCCAGGTCCCTTCAGCGGCCCTAGGGATCCAGGGTTCACTCTCTTAGAAGGAGGGAGGGCGTTGTCAGAGGCAAAGAAGGATGTGAAAGACTTCTCAGGAAAAGAAGGGAGCTTTTGTCCAGGTTTTTCCCCACCTGCTTTTCAAACCAACGTAAAGGTGAATGTATATAGACCGAGAGTTTAAAACCCTGAAATACAATGGCTGACCTTGGATTCCCATGTAACATTGTCGTCATTGTTGTCATCATGTCAACAATGTCATCAACAATGTCAGGAATAAACTTAAAACCTGGCTATTTGGACAGGCTTTCTCTCCTGCCATATTTTAACCGCCATATCTTAATTATTGAAACTTCGCCATCTTGGATTTTTTGGTTTTTGGTTTTATTGTTTTTAAACTTGTAAACCGCCCAGAGTAGACCTTTGGTCTAGATGGGCAGGATAAAAATCTAATAAATAAATAAAGCATGGACCTGGGAAGTTATCTGAATTTCAGACGATGCTCAGATAGCAGCACAGGTTGTTTTGTTTTGTTTTAATTTTTTTTTCATGCCTTCAAATCAGTTCCAATTTACGGCTACCTTTACCAGGGTTTTCTACGTATAGCATACTTAAGGGTGGTTTCTCATTCCTTTCTGAGGCTGCCCCAGGACTTTTCTACTTTCCCAAGGCCACACAGGCCAGCTCTTCACCCAGGTGGCACAGGGAGGAAATAAACCTCACAACCAGATACCTAATTAGCTAACCTATCCAGTCCCCCTCTGGATACTGGAGTTCCTACAGCCAAAGAATTTAGAGGGATGCAAGCTCTAAGTAGTATCCCTGAATGGCTCCCATACCTTTCATAACTCTGCAGAGAATTTTTGCAAGCCCAGTTTGTCTTTTCCTAAGGCGTCAACAGCTACAGACATTCTTTTCAAAAGATGGTTTGCAACACAGTAAAGACAAAGCCTCCTTCATGGATTGCTGCCTTGTCATGGCGAAGGGGCTTGAGTAACTCAGAGAAGCTATGGGCTATGCCGTGCAGGGACACCCAAGACGGACATGGCAAGCCACTCCAGTATCTTTGCCAAGAACGCCCCATGATCAGAAACAAAAGGCTAAAAGATATGACGCTGGAAGATGGGCCCCTCAGGTCGGAAGGCGTCCAACATGCTACTGAGGAAGAGTGGAGGACAAGTACAAGTAGCTCCAGAGCTAATGAAGTGGTTGGGCCAAAGCCGAAAGGACGCTCAGCTGTGGACGTGCCTGGAAGTGAAAGGAAAATCCAATGCTGCAAAGAAAAATCCTGCATAGGAACCTGGAATGTAAGATCTATGAACGTTGGGAAGCTGGAGGTGGTCAAACAGGAGATGGCAAGAATAAACATCGACATCCTGGGCATCAGTGAACTAAAATGGACAGGAATGGGCGAATTCAGCTCAGATGATTATCATATCTACTATTGTGGGCAAGAATCCCGTAGAAGGAATGGAGTAGCCCTCATAGTCAACAAAAGATTGGGAAAAGCTGTAATGGGATACAATCTCAAAAATGATAGAATGATGTCAATACGAATCCAAGGCAGACCATTCAACATCACAATAATCCAAGTTTATGCACCAACCAGCATTGCTGAGGAGACTGAAATTGAACAATTCTATGAAGATTTACAACACCTTCTAGAACTGACACCAAAGAAAGATGTTCTTCTCATTCTAGGGGACTGGAATGCTAAAGTAGGGAGCCAAGAGATAAAAGGAACAACAGGGAAGTTTGGCCTTGGAGTTCAGAACGAAGCAGGACAAAGGCTAACAGAGTTTTGTCAAGAGAATAAGCTGGTCATCACAAACACTCTTTTCCAACAACACAAGAGGCGACTCTATACATGGAAATCACCAGATGGGCAATATCGAAATCAGTTTGATTATATTCTCTGCAGCCAAAGATGGAGAAGCTCTATACAGTCAGCAAAAACAAGACCTGGAGCTGACTGTGGTTCTGATCATCAGCTTCTCATAGCAAAATTCAAGCTTAGACTGAAGAGATTAGGAAAAACCACTGGGCCACTCAGGTATAATCTAAACCAAATCCCTTATGAATACACAGTGGAAGTAAAGAACAGATTTAAGGAACTAGATTTGGTGGACAGAGTGCCTGAAGAACTTTGGATAGAGGCTCGTAACATTGTCCAGGAGGCAGCAACGAAAACCATCCCAAAGAAAAGGAAATGCAAGAAAGCAAAGTGGCTGTCCAACGAGGCCTTAGAAATAGCAGAGAGGAGAAGGGAAGCAAAATGCAAGGGAGATAGGGAAAGTTACAGAAACTTGAATGCAGACTTCCAAAGAATAGCAAGGAGAGACAAGAGGGCCTTCTTAAATGAACAATGCAAAGAAATAGAGGAAGATAACAGAAAAGGAAAGACCAGAGATCTGTTCATGAAAATTGGACATATTAGAGGAACATTTTGCGCAAAGATGAACATGATAAAAGACAAAAATGGGAGGGACCTAACAGAAGCAGAAGACGTCAAGAAGAGGTGGCAAGAATACACAGAGGAATTATATCAGAAAGATTTGGATATCCCGGACAACCCAGACAATGTAGTTGCTGACCTTGAGCCAGACATCCTGGAGAGTGAAGTCAAGTGGGCCTTAGAAAGCCTGGCTAACAACAAGGCCAGTGGAGGTGATGGCATTCCAGTTGAACTATTTAAAATCTTGAAAGATGATGCTGTTAAGGTGCTACATTCAATATGCCAGCAAGTTTGGAAAACTCAACAGTGGCCAGAGGATTGGAAAAGATCAGTCTACATCCCAATCCCAAAGAAAGGCAGTGCCAAAGAATGCTCCAACTACCGTACAATTGCACTCATTTCACACGCTAGCAAGGTTATGCTCAAAATCCTACAAGGTAGGCTTCAGCAGTATGTGGACCGAGAACTCCCAGAAGTACAAGCTGGATTCCGAAGAGGCAGAGGAACTCGAGACCAAATTGCTAACTTGCGCTGGATTATGGAGAAAGCCAGAGAGTTCCAGAAAAATATCTACTTCTGCTTCATTGACTATGCGAAAGCCTTTGACTGTGTGGACCACAGCAAACTATGGCAAGTCCTTAAAGAAATGGGAGTGCCTGACCACTTTATCTGTCTCCTGAGAAACCTATATGTGGGACAGGAAGCAACAGTTAGAACTGGTCATGGAACAACTGAGTGGTTCAAAATTGGGAAAGGAGTACGGCAAGGCTGTATATTGTCCCCCAGCTTATTTAACTTATATGCAGAATACATCATGCGGAAGGCTGGACTGGAAGAAACCCAAGCCGGAATTAAGATTGCCGGAAGAAATATCAACAACCTCCGATATGCAGATGATACCACTCTGATGGCAGAAAGTGAGGAGGAATTAAAGAACCTTGTAATGAGAGTGAAAGAGGAGAGTGCAAAAAACGGTCTGAAACTCAACATCAAAAAAACTAAGATCATGGCCACTGGTCCCATCACCTCCTGGGAAATAGAAGGGGAAGATATGGAGGCAGTGTCAAATTTTATCTTCCTGGGCTCCATGATCACTGCAGATGGAGACAGCAGCCCTGAAATTAAAAGGCGCCTTCTTCTTGGGAGGAAAGCGATGACAAATCTTGACAGCATCTTGAAAAGCAGAGACATCACCTTGCCAACAAAAGTCAGAATAGTCAAAGCTATGGTTTTTCCTGTCATGATGTATGGAAGTGAGAGCTGGACCATAAAGAAAGCAGACCGCCGAAGAATTGATGCCTTTGAGTTGTGGTGCTGGAGGAGACTCTTGAGAATCCCCTGGACTGCAAGGAGAACAAACCTATCAGTTCTAAAGGAAATCAACCCTGAATGCTCACTTGAGGGATCCTGAAGCTGAGGCTCCAGTACTTTGGCCATCTCATGAGAAGAAAAGAGTCCTTGGAAAAAACCTTGATGTTAGGAAGGTGTGATGGCAAGAGGAGAAGGGGACGACCGAGGATGAGATGGCTGGACAGTGTCTGCGAAGCAACCAACATGAACCTGACACAACTCCGGGAGGCAGTGGAAGACAGGAGGGCCTGGCGTGCTCTGGTCCATGGGGTCACGAAGAGTCGGACACGACTAAACGACTAAACAAAGACAAAGCAGGTGTTCTATAAGAACAGGCTTGCAAATATAGCTTGCTTGCTTTCCAGGGCTTCCTGATTAGGGACTCCTAATTGGTACATGTTTTTAACTATTTCTAGTTTGTTGAGCTCCTGCTTTTTCAAGTCTTATCAGCCAACAGGGGCAGAGGAAATGCTGGCTAACCTGGGCCTATAATGTGCTTTACAATGCAAAGTTAATAGAAAACATTCTACAATTAAAGAGGACATTTTAACTGTAAGTTTCTTACTGTTATTATTCATTGAGTTACTACAGAAACTGTCTTGAACAGAGGTTACCAGGGCAGCTTGCCTGAATGGAAATACATAAACAATTGAAACAGAGGTAAAAGAAAAGAGTTGACCATGTTAGCAGGAGAGGGAGGTGAAACTTACTCCTTTCTTAAGAATCAAGAAGAGTTTCAAGATCGCTGAACTTAACCTATTTGTTAGCTCACAAATGTAATGTAAGGGTGGTTTGCCTGTGGACATCTGATAAGGGACTGCAGACATACTGCAGGTATTCTCATGATGTTACTTTGACCACACACTCCACAGTGCTGCGTGGAAGTCTGTGTACACACTTTACTGGAAATATGTATGATCTTCTTTTACCTGTTCAGCTGAATCCATAGATGTGTCAAGAAGCCGGCCAAAGTGGCACACTAACATCCATGGCATGGGCAGTAGCACAGTCTGGCTCAGTATTCACATGCTCACTGTGAGACTTTTTTTGTGAACAGGGCTACAGTGGCACCAGAGCATATTCCAAAGGAAAGGCAGCTGTAACTCCAATCACCATATTGTTTGCTCTTCTTCCTCACACTATACTGCCTGGATACCATTTAGCCAAGAATGAAAGCTGCTCCCACTGGAACGGAAAATAATTTGATGTGATGTGATAGTTGGATGGCCTTCTGGTATCCTCTTTCATAATTTTAGTACACAAGCCATGTTTTGTGTTGATAACCCTTGTAAGACGGGCCCTTTGATGGTTGGGGTTGCAGTTTCAAGCATGCTTGAAAGAAGAAAATGAACACAGTTGAACACATGGAGCTTACTCAGGAGTAAACACCCAGAGGATTGTACTGCGCACAATGTGGCCATCTTCCTTCCATTTCTCCTGGGTGAGATCTTGGCAGATGCTACCAACCTCATTATTCTCAAAATGACTTTTCCTTTGTTTGTTTCTTCAGCTCTCCTCTTGCTCCTGATTCCCATTTGTCTATACTTGACCATTACTTCTTGTACTGCCAAAAAGCAAACAATAGTCACAAGAATATGGCAGCTATTTGTGGCTTCCAAAAGCATACAGTAGTACTAGCCTTTAAAACCACTGAATGCCACACATGTATATAAAAAACTTATTGGCAAAGGGGAATAAAGTGACCTTCAGGCAGAAAGAACAATGTAAGCTCTGCTCTCCTTGGGAACAGCAGCATTGTTGGCTGGAGAGGAGGAGAATGAAATAGTGGTTCTACTGCCACTTCCAAAGCTCTCCCACACAGGAGATGTGAGGGAAGCACACTTACCTCCCCCTGGGGCTGTAGACTTCCTCTTGAGAAAAGAGAGTTGGAAATTCCCTTGGTGACAGAAGCCCTGTTCGGCCTTTGCTTCTGACTCAATATATAGTGCTACATGATGCAGTGTTTTGTTGTAAGTTGTGCTGAGACTTTCTTAGGAAATCTACACATAGTTTTGTGCATTATATCTGCAATGCTAAACACAGTATCGTAGAAGTGAGTTGGCTACCACTTAGTTTCTGCACCTGATTCTCCATATCATTGCTAAGCTTTAAAATCTTAAATGACATAAATCCATTTGCCTGGAGGGGTACCTACAGCCAAATACTCCTGCCTACTAAGATCAGTTACAATTGCCACAAAACTATATGTTTGTTGGCCAAAGCATGGAAAAGTTCCTCTCTCTTTTTTCTTTTCTTTTCTTTTCTTCTTTTCTTTTCTTTTCTTTTTTCTTTTTTTATTACAAATGTGCTAACCAGCTGCACGGCCACATTCCTATAGGCATTAGGGACAGTAGCCATAGCAAGTGGCAGGCTCTGGAAGCAGGACTTCCAGAAAGATGACTTTACCTAACTCTGGACAATGACCATTAATCTCTGTTGTCCTGCAATAAGGATCCCTAAGAATGGTGGGTATCCTATGAAAAAGAAAAAGAGATCCCTCCATTTCTGAGTTCTGAGGCAGAGGAACTGGTTCAGCAAGGTGAAGCTGTGGCACTGCAGTGCTTTCGGGCAGCTTCCTGTGAGGCACCTTGTGTGGAGGATAATAGGGAGGGAGACTGCAGTATTCCTAATGTGCCACAGAGCTGAGCCCTACCCTGCCAGTTGCTCTCGCTCAGAACTCAGGAGTGAAGAGATTTTTTTTCCTCACTTATGTGCCAGCTGTAAGTTATATAAAATGCCTGAGAGGGCTTTTGCGGGGGGGGGGGGAGCTGAAACACCAGGAATTCACGCCGAGGCAATTCCAGCAGACATCTGAATGGTGTTGTTCAAAAAATATGACAAAAAAAGCCCTCTAGTGTTAATCATTTAAATAGCTCTTACAGCCAGAGATGAGGCGAGGTGCTTGCGGCAAAGTATGTTTTACCTTTGGTGCGCTAAACGCTGACATGTGGATTGGGTCCATCATTTTTTATGCTACCTCACAGAGAATAGTTTTGGGCAAAGCCAATTTTACCAGGCTCCACCCTAGATGTCAGAAACATGGGATACACACTACAGTACAATGGCTAAAAAGCCTGTTGCATTGTTATGCCAGTGTAACACAATTAGCATAAATCTCAGTAGTCAACTGCTGCAAATTAGAAGGTTTGTGTAGGTGTTTGCTCTTGAATCCCAACTTGTGCTATTTCGCATGCAGCATCAAATGCCTAGGCTAGCATCTTGATTTGTAGCACTTCGCCAAAGAGATTCACATCAATTGCATTTCACCAGTGGCTAAAACTAATAGGATTTGGAGGAGTGTGAGCTACCTCACAGGAAACAGAGGGCTCCAGATTATTGTGCCAAAACAGCAGACAAGACTGGCAGCAGTCTTCCATATTTCAAATATTTCTTTTTAAACGGTGGTTCTTTGAAACCAGTGACATGCCATACAGAGGCAGCTGAAGCTATGACTCCACAGTTGTCCAATTGCTTGTGCAGTCAAATGCCTGAAATTTTCACAAATATAAATGTCAAAAGGCACTTGAAATCATGATTATTGGCATTCTTCATCAATATCAGTAATTGAACAACCCTAGAAAGCTGCAGTAAGCCTCCTGTAAATGGTTTAATGGTTTATTATATCTGTAGGCCGTCAATCTATCTCTTTCTCTTGCCACTTGAGTCATTTTTATGTTTGCAGTCCACACTTAATGTGTTCTCTCTATTTCTTTAAAAAAAGGTGTTTTCTCCCCCTTTAACAGCCCCTCGAGCCAGCAGGAGTGTGCTGTAAATGAGATACCGCATCTCACCATAGCCACATGCCACAGAACACATGCTCAATAAATATGTACATCAATTCAGATACGTTTCTCCTTAGGTGGGAATCTAGTTTCACTTTAAAACTTCTCTGTTGTTCAAATGAGTAACTAAAAATGAGCTTAGGATGCAAAGCAGGAGAAATTCAAATTGTTTTATTGTAGGAATGAAAGGTAAGGAATAAAACAAAACAACAAAACTGAGTTTCCTATCCCTCCTTTTTTGGACTACAACTGTACATAGTGATAGTTTCCTATCGCTATGTACAGTTAGTTCAAATCTCAAAAAGCTGTGTTACTGATGAAGTGACGGTCCCTTGAGAAATATTGCTAGGCTTTCCAAAATTCCTCAGAGGTTTTCCATAAGCAGAAATCTCCAAATTTACCTATGAAATATACTCTTAGTAGAATTTGGTGGCAGTTCTGGCATTGCTTGTTCATTCATTTATTTGATTACACACACACACCCCTTGACGTTTCTTCAAAAAGCTCAGGACAATGTTGTAGATGTTTTTCCCCACCCCTTTGATTTTACCTTCATAACTAGCCTGTGAGACAGGTTGGACTGACTAAGAATGTCTAGCTCCAAGTTACCAAAGTCATGGCCAACGAGGGCAGGCATGAGATTTGAGCCCAGTCCCCATGTGGTACAGTAGCTGCTGGCCTCTGTGATTACATACATCCCTAATACAGTGACTTGCCCTACCTTGTCCATACTAATGTCCTGTTGGTGTCCTGCCCATTCCCACTGCCATGTTCAGGCAGCCACAGTCTTTCAACCAAATGTTAACCCAAATTATTCGGCTCACATTTCAAATTTACATCCTTGTGGATATTGGACAAATCTCAAGAGAAAGGAATTCTGCATATGCATGTTTAAACCATTCTGAAAAAAAAACCACAGAACATTAAATCGGATGGGCTAGGACTAGAGAGAAGTCTTAGATCAGAGGTTTGATGCTACATAGTATTTGCAGCTAGGTCTGAACCATAGTGGGGAAGAGTCTCCCTCATTGATAGGGTTGCCCCTGTGAAAAAGAGTCCTCCCACATCTATATCCAAGTGCAGATCCTCACCCACATTCTGCCATAGATGATCTTCACTAAATATGCAGATGTTTTGCTACCAACTCGGCTTTCCTGTTGGCAGGGATGTGTTCCTCTCCTTTGCTCTCAGAGTGAATGAGAGAACTTTAGTACCCTTGAGTAATGTTCTCATGTAGCCAAATCTGATTAGCTGTATGGTCCCATCAAGTCTGAGTTTGTATGTGAAGTGGCTTTAAAGTCTGGGCATCCATGTCTACCCATTCTCATCTGGCATTAAGGCTGACTAGCTCAGCATGTCAGTTTCTATGAGTATTGTCTCAAATGGGATGCTGGGCCCAAGTGACTGCACCCATTGGCTCTCTCCTTAACCCTGGCTTTTTTACATTCCAACATTGGGCTCATTATACTATTTGGATCAAGTCTAGGAGGGGAACACCTGCACAACAACTGAGGAGCCTAAGCAGCAAGGATCTGCGTTTCCTTTTGCATTCTGTGATCAACAGAAAAAGAAAAGAAAAACAGTCTGTCCCAATACAGTACTGTAGCATTTCCCACATTTTTGTCAATATGGCCACACCCTGACCTGATTCATTGGGTCTGTTCTACTTGGGAGTAACAACTGGATTTAGACCTTGGTATTTTCTACAGTCTTTTTCCAGTCTGGAAGCCATTGGGTGCACCCAAATACATGTTTTGTTTATTTCAGCCTATTTAGACATTTACCTACTGAATTTTGGTTTACATCCTAATGACCCTTTCATGAATGGAAAAGGATTCATATTCCCAGATCCCTCCATAGTTTCCGGGTTCTGTCAAAATTCTGTTTCTGTGGGTTGAGTCACCTTGGAAATGGTGTGAAATACATTTAGAGGCAGTTGGAAGGGAGAATGTTCAAAAATTGCTCCTTTAACATGAATTAAATAGTATCTTTTGGCCTCAAAAACTCTGGAAGATAGTGTGCTCCTATCAAAGGTCAGTGAGGCTTCACAAGCATACATGGCCTTTAATTTGCCTTGAAGGCATAGGACTCCAGCCTATGATCAACTCATAATATAATAAACTTTATCTTAATGATGTATTGATTTAAAGCCATGATTTCTGGCTCTGCACTGAGATAGCTGCAGCTATAGTTTCACTGCCAGAGTAGTGGCCAAAACGATGGATGGATGGATGGATGGATGGATGGATGGATGGATGGATGGATGGATGGATGGATGGATGGATGGATGGATGGATGGATGGATGGATGGATGGATGGATGGATGGATGGATTTTGTGGGCAGAGGGCGAAACAGCATGTAACTATAATGGCTCCTCAGCATAGGTTTGGAGAGGATACAAGATTGTGGAAATTTGTAGTTAACACACCTTGGGAATACGTATATAATTGTTAGGAATGCCTGAATTCTAATGCAACATGGCTTAGGACTGGATCAGTTGACTGCAAGTTTTAACCAATGCTTGAGAGCCATCCCACAGTTCACCTTTTAGAAAGAATAATAGCACTTCATTCATCTAGAAAAATACTGAGCTTAGCTACTGTCTCTGCAGCTAAAACATATCTTTTAGATTACTGAGAGCTTGTATGGTTTGGTTCATGGATCTTGTCCAAGTACAATTTAGGCAGGATGTATGCATGTCTCCCCCACCACCACCCCATATATGCAAGAAAAATTATTAGGCTGTGAAAAGCTTCCTCGCACTGCTTTAAGCTTTACAAACTCTTCTTTACAGGTCTAAGTAAACAACGTTTCAAGATATTGATTGGATCAAATCAATATGAGCTTTCCCCCTTCTTTCTTTCTTTCTTTCTTTCTTTCTTTCTTTCTTTCTTTCTTTCTTTCTTTCTTTCTTTCTTTCTTTCTTTCTTTCTTTCTTTCTTTTCTTTCTTTCTTTCTTTCTTTCTTTCTTTTTCTCGTGGACAGTAGCTAATATCTTTGTGGCTGTCAGTCACTGGACTGTGATGTGCAGTTCAAACACCGAGCACAGAGCACAGAGATAACTCTCAGAGACGCAGTTCAGTTCTTTTTTTACACACATAACACACCAGTGCCTGTATGTGACTGGACTGAAAAATATGCTTCTTTCTAAGGATATAGTTTTTAAAAACCCTTTCTGTCTGATTCCATAGCAGTCAACTCATTACCATATTTTGGAGCTGCTTTCCATGTGGATTGTCATTCACTGGGAGTGGGGTGCTATGAAAGATTCTAGTTCTCCTGCATGTGCCATATTATCAAAGAAAGAGCTGAAGCGAGATTGTGATGGATACTGCATGCCCAATTATGGATTATAACATATCTAGAAAGTTGAGGGGAAAGTACTGTTTAAAAGCTTTGAATTTGGCAAAATTGTGTGCTGCCATGTTCTCCAAACAGTTTTAATGGCCAAGGCAACACCCAGCTCGTTTTTTGGATTTCCATTCTTCTCTTCCCCACTCCTATTTTTCACACTTCCCAGGCTGATTGTTCTGAAGAAATCCAAAGTTTGCACATTTTTGTAGACTTTTAATTGCTCCTAATAAAGTCAGAGACCTTGGGGGTTATTTTTTATTTTGCTTTGTTTTTTGTTCCCTCTAAATATTATGGGGATTTGGTTTGTCTTGTTCTTGAATCCTGTACAATTAATGATCACCTAAAATAAATGTGATGCGTTTTTTGTTTTTTAAAGGTCTCAAAATGCAGTGTTGAGAGCAACATTCAGGACATTTAGACAAAAATTTGGATACAATCCAGGAATTCAAGTCCCTCAATATGTCTTCCGGGGGGGGGGGGCAGCTGAGATCATGTGCAGCCACTGGGGTTATGTGTCTTTCCACTTATGTGGCCTTGGCACACGCCAGGGTCCTCCAGCATCACAGGGAGGAGGGGTGGGTACATCATTTCTCAGTACTTCATACCTAGAAAACTCTGGGAAGGGTCACCATAAGTTAGAATTGACTTGACTACACTTAATTATTTATTATTATATAGTTCCAGTTTTTTTGCTTATTCACAAAATTGTCTGATGCATTAGATGAGAAAGAGGTGCAGGACAGGCAAGGAATCATTGGACCCATGCTTTAATATGGACAGCAGTTACAAGCTGGCACAGTTTATCGGCATTTTCATGTAGCTCAATCACAGGCGGAGAAAAGAAGTAGTCTCTCAGACAGCTGCTCTGCTTGTGTATCTCTTCTGTAATAATATATTCCATTTGCAGTGGGATGCCATTGCCTCTGGCAAGGTATCCCTTTTGCTGCAGGAAATAACTGAGCTCAAAAGCCTTGAGGTGTGAGGAAAAAGCATCGCTCTCGACTGGTGGCTCTGGTTCATTGCACCTTTGTGCCTTGACTCCGTGGCTGAAAGTGTTCCTTAAAGATTCTGAGCAACCATTCTCCATTCAACGATCGAATTGTTACTGACTAATAGAAGCACTCTGTGGGTGCAAATTAAATAGCTACAACATGACTCTTGCACTCTGTAGAAGACTGACTGCTCAAGCCTTGTCATACCTTGCATCAATTCTGTGCACAATCCCCACTGCCAGAATAGTTTTCTCATAGCAATTTCATTGTGTGAACCCCCAAATCTTCTATATAGACAAATACAGAACATGAATTACTTTCATTTGAGAGACACTGTGGAAATATTGTCTGAAATCCTGTTGCTTAGTGTAGTAAATTGCACTAGAGTAGTCCCAATGATGAGTGGGAATTTGGGGCGTAAACTCCTCCCTAAGTTCCACTGATTCAAGTATGTCTACTCTAGTTGTGATTTACTACACTAAGCAGTGGGATTTCAGTCAGTAAAATACAACTTCTCCTCTCTATTCTTTTTTCTTTTTAAAAAATTATATACGAAGAATAAAATTAATATTGTTTCATCTGCTATACAGTGGGGTCTTGACTTAAGAACGGCTTGAGTTAAGAACATTTTGACTTAAGAACTGCTCTCATAGGAAAATATTGACTTGACTTAAGTACTTAGATTTGAGTTAAGAACTGAAAAAACCCCACGTAGGAGGCAGGGAAAGTGCAAAATGTGAACTTTCAGTTAACTGTTGGCCAGTGGAAAGGGTGCCTGTCTGCTTCCTCACTCCTCCCAGCGTTTAGAGAGTGGATTGGGAGACAGTCTTCAGACTGCCTGGTACTGTACTGCCTGGACTGTATTTTCCCTGCCTTCCCTGAACCTTTCTTGACCTAAGAAAAAAAGAAACAAAATATCCCCCTCTAGTGGTCGAAGGCGGAATAGCAGCTTCCCATTAGTTTCTATGGACGGAAAAGAGCAGATACGGATTAAATGGTTTTCAATGCATTCCTATGGGAAATGCAGATTTGACTTCAGAACTTTTTGACTTGAGAACTGCCTTCCAATACGGATTAAGTTCTCAAGTCAAGACCCCACTGTATATGCTATATTTAAAAAGCACTAAAATAATTTAGCAGAGTCCACATTACCTGCCTCTCCCTACTGCTTCCCCCTTGGTCCCATAACAAGGGGCCTTATATAATTTGGTTTCCTTTTATATATTGCTTATTCTATATTGTTTATTTTATTTAAGTTTTTTAATGGTTATCTTATTTTATTGTATGCCATTTTGTTTTGTGTATTTTTTTCTCTTTTGATAACTTGATTGTTAATTGCTTTATGCTTCCTTTCTTGAATTAGCTTTTGAACTATTTGCACTTTATTTTTGTTATTGATATGGAGTGGAAGGCCTGCCCTCCCAGTGAGGGGCCATTGAACATCCAGGTGATTATAGGTAGAGGGAGATATGGCGCTGGCAGGACCCCTACTCGTGTCAGAAGAACGGTGAACAGATGTCTGAAAGCTGTACACTGTTCTGGGACTCTGATCAACCGTCAGGATCAAGGTAGCTATATCAGCTGGCCCTCCACTCTAAAACTGATGCTGTTGAATGCCAGGTCTGTATCCATTAAATTCCAGATTATTTATGATCTTATTCTGGAAGAGGATGCAGACCTGGCGTGCATAACTGAGACATGGATTAGTGGAAAGGGGGTCCACCCCTGGTCCTTGTCTGTCCTTCCGGTTATGCGCTCCAGCATCAAGGTAGACTGGAAGGATGGGAGGGAGTAGCCATTGTATATAAAAACACTCTGGAGGTTACTAGGCGCTCTGTGGTGGTGAAGCCGGGTCTGGAGGCCCTGTACCCTCTGAGCACCCATCTGTAACCAAATACCGGATAAGCTCTGAGAGAATATAGAAGCCTGGAAGGATATGGATGATATCATAGATCCTGCTGATCACAACGTCCTGGAGTTTTGATCCAGTGCCTGGCTCCAATGCCTGGCTCCCATGGACCATCTCTGCCTTAATGAAGAGATGGGGGGCCACTGGCCTGGAGGTTAATCCTGACATTTGGGTCTTCTGTCCCTTAGCTGCCCTTCTCCATGAACAGTGCTTCTGAAGAGAATCAACCTCCCTGTGAAGCTTATAAGCCTATTAAAAATGCTGCCACTGATGCCAAAGGGAGATTATCTCTATCTCACTCCTACTCACCCTCAGTTGTCCTACTTTCAAAACAAACTTCATAGGAATGTAAGAAGGTGCCTGTGCTGAGCAAGAACATTAACCCATCTTGCTCCCTACTATCAACTCTGTCTGGCATTTCTGGGTTCTGAAATCTCTGCGGTTTTCAGCATTCCAACCCTACTAGAGAACTCCAGTGACCTCCCATCTAATCCGTCGAACCCTGCTTAGCTCCCAACATAAGATGAAATGCATGTGTTCAAAGTGGCTCAGCAGTTCATTTTTTGGGGGGAAAAACCTGTCACCTGAAGAAGCAGTCAACAACAATGATGTTAAACAAAATGAAGAATAGTTACAGTTATGAGCAAGAGTAATTCATAGTCGTTTTGGCCATTGGAAACTGTCCTGCTGTTTTGTGTTCTGCCCATGAAATATAGTGCCAGAAGAGAGCTTTACAGATACTGCAGACTGCCAGAAATTTATGTATTTAAAATATTTTTATGGTACCTTCCTCTTTAAAAATGAATCAAGGCACCTTACAAACATTAAAAGACAATATTTAAGCTAACAACAATGAGTATACAATACTAAAATGATCAAATGAATACTAAAAAAAGAGAAGGAACATCAAAACACATTCAATGAAGAATCAACTCAAAAACCCCATTTGGCAGCCAGCCACTGCCTGAAGAGAAAGGTCTTTGTCTGCTTGTGCAACGACAGTAAATATGGGGCCAGCCTAACCTCCTGTGGGAGAGAGTTCCAGAATCTGGAAGCAGCAACAGAGAAGGTCCTCTCCCATTTCCCCACCAAAAATGTCTGTGAAGGTGCCAGAACTGAGAGGAAGGCCTCTCCAGACTATCTTAACAATCGAACAGGCTCATAAAAGGAGATGCGGTCCTTGAGAGAACTTATGCCCAAGCCATTTAATGCTCTGTAAGTTAAAGCTATCACTTTGAACTGTGCCTGGAAACAAACAAGTGGGTTCTGGATCAAACCAACCCAGAAATGTCTCTAGAAGCAGAAATGTTGACACTCTGAGCTTGGTGCTTTGAGTACGTAATAAAAGGACAAGACTCATTAGAAAAGACATTAAAGCCGAGAAGAGTTGAAGGCAGCAAAAAAAAAAGAGGAAGACCAAATATAAGATGGATTGACAACAAAGGAAGACATGGTCTTGGGTTCGCAAGAGTTGAGGAGGGCTGTTAATAAGACATTTCGGAGGGCACTCATTCATAGAGTCACCGTTAAGTTGTAAGTGATTTGGCAGCACATAGCAACATCACGATCACAGTAAACTCTGTTTTCCTTTCATAGATTGTTGAGGGAAAAAACAGAGTTTAATTGCTCATTGAGAACCAAGCACATGACGTAATTCTGTGGACCAGCAACAGTGATATTGTAACAACTCCATCTCCATTTAGTTTATTTTCCATGTAGATAATAAAAACTTCATTACCACATGAGCTTGGGGATGGAACAAGATCTCTAGAGGAGAATTCTAGGTTCTCAGCTATTTCTTTCCCCTAGTTCTTATAGCCATCAACCAGCAAATTGTGTTTTACAGTGTACAGTACTATACGGTTCAACTTTTACGTATTCTTCCTGGTTTAGGTACCTCACACAACTGTCTCTGTAGGCTGAGCTATAAATGAAATAAATACCAGCTCTATTCGTTGTGGAAGGCCAAGGGAGTGGGAAAAAAAGGATTTATATTTCAATGCTCACAAAAAACTATTGTTTTAACCTTTTTCATGTTTGTCCCAACAAAGAACAGAAAATGAAAACAAGAACGCTTTGTTAAGCTGCTGGAAAGCTGGGAGGAAAAGGGAGAAAGCACAACCACAGGACTCGTGTATTCTTCCAGTCCTGCCAAACCCTTCTGCTTGCAGCTATGACTTGGCCTCAAGGAAGGTGACATTTTATTGCTAATAAGCAGCTTTCCAGCAAAGCCCTATAGCACAAGATGAATGAACCAATCTGGATTCCACCGTCTCAAGCATGTAGCTAGAGTGTGTGTGTGTGTGTGTGTGTGTGTGTGTGTGTGTGTGTGTGTGTGTGTGTGTGTGTGTGTGTGTGTGTGTGTGTGTGTGTGTGTGTGTTTTCAAGGGTTTTTTTTTCTTCCTGTGAATCAATATATTGATGTTATAACTCTGTCAGAACTCCACATACATTGGGAAGAAACCGAAGCTCTCATAAGCTGCTGTGCTCCAGAGTTCAGAAACTAGCCTTATTCAGGTCTTATGCCTGAACAGGAACCATCAGTACACAGAAGAGAAGGGTACGCCCGCTTAATCCTTTCTGCACCGCTATGCCTTGCCCTGCCCAAACATTCAAGAGAAAATTGGACAACCATCTGTCAGATCCCCTTTGATTTAGATTTCTGCATTCAGCAGGGGTTGAACTTGATGGCGTTATAGATCCCTTCCAGCTTAATTATTCTACTGTTCTTTGAACATTCCCAGCTTTCCCAGGTTGAAGCTGGAAGGTCTCCTGTGGGATTGAAAATGAATAAGACAGCTCTGTTCAGTCATGGACGCTGTTAAACCAAATTCACTTAGAAGTGTCTGGAGGCCCTACAGCGGAAGTGGATAACAAGGTCATCAAATGTAACCTTGCCAAGGAGGCACAGTGGGGAAACCTCTGGATCATCTGGATTCTTAGCCCGTAGTCCACAGACCTTTGGGGGACTGTGATGTACTCACAGAGGGTCCACAAAGGCTTGAAGATATGTTATGATTTGATGGATGGATGGATGGATGGATGGATGGATGGATGGATGGATGGATGGATGGATGGATGGATGGATGGATGGATGGATGGAAGGAAGGAAGGAAGGAAGGAAGGAAGGAAGGAAGGAAGGAAGGAAGGAAGGAAGGAAGGAAGGAAGGAAGGAAGGAAGGAAGGAAGGAAGGAAGGAAGGAAGGAAGGAAGGAAGGAAGTCTTGTTTGTGTAAAACTTGGCTTTTCTAACCTACTGCCTCCATTGAAAACAAACAGAAGTAAAAATCGGTTCTGAAAATAACTGATTGCAAATAGTTGTTTGATATTTCTTCACACTGTGAGAACATGCAAGTGTATGACACTGAGTGGCTGAGAGACAGCACATGACATTTCTTGCTACTAAGCGGTCAGAAGTCATGGGAAAAGAGAGTCGGAATCAATCCGTGTGAATGAGTGTTTGGATGGACTTCATGATCGTGTTTCTTCTTCAGTTTCTGTTAATAACAGATTAACATATTTCGCCTTTCTCTCCAAATTTGAAGACTCTTTATGAGAAACTTTAAATAAATACTTGATGCACCTTAGGATTTTAAATCTTGAGTTAAGTCTTGGTGGTCTGCAGCAACAAAAGATACTTAAAAGGGGTATGTGGTAAATAAAAGGTTAAGAACCGCTGACCAAAACTACTGTTCACCTGAAGTGTGCAACAAGAGGCATAATCTGATTCAGATGCAAACATGAAGATAGGGTACTCCCCGAAAAATGCCTGAAGATCTGCTGGAGAGCTCTGTGGTTTAAGTATTTGACTATGGCTGGGGAACTAGTGGTTGGGAGTTCAGTCCTACTATGCCTCCCTGTTGAGGATCGATAGGGTACTTCTCATGTTCTTGTTGCATCATTGTGAAAATGGTTCAGGACAGTCAGAATTTTTCTCATTTATCTCTTTATTTGCACCATTTAAGTGTATGTGTTGCCTTTTAGCAACCCATGGCTGAAATCCAATAATAAGCCACGTGGGGTTTTTTATATATATTTCTTTATTAGATGTTTAAATTAGATATTTCAATGTTTTAGATGCATTGTTATATTTTTAAAAAATAAAATCCAATAGTATGTCACAACTTGAGTAGAACTCCCATTGGCGTTGACTCTCTAATTCCCCACTGATTCAATGGGCCTACTATAGTTGTGACTTACTACTGGACTTCAGCCATTTTTAAAATTGTTTTGGTAGAGAACCTAATGTTACATCAAAGCAGCATTATAACCTGCAGCAGGAAGAAGGGGGTATAAGAGAAGCAGGAGGGGAAGAAAACAATGGCCTCCTATACAAATAGTCAGTCTTATGTTTTTGGCTTGTTCTTCCAGATTTCTTCGCATGTTCTTGTTCACTGGCAGGTAAAGTTTTGCAGGCTAGTGTCACCAACACCATTGATTATGGGTCCTTCTGGATCTAGCAGTAATGGTTGAACAACTTACAAATTCTCTTCCTCAAGAAGTCATGACTGTGGGTTAAAACAGGTGAGATGTTGGCCACATTTTTTTTAATCTTGTGATTTAGAATCTTCTTTTTTAACACTCACAGTAGTTTTGTGTGTAGGCGACAGAAGTCTGCTCTAGAACATGGGTTTTGGAGAAGCACTCGTTCTACTATTTGGCATTGTCTCCCCACACTCCAAATTTTTCCCTGTTCCAAAGTTCACATTTGTCACAAGTAGCCAGTTTTGGGGCAGATGGATGTCCTGAGGATAAATTTTCAAAGGAAAAAACAATGAAGTGGGGAGATTTAAATTCCCTTATTGGGCCCAGACTAATTCTCCCCTAAAAGCTGCCTTTACACTTCAGAAAAAAAGGTAAGAGTCCCTGAATCTTGAGAGTGAGGGACATGGCTAATGTCATGCCTGAAAGTGACACATAACCACCGAAGGATGACAAGAGGATGAAGTGTAACTAGCATGGGGCAGCTAGAACTTTGCCCTGGAATACCAAAATTTAGAGGACACTGAAATATAGAGGTGGGTCTATGGGTGAGTGTTAGGAAAATAAACACCAGTAATCCCTGTTTCTGTTCACGTTTCTCCTCCTCCTCCTCCTCCTCCTCCTCCTCCTTCAAGTATAAACTTTTTCCTTCTTTTGGAAGGCCATCACCTCCTCTTCCTTTCTTTCCATGGGGCTCACATCTGCACCTCAGGGCAGAGTGGGCAGGCAGGGGGTGCCATTTACCCTGGGTAGCAAAATTTCTAGCTATCACTCTCGATAAGAGCTGAGCAGTTGTTAATAGAAAAGGACTCTATTGAAATAAAATCTGATTCTACTGTTTGAGTTGGAAAACCAGGAAAACACCACAGTGGAAGAACAAGAACATTTATCATTAATCCAGGACAAAATTAAGTGCACCAAACTGTATGCTTATTATTCCTCTTATGTTTTTCATTTGCTTGAGCAACTTAATGCACAATTGATTTTCACTGAAACATTGCTCTCCAGGCAAGGGTGGCACATAACTGGGGTGTGGGCACCTCCTCCAAACATTGAGGAGGACCCCCATTCTGATTCACAAGATCCCCTATCCCAGACCTATGTTGCTGGAAGCATTTAAAAGTGTTTTAGGCATTACATAAATAACAGCATACTCTGTACTTATTACCGGGCTTGAATTGAAGCTAAATATGTTCACCTGCTCTCATTTTGACCCTGCTGTCTGGGAGATTCCAGGAACCGTAGTCCAAAAAGTTAAATATCCAAAGTAGAGATTGGCATGAGCCGGGATTTGGTGCAGTTTACTAGTTCAGCTGAACAAGTGCTCTGCATGCCCACCCACCCCCCCTTCCCTTTCATGACCCCATGGACCAGAGCACCCCAGGCCCTCCTGTCTTTCACTGCCTCCTGGAGTTTGGTCAAATTCATGTTGGTAGCTTTGATGACACTGTCCATCCATCTCGTCCTATGCCATCCCCTTCTCCTCTTGCCTTCACAGCATCAGGGTCTTTTCCAGGGAGTCTTCTCATCTCATGAGATGGCCAAAGTATTGGAGCCACGGCTTCAGGATCTGTCCTTCCAGTGAGCACTCAGGGTTGATTTCCCTCAAAATGGATAGGCTTGTTCTCTTCACAGTCCAGGGGACTCTCAAAAGCCTCCTCCAGCGCCACAATTCAAAAGCATCAGTTCTTCAGCGGTCAGCCTTCTTTATGGTCCAGCTCTCACTTCCATACATTGCTACTGGAAAAACCATAGCTTTGACGATGAGGACCTTTGTTGGCAAGGTGATGTCTTTGCTTTTTAAGATGCTGTCGAGGTTTGTCATCACTTTCCTCCCAAGAAGCAGGCATCTTTTAATTTTGTGACTGCTGTCACCATCTGCAGTGATCATGGAGCCCAAGAAGGTAAACTCTGTCACTGCCTCCATATCTTCCCCTTCTGTTTGCCAGGAGGTGATGGGACCAGTGGCCATGATCTTAGTTTGTTCGTTTTTTGATGTTGAGCTTCAGACCATTTTTGCACTCTCCTCTTTCACCCTCATTAAGAGGTTCTTTAATTCCTCCTCACTTTCTGCCATTAGAGAGGTATCATCTGCATATCTGAGGTTGCTTACATCATACTGGTGCTTTATTTCCTAAACTTGGTCATTGGGGGGGGGGGGGGGACTGGCAACAGCATCATTTTTCTTCTTCTGCCTTTCCAATGTAACATGTACTTCAGTTTCACAAAGATTGTTTTTGATTTAAAATCCCAAAGATATATGTACAGTGTACATTAAAGCAGATAGTTCTGGTGCTATGCATATATCTGTGTTTCATTTGCTTAATGGAAAATGAGAATTAGAAGGGTTTAATTAGCTTTGTAAATGTCTCAGGGAGGTCTGGAGTTCTCTCCCCACCCTCGTCCCCCAACTCTTCTCATCTGATTCTATCCTTAGTTTGGAGGTTTCAGCTGCTTAGGGTAAAACTCCTGGAATCTTTCCAATTGGTTTAAAAAAGAGTATCCATATGGAAAACATGAATAGAATGGCAGATAGAAATAATTCACTTTATGAAACATACATTGCATTTCAGAGTTTAATGGTGAAAAGTTAGAGTTGTGTAATCTGTTCTTACCACAGAAATTTAATCAAAAATATCTGAACTATAAGCACAACTTTTAATCTGATGTAACTATCATGGCAATACTACTACTCTAGGGTATTTAGTATTTCTTGCTTAGGGTTCCTTTGCGTTAACAGTAAAATACTAGGTTTCTGCTTGCTAGAGGACATCCAAAATAAAGCAATTAAGGAGAAAGGTTTGTAGCTCATTTGCCAACCAAAACAGTATTGGTTTGGAAAACTTAATTGTAAAATTCTATAATTATTTGTGTTTCACATTTTCTAGGATCGTAGTGAGCCAGATGTGAGCCACATGCTAAATCCGTCTAAAAATTCCATCTCAGCTTCATAGTTCATTCTGAGCACTTTTATTATACTGGGTGAATGAATGAAGATTACTGTTCGTTGCCACACTGTGCAAACATTTCACTCGAGTGTTCTTTTACTAGGTAGCAACTTGATCAATGGCGATGCTCACTTGTTTTTTTATTCCTGCAGGACATTTCCATTCAAACTGAAGAAGATATATTGAATACATGAATTAAATTATTTATAGCATTATACTCTTTAGAAAGTTAGCTGCTCACGCAAGGTCTTCTTAAGAGCTTCTACATAGACTTTCATGTGTCTAAGACATATATCAGCAACACCACATCCAAGTTCCCACCAAGGAAATTGTATACATTGACATCCCTACAAGAAGGCACTGAACAAGGCAGAGTTCTTCTTCAGAAAAGTAACACAGTTTTTCACTACATTTGTTTCACATTCCTGGTCTGTATTTTCTAACAATATCTCCACAAGTTCATTTCCCTGTCTTAGCAGTATGAATATAACAAGTTTGGGTTCTCTTTCTTCATCTTTCATCAGTGGTTTGGCCATATACTTCGAAGATGATGTTTGTGGTGTGGAATTTCTCTTTAGTTGGATAAGCCAATCTGAGTAGAGAAAGATTTGCAACAGTTACATTTACATTTTTTTCTTACTATCATTTCAACGTAACAATGGCTGCAATAAGGTTGTAAGAAGAAGAAATGATATACATTTCCTGAATGTGTTATTTGATCCTCTGGCACAGTATTTTGAATTCAGCATTCAGGAGTGGTTAGGAACAGTACAGTTCCTGTGAATTATTGACTATAGAATACAGGGGAAGTCAACTGCATTTCTGATTGCTATGTGTTTAATGCTGATGATATATTTTAAATGCTTTGCTTGCTTGCTTGCTTGCTTGCTTGCTTGCTTGCTTGCTTGCTTGATTGATTGATTGATTGATTGATTTAAAATATTTTTATCCCGCCTTTCTCCTTAAAAAGAACCCAAGGTGGCTTACATCATTAAAAAGACAATGTTTAAAAGCTAAAAGAGGGGCCTGAAAAATTACAGACAAACAGAAACTGGGCCTTCTCGGCGGTTGCTCTGCAACTATGGAACAGTCTCCTGACCGAAATTCATGTGGCCCCTTCATTGGGAACCTTCAAAAGATCTTTTAAAAAGTGAGTATTTAGAGAGGCCTTCCCAGGTTTTAAACCATCCTGATATAATAATGCTTTAATAACTAACATTCAACCCTCTGCTTTTATTGTGTTACTTCTTAGTGTAATTTGTTTTAGTAGCTCTTATATTTTGTTTGGTCATTTTGATTCTTTCTGCTTTCTATGTTATTGTTTTTATTACTGTTTTTGTAAACCACCCGGAGTGGCCTTGGGAGCCAGACGGGCGGTATAAAAATGAAATAAATAAAATAAAATAAAAACACTGGGTATACAAATATTTAAAAAGAGTTGAACAACTATTACATTAAAAACACTAATAAAATCAATACTAAAACACATTTAAAACAATGGTAAAAGGTAAAGGTTAAGGTAAAGCTTCCCCTTGACAATTTGTCCAGTCTTGTCTGACTCTAGGGGCCGGTGCTCATCCCCATTTCCAACCCATAGAGCTAGCGTTTGTCCGAAGACAATATTCCATGGTCACGTGGCCAGTGTGACTAGACACGGAACACTGTTACCTTCCCACTGTGGTGGTCCCTATTTATCTACTTGCATTTGCATGCTTTTGAAGTGCTAGGTTGGAGGGAGCTAGGACTAGCGACAGGCACTCTCTCCGCCACGTGGATTTGATCTTACGACTGCAGGTCTTCTGACCTTGCAGCACAGAGGCTTCTGCGGTTTAACCCACAGCACCCCCATGTATTTAAAACAATAGAGCACAACAAGCCATTGCTGGGTTCTTTTAGCCTTCTGCTGTTGTCCTAGAATGTTTTGTTTTAAAGGAGCAAAGTGAAACTCAGCCCACTTTTTTGTCTAGCTTAATTATACTGTACATTTAGATACAAAGTTTGCTTTGCCAGAAGTTATAGGCAGTAACAGTCGTAAGCGGTGGGGAAAACCATCCTGACTTTTCTATTCATGAGCTAGAAACAGCCCTGATCGTTTTGCAATGAACCCAAATCCCATGTCCCTCAAATCATATGAGTTTTGCTACTACTCACTTTGGCATGAGTTTAATACTAGCCTTCGTCCTCTGAGATTTCAGACCTCTAGAGAAAAATGCTAATCTCCTAAACTACACGAGTCTTGTTTGCTGGAGTTTTCTAAGGGGGAAACAGTTTGCTGCACATCTCTTTTGGTACGCTAGGGCATAGGAGAATGATAAATGGTGCCACCTGGAATAAAAGGTCTTGGTATTGAGAAGAAGGCATAAAGGAAGAAGAGGATCAGCAAGGTAAGAGCTCTGGAGAGGCTGGAGTTGTCAAAAACCCTTTCCCATCAAGTCATTTTCCGAGAACCATCACAGACAGATTTTTAGTAACGGTCAAATGTGAGAATGTAGGAAGTTGACGTTTTGTCCCTTGGAGAGTTGGAGGCATTGACAGAAGACATGCAAACCTGAAAAATGTACATATGTGGGAGAAATCTGTCATGACAAGAGAGTGCACTTAAGTCGCCAAATGGGCCTTGCCCCTGGGACCAAACTCACTTGTGGTTGCACATCCAGTGAAGCCAACCATAAAGGAAGCACCTGGCCAATGGAAAGGGGAGCATTTGGCAATCACCTCTTTCAGAATCCATCCAGCATTTTCACACTGAGTACTTGCTGTCATTGACGTGCACCTCTCTGCTAGGCCTTGACAAAACCACTCAAACTGCTGAGCAATTGAGAGCTGTTCCAAAATCACAAGCATGCCTTTTAAGCAGAGCTCAAAGAAATCCCTAAAAACAAAAAAACAAAAAAACCCTGCTTTGCTAGAGATCTCACTGAACCCTTCAGACACTATTTGCACTAAATGCACCAGAAATCAGAGGCTCTTTGGGATCAGTGTGTGCTTGCTCGTACCATGAAAGGCATCACCAAACTGCTTATGACATGGAATTTTCTGAATCCAGTCTAAACCCATATAGTGGCCAACCAAATTAGTGGCAAAATATACAGATTAGGGGTGAATATAACATGCAGCTGTTTTTATGCTCCCATCAGGAGCCATACTGGCACCTCTGCTTCCAGGATTTGACAGCAAAAGTACAATTTTTTTTAAAAAAAAATAACTTCTAGGTTTTTGTTTTGTTTTGATAGCAAACAAGGCATGCAATAGACCTTCACCTTTTTTTTAAAAGGAAAATCACATTTCCTGGAGAATTCTGAGAGTGTGAGATTCTCCTGCAAATAAACGAAGGAAACAAATAGCCAAAAGTGCATGGTGTCTATATGGCTTATTTGCAAGCAAATGTATGGACGTTTTCCTGCTCTGCAGTGCAGCAGCCATAGGTGTCATGGGGTGGGTTCCTGGGAGAAGTCCAAGTTCCCTGAGCCCTCAACAGTTTCCCACTCAGGTGGCTAGCCTCCCTCTCCTTCTCTCCCTCCCTCTCTCTCTCCCCCTCTCTTTCCCTCCCCCTCCCTCCCTCTCTCTCTCTCTTTTCTCTCTCCTCTCTCTCTCCCCCCCTCCCTTCGTAAAAGCAAAATAGAAATAAAAAGTTAAAAATACGTGGTGGCACCCTAAAGGCTAACTTTTATGTTTTTTTAATGTGAGGTTTCGCGGACAAGCCCACTTTATTAGACATAAGACGAAAGTGGACTTTTCCACAAAAGTTCACATGAAAAAATATAGAAGTTAGTCTTTAAGATTTTACCGTGTTTTTGTCCTTTTTTACTTTTATAGTGCTTGCACAGACTAACACAGCTACGTCTTCTGCAACTTTCTCTTTTGAGTGAATTTGATCAATGAGTAGCAGTGACACCTACACTTAAGGTCTACAGGAGCCTCATGGCGCAGTGATTAAGCTGCTGTTCTGCAGCTAAAACTGTGCTCATGACCTGGGGTTCAATCCCAGGTAGCCCGCTCAAGGTTGACTCAGCCTTCTATCCTTCCAAGGTCAGTAAAATGAGTGCCCAGCTCACTGGGAGGGGGGGCATGTGTAGCCTGCATAATTAACTTGTAAACCACCCAGAGAGTGCTTTAAGTGCTGTGGGGTGGTACATAAGCAGCATGCTTTGCTTTGTTTTTACCGAGGTGTGTGGACATGGGCACTGAGGAATTTGTTTGCACTCGATCATTCCATTTGAATATTTCTCCTGTTATCTGTCAAAATATAGGTTTGAAATCTAGTGTTGTCTTTCCACCGACAACTAAAACAATAAATTCTTTCTGTGGTTTCCTTTACCACCCAAGGTCTTAATTAATTGCACCATTCATGCTATCAGCTTCACAGCACCTCTCAACTGTATTATGGATGCACAGGAGTGCAGTACTAGATGTTGTTCAAGAGAACAAATCAACATTCCATAAGGCAACTAAAAAATGGGGGAACCTCAAACTAAAAATAATAATATGCAGAAACAAATGACCTTTTTTTGTCTAACTTTTTTTTAAAAATCAGATAAATAGAAAAAAGTGGTTTAGGTATCTGGTTGTGAAGCTAGAGGTTGCTAGTTTGATTCCCCACTGTGCCTCCTTGACAGGGGCTGGACTTGATGTTCTATAGGGCCCCTTTGAGCTCTGCAGTTCTGCTGTTGCTGCTGCTGTTGTTTTGAACGAGAATGGTTGGTTGCAGCTACTTTTCCTCATGTTAAGTTCTCTCTTCCTACACCCACCCTTACTAGTAACATTGCCTTTGTCAGTAGGTTCTGTTCAAGTCTTGCAAATTAATGGCTGTGGCTTCTTCTACTGAGTCAACCAGTCTCATGTTAGGTCCCCCTCTTTTCCTAGTCATCCAGCAAACGTTTTCCAGCAATATATTCTCCAGGAAGGCACAGTGAGGAATCAAACTCCTGACCCCTGTTACTCCACCCTATTACGCTACCAAGTCAGCTGTCATATACAATATCATAAATGTTGCATCCTAAGAATGACCAAAGGACCAAAGAGTATTAACAGGTCTCAAGTCAATTATGGCTAATATGGAATGATATTGTACTTATGTCAGTATGTCAACAAAGAAATATCATTTATTTGCTGACATATTGATATAAGTATTCATGACACCACATAGTAGAAAAGGACATGTCCCTGCCTCAGGGACTTTACAGTATAAATGTTGGTATGAGAGGAAAAGCAAGATAATGAGGGAAAATACAGGGGAGCACAATAATAAAAAGCAAAAAGGAAAAGGAAAAAAGCAGAGTGTGCTGCTTATATACCACCCCACAGCACTTAAATCACTTTCTGGGCAGTTTACAATTATGCAGGTTACACATTGCCCCCCCCCCCCAATGAGCTGGGTACTCGTTTTACCCACCTCGGAAAGGTGGAAGGCTGAGTTTACCTTGAGCCGGCCACCTGAGATTGAACCCCATGTTGTGAGCACAGTTTTGGCTGCAATATAGCAGTTTAACCGCTGTGCCACAAGTCTCCTCATTCAATCAGCAAAATTGGTTTTTTTCTATGGAACAAAGTTTTATCACATGATGAAACAGATTACAAAATCAGGCTACTTGTGGAGCTGTCCAGTTGATTTATTTCCTGGCAATCACACAAGGTGTGGGGAAATGTACTCCAGGCCATACCCTTATCCGTGCCCAAGCTTCTACCTTATAAAGCTAGACTGGAGGAATTCCCCAGCACATGGAAATGTCACTATATAGGAAACTGCACCCATTAAAATGACTCTTTCCAATGTGATCAGGTATGTTCCTTTGCAGTTGTCTGATCACACCCTCAGTTGTCATCCATGTCCATTACTACATCTGCTTAATATGGGTAAAAAGTGAGATTAGGATATAAGCTAAAACTTGCAGTATGAGATTTCAACAGAAATCTCACTTTCATCACCATAGCCCATTACATGTTGCTCAACTAATCACTAGAAAATAATGAGCGAATAGAATTGTGTGTGAGAGCAGGGGAAAGAGAGAGAGAAGCAGTATGCATGAAGGCATGCTTTGTCTGTGGTGGTATGTAAATAGAGTAAGTGAATGGTGTGCGTATGCGTGAGTGTACTTATGGATTTGGCCCTACTTGTCATTGGGTTCAGCACTAGACCGCTTTCTGGAGTGGAAGCAAAGTCTTTCACCACTGGTTTAAATAATGCCTCCTCACCTTTCTCCTCTTCCATATCTTCTTGTAAATCTGAAACTGACCAATCTGAAATGACATTTTTGCATTACGTTCTGAGTGCAGGAGGGGCACAGTGGTAGGGCAGAATGAAGCAGATGCTTCAAGCACTGGATGCTGGAAGCACAACATGGAAACATGCTGTTGGATGACAAAGCTCTTTGTGTCATCCAACTTGTGCATGGCACAGGTTTAAGCTGGCTTGCTGCTTTCTGATGTGGTGCAGGATGCTGTCCTGTGCACTCACTCCACTGCCACTCCAGTCATGTTCTGTATGTGGAGTGGGTGTCCGTCAATCCAGGCAAGAACATTTCTTGGGCCTGTTCTTCATTCTTAGTATCTCTCACCTAGTTGTGTGTCCCCCTTTCATTGAACACTCATCAATATGGAAATACAGGGCTTTTTTTTTTTTTTTTAGAATGACCCCTAAGGGTTAAACCATCCATGACATGCATTCTGAAGTGCATTTTAAACAGACTAAATTGTATTTCTGTTCTAATGTGAAAATTTGGAGTGTCTCATCATCACTTATCCTACCATTACCTTCAGCTTGGGATAGATTATAAATTTAGACAAACACATAATTGGTACCTGGCCTGGGCAAGAGACCAGGTAAAAATGTTCCAACCCAGGAAAGCCTCTTGCCCAACATACTCAATCTTGATTATTTAAAAGACACTTCAGAGACCTGGTATGCAAGCCTAAACTTGATTATTCAGTGATGTTGTAAGAGATTGCCTTGCCTTCACTGTACTCAGAGGGCTGTTGTGTGGGATGTGGTAGTTGAGGCATGTCGTCTGTCCAGCATCATCACCCATTATCATGAATGAAACAGGGCATAGGAAAGCCCTTCTTTCCCTCCTCCTCTCTCTTCTCTGATGAACTATGTAAACAGACCGCCTTAGGCAACACTAACAGGCAAAATCCCATAAAAAAACAAAATCAGAAACATAATTGCATGAGGTTCATGCTGATCCTTTGGAAAACTATGCTCAGAAATAATATGAGATATGACAAGTTGTAGTCAACAAAGAATTAAACATTATCAACCGGGGGGGTGGGTGGGGGAATTACAGCTGTGCCATTGCTCTCCTAAATCTTCAGTGTTTCTTATCTCATAAGGGAGTTGTTATAATATCTGTTTAGTCATCCTGAGTAACTGCTGGAGGCAAATCATGCAATGTGTTACTGACAAGTTAGATGAGTTAGTATTTCTCCCGAGGTCATTTTAATGTATGAGTCCAAATTTCTTTCCTTCAATTTGTCTGCTCTTTCATGGAAATGTAAAGAAAAGGGCTCTTGCCTGCATGGCATACATGATCCTGATTCCCTCCCCCCACATTCAGCTTTTTCTTTTGGCGCTCCCTTATCTGGCTCTTTCTGAAATGGTTTCCTGAATAACTGGGTGTCTGTTGAAGTCAGCATAGCTGTCAGTTCTTTTCTCTTTCCCACCTATCACTAACATGTGAGAACTTCGGCTTGTCTTCCATTGGTTTGGACCACCCGTTGTTACGCTTTGGAACATTTAGGACCACTATTCTGGTTTGCTGCTTCTATGTGGGCCACCTCATTTCTTATTTTACAGCCACCTCAAAGGAGTGTGTTTGGATAGTTCCCAAGGACTTCCAGATTAAAACTACAGAGATTCCTTCATGTGGTAACATCCTAACTATCAATATTCCTCTCCAAATTCTCCGGTCATTGGTTGCCAACTCTTTTGCATTTTAGGTTCTATGAAAAGGTCAATGGTTTGAAATTTCATTTTCCATTTAATATATTATCAGATAAACAGTTGCAGGTTTCCATTCTAATTGAAGTATCTAATGAATAACATTTGAAAGTAATGGCTGGAATCCTATTAGTCTTCATGTAAGGTTTAATTTACTAGCAGTGGCTAATTGCTGTCAACTTATCAAGCAGACTTTAGGTCCAATACAGAAGAAATCTGCTCCCTTGAAGTCTGCTACAGGCATGATCATCCACGACTGAGCACAGCAGATGGAACGCTGGGTGCAGCACTACTCTGAGCTATATTCTAGAGAGAATGTAGTAACTGAAGAAACATTAAATAACATTGAGTGCCTGCCTGTCTTGGAAGAGTTGGACAGCAAACTAACTTTAGTAGAAATAAAAGTGGCCTTGGATTCCCTCACCTCCGGCAAGGCACCAGGAAAGGATAACATCCCTGCTGAAGTGCTGAAGTGCTGTAAAGAGAACATCATCGCCAAACTGTATGAAATCTTTTGTCTTTGCTGGAGGGAAGGCGGAGTACTACAGGACATGAAGGATGCAAACATCGCCACGTTGTATAAGAACAAAGGAGACACGGGTGACTGCAATAACTATCGTGGCATCTCTCTTCTCAGTGTTGTGGGGAAGCTGCTTGCCCATGTTGTGTTGAAGAGACTCCAGGTCTTGCAGACAGAGTCTATCCAGAATCACAGTGTGATTCTGTGGATTTCGAGCAAATAGATCCACCACGGAAATGCTATTCTCCCTCAGACAGTTGCATGAGAAATGCAGGGAACAACAACAGTCACTCTTTGTGGCCTTCATAGATTTTACAAAGGCCTTTGATTTGGTTAGCAGGGGCGGCCTTTGTAAAATACTTCCCAGGATTGGATATCCACCTTACCTCCTTAACATCATCAGGTCCTTTCATGAGGAAATGAAGGGCACTGTAGTTTTTGATGGCTCAACATCAGATCCCTTTGATATCTGAAGTGGAGTGAAACAGGGCTGTGTCCTCAAACAGACCCTGTTTGGGATCTTTTTTGCTGTCATGCTGAAGCATGCCTTTGGAACTGCAACAGAAGGTGTCTATCTCTGGACTAGATCAGATGGAAAGCTCTTTAACCTCCTAGATTGAGAGTGAAGACCAAAGTCTATCTGAAATGCATGCTGGACTTCCTCTTTGCTGATGATGCAGCTGTTATTGCCCACTCTGCTGAAGACGTCCAACAATTCGTGAATCACTTTAACAAGGCCTGCCAAGACTTTGGATTAACAATCAGCTTGAAGAAAACACAAGTCATGGGCCAGGGCATGGACTCACCTCCCTCTATTACCATCTCCACACAAGAATTGGAGGTTGTTCATGACTTTGTGTACCTTGGCTCAACAATCTCTGACACTCTCTCCCTAGATGTCAAGCTGGATAGACACATTGGCAAAGCAGCTACCACGTTCTCTGGACTCACAAAGAGAGTATGGCTTAATAAGAAGCTGATGGCATATACCAAGATGCAGGTCTATAGAGCCTGTTTCCTGAGTACACTCCTGTACCGCAGTGAGTCCTGGACCCTTCATGCACGGCAGGAGAGGAAGCTGAACACATTCCATATGCATTGTCTCTGATGCATTTTTGGTATCACCTGGCAGGACAAAGTTCCAAACAGAGTAGTCCTAGAACAAGTTGGAATTTTTAGCATGTATACATTACTGAAACAGCGACATCTACATTGACTTGAGCATGTTGTGAGAATGGCTAATGGCTGGATTCCAAAGGATCTCCTGTATGGAGAATTAGTGCATGGAAATCGCCCCAGAGGGAGACCACAGCTGCGATATAAGGATATCTGCAAGCGGGATCTGAAGGCCTTAGGAATGGACCTCAACAGATGGAAAACCTTGTCAACTGAGCATTCAGCCTGGAGGCAGGTGGTGCATCACAGCCTCTCCCAGTTTGAAGAGACCCTTGTCTAGCAGGATGAGGCAAAGAGGCAGTCCCAAAACCAGCAAAATCAGGGAGCTGGACAGGGGACAGATTGTATTTTTTTTCAGTGTGGAAGGGATTGTCACTCTCGAATCGGCCTTCTCAGCCACACTAGACGCTGTTCCAAGTCCTCCATACAGAGCACGTTACCATAGTCTCTCCAGACTGAAGGATGCCTAATCACCATCATGAGGTGTCAAAGTGTATTTCTTTTGTACAAGTGGGCAAATTACCAGGCATGCATCCAAGACATTTCCTGGCATCTTGTCAGTTAGCCACAATTAGCTGCAACAAGTTACACAATCTTACAAAAACACCAGTCGGACTTTGGCTAATGCTTTATATTGCTTACAAATTTCTAATTTCAAAATATTCAATGCATTTATCTAGTTTAACTCAAAAGTAATGATTTGAACATTAAATATCATAAGTTAATTGCAAGCTCTACTAAACATTTCACCAACTAATGTGCTGAACACTATTATGCTAATACTGCTTAGTATCATCTGCGTAAAACCTACCACCACCAAATTGTTCCAGCAGAAAGCTTTCACTAGAAGCTTTTGCCATTGGAGGCATGGTATATGGTATGATATGGAGAAGAAGGTATTCTTAGTGTTTGTACCCCTAGCTGTAACCAGAGATATTTCCCCAGTATCTGCTTTGCTGTCATTTCGGCAACAGGCCAAACCCCCTTACATTTTCCTTAGCCTAGATTTAACATACATTTAAACCTGCAGGTTAGAAAACAGAACAAAAATCCAGCTTTTATCATTGTATTATGTTTCAGTTCTCGTGGTTCTGTAATTTGGTTTTGCATTTTTACTGTTTTAAAATTTCTCGGGTAAATCACCCGATTGTATACAATTAATAGCAATGATGCAATGCAATACAAGAGCTGCACAAATGAGTTAACTCTGACAAATAGAGCATTTCACCTTGTTAGATAGTAGCTGGACCCAAACATTCTGATCCAAATAGTGCTTCTCCCCAATATCAACTAATCCGTGGTGCCCTTCAAGAATATGTCCTGTGGGTCAATCTACATGGCAGGGTCTTTTTGTATCCCCACTATGGAACTTCTTTCCAGTAGAGATAACTCTGTCCTCTGGGAGTGGGCTCTGGGGAATCTGTAGCAATTCTCCTTTGTGAGTCTCTGTATTTCTATGCGTACCAAAAGGAATTTTACCCATAATTTGAAACTCTGCAACAGAACTTTGTGGACTTTTCCTCTTTCACAAAGAAGAGTATTCTGCAGATACAAAGAATGGATTGAGGAAGTGGGGTTGTCCACAAAAGCTCATGTTAAGATATGGAATTCAGTCTTTAATGTGCCACAATGTTTTTGTCTTCTTTGGTTGTTTGGTTTGGTTTTGGCTTGATATGCCAGGGTAACAAGGCTACATCTTCTGAAACTACAGCAGTGGGTAAGATAGTAACTTGTATGTGGACTCTACTATCTCAAATTGTAAAAGGAGTTCTATTGACTGCATAGTCTAGATTTTACCAGCAGATCATGAGCTCATCTGCTGTTTGGAAAAGCAATTAAGTAGTGGTGTTTCACCAACCCTCTAACATCTGTCAGATGAAGACATGCACTCATTCAACATTACATGAGAGAGTAAGTCTGTATGGACAAATGGAGGGCAAATAAAGTCTGACAACCGTCTAAGCTCCAGTAAAAAAATCTGGACACATTAACCTCAAAGAGTAAATGCCTTACTGCATGTTTTAAATTTAGATATCAAAACCATGCAGATCTTATCAGTGTTTAAACTGGCAATTGGTAGTATTATTATGGTGTTTACTGACAAAAAATGTATATATTTTCTTTCTTTTTCTGACTGCATGGCTAACATTAAGTAAAACAGCCTGTACACAACTTTAAATAAAAACACTACAGTCGGCAACACAGAAAGGAAAAGCAACCAATTATCCAACAAACCAATTTCAACATAGCCCCTAGGTTTTATTAAAAAATCAGGCTACGTAAGAATATTCAAGCTCCTAAGGTGACATAATGCATTCTCTAGTGAAAGGAGTCTATAATTTATAAATTAGTCTTTCTTGCCTAATTACCACAGTCAAGAAATGCCTGTCACACTTGAGCATACTTGAGATGGCGTGGGAGATGACAAGTCTTCAGTTATTGATGGTAACATGAAAGGCAGTTTATACAGGAGGTGTTCCTTGAATTGTTCTGATGTCAGGCTGATTATTTAAATCCCCAGGTTAAAAACACCACCTTTCATAGAGCCTGGAAGGCACAACAGGTATCTCCCACCAGTCTGGCTGGTGCACTGTGAACCAAATGGAGGTTTTTGAACACTTTTCTCACCCAAATTCAAAGTCTCGTCAAATAGACATTATTCATCCAGTGACGTTTAATGTTTAAGCCAACTTCAAAAACTGCAATCCATCATTTGGTTAATTTCAGTAGTGTAATCAGCCCTACAATAAAGCCTGACCGGAAAAAAACAATCTGATCCAATTGTTTAAAATAATTTATTTATTACCGTCAGGTGACCAGCTTATAAAACATATTTATGGCTAAAATATACAAAATGCAGTTTAAAAATATACAAACAATTCATAAAACATATTATGTGGCTAAAATATACAAAATGCTGTTTAAAAAGTGTACAGCCTTAAAAGACGCCTGCTTCTTGGGAGGAAAGCAATGACCAACCTTGACAGCATCTTAAAAAGCAGAGACATCACCTTGCCGACAAAAGTCCGAATAGTCAAAGCTATGGTTTTTCCTGTAGTGTTGTATGGAAGTGAGAGCTGGACCATAAAGAAAGCTGACCGCCGAAGAATTGATGCCTTTGAATTGTGGTGCTGGAGGAGACTCTTGAGAGTTCCCTGGACTGCAAAGAGAACAAACCTATCAATTCTAAAGGAAATCAACCCCGAGTGCCCATTGGAAGGACATATCCTGAAGCTGAGGCTCCAGTACTTTGGCCATCTCATGAGAAGAGAAGACTCCTTGGAAAAGACTGTGATGTTGGGAAAGTGTGAAGGCAAGAGGAGAAGGGGACGACTGAGGATGAGATGGTTGGACAGTGTCATTGAAGCAACCAACATGAATTTGACACAACTCCGGGAGGGGTGGAAGATAGGAGGGCCTGGTGTGCTCTGGTCCATGGGGTCACGAAGAGTCGGACACGACTAAATGACTGAACAAACAAACAAATTCATAAAACATATACAGTTAAAATATACAAAATGTAATTTAAAAAGTGTACAACAAATAATTGTGTACTGGTTGTAAAATATGGGGAGAATAAAATACAGCATTTTATAGCTATCCTTTGAGCCATTGTCCCTTTGGTTGGGACCACAACATTTCTCTGCGCTAGACAATAAACCACCCTCATGCTAAAACCAGTCAACCTGTGAACTCAGGAGACTATAAGGGAGCGCTGTGCCATAGCTGTTGATCCATTGTTTTATTCTTATCTCCCACTTCCCTGTTTTGAAATGTAGAGAGAGGGAGACAGCCATATGAAGTTTTGAAATCTCTACTTCCCACCCACTGCACTGAAGCACCTCTCTTACATTCTCTCTCTCTGTTCCCTTCCTTTATGATTTCATTCCCGTACCCTCCCCCTTTTAAACTTAACTGATTCTAAATAAATATCAGCAACACTCCCAGAGACCCAAATGTAGCTTCCTGGAACAGATGAGCAATGTCTATGTGGTTCCAATCCAGAACAGATGAGGACCACCATTTTGAGGTAAAGAAAACTACACTCAACTTCCCTATCATCCTTATTACCTCTTGATTTATTATAAGGTTAATTGACTAATTAAGGCTACTAATTGATTTAAGTTCTCTACATGCACCAAGGCATGAAATCTAATACTTCCAATTCCAAGGGAAAATGTTAATAGGACAAGAGTTGCGTAAGAGTACAAAGAAATGCAGCTTTACTCAGAAGTAATCCTATTGTGTTCTTATATGTATAATATTAATCATGTGCCATCAAGTCAATTCTGACTTATGAAGACCTTTTTCAGGGTTTTTCAGGTAGAGAACACTGAGAAGTAGTTTACCATTCTCTTCTTCTGGAGCTATCCTAGGACTGTGCAGTTTGACCAAACCCATACAGGCTGGCTCTTCTCCTAGGAAGCATAGCGGGGAATTTGAAGACAGATGCCTAAACCACTGAGCCATCCAGCCAAGTTTTATGTACAGCCATATCTATTTATTAGTGGCTAGCTAGATAGCTAAGTGGTTTAGGTCTCTGGCGGTAGAGCCGGAGGTTGGGAGTTTGATTCCCCACTGTGCCAGCCTTTGTGACATTGGACAAGATGCAGAATCCCAGGGAAACCCCAGAAAGGAAAGGCAAACCACTTCTATCTATTCTCTACCTAGAAAACCCTGGAAAGTGTCACCCTAAGTTGAAATTCACTTCACAGCACACAATTATTGTGTGCTGTAAAGTGAATTTCTATTTATTGGTCACATAAATAGAAATTTATGTGACCAACAAATTTGTTCACATAAATTTGTGACCACATTTATTGGTCACATGTATAACCTGACTGTTTTCCAATTATTTTATTTCTTTTTCTGTAAACAATATTTTTCCAAATCCATATCCATAAAGACATTTTGTGTAGAAGTGTTTTTTTACAAACAGTGATTAGAAAACACTTAAACCACAACCCTACACCTAGGTAGCTGGGAGTAAATCTCATTTGACATACTCGGACTTCTGGATAGACATGCGTAGGATGCCAAATAGCCTTTTTTTTTAAACCATAGAAAATGAGTCTGCTTTAGGACTGCACAGCAGTATGCACTTCAATTCGTAATCCTTTTCTCTGTGCTACTTGTATTTTGTATGAAGATGAAGCGTAGCATGGATGTGAAATATTAATGAAAATTTGAAGCCATTCTTTGCAATGTTTTCTGTTTAGCCCTTCAACATTTCTCTTTTGTTGGACTGCCCCACATCACAAACTATTGGTTAGGGCAAGCCTTAGTCCCTAAATGCTCTTTCCTTCTCAGGACTAGATTCTGGTTCCCTTAATTTGAAATATGGGAGTAGGTCTGAGAATTTGGAACAGAACCTGGATTAATGCTATATGTAGGGATGTTAAAGAAGAAATTCTGAACTTGTGAGAGTGAAAAGGAACTCTGTACACTACTGGAGATTAAAAAAATAATAGCAAATTAAACAATGTGGAAATTGCTGCTTTCAGTCTTTCCTCACTGGGCTTGGTTTCTAATCCCCTTGTCATCTTTGTTACCCTCCTCTGAACTTGCTCCAGTTTGTTGGCATCCTTCTTATTCAAGGAGAGGCCTAACCAGTGCTGAATAGAGGGGAACTAACACCTCACCAGATTTGGAGACTACACTTCTGTTAATGCAGCCTAAAACAGTGTTTGCCTTTTTTGTAGCCACATCACATTGAAGGCTCATATTTAGTTTCGATCTGCAACAATCCCAAGATCCTTCTTGCCTGTAATATTACTGAGCCAAATTTTTCCCCATCTTGTAACTATGTTTGGTTTTTGCCCCCTAGATATAGAACTTTGCACTCATCCCTGTTAAATTTCATTCTGTCGTTTTCATCCCAGTGCTCCATCCTATCAAGATGGTTTTGAATTTTGTTTCTTCTAGGATCTTTCTGTGTTTCAGCTATTCCACCCAATTTTGTGTCATGTGCAAATTTAATAAGCATTTCCCGCAACACCTGATCCAGGTTATTAAAAGAAATGTTGAAGAGCACTGAGCACTGATCCAATATAACCTTTACCTTATGCCTCATTGAACTCTATGGCCAAATTCTGTTGCTTTGCATAGTAAATTGCACAAGAGTAAACCCACCAATAAAGATTTGGTGTCACTCTTGTGTAAGTTCCACTGATTTAAATGTGTTTACTCTGTGACTTACTTTAGCATAGTAAGTTGTAACTAGCATAGGCCCATTTGAATCAGCTGGAGTTCACTCACTAAATCTCAATTGATTCAATGAGTCCACTCTAGTGCGTTATTACACTAAGCAACAAAATTTTGACTAGTAAAATCTCTACAGTCCTCACTATTGGAGTTTTATTTACAACCTCACATGCTGCCTGTAGTTTGTGTCACTGGGAAGGGCTTTTCTAGGCTGGGGTGATTGTTTATCTATCCAGCACTAGGCAATCCTTTCCAGACTTTAATCTGAAAGAGAGCCCTGCCTTTCATCTGAGTACTTTTTCCCTTTCCTTAGTCTGGTGACAGTTGTTGATCTGCTCAGCTGGTTGCTATGTATGTGTACAGTAAAAAAGCAGCATATACAAGTCTGTAATTTTTAAGCAATTGTAAGCAAAGGATTTTAAAAATTCTTTTTTCGATAAATGTCTAACAGTGAGTTACTGAGACTTTAAATGCCAGTTAATGAGAAAGGGGTGGACTCTGGGGAACTTGTAGCAATTCTCTTCCATGGATCTCCCTGTACTTCTAGATTAGGCATCCTTCAGTCTCGAGGGATTATGGTAACGTGCTCTGAATAGAGAACTTGAAACAGCATCTAGTGTGGCTGAGAAGGCCAATTCGAGAGTAACAATCCCTTCCACACTGAAGACAAATACAATCTGTCCCCTGTCCAGCTCCCTGATTTTGCTGGTTTCGGGACTGCCTCTTTGCCTCATCCTGCTAGACAAGGGTCTCTTCAAATTGGGAGAGGCTGTGATGCACCACCTGCCTCCAGGCTGAACGCTCAGATGTCAAGGTTTCCCGTCTGTTGAGGTCCATTCCTAAGGCCTTCAGATCCCGCTTGCAGATATCCTTGTATTGTAGCTTTGGTCTCCCTTTGGGGCGATTTCCCTGCACTAATTCTCCATATAGAAGATCTTTTGGAATCCAAACCTCAGCCATTCTCACGACATGCCCAAGCCAACATAGATGATGCTGTTCCAGTAATGTATACATGCTAAACATTCCATCTTGTTCTAGGACTACTCTGTTTGGAACTTTGTCCTGCCAGGTGACTGTTTCTGTTCTTCCACTGTATGGCAAAAAGGAATTTCACTAGAAACTATGCAACACCCTTTTTATCCCTATGGATACGATTTTAAAATCTGAGGGAACATCTCCACCCATTCTCTCTTTATAAAAGTATATCTGCATTTATCCTGATCATAGACAGGATAAATGCAGATATACATCCTGCGCATGAAGAGGGGCATGTAAATGGTCACTGGGAGATCAGGATCAGATGCTGTAAATATGAAGTAGCTGCTTCATTGTTTCTGCTCCAGTTTGGGAGGTTTAAACTGAAGACCCGTGGGATGGTTACCTGATTGAGCCATACGCTGGTGGCCATGATCTGCTCATGTTCATTCTAGGGCAGAAGAAAAAGAAAGATTGCTATTGAACATATGGATAAGACACATCCTGAAGAAATCATATATGAGTCAGTTCAATGGTTCTTGCACCAGTGCACCATTGTTCTTGTCTGCTGGTGATTCTCTTGGCGAGGTATAAATACAGCTGCAACAGATGAAGTATAAAACCCTTGGTTTCCTGACCCCAGTTGTTTTATCTGACGAAAGGTCTTGGGTCTTCTCTGGTAGGCCTGGTCTAATCCCCCCCCCCCGGGTAAGAATACTTCACCTGATGTTGGTATCATGCCTCCATATCTTGTTCACAGGAGCTGTGACTTCTGGCAATGGGTGATTTCCTTGGGGGGGGGGAGTATAAAGGTAACTGCAACAAAGGCAGTAAAATAGATTTGTCTTCCTCACCCCACTTGTTTTGTGGGAGGAAAGGTCTTGGGTCTTTTCCTCTTTTTTGTTTTTAGAAGTTGTTGCCAAGCTGTTTTCCATGATGACTCAATCCAAGAAACGAAGAGCTTCGGCCGCAAAATTTTGAATCGACTTGCCAATGGAGCTCCTGGTAGGCCCTGTCTAACCCCCCAGGAAAGCAGCTTCCGCCTCCGGAGGACTCCGTGGCCTTCCCTGCCACCTATTTCAGTCCCCAAACTGTTAGAATACTTTACCTGGTAGTGGTGTTATGACTCTGACTCTTTTCCCTCTTTGGAGTTGTCATCAGTTACCAACCCTGCTGGGGATTTCGGAGGAGAGACACAAATGCAACATAAGCAGCAAGTTAGAATGAACTTCCCCACCCTGGATCTCTTGCTTGAGGAAACATCTTCTGGGGTCTTTTCCTCTCTCTTTTTTGGTTATGCTGACAGCGAGCCTCAGTTGCTTTCCAGATTCTTGTCTCTTGAGGACAACATGTCTCTACCTCAGAGAGGGGCAAAAAGTCTCTGCCTGCCTTGTTTTCCTTACTGGTAGCAAATTGGAAACAATGGCACAAGTATACAGAAAGCACTTGTCTTTGCTTTGGAACCATCATTTTTTAAAATTCAATGGACTATTGGGTCCAAAGCCTGGAAGGCAGTCCATTTAGGAGAAGGAAAACTCCGATTTCATACCTCCACTGCCTTGTGGCTATATCCACTTATGGAAAAGGCTTCAGGAGTTAACCTCGAGGCAAAATCCGGAACCAGAGTCCCGGAGGCAGCTTTAAGTCTGAAAACCAGTTGTATTGGCTCTTGCCTTTCCATTGGACTACTTCAGTGATGTGGAAAGGGGGGATTTACTGCCTGGGTAACAGCCTATCCTCCATATTATTTTACCCAGGCTTTGTGCCCTGGAGAGGACACTCTAGCTTCACGTACAGCTTCAAAACACTAGACGCTGTTCCAAGTCCTCCATACAGAGCATGTTACCATAGTCTCTCGAGACTGAAGAATTCCTATGAAGACAGGAGAAGGTGGGAAAGGTACCCATATCCAATTCATCCTGACAGACAATGTGTTCAACTCCACAAGACCCAATCATAGAAAGAGATTTGCCTCTTGAATTCTGCAAATGGGCCACATAAATATTTCTTTTCCTACACTAGGTGTTTTGTCAGGTCAGTCACAGCTGTATGGAAGTCAAAACTCCTGAGACTTTCTTTCAGCCTGCATTTTTTTTCCCTTGAAGACGCTGCACCATTAAACACGTACACACACACACACCATTTCCAATAACTCTAACTTAACGTATCTCTCAAAGAGAACATTCTCTTCCTTAAAACTCTTTCGTTCCCAGCAAACCACGCGGGAGCAATGGAAGGGCGGGGGAAGAGGGCTTTCGCTAAGCTGCTGCCACGGGGAAGAAACCCGGGAGTACTACATCCCCCAGCATGCAGTGCGTTAGAACGCGGCTCTTCGCCTTTCAGGGTCGGAGAAGAGCTTTTACTTCATGTCCCAGAAAGCCTTGCGGCCATGAGCTGCCGGTTTCCGGAGGCAGAACCGTATCTCTCCCGTTGGCGAAGCTGAGGCGGCGGCGGCAGAGGCGGCTAGACGGGCCTGGCCTGGCGTTGCCGTGGCTGACGAGCGGCTAGGTGGACTCCTTTGGTGGGAGGAGGAGGAGAGGGAGGAGAAGATTGGGGCGCGGGCAGGGGCCTAGACCGGGAGGGGATCTCTCGGCGCCACGACGACCACGATGCTCAATATGTGGAAAGTCCGGGAGCTGGTGGACAAGGCGTGAGTATTATGGGGTGTCGGGGGGGGGAGATCTGGGGACCCAGCGGGCTCCTGCGCCCCTCTGGACCAAACTCTTCCCACAGCCCCTCCCTCTTTCCCGATCGCAGTTCCTTTCTCTGGTTCCCACCGCCTCTCCTTGCCTTGGCGCTGCTCCATCCACCTTGGCGCCCTTCCTTTCCACACCTGGTAATTTCCACGGCCACGTCGTCGGATCCCGAAACTAAGATCTTGCACTTTCTTCCGGGCGAGTCGAGAGTCCCTAATCAAGATTTCTTCCGTGGGCTGTTTATCTCCTCTGTTCACCTCCCTTCTCCTCCTGGCCGAAAACTTCTTAGGTTTCACCTGCTGTAACTGATACGGTTGAGCTACTGGTTCTTGTGAGCAGATCTTTCACCCTCTTGTGGGATTATATAGTTTCTGCGTCGTAGACATTCCTCTCACAGGATGGCTGACGTCCATAATACCTTCGTCGCTGCTTTTGGGCTCCTGGCATTTCAACTCTGTAGAGTTTATGGGTGTCTTGGGCCTTCCTCCCTATCACCACCCCCCAAGCTGATTACACTTGATCAGTAGTGTATTTCCCTCCCAGTACCTTACCCTTAAAATAACTGTTGGCAGATCTTATTGGTGCCTTTCCCCATTCATTGTGTATGTGTGAATACAAAATCCTTCATGGAGGTTTGTAACTTTGTGAACCTCCTGTTGGTTGACTTGAGAGAACCTCAGGGCTTTTCTTTGCTTGTAGAACGGTGGTAATGTGGATCACTTTTGAAGATGCAGGGTATGTTCAGATATTTGTCTCTGGCCTTCTCCCTCTTGACTTTATTTATGTCACTGTTTCTCTCTGCTTAGCCTGGGTGAACTAGAAAAGGAAAAACAACTTAATGCACAAAGTACAGGGATGTGATGGGTTCTGACAGGGTGGGGTAGTTTGTGTAACTGATAACATTTTGAGCCTGCTTAATACCTGTAGATGCAAGATCTGAGTAGGGCTGTTAATGTTGGGGCCTTTTAGGGGACAGTATTTAATCATCATCATCATCTTAGAACTGCAAAACTGGAATGGACCCTTTGGATCATTGAGTCCGGCCTCTGTCAAGGAGGCAGAGTGAGGAATTTAACTCCCACCCTCTGGTTTCGCAACCCAATACAGGTACCTAACCCACCAAGTTGACCATCTGCCATTAGTGGAAAGTAGCTTAATGGCTTGTTTAACCTTTCTAACATAGGTGCTTTCACAGTTCTGAAGTCTGCCTGTAGAAAAAAAGGGGGGGGGCTGGGCAAATACACAGTTTTGCACCACCCTGGCTTTTAGGTAGGGAGTGAAAAACTCTTTGTGTGCATGCCCTTTTCCTGAAACAACGTATTTTATGTATTACTAAACATGACACAGTTAATGTAGTTCTCAAGAACATTTAATGCCCAGGAACTTGTCTTTTCATCCATTTGAGAACCTGCTAAAAAAACTGGTGTTGAGTTTTTTGTGTAATCTATACCTTACATTACCTATAGCGGGGTGGTGAACCTTTGGCTCGTGGTGGCGCTGCGGGCTAAACTGCAGAAGCCTTTGTGTGCTGCAGGGTCAGAAGACCAGCAGTTGTAAGATCGAATCCACACAATGGAGTGAGCTCCCGTCGCTTTGTCCCAGCTCCTCGCCAACCTAACAGTTCGAAAGCATATAAATGCAAGTAGATAAATAGGTGCATCTCGGTGGGAAGGTAAACAGCATTCCGTGTATAGCCGCGCTGGCCACGTGACAACAGATACTGTCTTCGGACAAACGCTGGCTCTACGGCTTGGAAACGGGGATGAGCACCGCCCCCTAGAGTCGAACACGACTGACTAAAGTGTCAAGGGGAACCTTTACCTTTACCGAACCTTTGACACTCTGGATATTTTGGACTACAACTTCCAGAATTCCCAACTTGTATTGTCAGTGATAAAGGACTGTGGGAATGGTAGTTTAAAACATCCAGAGTGCCATTCATGACCTATAGTATATTTGACTGAGGCTTCAATAGTGTAAGAAACAAAGCTAGCAGACTCCTGTGAATATACCCCCCTCCCCAAACTGAATTGGTTTACTTTTTGCTTTCAAAGGTTTGAGTTTTTCCAAAGGCAGCATTTCAGAATAAAAACCTTTAGATCTGTAATGTCTTATCAATCTTTTTGGTGGGTAAAATATTTGTTGTGAATGCCATGGTTCAGGGATGCAGTATGGTATTTCCATGTGCTAAAATACATCAGCAATTTCATAATTGACATTTTCATCTACTTCTCTTTACTGTAAGCATTTTGGGATCATTGTTGTGCTGGAACATGAAATATAAAGTAAATCTTGTTTTAGTAATCCTTGAGAAATGGAGTGTCAGAAACAAAGCATCCACATTTCTGTACATATTGTTGGAATGTTCCTTTTTCATGCCTTTGCATGATGTTAAATTTTAGCCCAAATAGACACTTGTCTGTATAACAAAACTTCCTCTCCTCCTTACATATTCCCCAGATCGGATTCATATTGTCATTTGCCCTCTGGAACATCTTTGGGAAGCACATAATGGTATTGCGGGGGGGGGGGGGAGATACACAACTAGATGCAATATCTAGTCTTCTCTTGTGGGTATTATTGGGAAAAATACAGTGGTGCCTCGCTAGACAGTTACCCCGCATGACAGTTTTTTCGTTAGACATAGACAAACAGTGATTCCTATGGGGGAATTTCGCTGGACAATGTTTGGTCCCTGCTTCGCAAACCGGTTTTCGCTAGATGACGATTTTGACAGCTCCCTCCACACTCGCAAAACAGGTGTTTTCGGGACCTAAGCTTCACAAGATAGCGATTTGAACAGCTGATCGGCGGTTTGCAAAACGGCTTTCCTATTGCCGATCCTCGCTAGACAATGACGATTCTTTCCCATTGGAATGCATTAAACAGGTTTCAATGCATTCCAATGGGGAAATGCTTTTCGCTAGACAATGATTTCGCTAAACAGCGATTTCAGTGGAACGGATTATCATTATCTAGCGAAGCACCACTGTATCTGCAGAATTTGAGTCTTGAATTAAGAGAATCAATCATGGGTTCCTATGAACATTATATCAGCATGATTGTAGGTACATTGTAGGTGAAGATGTGTACAGCAGTATTGAATACCTGTAGAGGAACGTTAAGCCATGCTTCGAGAAAACATTCTTTCTGTAAAAATCACATTATGGCTGAAATCCTGTTGCTTAGCATGTTAAGTTACAAATGGAGTGGGCCAATTGAATCAATGGTACTTACAAAGTAGACTCTCCAAGTCCTTTCTGATTTAGTGAGCTTACTCTAGTTGCATACGTACTACACTAAGCTACAGATTTCAGCTGGTGAAACCGAGATCCAGTGGAAGCATGTGTGCCAAAAGCCTCACAAGAAAGTTTACAGAAGGCATGTGACTAAGCGTTAAGTCTGAAAACCAGGTCTGTAGCACAGTTTGACACAGCTAGAATGGCTTTCCAATACTGTGTACAATATTTGTACAAAATTAATATTGATTAATTATATCATGTTTATTCAAAGAGTTTGTTCAAAGAGAGTATTCTTAGTGTATGAAAGCAACATTGCATTCATCTGCACTAGTCTTGGCTGTAACTGGCTTATTTTTAGATCTATTCTGACCTTGAAGAAGCCACACAGGATTTGGCATTGTGCTTCACATTGTACATTATTGGACTGAGAACATAACTTTACAGAAACTGTGGTTGAAAATGTATCGATTGGAAAATGCTTGGTATGCAAACAAAAATGTTTTCTTTCTTTTCAAAATGAGACATTTGGCTTGTCTGTGCTGCTTAGTGTTCCATTTGATTGTACTGTAATATATAGTAAATAATGGAAACTTAGGTTAGTGTACCATTTTTAGTGTCTAAAAGAAGTCGTTATACAAGTAGTTACCTAGCTGCTGTTTGTACAAACACAAATGTATTCTACACCCTAGGTTTGCTTTGACTGTCTTGCATGACCAGCCCTATTTCTTACTGGATCTTGCTTCATGACCAAAAGGCCACATGTTTAATAAAATCTTTGTATCCCAACTAACTTATAGCCTCTGTCAGTTGAACGTTTGTCAAGTGCTACTACCACCAGAGACCTTGGTCAGCAATAGTTTATACAATGTTATGCTATTTCTACTCCTCTCTATGTAGAATCTCTCAAGGTAGGGTAGAACATTGTAATGCTGAGAACAGAGTACCTTCGCTTTGCTTCACTTATCATGGATAAAAGTAGCAAACATCACATACAAAAAAAAAAACAGTGAAAATATCAGTTTTAAACAATGACATACTTTGGCTATATTTGCATAAAAGTGCGAGCCAAGATTGCAAAGAAACCTGGCTTTTAGTTTGCAAGTATTAGTGCATGCTAAGCAGCCAGTTCTATTTATTTTCTTTTACAAGTAGTTTGGATAAGCCAGGAGTTTGGCTTTGTGTATAAGACTAAGTGTTTTTTTTCCTGGATACTGTACAGATCTCACTGACAGGAGAGGCCAGATCAGAATGAAGAGGTAGATGCAACATACCCTCTAACTTTCAGCTCCGCCTTTCTCTCTCATGGCTTTGCCCTTGCGTGCATGCGCACGCAGCTCTGCCCCACTGCGCACTGGGTTCCGTTGCGACTGGAATATAATGCGATTGCTGCGTGGAGAAGGAAGAGAGCTGTGCGGAGGGCAGGGGAGTTGTGCGCAGGCCCAGCTTAGCAGCAACCTTGGGTAGATGGATCAAGACACTGCTCATGAACAGAAATGCACATATTCTGGTTTACTGTGTTGTGCGAGTGCAGCCTTTGTCTAGTGCAGTGGTTTCCAACCTTGGGTAACACAGGTATTGCTGGGCTGCAGTTATCAGAAGCCTTTGCCATCAGCTGTGCTGGCCAAGGTTTCTGGGAATTGCAGTCCCAAGAATCCCTGGCTTACCCAAGGTTGGGAACTATAGGTCTAGTGTTTAAAAACAGGGGGCTGGATAAGTGCACTAGTGCCTGGTCTGTGGTGTTAGTGGATAGGTGTTTACAAACTTAGTGCATTGTGGGTGCGTGATTGGAATCGGCCCTGGCTGTAATCCCTTAGGTGCTCATGTAAGGTTTGTGTAATTCCCTATGGCTAATTGCAGCTAACTGGGTGATCCGTTAGCTATGGGGAAATTATATTGATCTCAAACACCTATAGGATATTGACCACTGTATTTGTTCTGCAGTGTGTATCTCACGCTTGTAGTTGCAACTCAGACTTCTGCTTTTGAAAAGGTTGAATTGAGCACACTTAAGTTAACATGTCAGGCAAAAACAAAACATTTTTTTTAAAATAATGTTTGCTGTTGACCATTAGAATGCACAGGGCTTCAGCTTGCACAAGGAGATGCTGGACATCTCCTTGCACAAGCACTGAAAAACTCAAAGTGCTCATGCTTGCATCCATTGCGTGAGTGGTTGACTTGGTTATGATCAGCTTGTAAAATATTGTCTCTCAGTGTTTTCAATACCAGATCTGTTGACTAAGAAGTGTTAAATCCACTAAAAACTCTTTGGGTAGCCAGTTCTACAAGTGTGTACTCAGTGTCAGCTTTAATTGAATAAATCTTTCCAAAAAGCTGTGGGACGGTAAGTGGGAGTGTGTAAGAAAAAGAAAAGCCACCATGCTTCATGCTATGCCTTTCACATGATGGATTAGTTTGGGGCTGATCCATACAGTTTATGTAGTTCTGTTGTGTATACTGTGGAGGATTTTATGTTGTTTTATCTCTCTTCTACTTCTGCTGGAGTAGATCACATAGGGGAGAGTTTAGAAACAAACAATTCACCAGAAAATGAAGTGTTGCCTGCAACTGTTGCCCAGGAATGCCCTCAGTGTGTCAGTGAGACACTGTCTGTCTTGAAAGGTAATTGCCAGTTGCAGCCATTTTACTTAAGTGCTGTGGTGTGTTTTGCTTGCTTTTGAGTTAATTTTAAATGTCAATGTGACAAACCCAGACCTACTGGGATCTATCACACAGTTACTAAGCTGCCACCAACCATTCCCTATAATAAGTCACACAGACCAGGGATGGATTTTTAAACAACAAAAGAATAAGGTTTATTTTAAATACAAACAGGGTAAATAAAACAATCAGGTGAATAAAATAAAGTAACGTGGCTTATTCTCACACACACAAGCATACAGTTTGGTTCACCTAGAACCTTTAACTTAAAGCACAGACCCTGAACCCATCAGTTCTGGCTAACCCACAGACACCTGAACTTATCAGGTTGGTACTCTGACACACAGTAGTACCCTGTCAGACACCCAGACTCCCACAACAGCTTCTTCTTCCCCAGCTGCTGCTTCGTCCCAACCCAGTGTCTCACAGTCTGTCTCAGCATCTCCTCTTCACCACACAGGCATCACTTATTTATACAGTACAGCCCCTCCTCCTGATGTCCCGCCTTCCACTCCCCATAGGATGGAACTTTCCCTCCAAACCCATGACAGACAGGTAACATCAGTGCTGTTATGTAACACCTCCCCTCTTTAAAAGTTGTTTTGTAGGGGGAAAGCTAAAAGTGCTTTTCACCAAAAAAACAACCTGCATAAAATACACAACAACATTTATACATACCATATAATACTTACATATACTTACACTCCAAGTTAACCATAGCAAATAGGCATTTAAACATATACCATATACATTACATTAATTTACCTTTATTCATACAAACCCAAATTCAAAACACAGGTACATTTTAACTTTTTGTTCACCATTATATACATATAGTCCATGTTCTTTCGCCGTCTTCAGTCTTCAGGTCTTCTTGATAAGGCGTCAGCAACACAGTTCACTGACCCTCTGACCACCTTCACTTCAAAGTCATAGTCCTGTAGGTTTAAAGCCCACCTCATAAGTTTGCTATTGTGGGTTTTCATCGTCTTTAACCATTGCAATGGTGAATGGTCAGTACACAGAATAAAATGTCTTCCCCAGATGTAAGGCTTGGCCTTCTGGATCGCGTAGACTATGGCCAAACACTCCTTCTCCACGGTTGCCAAATGTCTCTCACCTTTTTGAAGTTTCCTACTCAGGTAGGACACTGGATGCTGGTCACCATTCTCATCCTCTTGGCACAGAACTGCTCCTACCCCGCTGTTAGACGCATCGGTGTAGATGATGAACTCCCGGTCGAAGTCTGGAGCACGCAGGACAGGATAGTTGATTAACGCCTTCTTCAACCTCTGGAACGCCGCCTCACAGTCGCTGGTCCACGGGATGCGGTCATCAGCCTTCTTCCTCGTCAGATCGGTCAGCGGAGCCGCAATCTCGCCAAACCTCGGGATGAACTTTCTGTAGTAGCCCACCAACCCAAGAAATGAGTTGACTTTTTTCTTGGTGTTGGGTCTGGGCCAATCACGAACAGCTTCTATTTTGGCCTCCAGGGGTTTTATCACTCCTCCCCCTACCTTGTGACCCAAGTATTTTCTTTCTGGGATACCCAGCTGCAGTTTGCTCTCTCTGCAGAGCCTAGGCCAAAGCACTTCCTCCCCTGGGTTAAAGCGCCTCTCCCTGCCTTCCTGGTCATCCCAAGCTTTCTTTCTGACCTTTTGAGCTGGCAGGGTCTCTGCTGCTAGCTCTAGGTTTCTCCTTAGGTCATTCATCAAGGTGTCTATGTAAGTCACAACGTCTTGTGGGTCACCCTGGGCGATCTGCCCCCAACCCTGCTCGATCAAATCAAGGGGCCCCTTCACCCCTTTCCCAAATAAAAGTTCAAATGGACTGAACCCGGTACTGGCTTGTGGCACTGATCGATAAGCAACCAAAAGGGATTGCAGCTTCTGGTCCCAATTGTTTGGATTCTCTGCCAAGAAAGCCCTAATCATGCGCATTAGAGTCCCATTGAACTTCTCAGTTACCCCATCACTTTCAGGATGATAGGCAGTGGCTTCCCTGAGCTTAATTCCACAGATTTGCCATAAGCGTTTCATGAGCTTTGACGTGAACGATGTGCCCAAATCTGTGATTATCTCTGAGGCAAATCCCATCCTGGACATGTACCCCACCAAAGCATCGGCCACTGTGTTAGTTTCGATGTTTGTCAAGGGTATGGCTTCAGGATACCTTGTGGCATGGTCCACAATTGTTAGTATGAACCTATTCCCCCTCTTTGTGGCCTTGGGCAAAGGTCCCACAATATCCACCCCTATGCATTTGAACGGAGTGTCAACCACAGGCAAAGGGCACAACTTTGCTTTGGTCCTGTCGCGGTTATTCCCCTGCCTTTGACACACATCACATTGTTTACAGAACTCCCTGATCTGCTTCCCTATGTCAGGCCAGTAGAAATTCTGTGTGATTCTCTGCTGTGTTTTGTTCACTCCTAAGTGTGCAGCAAACATGTCAGAGTGACCCCTTTGTAAGATCATGGGGCGATACTTTTCAGGTACCACTAGCTGACTCCTGATCCCATCTCCCCCTTTTGAGATATTCCTCAGGGTCTCTCTATACAGAATCCCCTTTTTCTCCAGAAATCTCACTGGGGTTTCAGGTGTTAGCTGGGCGTCAGTCACCTGTTCAAAACACTTTTGGAGAGTGGCGTCTGCCTTCTGCTCCTGTCCAAATCTGCTGTCTGTGGTTAAGGTTTCCACCACAGCTTCTGAACTCCCCTCTGCTTCCGTCTCTGGCTCATCATTACCCCCCTGAACTGTCCCTGTGGTGGCTTGTGAGCGTGTAATCACTAGCACCCGTTTCACATGTTCAGCCAGGTCATTTCCCACGAGCACGGCTGCTGGCAGAGTCGATGAAATTGCTAGGCGCCAAGCTCCCCTCCAGCCTTGAAAGTTGACAGGTACCTCAGCTACTGGCAGAGAGATTACCTGCCCCTCAATCCCTGCCACCTTCATGCTCTCATTTGGGATTATAAACTCCCTAGGGATGATATCTGGATGGCACAGGGTTACCTGGGAACAAGTGTCCCGCAGCCCCCTATACTGACGGTCAAGTATTCCTACGTCCACCCCTGCTGTCTCAAACAACTGAGAATCTGTTTTTATCAGCAAGCAGCGCTTTACCTCCACCAGAGGACCATTTTCCTCAGCCTGATCAGCAGAGGTAGCTGTCCCAGACTGAGTAGCTATGGCAACAGGCTCCCTCTGTGACACTGAGCCTTGCTCTTTCTGGACACAGAACACAGCTTTTGGCTTGGTCCCACTAGAATTCTGAGGCACCATTCCTTTTAGCTGCTTCAATTTCTCACACTCTGAGATCAGATGACCCTTTCCCTGACAGAAATAGCATTTTCTGGTGTATTTTGATTCTCTCTCCTCTTGTTTGGGTTTTCCCTCCAAATTCTGAGGGCTTGGTTTCATGTCTGAGGGCTTCCCTTCACCATGGGCCCCTCCCCCTTGCTGGCTTTTCCCTGGTCCCTGAGAGTACTTGCTGTAGGCTTCTTTGGGTTTACCCACAGATTTCCCCTCACCCAAGGGCTTTCTTATTTGGGAGATAAAATCCGCGATTTCTGCGGCTGCTGCCACAGATTTCGGTTTCCTTTCCCTCACCTGGAATTTCAATTCCCCATGCAGAACTGAATAGAACTGTTCCAGGGCTATCAAGTCTTTAAGCTGTTCATAGGTCTCTGTTCCCTCCTGCGACAGCCATTTCTCAAGCAGCCTCACCAATTGGGCCCCCACTTGGGTAAAAGTCTGTTCTGGCTTCTTGGTGAGGGACCTGAACCTTTGTCTCAGCTGCTCTGCATTTATCCCATGTCTTGCGAACACCAGTTTTTTAAACTCTGCAAAATCTTTCATCCGTTCCTCAGGCATCTCGGCATAAACCTCAGCCAGGCTACCACTGATTAAAGAACGCATGATGGTCATCTTCTCAGTTTCCCTCACTGAGAAGTCCACAAACGCTCTTTCCACTAAGGAAAAGAACACCTCAGGACAATCTCCCTTGTGGTACACAGGGAATTTCTTCAGGTCAGCCTTAGACAGTTGGCCTCCCTCAGAATCCCTATTATTATTATTGTTCTGGTTCATCATTTCCAGTTTTCTTAATTCAAACGCCATTCTTTCTTTCTCCAGAGCAATTTTCTCTCTCTCTCTCTCTATTTCAAATTGCCGCTGTTTCTCTCTTTCCCTTTCCTCCATTTCCCTCACCCTCAGTTCATGCTGTTGGGCTAGGAGTAATTTTCTGAGTTCTGGGTCCTGCTCTCCTGTGCTGTCACCTTGCACTGAGCCAAATTCATCCTCAGAACCTTGGTCAATCTGGGGGTCTTTCACTTCACCCATGTCTGTTACTTGACTTCGAGTCAAGGGCATAATCCCCCCTCAGAACAGGCTGCTTTAAAAAGTCAAGCCTCAAAATAAAACGACCACTTTTTTCCTTCTTGCCTCAGAACCAGCTCTCCTAGAGATTGCTGCTGTTCTTCAGCACTAAATTTGCAACAGTATCGAGTCAGAGCCTACCCCCCTCTGCTGGGCCTCTCAGCTGGCAAGCTAGCTCACTGTTGCTACGCAGTTTTGCCTCAGCGTTTTCCCGCCAAAATCAGGCTGCCTCAGAGCACCTTAATCTAAGTCTCCCCAGTTGGCACGTTCTTCTACTAGTGCACCTCCCCGTGAGGTACACCTAGAAGATTACCTACGCGCCTCAGACTGTCCCTGACTAGACCCCCCTTGCTCTGGGCACACTTGCCAAGGCTTTGCTGGACCGCTGGACAACTGGACCAGTCGTATCCCACACGCTGGACACCAATCAATGTGACAAACCCAGACCTACTGGGATCTATCACACAGTTACTAAGCTGCCACCAACCATTCCCTATAATAAGTCACACAGACCAGGGATGGATTTTTAAACAACAAAAGAATAAGGTTTATTTTAAATACAAACAGGGTAAATAAAACAATCAGGTGAATAAAATAAAGTAACGTGGCTTATTCTCACACACACAAGCATACAGTTTGGTTCACCTAGAACCTTTAACTTAAAGCACAGACCCTGAACCCATCAGTTCTGGCTAACCCACAGACACCTGAACTTATCAGGTTGGTACTCTGACACACAGTAGTACCCTGTCAGACACCCAGACTCCCACAACAGCTTCTTCTTCCCCAGCTGCTGCTTCGTCCCAACCCAGTGTCTCACAGTCTGTCTCAGCATCTCCTCTTCACCACACAGGCATCACATATTTATACAGTACAGCCCCTCCTCCTGATGTCCCGCCTTCCACTCCCCATAGGATGGAACTTTCCCTCCAAACCCATGACAGACAGGTAACATCAGTGCTGTTATGTAACAGTCAGCATTTAAACAAACCTGACCTTTGTTTTTATGAGCCCAAAACAGTTTTTCTTTAATACGTGAAATTCCCAAGCAGCAAGTAAGAACTTGACTGTAACACTGATAGCCAGTCATCACAAGCCTGACATTGTACTGTTAACCTGGTAACTTAAATCTTTCTGTCCTCCTTCGTCACGAAATGCCCGCACATTGTGAGCTGCTAAGATGATACTTCCATTTTGAATGAGTGTTTCACTGATACCTGGATAGATTGGTGTGTCCGTGTTGAGAAGATACATTTTGAGAGCAACTGTTTCCTCCCACATTCTAATTGTGTTTCTGCTGTGAAGTTAATATTTCGAAATAGAATTAACTCCTTTTCAGTTCTGTTGAGCAAGATTTATTGCATTATTTCCCTTTACTTTAGCACATAGTGCAGACAGATGCAGAAGAGGAAGAAAAAGTACCAGCTAACCAGTTTGTCTTTTAAAATGAAATTCTAGGGTTCATTTTCCAGTAGGGGGAAAAAAACTTTGTTCGACTGCCTTTTGTACCTTCTACTCAAGTATGTTTCACCTATCTGAACGTATGTGTTTAATAGCTGGCACTTAGTCTCTATAGAGACATTAGTAATGGAACGGGGCAGCAGTTCAAAATGCACTCCATAAAAGTTCTTTAATATTCTCTCTTTTGTTTTAGTGTATAAATTATGGCCAGGTAGCAACAAGGGGAGACCGCCAAATATTAAAAGCAGGAATCATTTAGCAGTATTAGTTATCCTTGTGTAATGTTCTTGGAGAACCAGTGAGCCAGCATTTACTCTTTGAACTTTGACAATGTTAATCTGGCGGTGAACATTAGCCTACAAGTGTATATGGACAAACCAGTCCTGGCAAGTTGGTGTGTTAGATCAAGAAGTGTAGCTTGCAGAACGGAATGTCAAAGTTATATCACTGTCAGATTATGTTATAACCAAGAATGTATATTTCCTTAATGCTTAAGTTATGTCTTGGGAGGATAATGAGCTACTGTTTTAGACATTTGAATTTGTGTCTGCACTCCACAGTTATGTCACTTTGATGCAAATTTATCTGCTAGGATGCCATCCTATGGAAATCTGTGATTTGTGGTTTGATGATGTATATAAATTTTTTTTCTTTGAGAGCTCAAGCATATTTGGTGAAGTACTTGGAATTCTTTACTGTGGTTCAGAGAAATATGCTTAAACTCTCTAGGAAAGAATTCTACATACCTCATCAAGCCACGAATCCCAGGTTTCCTCAGGATGGAACCCTAGCACGATTCTATAGAAAACAGCCATAAAAATTAAAGTACAGTGGTGCCTCGCTTTATGATTGCCCCGCACTACGGCGAAACTGTATTATGACGATCATTTTGCGATCGCAAAACGATGGTCTGAATGGGTTTTTTTCGCTTTGCGATGATTGCTTCCCTGCTTTGGGAACCGGTTCTTCGCAAAATGACGATTTTCCTCCAGCTGATCGGCGGTTTCAAAATGAGAACAAGTTTAAAATGAAGCTAGCAGTGGTCTTGTCAAAGATGTTGTGTGTGCTTGTTGTGATAGAGAGGAATGCTCTGTCGGTAAGAACAGCATATATTAACAAAGTATTTATGTGATAAATCTATTATATCTATGGACTTAAATGAAGGCAATTTTGAATAATGGGTTTAAAGCTTCTTTTTGATAGTTTTTCATATATTTTGTATAAGGAATGCAAATCTGGTCACCAAATCATGTTGAAATCATAATTAATCTTGTATTTTGAAAAAAATCTAAACTATTTAAACTGCTTAAAAATCTAAACTAAATCTTACAGTCAGGCATTACATCTGTTTGTGGATTGTCTATGTAAATGTATGTTGTTGTTGTTGTTGTTGTTATTCTTACAGTGGTGCCTCGCACAACGATTGCTTCATACAACGATGAATTCACACAGCGATGGGTTTCTTAGAGGAATTTCCCCCATCGTTTAACGATGTTCTCTATGGGGGAATTTCACTTAACGATGTCCCTTTTTCGCTCCTGTAAAAGTGTCTTAAACTGTTAGAAACCTGTTTTAAATGCTTGCAATCGTTAGCCCACCTCCTGAACGCTATGCAAACTTAATTTGGTGTTGTTCTGAGTCTTCGTTAATTTTTGGTGATTTTTAAAATTCTCCATTGAAAGCCTTTGAATGGTTCGTTCAAAGGCTTTCAATGGAGAAAACAAAAAATGCTTTTCAATGAGAGAGAGAAAAAATCACCGAAAATTAATGACAACTCAGAACAACACCAAATTAAGTCTGTGTAGGTTTCAGGAGGTGGGCTAATGATTGCAAGCATTAATCTGTTCCAATTGGAACGGATTAACCAGTTTTCAGTGCATTCCTATGGGAAATGGTGTTTCACTTAACAATGTTTTCACATAACGATTTTTTTATGGAACCAATTAACATTGTGAAGCGAGGCATCACTGTATTATTATTATTATTATTATTATTATTATTATTATTATTATTATTATTATTATTATTATTATTATTATGAGGAGGAGGAGGAGGAGGAGGAGGAGGAGGAGGAGGAGGAGGAGGAGGAGGAGGAGGTAGTGTTTCCCTGAAAATAAGACAGGGTCTTATATTAATTTTTGCTCCAAAAAACGCATTTGAGCTTATTTTCAGGTTAGGTCTTATTTTTCGGGAAACGGTATATATTTCTGTATGGTCTTTTGGATAATAGGAGCACAGCCATAACAATTCATGTTATAATATAAAAATGTGAGGACTTACATATTGGACTACTTTTGTTCTGATTTCCACTTCTGCTGTTTTCTGTTTCACTCTGGCTTGTCCCAGACTTATTTATTTATTTTATTATTTATTTATTTAAAATATTTTAACCCTGCCTTTCTCCTTAAAAGAACCCAAACAATTAAAAGACAATATTTAAAAGCTGAAAACAATAAGTATACATACAAATATTTAAAGCGGAATCTAAAAGTCTTATATTAAAATGGTATTTAAAATCAATACTAAAAATATATTTAAAAACAACAAACAACAACAATCCATTTATCCTCCCCCAAACAAACGACTGGCGTAGCTGACATGTCAAAACAAGGTTCGATAGTAATTGGGGAGGCTAGGACAGTTTGTTTTTTATCAGATGGAAATGAACTTTCTTTTGATAGGTAATGTTTTAATATTCATATTTGGGAAATTACTACATTTGCATTCTTCATTTTCATAGAGGAAACTTTTTAAATTCAATGTCCAAATCTGGATGTCACACAAATAGGCTAACATGAGGCATCAGCAATAGGGAGAGCATGCCTTCTCCTCCCCTGACAGGACACTAAACATATCATAATTTTTTAAACTTCAGATTTCAATTTTCCAGTGCTGTTTTTTAAATCAGAATCCTAAGCAGTGTGTTTATTTAGGGCAGAATTAAGGAACCTGTGGCTCTCCCAATTGTTTTGGATCAAAATATTTAGAAAACCAAAATACTGGTTTAAATAATTCAAATAATTCTGCTTTAAAACTTGTGGCTTGAAGGTGGCTTGTTTCAAATAAGTCATAGTTAACATTGGTCACAGTTTGTCAATTCATATGGCACTAGTAGCCATGATCTGTCAATAATGGAAATTAACTAACCTGATCTTGAGACCACACAGGAAAAGGAAAGAAGACATATACAGTAGTACCTTGGTTTACAAAATTAATGCATTCTACAGGACATTATGTAAAGTAAAAAATTTGTAAACTGAAACATGGGTTGCCATAAGAACGGGGGTGGTGCTATAAACCTCCAAGCACAATGCATCCTGGAGAAACTTTCTTTGTAAACCAAAACAAACAAACAAAATGCAAACCGAGGCATTATTTTCAATGGATTTCCGTTTGTAAACTGAAAATTATGTTAACCGAGGCATTTGTAAGCCGAGGTACTACTGTAAACTATATTATTCTTTGAGCAAAACTTGGGGTTTCATTAAGAAAAAAAATGATTTAAAGTTTCAAAAATCTGATTTTAAAAGAATTTTCGGTTTATCCTAACATGTCATTTGGGCTCATCTTCCTGTCAGTTTCAGTTTTTCAATTCATTTTCAGTTTTGGCAAATCCATCTTCAAAATGCTGAACATATGGCGAGGGCACCAAACCTCTTTGTATGTAAGGCTAGAATTAATGCTATTTCTACAAAGTGAAGCAAGCCTTAATTAAAGATCTCCTCCTCCATTTTTTTTCTCCACCAGTGCAGCTGGGAGATGGCCTTCAGCAACATTTGGTTTCATTCTTCACACATTGTGTCTTCTTGTGTATTATCCAGGGGTTGTGGTTTTAAACAACTTCTGGTTAGTTAAACAAGCTGGCTTTATAATCTGCTTCAAGTTAGTTTGTTTAAGAAACAAATTTTGTAAGTTTGTGAAGAACTAACCTGGCTGGATAGCTCAGTGAGTTCTATATCTGGCTGCATAGCCAGAGGCTATGCTGAGATCCCATCAGTAAAAAGGTAAAGGTTCCCCTTGACAATTTTTGTCCAGTCGTGTTCGACTCTAGGGGGCAGTGCTCATCCCCGTTTCCAAGTCATAGAGCCAGTGTTTGTCCGAAGACAATCTTCTGTGGTCGCATGGCCAGTGCGATTTAGACACGGAACGCTGTTACCTTCCCACCGAGGTGGTCCCTACTTATCTACTTGCATTTGCATGCTTTCGAACCGCTAGGTTGGCAGGAGCTGGAACAAGCGATGGGCGCTCTCTCCGTCGCGTGGATTCGATCTTACGACTGCTTGGTCTTCTGACCTTGCAGCATAGGCTTCTGCGGTTTAGCCCGCAGCGCCACCACGTCCTCCTTGCAAATGGAGCCTGTGTGGCCTTGGGCAGCCTGCACAGTCCCAGAGCACTCCAGGAGGAGGGGATGATAAATGGCTTCTGAGTACTTTATATCCATGTACGCAGCCACCCTTGCTTAGACAGAGCTATGCACAAAAGCACATAATTATGTTGTTACATTGATAACATCTGGGATCTGCTTGAAAAGTAGATTCAGCACCACCATTTGCAATTTTAACTCAGGTGTAGGCAACCTGGAACCTTGCAGTTGTTTTGGACTACAACCTCTGCTATCCTTCACTATTGGCTGTGAAAGCTAGGACTTATGGGAGTTTAATAATATGCAGGGCACCTGGTTGTTTACCCCTGTTTTAATGGGTGTGTGTGTGTCTTGTTCCAAAAATGAAAATCTGACTATATATATTTTTAAATAAAATTATCAGAAATAATGCTAGGAATTCTGAAATGATGAGAAGGCTGTCTACCTCCTTTGGTAGTGGTCTGTAAGGTATTTAGTGTGTTACATGCATGTTATTAACAGGGCTTGAACAATGCACTCGTCCACTTGTCTGTGACGAGTGAAAAATGCTGATCGACAAGTCACAGCTCCCTCCATCCTTGCCTGCTTCCTTCCCCTCCGCCTCTCTCTCTCTCTAATCCTTCAGTCCTCCCCCCTCCCACTGCAAAAGGAAAACTGCCCTCTTCTCGTGAGAAGAGAGTTTGAGCGGTACATAGAGATATAGCTCTGCAGGAGAATATAGAGTAGTCCCATGCTGGAGAATATGGAGATTCCCTGCTCCCAGTTTCAACCGAACTAGGACACATCCTGGGGTGGGAGCAAACCATGGTTCCTTAAGAGGCCAGGCAGTTTTGCTTTCAGTTTCATTTTTGCTAGACAGACATTTAAAAGAAAGGCATTCAATACAAGTTTCATGACCCCACAAGCACGAAGGTAATAAAGCAACGCAGGTCTGAGGGTATAAATCAGTGATTCCCAATAATTGCAAAGCTATAGTTCAGTTATGCTGACTGGTGAAATTTTTGACTGACTGGTGGGACATTCTAAAATTTTTCAAGCCCTGGTTATGAAAATTAACAGTCTAGTTTATATATACTAAAGAAGTTCAAGCTTTCTTCAGCTGCTTTCCTGTCTTAGCTTTCTTCCCTCATCTGCTCTAAATCAACCATGTCTTCATAGAAGTGTAAACAAAATTTTCCAGCTCAATGGCTGAATTTAATTTTTAGAGAAGATTTGGGGGGAGCATTCTAGTGGTGGGTAGAGCCAGACCAAAAATAACAGTTTATTTTTCACATAGGGTTATTCTGCTAATAACTAAGCCTTAAAGCTGTTTCAGTTTTTTGCAATGAGAAACAACCCATACCAAAGCTGTGCAACCGCCAAGTGGTGTTGTTATTAGTGAAGGGGCCATTATAAGGAACTATGTACAGTGGTGCCTAGCTTGTTAATTCGTTCCAGCGAAATCACTGTAGAGCAAAAACATCGTCAAACGAAATAAAAAAGCCAATTGTAACGCATTAAAACCCGGTTAATGCATTCCAATGGGCTGAAAACTCACTGTCCAGCAAAGATCCTTCATAGGAGTGGCCATTTTCCATACCTGTGCAGCGAGGAATCCGTCCCTAAGCACAGTGGGGGGCCATTTTCTTCAGCCGGCGACCATTTTTAAACCCTATGATCGGCTGTTTTTGATCGCCGTAAAGCAAAAATTGTTTCCCGAAGCAGGGAACTGATCATTGCTAAGCAGGAAAAACCCAGTCAAACAAAAAACCTCACCGTCAAGTGGATTCGTCGTTAAACAGAGTAATCGTAAAGCGGAGCATGACTGTATCTGAGCATTTATTGATGATACTTACATTGTAAACTACGTTTATTGATTTACTTGAATTTATGAAAATCTTTCTGATAGTCCTGTTAAGTGAAGTCACCACATATGCATCTAAACTAGGTAATATTAGGAAACAAACTTTACAGTATTTTTGACCATGTTTTGGCTCTTCAGAGGGACATAAAGAGCTTTGCAGTTGGATTTTGTGTCCTTTGTACGATAACACACTGGTATGCTGAGATATACCAAGATTCATTATGAACTGTTGGATTAATATAGAAAATTTTGGTGAAAGGAAGCAGTCTTTGTTAATCCAGGATCTTTATTTTCAAAGCACAAACCTATAGTATAGTCTCCATCATTAAAAAGCAAGTGAACACTTGGGGGATGGGGGAAGAAATTTCATCAAATTTTTAAAAAATGATTGGGAGATTCTGCTCTTTTTTGCTTCTCACGTATGAAATGTGAAGTCTAGGGCCTCACAAAGAAATCAAAGGGAAATGCTCTTAATTTTTTTCTTTAATAATGTGTGAAATAACATTTACAGCAATATTTTGAAATAATATTGTCACAGCTAGATCACACTGCTGCTGCAGAATTCCTAGGTTATTAAATATCAATGGAGGTAACATTGTTTAATTTGTATGAGTGAATAATGAAATAAGTAACAAGCCTTAATGATGTTGGTGAAGTGTTTTTAGAGAAGACAAACTACAGAACATCAGATATATTACACATAGGTCCTGTCTGAGTCTGTTATGCCTGTTGCTCCTATACCACGTTGGTATACAGTGGTGCCTCGTTTAACGAGTGCTTCGTTTAACGACGAATTCGCTTAGCGATGGCTTTTTCGGAGCGATCTAGCGTTCTGTTTAACGATGTTCCCTATGGCCAATTTTCGCATAGCGATGTTTGGGACCATGCTTCGTATAGCGATGACAGTTTGTGTCCCTCTGTTTCGCTTAACGATGGTTTTGACAGCCTCATGTTTAGAATGCTTGAAATCATAAGTGCACTTAATAAATCCTTTGGTAAACTAATTTGACTTTGTTCCGACTCTTTTTAAATTTGTTGTAATTTTCCCCCCATTGAGATGCATTGAATAGATTTCAATGCATTTCAATTGGGGAACCACATTTCGCTTAGCAATGTTTTCTCATAGTGATGAATTTTTTGGAACCAATTAAAATCGTTAAGCGAGGCACCACTGTATTTTGATGCATAACAATCTCTCCTGCATCATATGAAATAAACTGATGACTATTTTGAAAATGCATGCACACAGACTGTCAATCAGAGAATAAGCTAACATGTGAAAAGAGAATAAGCTAACATGTGAAAAAAAATGCAAGCCTGCCAATTTCTGCAGTGTACAGCTACAGAAGCATATTAGCTCTTTTCTTTCTTTTTTAAAAAAAACTCTTCTTGTTACACTACTGTGATTGAGTGTGCATGTATGCGTAGAGATGAATGCCTGCACTCTTGCGGTTAGATCAGAACTTCACTTTAGGATGTTAGACACTGTGTCTCTCTTTCCCTTTAGTTTCTCTTTTCTTCACAAGGTCATAATAGCAGTCTTCAGCTTTTTTTGGTGCGTGTTCTCTGGGCTGGAAGTGGGCAATCATTCTTCTACAAATAACTCAACCACGCACACAACCTGCCCATAGCCATTTGAATTTTCCCAGTCACTGAATGAATTTCATAGGATCCAAAAATGCACAAGTATCAACACAGGAAAGGATAGGTTGGAGTTATGTCCAAAAGGCCAGAAAATGAGCAGGTATTGATCTAAATGCTCTTACTCAGACACAGATTGAATCAAGGTAGGGGGACTGCATATCCCTACTTCTAGCCATACAAACTTTGTTTATGTAGACAGCTGTTTTCCTTAAGGTGTTGAGTTGCAAATTTGGGTGACCACAACTATGAGAAGCTGAGCATTTTCAAGGAACATGGAAGCCATAGAAAGAAGCCAAATTTGCTATGTTCCTCTTGTTATTTATTGCTATGTGCTGTCAATTTTCCTCTGGCTTACAGCAATGTGATGAGTGAGTGATCTCCAAAACGTCCTGTCATTGACAACCCTGCTATAGTTTTTATTCCACTCAGCTCTGCATATATAGAAAAACATATTTCATTGCTGCCTATAGCTGGTTAACTCCAGTGGTGGTTCACTATTTTACAGCAGTAAGATACCCCCAGCAATGAGGGGGGAGAAATAATTGTGCTAACTATTTTAAGAGATATTGTGTACAGTTTTCCTTTAGAACAGAGAGTTGTCTCCTGGAAATGTTGGTCTTGTATGAGCTGTTCAGTGACTAAGATCTGCTTCTTGATCTAGAAATAGTAGATACCAAGTTATGATGAATGATCTGTCAAACCACATTATTCAGCTGACAGGAAAATTACGCCCTCATATTTATCTCTTGCTACTTGACCTCCGTGAAAACATCCTTTTTGCAATGTCACTTAATTTTACTTTGTATTGAAGATTTATTTTAATCAGCATGAACAATCAGTCCTAAAGCAAAGAGCAGTTTGATCATGCAGAGTAGAAGAACATTTAACCCTTGACTGTGTGGGTTTCAACTCTGCTCTTGTTAAGGCTGAGACATGATCACCTATTTTGAACAATGGTGTGCTTTACAGGCAGGATGCTACTTGCTGACATGTCCAGTCTAGACATGTCCTCTCACTCTCAAGAATATGAAATGACCACTGGCTCTGTGATGAAATTTATGATAGATGTAGATTGTTGTTGTTGTTTAGTCATTAAGTTGTGTCTGACTCTTCATGACCCCATGGACCAGAGCACGCCAGGCCCTCCTGTTTTCCACTGCCTCCCAGAGTTTGGTCAAATTCATGTTGATAGCTTCGGTGACACTGTCCAACCATCTCGTCCTCTGTCGTCTCCTTCTCCTCTTGCCTTCAGACTTTCCCAACATCAGGGTGTTTTCCAGGGAGTCTTCTCTTCTCATGAGATGGCCAAAGTATTGGAGCCTCAGCTTCAGGATCTGTCCTTCCAGTGAGCACTCAGGGTTGATTTCCTTCAAAATGGATAGGCTTGTTCTCCTTGCAGTCCAGGGGAGTCTCAAGAGTCTCCTCCAGCACCACAATTCAAACAGATGTATATAACACTGACAAATGCAGTAAGATTGTTAATTAAGTTGTCATAAGCTGGGTTTTTCTCATGGACCTTGTGTTTAGAAGCTAAATGAAGTCTTTCCTAACAAAGACAACACAGATTATATACAGTGGTGCCTCACAGAACGAGCGCACCGTAGAGCGATGAATTTGCTCTACGGTGACGCTTTTGCGATCGCAGAGCAATGCCTCCAATGGGCGAAAATCGCAGAGCGAAGGTCGGTAAGCAGTTCGCTTACCGACCTTCGCTTTGCGACCCGCCGATCAGCTGGCCGGCGGGTCCAAAATGGCTGCCGCGCGACCCCAAAATGGCCACGCGCAGCGTTTTTGCACCCTTGGTAAGCGAGGGGAGGGCGTGAAAACACTGCCGGAACAGCCGAAAAACGCTGCGGCCGGCCATTTCAGCTGCTCCGGCGGCCATTTTGGACCCGATGGACAGCTGATCGCAGCCATTTCCGCGCCCTCGTTCAGCGAGGGGAGGGCGCAAAAATGGCTGCCGGCCATAGGGAAGCATCGCTGAACGGTGAGTATTCGGCCCAATTGGAACGCATTAAACCACGTTTAATGCGTTCCAGTGGGTTTTTTCTTACCGCTCAGTGATGTTTCACACAGCGAGGGTTAATCCGGGACAGATTAACCTCGCTGTGCGAGGCACCACTGTATTTGAAACTACAATTTAGTTGTTATACTTTAACTATGAAGGTTACCTGTATGTTTATTATGTGCTCCAAAGGAAATTGTTCAAAGTCTTTGGCACTTGTGCACATGTTCCTTGGTATAAAGAATAAGTGTATGTACATCTTGAATATGTCACTAATATAAAAAGTTTGTGTGTGATTTCATAACTGTGTTTTGCAGACTTTATAAAGTCATTCCTCTAAATCATCTCCCTTCAACCTAGGTTATATCTGACAGGTTTGTAGTTTGTGTGACTAACTTCAACTCCTATTCCTTTTTGACACCGCTTTATGTATGAAATGTGCACGTTTTTCTTGTCATCCTTTGTGTCTTTTCCTCCCAAAAAGCTCAAAGAGGAAAGCTGTCAAATAGTGGCTTGTCGCTGATCATCCATCCTCTTCATAGGCTTCTGTTCAGCCAACGAACAGAGGACAAATATGAGCTCTTTCAGTCTGTTCTATAGATGTTCTCGTGGCACTACATGACTGAATTGACTTTGCTTGCTCTTCATCAGATGTTCCTTATGAATAAGTTGATTCAACCTTGTTTTCAGTAACAGGATTTAAAGTATGGATACCTGGAGGCAACAGTAAAGACAAATGTCTTTGAGCATGGTGGCGTCTTTCTCTCACCACTGTGAAATGGCAGGAAGGTCAGTGTAACTTTGGGATTACAGTGTTGTAGTTTCCAGAAAAAAAGAGCATGGCTTCCAGGAAGACCGCAGATTTTTAAACAGTTAAGTACTACGTACACATGCCAGGCTATGTAGGTTGCTATGCACAAAATGATTGAAGAAATTGCTCATCATCTTTCAGGCACATGTTTTGGGGTTGTTGACCTTCGTGAATGCTTAATATGAGGAAGGGGGTTGTGCTTAATTTACATTTTGTTAAGCACTGGCTGTGGTCTTCTTCAAGTTTAACTCAGTGTCTGTCACCTTGTCACCTCATTTGGCCCTCACGCTGCAGGTTATTCAAGCTCTGGGAGTGCATCAGCTCCATATACCCTCTTTTGTGGTTCTTGGAAAGTCAGGTTAGACAATGTTACAGTAATAGTTTGCACATATTAAAGTTCACAAGGCAAATGGATATGAACGTTGCATAGCTGGGCTGGTCTCAGTTGCTTGTCACAGTTTATGAGGTCAGGAAGAGGGATGAGATGTTGAGATAAGTATGTGGTAGAGGGGAAGTTTAGAAGCTTAGAAGTTTAGGAGAGAGGAGGGCCTGGCATGCTTTGGTCCATGGTGTCACGAAGAGTCAGACACGACTTAACGACTAAACAACAAAAGAGGGGAAGTGGAATTTGCTGTCATTGTATTAATCTGATAGCACTTGCTGCTTTTCTCCCCACAAATGGATAGATGATGTGTATCATTCATGTGCGTTGAAACTATAGTTTGACTGGATGTAAATAATTTTAAGATATGGAGTAAAATCTTCCTGCTGTTGCTCTGCTTGTGGAAATCTTTGGTCATCAGAAGAAGAAAGGATTGACCCCTCTCCTGCACACTGATATCTCTGGATAGTTAAGTCATCTTTGAAATTGTAACTTTAGATATAGTCCACAGATACAGTGATGACTTGCAGTGAAATACATGAACAATTGAGAGCAGAAACATTTCAAGGAAATTTTTAGTAGACTGAAACATACCGTATTTTTCGCTCCATACGACGCACCTTTCCATAAGACGCACCGATTTTTTAGGAGAAGAAAACAGGAAAATATAATCTGTTTTCTTCGCTCCATAAGATGCACAGACTTTCCACCCCCCTGTTTTGTGGGAAAAAAGTGAGTCTTATGGTGCAAAAAATACAGTAGATGTGAGATTCTCAAGTGCCTGTTTTAGTAACATCAGAATACTTGTGACTGGTTTAAAATGCTATGCTAATCTTTTCATAAATAATTCTACAATAAGACCCCTGTATCCACTAAATATCCTTTCCATGATCTACTGCAGATACCTGATACCTGGATATTAGCAAAGCCCACAATAAAGCTTTACAAGGGGTGGGTTAAAGGCCAAAAGACCTGCCCTCTTGTATGTTGTATACAGGGCTGCAGTAAACCATGGATAATGGAAACCGTGGATACTGATCCCACAGATATGGGAATCTGCTGTACAAACAAAATGTTTTAGTGCTGTGTATGGTATCTATTCCAGACTGGTCCATCGTAACTTGCGATCTACAAAACCCATGTAGGGAATTTTTTAACCCTCCAGATGTTCCTAGAATTATTATCTTAGATCTGCAAATCTGGAATTGACCCTATGCATCAACAAGTCCAGCCTGTGTCAAGGAAGGGAATCGAACTCCCAACCTCTGGCTTTGTAGGCAGATGCCTCAACCACTGAGCTATTTGGCAGTTCATTGTTGTTAGATTCCATCAGTTCTGACCAACATCTAATTTTCAGTCCTGGTGGGTGAGGCTGTGCTCCTGTGTGTGCGCCTCCGCCCCCCACATGTGGGGTTTTGTCGCAACTGGAACCAAAGGGGCTGAAAATGATTGCGGCATGGAGGAAGAGGAGGAAGACTGTGGGGAGGGAGGTGGAGTCGCGCACGCAACCACACATCTTAGGGGGAACCTTGACTTTCACCAACATAGCTGCTGGGAGCTACAGCCCCAAAATTGGCAAGCCACAACACCCCTGCACTAAACTGAATGGTGCCCACTCACTATAAATTGTAGCCTGACAGGTGCTTGATAATCCCTTGTTTGTACAGTCCTAGGTCAATGGGAGGGAAAACCCAGAAAATTTGTCAAGGTAATCACAAATTATATAGGCATTGTGGAAATAACAAGAGTAAAAATACATAATCAAGTCAGAACTAAACTTGGAGCAGAATCATGGTTAAACTTTCTTGGATCTGCTACTTCTCCAGATCATGCAGCCTTCTATTATAGATATAAGGAAGGCATTGTATGCATGAATAAAGCATATGCATGAATAAAGCACTTAAGTGTAGTTAATTTTAACTAGGCTGTCCTGAAACAAATCTCATAATTTCTAATCAAAGCCAATTTTTTTTATTACTTCAGCAAATAACTTCTCTACAAGCACTTGAATTGTCTAACTTCTTGCTAAATGCCACATGATGACTGTTAGCTGAAATTAAAGGGCAGCATGGGTTGTGGAGTTAGTGAAAAGCACTAGCTGTTAAGTGTAGATTAATTGGTATGTGACAGCGTGAGCTGCTTTGTTCGCTTTAAGTGAAGATGTTAAAGGAGAGCATTAATTCTCCCTGCCCCTTTATTGGAGTTTGAGCTCCATTACTGAGGGGAGAGTAGAATTTTTCATGGTCTGTTTCTCCCTGACGTTTTTGGTAACTACATAGTGATGGTTTCTTGCAGCCAGCAGTGAACACCCCTGAATTGCTTTTGGACTTCCTTAATTTTTCTTACATACATCAAGGGGAAAATAAACTCCTCTCTTTGGGGTCTGTTTAAGAAACTAGTCATCTGTTCCAGGCCTCTGGACTTTATGCATGCAATTTGACAGGTGAGAATAAAAATACTTGTGGTGCTGATAATAATGGCATTGCAGGACCACATAAAACCGCCACAGCAGTGTGCATGAGGTGACATTAAAAGCCATCTGCTAGAAGTAATAGTCTAACTAAAGGGTGTTTAGCAATGCACCTTTAACATGCACCAGCAATTTAATAGCTTAACCCTGGTTGGTTTTGAGATAGGAGTTCTGAACAAATATAATACTGTATCAAGGCATCTTTCCATATAATATACAGCCTGACTATATTTCCACATGAACTGTCCCCTCCTCTCCAAATTTTCACTTCTGAAGTCAATTACAAGTTTACACTGTACTTGAATTTTAGATACTCCACCCATACCTGGGTTATGGTCTTCTTGCTTGTTAACATATTTGAATCCGTACTTTTAAAAAATTAGCACAAGGCACTGGTAAATTGTTATACATCTTTGTGTTATTTCACGAAGTGATCTTCACAGTTCTGTGTTGTCTGATACAGTGGTGCCTCGCTTGACGATGTTAATTCGTTGCAGCGAAATCGCTGTAGAGCGAAAACATTGTCAAACGAAACAAAAAACCCATTGAAACGCATTAAAACCCGGTTAATGCATTCCAATGGGCTGAATACCTGCTCATCCAGCAAAGATCCTCCATTTTTGGTGCCTGTATAGTGAGGAATGTCAGTTGGCTACCATAGCTGTGTAGTCAGCTTCTCTATCATGAATTTTACGTAGGAATCAATTAACCTCACCACCACCACTTCATCTCAGACTAGAATCTCTGCGTTCAAGATTCTGGGAAGGAACAAAAGGAGGCAGTCAATTTTATGAAGACGTTCTGGAGGCATCTGACTGACTTATCCAGTCAGGCCAGTTCTTATAAAGCTTTCCAGAGGCATCTGAACGACAGTGAATGTTGGATTACTTGTTAAACCCTTTGTCTGACCCAGCAATCAAATACTTGCCATGGAATCATAGAATAATGGAGTTGGAAGGGGCCTGTATGGCCGTTGAGTCCAGTCCCTTGCTCAGTGCAGGAATCCAAGTCAAAGTACATCTGACAGAAGACTGCCTAACTTTCTTTTGAATGTCTCCAGTGTTGGGGCGCTCACCATTCCATGTTTTAACATATTCAGAGCACATAAGAAGGCCTCTGCAAGCACTCGGTCTCTGCACAAAAAGATTAAAAGGGTGATGGTAATGCATCCCTGGATACCTGAGTGTGTATTTAATTATTTATTTAAATTGTATTTTATTTTTATCCTTTTTCCCCCGATGGGCACTAGAAGTGGCGTACAATTTTTTAAATGAACAATAATTCTAAAGAACTGCTTATATGTAGTGTTGATGTCTGCAGGAGAGTTTCATGTGCATCCAGGTAAACACACCTATATTTAATTGGGAATCCTGCCTTATCAGGGTTCCTGAGCCCAGAGACATTTGCAAGCATGTTGAACTCGCATTTAGAAATTCCCAGATTTTCATACTAAAACACACAAGCCTCCCTTTAATAAATCCAAAGATCTTCAGAGTTGTTGGGCATGTAGGGAGATAGGGTTTGTACCCCACATTAAACCCTTTGAATGTTCATGTTGAACATTCGCATGACACGCTATGTTTTGTCCTCAGACCTCCCTGTGTGCCTTCATTTTAAGGGTTCCAATGATCTGTGCATATTAGGGCACCTTATCTTTTTCTAAGTTTCTTAAGCAGTTGGTCATATGTATGAAAAGCCTTATAAAGAATTGGTATGAGTTGTTGCAGTTTCTTATTGACTATAGTTTCAAATTCTAAATGCATTCTGAATAATACATATCATAAACCTAACCCGATCACCTATTTGTTCTCTTTTGTGCCCCCAAATTGTTAGAGATACTATTTCAAATGTCATTTGAGTTACTGTATTTTTTGCTCCATAAGACACACCGGACCTTAAGACGCACATAATTTTTAGAGGAGGAAAACAGGGAAAATATATTCTGAACCAAATAGTGTAATAAAATATTTAATAAACTATAACAGAATAACATTTGAACCATGTAAAGTGAACAGCAGTCAACAGTGGCATTAAGAACCATTACCACTTAAAGCTTTGTGTAGTTTATATACCATAAATTTGTGTACCATAAATTTAATTCAAGTACATATAGACCATTATCAGCCAGTGATAAGACCTATACCATGCTACCTATATTTTACATTGCCTTTCATCCACCTCCTCCCCATGCTTATAGATGGCTGCCCTATGGAGGATCTTCGCTTTACGCTGAGGTATTTCGCACATTAGAATGCATTAACCGGTTTCTAATGCATTCTACTGGGGTTTTTACTTTCACTTGACGACGATTTTGCTCTACAGCAATTTTGCTGAAATGGATTAACGTCAAGCGAGGCACCACTGTAGTTTTATATCTGCCTATTAGAGCCAAGAGGAATTTTTCTGGGTGGTGAAGTGCCTAGATGAAGCATCCTGCAAGGGAGTTCTCCCACCTGCAGACAGGTGAGCGGTCCAGATGCATAGGTGTACAAAGCTTCATTTGATACACATGGCAGTCTCTATATACGGAAACTCTGTTGATGTACACAGCAAAGTACACGTGGAATGCTAAATCAGGATAGCTGTGTACAGTGGTGCCTCAACTTACGAACTTAATTCGTATTGGAATGGTGTTCGTAAGTCAAAATGTTTGTAAGTCGAAGCACCATTTGCCATAGGAATGCATTGAAAACTGATTAATCTGTTCCGGCTGAAGAAAAAAAATCACAAAAAATTAAAAAGAACACAGTAAGCCCGATCGGAAGCCACCTCCATTGCTGAGGTTTAAGAAGGAAAAAACCCTCCAAAAACAAACTCTAAAGCCTGTAGCGAGCACGCTGAAGCCTCTACCAACTCAGGCCTCCAGGAGTGCTCACTCTTCTTCTTCAGTTGCTGCCACCAATTTTATCCAATATTTAAAAAGACAAGTGTTGTTTCAAAACAAAAACTTGTTTGTTGGTTTAACAAAATAAAGTAATTAAATCACAAGATGTTAATCAAGGTCTCTCACTCACTGACACACACAGACTCTTCCCTCACTGACTATTTGGCTCAAAGGCCCAGGTAGCCGGCTCAAGGTTGACTCAGCCTTCCATCCTTCCGAGGTCGGTAAAATGAGTACCCAGCTTGCTGGGGGGGCAATGTGTAGCCTGTATAATTAAAAATTGTAAACTGCCCGGAGAGTGCTTGTAGCGCTATGGGGCGGTATATAAGTCCAATAAATAAATAAATAAATAAATAATAGACACACTCATCACTAACTCTCTCAAAATCTCTCTCCCTCACTTACATCATCCACCCATTTATATATCCCAGCTCCTCCCCCTTCTGCACCATCTTCCGTCCCCTCATTGGCTGATGTTCCACTGCCCAGCTGTGACGGACAGGTAAGGGCAGGCCTGAATGCTACAAAGCCATCTCCATTGCTGAGGTTTAAGAAGAAGAAGAAAAACCTCCAAAAATAAACACTAAAGCCACCAACAACACAGCACAGAAACATACCCGCCCCAGCCAAAACCCACCCAGAACAGTTTTTAAAAGGAGAAAACAGCAGCTTACCTCCCTGCAGACACAGACACACACACACTCAACTTCGAAGCAGAAGGAGGTTCTCCCAAGCCGACAACAATGACACTCTCTAACTGCCGAAAGTGAAAGAGCTACAGTACAAAGCAGCCTCGGTCACCACCTACAGTTAGAAATCTGAATTGCCTGCCTGTTTCCCCTGCCTTTTTTCTGTTCGTAAGTGAAAGCTCTGTTCTCAAGTTGAAACAAAATGTTGCGACCAGAGCTGTTCATAAGTCGAGATGTTCGTAAGTAGGGACGTTCGGAAGTCGAGGCCCCACTGTACTTAAAAATGTGAACATTAAACAAGCTTGGGGTTCAATCAAATTTTGCCATTTTGTACAGAATGGTTTCTGCCAGTAAAAATAGAGTGTGGGTGATTTCTCTCCTCCCCCCCCCCACTATACACCCTCAAAGTCTGGCTTGAGAACTGGAAGCCCATCAGAACACATTTTTGAAATGTTTAAGGTGGCAAGGGGGAGTAAATCCAGTTGTGATATTTAAGCTCTTTTACCCGGTTTCATTTCATGTCTTAAGTATATTTGCTGACAAAGTGGTATATTTCTGTATTTCTGGGACTCGATGGTTATTTGTTCAACTAGTATAACCAGTTTCGCGAATGCTGTCTCTTAAGTTGTTGAGATTTCTTATTGTCTTGGAGATAAACAGGGTGTAGCCTCTTACAGGAAACAAGTGTGTAAAGAAATGTGACTGCAAAAAACCGTACTAGCTCTTTTTCAGATGCCTTTGTATTTGAATTTCAAGCTAGTTGAAAGTGTGGAACTCATGACTTAATGAGAATGCAGTTGTTGCCTTTGCTGTAGCAACAAATGTGGCCATAATGCTTATTATTGAGACTTTTTAATACTGTAAATGTTTTGAAAATATCTTTTTGATGTCTAATTTGTCTAATATATGGTTATGTATCATAAAATAATGGAGTTGTAAGGAGCCTATAAGGCCATTAAATCCAACCCCCCCATTCAGTGCTTTGCTTTTTCTTAATACTTTTAGAATGATGTTGATCACATTACTGTTTAAGTAGAATTGATACTACTAACCAGATACTACATGCCTTTTTGAAGATAGCAAAGGAATCATATAATTTGTCTCAAAAGAAAGAATTTATTTTCAGTTATTTAAAAGACGGTAAGCACTTATTGAATATTATATATTATTAGTTTTATAAAGTTCTGCGAGACTTGGTTGCAGTAGCGCTGTGGGGAACATCATCATGAAACAGTTGATGACAAGGCCATGCAGTAGCATTGCTTGACTCTGGAAGGCCAGGTTTGAAAGAAATGGAACAAAATGGAGGTTAGAGGAGCAAGTGAAACAAAACCTTTATTCCACCTGAAACAGTGCTGTTGTTTTGGGGCTGGGGTATAAGACAGTAGAGGCTAGGCTTGAGGGGAAAAGCTTGATGTTTGCTTGAAGGCTTTTCCATTTAAACTTCATACATTTTCCTCTAATATAGGATTTTGTCTCTTACTCTTAGGCAGCACAGGCAAAATGGCTTCTTAAAACTCAAAAACTCAAAACCATCCAAGCATTCTGGATGGTTGAGGTTTAAAATACAGATTGAAACATGTAGCTGTTTGGTATCATCTTCAGGAATCAGTAGTAATGGTTCACAGCTTCCTACTTCCATTTGTGTGCACACTGTTGATCTGGTGGGGACTCCCATTCTAAAAGGGGAGTCTATTTTTTTCTGATCCCCCCCTCCCATGTCTACTCTGAAATGCACTTTTTCTGAGCCCTGCCAGTCCTGGCCATCTCTGGAATGCCCCCTTCTATCTTTTGTTCCATAAGCTCACAACATGAAGGGTAAAACTCAACTGGATTTATTAGAACTTGGACTGGGATAACAGCCAATAAATATACAGTAAGTTCATAGTCCTCAGTCCTAGTTAATTGCACTAGTCCAGTGTCTGGCTCCAAAGTCTTGAACCTCCCAGTTCCCTTCACTGGGATATTCAAGCGTTCTCTGATGAGCCCAGTTCCAATTATTGGGGTGTTGGGTAGTCTACTCACTTTGGTCCTGGTGTCAGGGCTCCTCTGTTGTTACATTGCTCCTGCATGGGAGCCAATATTGCCCACCATGAGGTTAGGTAGGTGGGAAAATTTTCCCCAGTGAATCATGCCTGTCTTGGTTCCTCAACCTCCCCTCCCCTTACTCAGTCCAAAAACTGACATTTCTTCTACCAGTGTCAACTCTGGGTCAGTGTTGGCTCTCCTGATCTTGCCTTCCATTTATTCTTTCTCTTCCCTCAGTGAGATGGGCATGGTGGCAAGTTGGGGCTTTCATATTTCTTCCCCTCTCTCTTTGGGACATGCAGTAAGCCCTGGATTGTAGTGCAACAGCTTGCCATCAAGGAAATCTATGCTCCTGTCTTCTTCACAACCTTCATATGGATTGCACCAATTTAATGTGAACTATAGCATTAAATGTGTCCTTATTGTAGATTTCAAGCAAGTAGTTCAAATTAATTGGCCATGTTTCTGCCTCTATCTTAATTAGTTTCTCAAGATTAGAAGAACCAAATTATCTTAAAGCCACGTTAATAGTGTGGAAGTTCAACAATGTTAGTGTCATTTGGGAAGAATTTCAGTAGTTCAGCCATATTTGACTTCATGACTCAAATCTTGTGTAGGTGGTACCCTAGCAGTGTAACTTCTGAAGGTGAATTGCCTAACGTTAAGAAGTAATGTTAAGAAGTTGCTGGAGCATTGGGCATAGAGCACAGTCCAAAGTACTGTGGTATTTAGAAGAAATAGCCGCTGAATTCATTGGACTTTGCTCCCCAGAAATGGCGCTTAAGTCGTCAGCTAATTGCTGTAGTAAACCCTATTGCGTAAGAGAGCAAAAAGTAATTTGGTAAGCTATGCTTGAATTGACTAGTGCTAAAGACGTGCAGTATCACATGAAACATCAGACTTGATTTTTTTTTTTTTTGAATAGCAAAACCAATGAAAAGGAAAACTAGTATGCCATTTCCTAGGGTGATGATGAAATCACCATGTCTGTAGCATTTTGCAACAAAGAAAAAATTTGATGTTCATACTGGCCCTGATACAGAGGAAAGTCAGCATAGCATAGTGTTCTGTGTCCATTCCACTTATTTATTCCACCTCAGAAAGCCTACTGTGTTTGTGTTTTGTGCCATCAAGACAGAACCAACTTATAGCAACCCTGAGAAAGAGTACTAGGGTCACCATAAATTGAACATGGCTTGATTGCCCATCACACACAGACAAAAAAAAAGCTTTTATTCTGTTGCATCCTAGACACATACTAATGAGTAGTTTAAGTCCCTTATACAGTGGTGCCTCGCTTAGCAACGTTAATCCATTCTGGAAAAAAACGTCGCTAAGTGATTTAATCGCTAAACGATTTTAAAAAGCCCATAGAAATGCATTGAAATGTGTTTAATGCATTCCTATGGGCTTAAAAACTTAACTTAAGTGAAAATCCTCCATAGCGCTGTCATTTTCGCTGCCTCTTAAGCGAGGCAAAACAGCGGGTGGCCATTTTGTTTTCCGGCAGCCATTTTGAAACCACTGATCAGCTATGCAAAAATGGAGGCTTTGCGATGATGGCTTCCCTGCGATCCTCGCAAAGCGAATTTTCCCCATAGGGACCATCGCTAAGCGATCGCTTTTGTGATGGCAAAAAGTCCATCGCTAAGAGATTTAATCGCTCAATCACTAAGATCACTAAGCGAGGCACCACTGTATGTAGCCACTCTGGAGCTAAATGTTTAGAAGTAGCTTCTGGCCAAGGAGATCAAAATCAGCTGGAGGTGGCTGATACCAGAGATTATTTGGAAATACTTCTCTGGGACAATCTAGCTAGCCTTGCCTATTGCCTCGCCCCAGCAAAATCAGAAAGAAGAGAGGAAGACAATCAACTAACAAAATAAGAATCTATCTGTCTATCTAGTTCAGTGTTACCAACTGCAACCAATAACAGCTGACCAGTTTTTCAGATCAGATTGTTTCCTAGCCGTACCTGGAGAACCCTGGTATTTCCCAGAGGGTAATTCTATTAGTCATCTGTTGCAGAAAAACAGCAACAGTGTCTTGTAGCCCTTTAAAGTATTGGACATAAACACTCATGGTATGCATCCCGTTTTTCCTAGACATACAGTGCAGTTTCACTAGTTCCTAGGGAGATGTTTATACTGTACAAACAAAGAGAAGAAGGCAACATGAAAAGTGACAAAAATAAAAAGGGTCCAGCCTGTCCAGTCAATCAGTGGTCATTAAGGGTTGTTAATAGTGCTTAGGGTTGACAGGAGCTTTTAATGGTGTCATTAAGAGATGGTTGACAGAGTACATATAAGCATAGATAAGCTAATTAACACTTGCTAGGTGAAGAAAAATCTTTGCTTAACCATAATCTAATGAAAGAATGTGACTCACAGTTGGCTCAGAGTTGAAATGCAAGGGGCAGAGTAAATAGGAGGGTGAAAACTACAAGGTGAGAAAATTGTCTCTAGTGTGTGTTTTATATTTATTTATTTAAAATATTTTAACCCGTCTTTCTCCTTAAAAAGGATCAAAGGTGGCTCACAACAATAAAAGACAGTATTTATGTCAGTAACAATAAGACAAAAGTTTGTATCAGTACAATACCAAAAAACATAAGCAACACCAAAACACATTTGTGGTGCTGGAGGACACTCTTGAGAGTGCCCTGGACTGCAAGGAGAACAAACCTATCCATTTTGAAGGATCCTGAAGCTGAGGCTCCAGTACTTTAGCCATCTCATGAGAAGAGAAGACTCCCTGGATGTTGGGAAAGTGTGAAGTGTGAACGTGTGTTGTGAGAAGGGGACGACAGAGGATGAGATGTCTGGACAGTGTCATCGAAGCCACCAACATGAATTTGACCCAGCACCGGGAGACAGTGGAAGACAGGAGGGCCTGGCGTGCTCTGGTCCATGGGGTCACGAAGAGTCGGAAAAGACTTAACACGACTTTCAAAAGCAAACTTAAGACCTGGCTCTTTAGGCAGGCTTTCCCTCCTGTCATCATCACTTGAATATTTTTCCCATCTTGAGCTATATTACTACTGTTGTTTTTATTTTATTTTATTATATTGTTTTTATTTTATCTATTGTTGTTAGCTGCCTAGAGTAGACTTCGGTGTAGATAGGCCTTGGCATAAATTAAATAAAATTAAATAAATAAATAAATGACTAAACAACAACAATTCATTTAAAAATCCCACTCAGCAGCCATTCACTCAGGGAAAGCTTGCCTGAAGAGAAAGGACTTCGCCTGCTTGTGGAAGGACAGTAAAGATTGGGCTTAAATGTTGTGAAATGATGTCTCCTATATTCTATTTATTCAGTTTATGTTTTCTCCCCTTAATACTTGTGTTTTTCAAGAACTTCCTTAAATGATTAAAGTGGCAGTCAAACATAATCACATGCTCTTGATCTCCTTAAATCTTGGTACAATCTCTACTAAAACAGTAACAAGAGAGCTCATTAACAGCCATCAATAGGCTAGTATATTCATCAGTGAAGAATAAACAGCTTTTTTCCGTATGAGGGGTCAAGTGTTTAAGTAAGGAAATCACTACCATGCTTCATATTTGCATTCTTCTTGTGTCAGAAGTCTACAAATTCATGCTGGATGGTTGTTTGTAGAACACCGTTTGCTGCTTTGGGCCCGTGTCTTTTAACAGAGTAGTTTATGATATAAATTTTGAGATTTTTTTTAAAGTCTATCATAGTTAACTTCAAGTGGGATCTGTAAAATGCCATAGTGGGTCAGCACGACTTAGTCTTAGTTGCAATTATAAAATGAAAGACATATTTGTTATCTCCTGTAGTTGGTGGGCCTCACAAAGTCCTTGAAAAAACCAGGATTAAGTAAAGTTATGTAGATGTCTTAACAAATCGGCAAATTAAAACATGCTTGTTACAGGGGCGATAGAGGTCAGGGTAGAATGACATTGCTCTGAAACTTGAGAAGAGCCCAATTTTCTTGCAATTTTATTGGGCCCTTGTTTGGAATAGCTAGTTATTGATTTGTTGCTAATTGAAAAACACTGAAGGCTTTCAAAATGCTAACCTATTTCCCCCAAAATAAGGCCTAACCTGACAATAAGCCCTAGTATAATTTTTCAGGATGCTTATAATATAAGCCCTATCCCCAAAATAAGTCCCAGTTAAGTAAAACCCCACACTCCACCATTGTGCAGCAACCAGAAGAAGATGACATGACTGTAAAATAAAACGTCCGCTGAAAATAAGCCCTAATGCATTTTTTGAGCAAAAATTAATATAAGGCACTGTCTTATTTTCGGGGAAACAGTAGTCATGTTAGAATCTAGATCTTAATTTTTTTCAAATGTTTTAGGAAGTCATAGAGATTGAGTATGCTAACACAGAATGCAGCAGCTGAATTATCTATCTATCCATCTGCCTGTTGGTCGGTCGGTCCTTCCTTTCGTCCTTCCTCTGGGTGGCTTACAATAACATAATGTAAACCTATAATAAAACTACAGTAATAAACTAATAAAATATCGCACAAAACCAGGTATCTTAAGAATAAAATAACTAATGCAAAAAAGGATATAAAAAAGGATATATCTATTGCCATCTGTTGCACTTGGTACTTAATTTATATATACAGTATGTTGCTGTTTTGCTGCCATCTATTCCACTTCATACTTAATTTTTTTAATAGTTGTTCCAAAATTCACAGAGTATAGGTGATCAAAACCAAGTTAGTCAGGGTGAGACTGTGAAAGCCATGTTTTGACTTGTTTTCTGAAGCCAAGGAGGGAAGGGCTCGTTCCTCCTCTATCGGGAGAGAGTTCCATAACAACGCAGCCAGCATAAAGAAGGCCCAGTTTTGGCTGGCAAATATCCAGGCCTCCCTTGGGGTGGCCACCCATAGCATCCAGTATATGCGTTGCAGGTGGGATGAGTGCCAGGTTTTGAGGGAGAGGCACTCAGACAAGTAGCAAGGTCCTAAACCTTTTAGAGCTTTTGTTGTTGTTGTTTAGTCGTTAAGTCGTGTCTTACTCTTTGTGACCCCATGGACCCGAGCACGCCAGACCCTCCTGTCTTCCACTGCCTCCTGGAGTTTGGTCAAATTCGTGTTGGTAATGGTTGTTGTGGGTTCTTTGGACTCTTTGGCCGTGTTCTGAAGGTTGTTCTTCCTAATGTTTCGCCAGTCTCTGTGGCCGGCATCTTCAGAGGATAGCACTCTGTGCTCTGGTGTAGTTGGCTTGGGAGTGGAGTATTTATGGCTGTGAGATGGGCTTTTGTCTTTTTCTGTAGATGGGTGATTAGTGTGTCTTGTTGTGGGTGTATTGTTGTGATAAGGAGAGATTATCTGTCACTGTAGTTGATGGGTGTCATTAGCTGGTCTTTTGTGTGTAGTGATCTCCGGTCCTTGTGGCTGGATAGAGTTCGTTGACCTTTTGCATGCTGTATTTTTGAGAGCTGGGAGCCAAGTTTTGTTGAGTTTCAAACTTTCCTCTTTTTTGTTGAAGTTCTGCTGGTGCTTGTGGATTTCAATGGCTTCCCTGTACAGTCTCACATAATGATTGCTGGTGTTGTCCAGTATTTCCATATTTTGAAATAGAATTTCATGTCCATTTGTTTTAGGGCATGTTCAGCTACTGCAGATTTTTCTGGTTGTTTTAGTCTGCAGTGTCTCTCATGTTCTTTGATTCTGGTGTGGATGCTTCGTTTTGTGGTTCCAATATATACCTGGCCACAACTGCAAGGTATCCAGTATACCCCTGCAGTGGTGAGGGAGTCCCTTCTGTCCTTTGCTGACCGTAACATTTGTTGTATTTTTGTGGTGGGCTTGAATACTGTTTGTAGGTTGTGTTTTTTCAAAAGTTTCCCCATGTGGTCCGTGACCCCTTTGATGTATGGCAGAAATACTTTATTAGTGGGTTTTTTCTTCTTCTTCAGTTTGGTGTTGTTTTCTTGGTTTGATGGCTCTTGTGATTTCATTTTTGGAGTAGCCATTTGCCTGTAGGGCCCAATGCAGATGGTTGTGTTCAGTGCTGGAGAAACTGAGCTTCACAGTTCCGATTTGCACGGTCTACCAGTGTTTTGATTATGCCTCTTTTTTGCTGTGGGTGGTGGTTGGAGTTTTTGTGTAGGTACCGGTCTGTGTGGGTGGGTTTTCTGTAGACCTTGTGTCCCAGTCCGAGGTCAGTTTTGCATATGACCATGACATCTAAGAACAGGAGTTGGCCTTTTGTTTCTTTTTCCGTGGTGAATTGTTGGTAGCTTTGATGACACTGTCCAACCATGTCGTCCTTTGTCATCCCTTTCTCCTCTTGCCTTCACACTTTCCCAACATCTGGGTCTTTTCCAGGGAGTCTTCTCATGAGATGGCCAAAGTATTGGAGCCTCAGCTTCAGGATCTGTCCTTCCAGTGAGCACTCAGGGTTGGTTTCCTTCAAAATGGATGGATTTGTTCTCCTTGCAGTCCAGGGGACTCTCAAGAGTCTCCTCCAGCACCACAATTCAAAAGCATCAATTCTTCTGTGGTCAGCCCTCTTCGTGGTCCAGCTCTCACTTCCATACATCGCTGCTGGCGAAACCATGGCTTTGACTATTTGGACTTTTGTTGGCAAGGTGATGTCTCTGCTTTTTAAGATGTTTTCTAGGTTTGTCATCACTTTCTTCCCAAGAAGCAGGCATCTTTTAATTTTGTGGCTGCTGTCACCATCTGCAGTGATCATGGAGCCCAAGAAAGTGAAATCTGTCACTGCCTCTAGATCTTGCCCTTCTATTTGCCAGGAGGTGATAGGACCAGTGGCCATGATCTTAGTTTTTTTTTGATGTTGAGCTTCAGACCATTTTTTGCACTCTCCTCTTTCACCCTCATTAAGAGGTTCTTTAAGTCCTCCTCATTTTCTGTGATCAGAGTGGTATTATCTGCATATCTGAGGTTGCTGATATTTTTTCTTAATTCCGTCTTGGGATTCATCCAGTCCTTTAGGGCTTTAAGTGTCAGCGTATGCATTTTGAACTAGTCTTGGAAGCATACTAGCAGCCAGTGCAAACATGTCAGGTGATATATGATCACACCAGCCTGACTGCTCCTTTTTGCCCTTGTCGCATCTTCTGATCCACCTTCAAGGACAGCCCCATGTAGAAAGCATTGTAATACTTCCCAGAACAAAATGTAGGAATTACATTATATCTTTTAGGGAAAACTGGATTTATCTTATGTTCTGAGTCCCAAAGTGTTGGTGATTTCATTTTAAACCCTGGCACACTTCCTGTATCTTGCTGCTTGAACACTGAGAGCAAGGAGACTGCCCTCCATGAACCACAACTGGGACCCATTAGATGAGACATGTTATGTGTAAATCCAAGACAGAACCTTCTCTGTTATGGTACTTTGGTTGTGCAGTGTCCTTCTCTGGGAGGGATGATTGGTTGGTGGTAACTTTGGCCTTATTTCAGCATTGAGATGGAGCTCAGCTCATCATTCAAATATTTGCAGTCACTGGCCAGGGCATCGTCCTGATGTGTTGACTTATGTATGTTTTTCCTTCTGTTTCCTTTACTCAGATTAACAATGTTGAACTATGTTAGATTGTTTAGGTAAAGGTAAAGGTTACCCTTGACAATTTTTGTCCAGTCGTGTTCGACTCTAGGGGGCGGTGCTCATCCCTGTTTCCAAGCCATAGAGCCAGTGTTTTGTCCGAAGACAATCTTCCGTGGTCACATGGCCAGTGCAACTTAGACACGGAATGCTGTTACCTTCCCACCGAGGTGGTCCCTATTTATCTACTTGCATTTGCATGCTTTCGAACCGGTAGGTTGGCGGGAGCTGGGACAAAGCAATGGGTGCTCACTCCGTCGCGTGGATTCGATCTTACGACTGCTTGGTCTTCTGACCCTGCACAGCACAGGCTTCTGCGGTTTAGCCCGCAGCGCCACCACGTCCCTAGATTGTTTAGACAGGTTTAAAATAATCTCACCTTGCTTTTATTGCCGTACTATGTTCCGAGATCTACAGATAATGGGAGAATATAGATGTTGTAAACAAACAAATCTCTGATCTCTCCAAGCTGAAGAATCCAGGTTTCCCAAATACCCAGACAATGTTTGGGTTTGTTTGGCTGCCTAACTGCAAACTACAGAATTCAAGCACAGCCTACTCAGTCTTAGTCCCTTCACTTTTACTGATCTTTGACCGTAATCAAGTATAGTACAGTCCCTTCACTTGCCAGTAAAGCAAAGTGTGAATTCAACTTTAAAACACTATGCCCTATTTTCATCCCAGTTAATACAGACTCAGTGTAAGCTGTTGCTTATGAAAAGCTTCTACTGCATTGAATGGGTTATCCTCTGAGGTGTCACAGCATATCTTGACTTTAAAACTTTATTCACCTAATACCAAATCCTCCACAAGAATATGCCCTGAAATATAATTCATGCTGTACTAAGGTTAAAGTGACAAAAATGTGAATAAGGGGAGAGAGACTTGAAAGGAAAAAAATTAAAGGCACTAAAGTGTTAAAAGGACGAAGTTCATACTCTTTTTTAATGTTCATTCTCTGTTCACTGATGAAATGAGTTACAAGGGGAAAGAAAGATCAGTCTGATGCTTTTTGCCCACCACCACCAAATAGCTTAAAACCCTCACCAGCAGGAGGTGACTTCCTCCCCACAAAACATGAAACTAGGCCTTTGCGGCCTTTAAATATTTTTGGAGGAGGGAGGACTTTTAATTAAATGCTCATGTAAGATGTTCCCTTACTATTTAATCTTTCAAACTTCTCTAAACCATTCTGACAAATATGGAAGTCCTGAAACACATATTTCAGCTCAGCTTAAAAGGGAAGTTTTTCCATTAACACAACAGAGAGTCTCCAGTGAGACTGAGGTAAAAATCTAGTGTGTTCTCAATGTTCAGTTATCATGGAAAAAAAGTGTTCTATGTAATGGGCTATCTTGTTTTCTTGTGTTTTTTTTTTAACCACAGAAGTTGTGAGGAGCAGGAAATAGCTTTTATAGTTCCTTCCTCCCCTAAGTCATAACTCAAATAGTGGACGTCAGGATGTTTTGCTTGGCTTATTTTTTTTCCCAGTTTATCTTGCTATCGTTGGCTACAACCAGAAATACTTTGAAATATATTAGAGTTGGTGAATTTTGTTAAGAGTGTGGATTGCTTGTGAATAAATGAAGAATAAGATATTGAATCCAGCTTGCTGGCTTCAGAAATCTTGCTGAAGGACCAAATTATTCTGTGCAATCCCTGTGCATGGCCTTAAGTGAACAGGTAGCATACAGATGTTTTTCATTAATATGATGATGGCTGGCTTGGTCACTGTACAAGAATGGTTGGAGTTGTGTGGAAGACACTAGATTGCAAGAGGCTGAAGTAGAGGATTGAATTGGGCAGTCCTATTTCTGTTAACCTGATTCATGTCACAGAATCTAGGTACCTGTCCTCTTGTAGCTTTCCTGTTTTTGGTTCATTTCAGCATTGGCACTAGGAAGGGAGAGGATTCCGTGGTGCACCCAAAATCAGAAAGATGAGATATGGGACAATTTAGGTCCCTCTCCTGTTCACTTATCTCTGGTATTTTAGAGGAACCTAATTTGTGAGAATGGGGCAGATATATCAGTGAAGGTCAATTGTATCTGTGTTTTCCAAGGAAAAACTAAAACTTTTAAGGTAGAAGAAGACACAAATAAGTTACCATCCTATAGAAAGGCTGCAAAGCCATGGCTTTACAAAGTTTATCTATTTTTATATAATTATGGTTATAAGGACAGGTTTCCTGCCACTATTTCTGTGATTGTATTATTTGCTGTTTTGCAACATATCCACTGTTATTGTGTGCATAATTATTTTTTAATGTTAGTTGCCTTAGTCATCTTGAGACAGGAAGATTTTAAATCTCGTTCAAATGTAGAATAATTGGCCACTGTATTCTGAGACTCTAGAACAGGTTACTGCATGGAGGTTAGTTCACTGGAGCCAAAGATCAGTTCTTTAGGGTAGAACCTTCCTTCTCTGTAGGTGTAGATGTTAATATTTCTCACGTGTTTTGCTGGCCTCTAGTGGCTCATGAACAGTGCTGGGGTTCTTGAGCCCAAGCTTCTCTTGTTACTGATTAAATGCTCTGGTGAAGACATTTCAGGCTCAGCTGGAGAAGCATTACATAAGTATTTTTATTGCAAATGAAAAATATTTCTGGAAAACCACTTACAGTAGACTCTTTTTGGCAGATGGAGCTGGGTGGGAGGAAGGCAGCACCGTGTCAGTTGCTTGTAATTGGATTTAAAAGTGGGATCACCTTTCTAAAACTAAGATATGTTTCCTAGCCCTGTAGGAAGGAAGAACTAAACTGTTAAAAGAGAGAGAGTCCACAAAAAGCACATGGCTGAACATTATAGTACCAAAAGCAAACCTAGACAGGGTATACAGTGGTGCCTCACAAAACGATTTTAATTCGTTCCGCGAAAATCGCTGTCTTGCAAAAAAATTGTCTTGTGAGGTTCCCATAAAGACGAATGAAATTTATTAGTCTTGTGAAGCATTGGTCTTGAAAAAAAATCTTGCGAAGCATGGTCATAGAAAAAAACGTCTTGCGAGGCACCATAGGGATCGCTAAAACCAATCGTCTTGCTGGTTTTTCGTCCCTCGAGGCAATCGTCTTGCAAGGCACCACTATATTTTATAAAGAACATTGCTGCAAAGATTGCCCACATTGCATGTGTTTTGGAGTGTAGTCATCATATGCTGATTTTTCAGTATACATACATAGTGCATGTTTTTCATGCAATAGCAAGGCTCCCATGTAACTAAGATTCATTCTGTACCATAATGCGGGAGAACTTTGGTAGCAGTGAAAGTAGGCAGCATCTTATGTTCCTGTGACCTTGTAATGAATGCTAGCATTGCTTGTTCTATTCAGCATTGTTAAACAAGGGCCATGGCCCCCAGAATGCTGAAATACATATAAACATACACAATAAGTTCAATACACATAAGTTCAATACATATAAACATACACAATAAGTAGCTTGTCTGCAGTCCAAAGTAGAGAAGGTAATGCAAAATGTGTTAATTCTTAATTTAACAACCCATGCAATGTTTCTGTCAGTGGTGCATGACCACAGCATTCAGTTTTGTGCCTGATGGGATAATTCAGACAATTTGGCTGAGATTTGGTTCAGATTAATTAGAAGCCTGACTGATTTAATTGGGATCACACCCTTGAGTTGAGATTCAGATTTCCAAAGAACTTGGTCTCCCATTGGCTATCATTGGAACATTTGTGCGTTTTTTTGTGTTTGTCAGAATTGGGTGAAATTTTCAGAGATGGTAGCTCCTTAGGAACATGGTAATGCCTGCCAGATTTCAAATAAGTAGCTACAGAGTTATTTCTTGTATTTTGTTTTTGTACTTTGTTTTGGTGCATGCCTTAAAAGTATAAAATGTAATGGCCAGTATCTATCTATCCATCTGTCTGCCTGCCTGTCTGTCTATGTCTGTCTGTCTATCGATAGCAGATCTGGAAGAAACTGAAAAGTGTAAGTCATCAGCTTGAATTTTGAAAATGACACACAGAATAAACTTGGCTTTAAGTTAGGACCTTTAAATGGAGTGTAAAAGATGGGTGGCATGGTCTTTCAATGGAAGTACAGTCCCCAAAACTGGGAGGGAAAGGATGATTTGCTTCACTTTCCTGTGTGTCTTTGTACACATTGGTCAGGCTTTATGAAAACGACACATATAGAGGTTTTCCCCAAGCGAGAAGCGTACAGAGTTATAGAAGAATAAGCATAGAGGTTAGGGAATTAATGATTATTGGAAACCATTTAAAAACTTTTCTAATAGTATAAAATGGTGGCATTAGAAGAATAGCCACCATACAGTTCCGTCTTTGCTGCATCCCATCTCATATGTACTGGGTATGCTTCCTGATGAACAGTCTCTGCTACACAGTCCTGTAGCAACCTAGTCTTTTGTGGGCAAAGTAAACTAGTGTTACAACTTGACTAGTTTTAGTGCATCTAGGATCCACACAAGGGTAAGATACTCTGACAGTCTTACTTCACTTGAGTCAAGATGCCATGCAGATGTTCATGGATTTGGAAGGCTTGATTCGACTTAGAGCTTCAAGCCTGCAAAAATAACATGGAGAGCAGTAGCAACTGAACACTTCATTAGCCAGAAGGAAGGTGCTAGGAGTGAAAAAAACAGGAAGTCACAGAGCTATCCAGAGTTAGTCACTCTTGTCAAGGGGACATTGCTCTCTGTTGGTGCATGAGAGCTTCATGTTTCTGTGGTAATAGAAGAGGCCTAAAAATATGTCAGAGGCCTAAAATATATCAGACAGGTGGGCAAATAGCAGAAGCAGAAGGTAGTGATTTTGTTTGGTTAATCCTGTTGTGTTAAGTGGCTGATGATATGCTGGGTGTGTGAGCTAGATTTTTTGCATCAAGGGACCAACTAGCTGGTGGCAGCAGGCAGAGGCTGACATTGGCAGCTGTTGGTGGTAGAGTCTTACAAACTGGCAGAGCAGGGAGTCAGGTGAGATGGCCGAGGTAGGCAGGCAGAGAAAAAGCCAGCTGCAGCATGGGCGCCATGCAGAGTAGCAGATGTTGAGCAGTTGGCTCCTTCCAGAGAGGCTGTACTTCAGGTGTGCTGGAGGAAGCAGGTATGCAGAGGCAGGTGATGGAAGCAATTAGCAGAGCAAAGGGACAGCGCCAGATGGTTGTTGTTTAGTCGTTTAGTCATGTTTAACTATTCGTGCCCCATGGACCAGAGCACACTAGGCTTTCCTGTCTTCCACTTACCTCCCGGAGCTGGGTCAAATTCATGTTGGTAGCTTCGATGACACTGTCCATCCATCTCATCCTCTGTCGACCCCTTCTCTTCCTGCCTTCACACTCTCCCAACATCAGGGTCTTTTCCAGGGAGTCCTCTCCTGAGATGGCCAAAGTATTAGAGCCTCAGCTTCAGGATCTGTTCTTCCAGTGAGCACTCAGGGTTGGTTTCTTTCAAAATTATTATTATTATTTATTTAATTTATATCCCGCCTATCTAGCCAACTCAGGACCACTCTAGGCGGCTAACAATCCTCAAATAATAAAAGTATACATATATACAACAGCATAAATAATAAAACTTTTGAAAGATAGGAACAAATAGAGAGAAAAAGAAGAGAAAAAAACCTATCCATGAACAAATGGACAGGTTTGTTCTCCTTGCAGTCCAGGGGAGTCTCAAGAGTCTCCTCCAGCACCACAATTCAAAAGCATCAATTCTTCTGTGGTCAGCCTTCTTTATGGTCCAGCTCTCACTTCCATACATCACTATTAGAGTAACCATAGTTTTGACTATTTGGACTTTTGTCGGCAAGGTGATGTCTCTGCTTTTTAAGATCCTGTCGAGGTTTGTTATCGCTTTCCTCCCAAGAAGCAAGTGTCTTTTAATTTCGTGGCTGCTGTCACAATCTGCAGTGATCGTGGAGCCCAAGAAACTGAAATATGTCACTGCCTCTAGATCTTCCCCTTCTGTTTGGCAGGAGGTGATGGGACCAGTGGCCATGATCTTAGTTTTTTTAATGCTGAGATTCAGACCATTTTTGTACTCTCCTCTTTCACCCTCATTAAGAGGTTCTTTAATTCCTCCTCACTTTCTGCCATCAGAGTGGTATCATCTGCATATCTGAGATTGTTGATATTTCTTCCAGCAATCTTAATTCCGGCTTGGGATTCCTCCAGTCCTGTCTTTCACATGAAGAATTCTGCATATAAGCTAAATGAGCCAGAGGACAATATACAGCCTTGTCATACTCCTTTCCCAATTTTGAACCAATCATTTGTTCCATATCCAGTTCTAACTGTTGCTTCCTGTCCCACCTAGAGATTTCTCAGGAGATAGATAAGGTGGTCAGGCACTCCCATTTCTTTAAGGACTTGCCATTGTTTGCTGTGGTCCACATAGTCAAAGGCTTTTGGGTAGTCAATGAAGCAGAAGTAGATGTTTTTCTGGAACTCTCTAGCTTTCTCCATAATCCAGCTCATGTTAGCAATTTGGTCTCTAGTTCCTCTGCCCCTTCAAAATCCAGCTTGTACTTCTGGGAGTTATGGGTCCACATACTGCTAAAGCCTACCTTGGAGGATTTTGAGCATAACCTTGCTAGCGTGTGAAATGAGTGCAATTGTACATTAGTTGGAGCATTCTTTGGCACTGCTCTTCTTTGGTATTGGGATGTAGACTGATCTTTTCCAGTCCTCTGGCCACTTTTGAGTTTTCCAAACTTGCTGACATATTGAGTGTAGCACCATAACAGCATCATCTTTTAAGATTTTAAATAGTTCAACTGGAATGCCATCAACTCCACTGGCCTTGTTGTTAGCCAGGCTTTCTAAGGCCCACTTGACTTCATTCTCCAGGATGTCTGGCTCAAGGTAAGCAACCACACTATCTGTGTTGTCCGGGACATCCAGATCTTTCTGTTATAGTTCCTCTCTGTATTCTTGCCACATCTCCTTGATGTCTTCTGCTTCTGTGAGGTCCCTCCCATTTTTGTTCTTCATCATGTCCATCTTTGCACAAAATGTTCCTTTAATATCTCCAATTTTCTTGAACAGATATCTGGTTTTTCCTTTTCTAATATTTTCCTCTATTTCTTTGCATTGTTCATTTAAGAAGGCCCTCTTGTCTCTCCTTGCTATTCTTTGGAAGTCTGTGTTCAATTTTCTGTTGAAAATTGCACCAAATGGTAGGCACTGCCAAGCCATATGCCTGAGTCAAGAACTCTTAGATGCCACTCCTCCAGGGTCATTGCCTCGTTCTGTCACCAGGTAAGCTGATAGAGGCTTTGAGAGTGCAAACCTGTAAAAATCCCACCTTCAGTCTTTTCATTGAAATAGACTCTTTTTATGATTAATGTATCTTCCTTTCTAAGGCACAGGTTGCCAATGAATATTTTCATTCGAGTTACTGTCTCTTCTGGTAGGTTTGGAGATGTTCTCTTGGGAAGCACAAAGACCAATTTGAATGGGCCCACTTGGCCTTCAGACTTTGGCTGATTCTGATGCACACTTCTCATTTCTGCCAAGAAAAAAAGAAATATGCCTTTTTTAATGAAAAAGGACTTGCAGGGCAAGATTCTCTTTGCCTGCCTGGAACAATGTCTAGCTGAGCTCCATGTGTGCAGTGACTCCCAGATGTGTGTGCTCAGAGTTTTAGCCTCAGTTCAAAGTTGTTCACTTGATGCTGCCTCAGTTTATGACAATCATCTTGAGCTGATAGAAATAGTTTTAAGGATTGTTCTGTAAGCTGCATGAACAGAGCATTAAAGGATATATTGCACATAGCCTTTTTAAAATATTTTTCTTTGAGATACTTTTCAGGAACCATAATATTTTGTTGCAAACTTAATAGACCTGTTCCTCAGAAATTCCATCTATGCTCAATGCCATAATTGCTTTGTAATGTACATTGGATAGTATAAAGTTTAACTATGTAACTATACTTCCATTGCTTGTTTCCTCAGCCATTTCAGAGGTTTGAGAAATGTTTCTCATTAGCCTTCTTAGATCAAATAATTTCTAAGCATACTTTAAGAGAAGTTATTACAGATGTTACTTTCTGTGTTCCAACTAAGGATGTTACAAAATTAGACAGGGTATATGTTTCTGCATTGGTATAGTCTACAGGTGTCGCCCACAAATCAATAAGGTAATGATGATATATTGTAGGTATCAAGGGCCAAGTAATTGCATTGGCAGGCCTTACAGTTTGCAACATTTAAACTCCATTTTTGTGTACCTAAAACACTAGCTTAGTGTCTCTCTATTTTCCCCTGCTATACAGTATCCTCATAGAGAACATCCCTAAAAATTGAATTAAATATTTTCTAGTTAATTTCCTCTAGAATATTGCTTTATCACCTCTGACACTAAGTATTCTATTTATTTTGTTTCAGGTGTTTATTTTGATTTGTTATATTTCACACACATACACCCTTGAGATCTAGGAAGTGTATATGGTTGTCCTCCTCTGCTCTGTCCTGACAATAAACCTGTCAGTTGCTTACGATGGGCGAATGTGACTTTTTCAGTGAGTTTCATGGGCTTGTGAGGACTTGAAACCAGGACTCCTAAGTCTTCTTCCAGCACTTTCACAATAATTCATTGATTTTTTTTACCTTGAATACTTGGAAACAGAATGCTACTCATACTCTGGTTGTGGGGAAGAAAGAGAAATAGTCTTTACCAATACCTTCTTCTTCTTCTTTTTTTCTACTACATCTCTCTTAAAAGTTGCTTCAAATCTCATAGTTTATGTAGATCTTAAAGAACAAGCTCCATGAAGGCAGGGAGGCATTTGTGAAGGATGGCAGAAATTACAATTACAGTAGAGAAGGCTAACTTTAGGAGATTGGGGAAAGAATTCAGTGTGAATGAAACACAGTGTTTCCATGTCCATCTTTTCCTTGTAATAAAAATTCAGGACAGGAGGTCACTTTCAGATGAGAAACAGTGGGTGGCTCACTGAACTATTATGTTCAACGGGTTGCTTTACAGTGCTCTTAAACCTTTGGAAATATCACTTGGAATCTGTAATATATTGACCTGTTATCTTACAGTTTAGACTGGTTAAAAAAAGCCACAAGTGAAATTTTTAATAACAAATTTATGAGGTGATTATATGGAAAGTTCTGAAATTGCATTTCTGTTTTTTAAAAAAAATAATGGAAAGAAGTGTTTATGGTCAAAGCTCTTTCCAGTGTATTTTCATTATTAAAATGGGTATACATTATTTGGGAACTAAATTTTAGAGGAAATTTTGAATACAGTGGTGCCCCGCAAGATGATGTTAATTCATTCAGCAAAAATCGCTGTCTTGTGAAAACATCATCTAGCGAAATGTGGTTCCCCATTGGAATTCATTGAAATCCGTTTAATGCGTTCCAGTAGGGAAAAATCGTCTTTTTGCGAAAATCACCCATAGAGAAACCATTTTGTGAAGCGCGGATCAGCTGAAAAAATCGCTGTTTTGCAAAAAACGGTCCCGAAAACACCCGTTTTGCGAGTCGCGGACTCAGCTGTCAAAATTGCCCTGCAAAAAACCGTCTCAAAAAAAAAACCACCGTCTTGCAAAGCATGGTCCGAAACATAGTCCAACGAAAATTGCCCATAGGAACCACCGCTTTGCGAAGCACTGTAGCGATCGCAAAAACTCATTGTCTAGCGAATTAAGCGTTTTGCGAGGTAATCGTCTTGCGGGGCACCACTATATTAGATAATATCTGTATTGGCAAGAACCAGGTAAGGATGGGAATTTTTTTTCCCAAAAATTAAAAAAAAATGCACGAAAGAGGCTCTGTTTTCTTCATGATCTTTCATTGGCTTTTGAAAAGGATCCTATTAAAAACAGGTGGTTTTTTTTTTTTAAATGAAAGGGTACCTGAAAATTTCTGCATTTTTCATTTGCCTTCTTTTGTTTGACATTTCATCCAACATGTATTGAAGCACCTGGGAAATTGTCTGTGAAATAGTGTCATGAGGGCTGCTGTTGGGCTGGGCAGAAATGGGTGTAAAATGGCCTGGACTGGTTGGAACCCAGCGGGAGTGCTTTTTTCATTCCACTCTACTCATTTCTGGCAGATATGTGAGCGCCTTCCTAGTGCCCTCCATCTTGTGCTCCCTTTCTGCCCAGCTACCTGCCTATGTCTCTTGAGTCTTTCGTCTTTTTCCTTGATTTTTTCGGGGGGGGATTGCTCTCCCATATTTTTGACGATTATTTTTGTGCCTGTTGCTATGTTGGACTCAAAGGGAAGAAATATATCAAGTGGGGGGTGGGGGGAGAGAAATCTCCCCATATCCTAGTCATTGGGCCAGGGATATCTTTGAGTATTTTTCTTGCCTTGCTTTACTTGGGTTTTGAGATTGGTGGCTGTATGTGTGTGTATTTATTTTGCTAATTTTCCCCTGTGTGAGGGAGTGCTTGCCCTATTTCACAGATTTTTTTTTTTTATAAAAATGTTATTTGGTTAATTTACTGACTGAAATCCTGTTGCTCAGAGTAGTAAGTCATAACTAAAGTAGGCTGATTTAATGATTTGATTCTCTACAGTGGTTGCTACTCATTAAGCAACAGGATTTCAGCCACTGTATATTTGCACTGATAAGGTTGTGAATTTTGATGTGTTTTGGGTGGAATTGTTTTGTGTTGTGGTGGTTGATTGTACAATTGCTTGCTTTTGGAGTAGATTTATTCGCTGTAGCCTTGCCTCTGTTTTTTTGGGGGGTGGTTGTTTTATGGGTTCTTTAAGGCTTTTTTTTTTTACTAGTGTCAGAAGAACAAATGAGGGAAGATGAAATGAAATTACCTGAAAAAGCCAGTCCCTTTCATGGAAAACAACAAAAACAATAGAGGCACCCCCAAAATAAACAAAAACAAATACTTTCTTTGTCTACATCCCTAGAATAAGCCATTCAAGAAATAGTGGCTATACATACAAAGAGTTGTTAACAGAAAAATCAAATATTGCTTTGCTGCACCTCTTACTTGAATGTTGATGTTTGATTAGGTTGGTTAATAGGCATGGGACTTTCAGAGTTTATTCCCCTGAATTCATCAGGAATTTGCTGAACCAGAATTCTGTGTCTCTGTCCATTACAGCAGCGTTCCCCAACCTTTTTTGAACCACAGACTGGTTGAGGGGTATGGATTCCATGCGTGGACAGGTTCGGGGGTGGGCACATCCCCATGCTCATGGGTGGGCGTGTCCAGATTGTGCATATGAATGGCACGCCCCTCACGCTTGTGTGTGACAAGGCCACCTCTTGGGCGAGCAGGGGAAGGCAGGCTTGCAAGGGAGTGTGGGGGGGCTGTCAGGGCTGTGCAGAGCCCTCCTCACCTTGCCCCATCGCCCTGCGCTCCCAGCCGACAGAGCCTGGGAAAAATTCAAAAGATCTCCCCCCCCCCCCCGCTCCTGCCTCTTGCAGGGTCTCCCTGCTGCTTGCTTTCCAGCCAGATCCTGCGGCTGGAGACAGAGTGGGATGGGAAGGTAGGCTTGCAAGGGAGAGCGGGCGGGCAGCAGCAGGGAGAGACCCCGCAGGAGGCAGGACGGGGGGGGAAGGTCTTTTGAATTTTTCCAGGGCTCTGTCGGCTGGGAGCGCAGGGTGATTGGGCAAGGCAAGGAGGGCTCCACGCAGCCCTGACATCCCACCCACTATGAATGGCACGCCCCTCACGCTCATGTGTTACACGGCCACCTCTTGGGCGAGCGGGGGGAAGGCAGGCTTCCAAGGGAGAGCAGGGGGATTTCAAGGCTGCATGGACCCCTCCTAGCCTTGCCCCATCGCCCTGCGCTCCCAGCCAATAGAGCCCTGGAAAAATTCAAAAAACCTCCCCCCATCCTGCCTCCTGCGGGGTCCCTCCCTGCTGCTGGCTTTCCAGCCAGATACCGCGGTTGGAGATGGAGCAGGGGGGGAAGGCAGGCTTTCAAGGGAGAGTGGGGGGGCTGTCAGTCCTGTGCGGAGCCCTCCTCACCTTGCCCCATCACCCTGCGCTCCCGGCCGACAGAGCCTGGGAAAAATTCAAAAGATCTCCCCCCCCCGCTCCTGCCTCTTGTGGGGTCTCTCCCTGCTGCTGGCTTTCCAGGAAGACCCCGCAGTTGGAGACAGAGCGGGGGGGGAAGGCAGGCTTGTAAGGGAGAGCGGGCGGGCAGCAGCAGGGAGAGACCCTGCAGGAGTCAGGACAGGGGGAAGGTCTTTTGAATTTTTCCAGGGCTCTGTCGGCTGGGTGTGAAAGGTGATCGGGCAAGGCGAGGAGGGCTCCGCGCAGCCCTGACATCCCGCCCGCTCTTCCTTGTGGGCCTGCCTCCCTCCCCTCTGCCTCCCACCGCAGGATCTCTCCATGTTGTTGGCTTTCCAGCCAGAGACAGAGGCTGGAGACAGAGCAGGGGGGCAAAGGCAGGCTTGCAGGGGAGAGTGGGCAGGCTGTCAGGGCTGTCCAGAGCCCTCCTCGCCTTGCACCATCGCCCAGGCTCCTGCCTCCTGTGGGGTCTCTCCCTGCTGCTGCCCGCCCGCTCTCACTTGCAAGCCTATCTCCCCCCACTCTGTCTCCCGCCGTGGGATCTCTCCATGTTGCTGGCTTTCCAGCCAGGCTGGAAAACCAGCAGCATGGAGGGACCCCGCAGCGGGAGACAGAGCCACATGGGAAGGCCATTTGAATTTCCTGGGCTCCTGTCTTCAGCCGATGGGTCCTTCCACACTGCTAGCTTTCCAGCCGGGCTCTGGGAGACCGCACCGCCGTTTGCGCAGGCGCACAAGCATGCGCGCAGGTGCAGACAACCTGTGCGGGGGTGAGTACGGGGGGGAGGTCTGTCTTGGCGGCCCGGTGAGGTTTAAGCCACGGACCGGCAATGGGCCGCGGACCGGGGGTTGATGACCTCTGCATTACAGGATGCCACTCAAAAAGCTATCAGTCCCCTAATCCCTTGCAGCTCCCACGGAGCTTAGACACTTCCGCCTATCTCCCTGTCTTCTTCATGGGAACAAAATAGGTGATTGAACCTTCATTCCCCACCTGCATATAACTGAGGACTTTTGTGAGGACTTTGATTTATTTGCTAAAGCTCACAGAATTCTGTCTAGGGAAATTCGTGGTGACCTCTCGGGTTTGAAATCAAAGAAATCCAGAAGTCTTGGTTACTTCCACCTTGCCAATATTCTCAACCAAACAGCAAGATAAATGCTGTTAGAATAAATGTCTACTCTCTTGTTTCCTGAGAGGTCTACTCTTGCATAATTTCTTAGCAGTCGTACTACCAAATTTATATGCTATCTAGCAAAGAAGATATGAGAGTGACATACAAATTTTAGATAGCTTAAAACATTAGTTAGGTCTTCAGAAGCCCATGTCTGTGTCCATTCACGTGCATGCCCTCTACCATGCCATGCACATGATGTTGCCTTCCCCAAGTGTTCCTGCCTCTTGGTGCATCTCTTACTTGAATACTGATGTTCGATAAGACTGGTTACTTAGCATGGGACTTTCAGAGTATAATTTTCCCCAAATTCATCAGAATTTAATGCAGATGTTTGCAGAAGGAAAGTCTACACTCAGATTTGAGTAGATTTCCTTTCTGCAGATATTCACACAAATGTCCAAATACACATGTCACAGGTGTAAGAATAAGATTATAACATACAGGCCTATGCCTTGCTTGTGTGCACAGCGATGTATAATCTTGAGTGTCTGAACAGGACTCAATTTAATAGCTGACTGGGGTTTTATAGTACCTATTTCATGAAGAAGCTGCTGGAAACAAATATTAAACTTTCACCTGGCCTGAGGTCTTGTTTTTGTTCATAGCTGTTACAACACTGACTGTATGTCTAACATTTGTCCCCACACACATCACTTTTTATTCAAACTGCAATGAGATTGGAAGTGAGTTTTGTTTAGTTTTATTGGTACGGTCATTTTTCAGAAATGTTCATGACAGAGATCCAGATGCTTAGGTTTAAAAATAACAGGCTGGTCCCTGCCAGACAATGTTTTGGATTATAAGAAGCTTTAAGCTTAAAGTATTCAGAGTCCATTTGTCAATCCAGCTATTGTGCAGCCCGTTTTTATTTGCAAAGAATTTTGTGCATGGAATCCAACAGGATTCCTTGGAAGACGCCCAGTATAAACTAAACTGAGAGCCCCCCCTGGTGTCTGAAAGTGTCCTCCACAATCAAATTTATATCCGTCACAGGAAGTCTTGGCAATCAGACTAGTCACTTTTTCCCCTCACATCTGGAAGTGAATTTTTTTTTTTCTGCTTCAAAGGTCACAGGCATCATGGGTAGGGCATGGGTTTAGGGCCATAGAAAACATGGGAAAGGAAGAATAAAACTAGATTTCCACCTTTTTAGAAATGGTTATTTTTAAATGGCCTGGAACGTAGCCAAATTACACAACCCTCTTTCTCCCGCCTTCTCCTTCCGCTGCCCAGTTTACATTTGTTGCTGAAAGAAATGTGACTGAAAGATTTTTCTTCTGGAATGTTACCTCGTTTCTTGGGATTTATGAGTACTTTCTTCTGTTCACGGAGAACAATGTTTTTATAGCAGGATGGATTCAGAAACTGAGTGTGTTGCCCCACGGAGTGCTGTTTATGGCTTGTAATTTTGAGTTGTGTGTGTGTGTGTTTTTAGCTTTCCCTGATCTCTTCCTTTGCCTTTCTCGTAGATTTACTTGCGTCTTGAACTTTTCTTCAATTCTAACTGAAGTGGTGTGGGTGGGTGTTAATGGGTGATTTGTGGCTTTTCTTTCCTGCATGACTTGCAATCTTAAGCATTTAACTTGAAGAAATATAGGAAACACTTCATCTTAGAGTCTTTCCCCCAGCCCTTCAAACAAGGGCTTGGGGAAAGGTCGTAAAAACAGAACCTTTCCCATTTGATCCACAGGTATTCCTTACATTAGACAAGGAAACTAGTGTGCTGAAAGCTGCAAAATCTCTGAAGCCTGTCTTGAAAACAAGTTCCATATGAATGGGAATCAAAAACGGCATGAGGTTAACATTTGCCTATAGTAAAAGGGAATTGCAGAACCTTAGGCTTGAGTCATATGTTTTGATGAGATGATCTTTAATGGTGAATAAACAGAGATCTAATTGCTGCTATACAGATCTGCTCTGTTTTGACACATATTCTAATATATGTAATGGTTTTCATTTGTTGACTTATTTAATTCAGAAACACAGGGTCTATGTTCTTTAGACAGAGAATACATAAAGCTGAATCTCAGGCATTGGCTGTGAAGATTGTTATTTATTTATTCAAGTTTCTGTCATTCCTTATCTATATTCCAGAGTCTTACATGGCATATTGAAACACCATAATAAAGTGAAACTAAAAAAATGAAATGTTGGCAAAATGCAGTATAAGCAATGAGGGGAAGGCCTCCTTTTTTAGAACACTTTCTGCAAATGGAAGGCCACTCTTAAAATAAGTTGAGTGTTTTGTCCAGTTTTTATCTCCTTCATTGGATAATGTTGACCATGACCCTTGTGGCTTAAGATGTACAGAGTGTGCAAGAGAACAGACAAGACTTTCTTAGCTAGGTCCGAGTTCATGAAGTTCTGTATAGGTAAGAACCTATGCCATGATGCACGCCTGGAAGGTAAGGAGTAGCTAATGCAGTTGCTGCTCCAGTATCTTAATGAATCTTCTTTCATCAATGGCCAGGGAATACTCTGCAATAGTTGAACCTCTACTATAAATGGGTGTGTGTTTGTAACAAGAGCTTTGTTTTTCTGGAAAAGGCTTATTAACACTTCCTGTTGGCCATAGCCAACCTCAGTTTATTCATGGAGACTACTAGTGAAGCCAGAAGCATTCCTAGCTGACACATGCAGTCAATAATATCTCCCTTTTTCTTTCACTGTTCTGTTACACTATTTCCTCTCACTCAGTTTCCAGAGTTGCATCTGGTATATTAGGTGCAATGGGTAAAATTTCTATCACCTTTAATATCAGGTGTTTGATAAGATAACTAGTTTCATTCAGTAAGCTGTCCATTCAATAAGAAGGTTTTCCAATCCAAAACAGGCACACAAATGGAATTATATGGGAACCCTCCTTTGTCTACCTTGGATTCAGATTTTGTCTGTTTTTGTTGGAAAGTATCTACATGGACCTGAAGTATTATCTCAAGGTATTGGTCATGAATCTCAGTAGCTCCTGAAGGATGATCAGGCTGTTGTTTAGTGTGCTGAAAGCTGCAAAATCCTGTTGTTTAGTCATTAAGTCGTGTCTGACTCTTCATGACCCCATGGACCAGAGCACGCCAGGCCTGATCAGGCTACCTTGGTCATTTTAAACTAGAGCCTGATGGATAGGGAGCTGACACCCAGTTGATACTTCTGGGTCTTCAAGGAGTTGTAAAGTTGGAAGGGGTCTATAAGGCCATCAAGCCCAATCCCCTGCTCGAAATCAAAGGATATATGTCAGGTGAATGTCTAAGTTTCTCTTGAATGCCTGCTGTGTTGGAGAACTCATCACCTCTCAATGTAATTGGTTCCATTGTTGTACTGCTCTAACAGGAAAGTTTTCCTGATATTCAACTGAAGGCTGGAAACCGCTCAGAGTGGTATAGATTTACCAGATGAGCGGGATATAAATCAAATAAATAAATAAATAAATAAATAAATAAATAAACCAAGCCTTATGAGGAAAGACTGAAAGAACTGGATATGTTTCGCCTTGAGAAAAAAAGATAGAGGGGTGATATGATAACACTTCTCAAATACTTGAAAGGCTGTCATACAGAGGAGGGGCAGGATCTGTTCTCAATCATCCCAGAGTGCAGGACATGGAACAATGGACTCAAGTTACAGAAAACCAGATTTTGGTTGAATATTGGGAAAAAACTTCCTAACTGTTAAAAGACTAGCTGAGAAGAACATCTCAGTTTCTTAGCAGTTGGGGCATTTTGGATATAGTGGAATGTTCAGACTTGAATTCTCCTCCTGAATTTGGGAGATATCTCTGCTCTAGACACAGTGGTTCCAAAATAGTCTTCTTCTTGAAGTTTCCCTGTGGCAATTCTCTTGTACATCCGATTTTTTAAAATATCTGCTGCCATCATGTTCTGTAAGGAAGAATCTGCTTTCCCATGTGCATTGGAAAATTGTAAAGGCATATTAATTAGCCTTACCTTGCCACTGAGGATTTATACAGAAATTTGAAAAAGGAAAAATAAAAAGCTGGGAATCGGACAGAAGTACTTTATTTTGCTGGTACTAAAACTTTTTATTTTTCTTGTGTTTGTGCATAAATCATTTACAAGCACAACTTGAATATATAGATGATATTTAGCATTATTTTTGTCTGAAGGAGGAAGGTAATATGCTTTTTTGCCATGTGGTACTACCACCTCCAAGTCAAGAAAGTGATTCTTTTCCCTGCTTCTTGTAGTGGAGTTGGTGTCTGCCAAAGCGATGTTATGTTGTTTAGCTTTTAATATGTAGGTGCCTTTGAAAAAGTACATCTTTCATTTGACTCAAGTTCTGAATATGTTGCAAAACACTGTTGTGTGTGCTCTGGCGTGTGTGGAAGAAAGCAAATTAGCTATGACAGGGAATGCTACTATTGTTGTCAGCAGTTCACTTTTACTTCTAATTTGAATCAAAGCCATTTTGAACTGGACTGGATCCAAGTCTAATGTAATCTGTAGTCTCAGATCTATACTCGAGAAGGTTAATGGAATAGTAAAACCTTCTTAAAGATAGTTAAATGTGTTGGAGTATCCTCAGGGTAGCTTCTCCAGTAAAGATGTTTTCTTTCCCACCCTGTAGAGGTATCTCATTAAGGTACCCACTAGTGTCATTATTAAGTTTTCATGTGTTTCTCAGTTTTGATGCTAATCTTTGTGCATGCATTTAATTCTGTTCTTTCCAGCACCAATGTGGTTATGAATTATTCAGAAATTGAGTCTAAGGTTCGAGAAGCAACCAACGATGATCCATGGGGACCTTCAGGGCAACTCATGGGAGAGATTGCCAAGTAAGTGATAATTTGACTCAGCAGTGAAGAAAGGTACATCTTTATGCAGAAATATATGATGGGGGAAGGGACTGCTCCTGCTTCATCATTTCTGAGGAATATGAGATGAAGAGAAAGAAGTATTAACTGTACAACACTCAGAATGATGGCCACCAGCTACTGTTTATTAAAATCTATTTTCTGAATGCATTATAATTTGGAGCATAGAAGATTTCCTATGGGCCAGGATCTTGCAAACTGTTTTTCAGAAATACAAAATGAGGAAGTTGGGGCTACTTCATAAACACAGAGGGCAGATGAATGTCATGATGGGCTAAAATAACAGTGGGCTTTCTCTAGTTTTTTTCATTATTTCCATAGTGGGGGGAGACTTATCAGCATTGCTAATCTACCGAGTAATTCTGCGTATGAAATACTTCTGTACAAATCTCAGTAGCTCTACATTAGGCAATGGAGCTTCTAATTTAGAACAGTTCTGCCATCTGCTGTCAAAGGTAGGTCCTAGCGGACCATTACTGAAAATAGCTCCATAAAAATAATTCCTTCTCTTTTTTTTAGGGCCACTTTTATGTATGAACAGTTTCCAGAACTTATGAACATGCTTTGGACACGAATGCTAAAAGACAACAAAAAGAACTGGAGGAGAGTTTATAAGGTATGTATTTAAGTGGCTTTTCACACTTTTTTCTGAGTTTTAATTTTGTTCTAAATTGCACGTACTGAATAACAAACAGAAGTGAATGTTTTAATTTTACCACAGTGTCCTCTCATAATTAACTCAGTTTTGTGCTTTCATTAGCATAATATCCATGCTAAACTTCATAGGTTTCTAGATCCTCTGTGTGCAATTAGCATGAGCTTGATTTTAATCAAGTTGCTTTTTAATGTATGTTTTAGGAAAGAAGCCTGTGCTAAAAAAAAACAAGATATTTTCTTTCACTCTCTCTGAAATAGCTCTTAAATTAATGCCTTCTAGCAACTTTAATTTTTATTGCTTCATTAAATGCTAAATAGGGGATTCTCCATAATTTGATCTTTTAAAACAAACAAGCAAATAACCTTATTGGCCTACTACTGAGAGACCTGGTCTTGCTTTGTTTGGTTGGGGTTTTTAAAAATAGTTGTTCTGCATGTTTATGTTAAATCTGTTTAACAGACACAATATTTATCTCTAGCATCTCTCATGTGTTGTGTTGGCTTCACTCTCTGAACAATTTTATTAATTATATTCTATCTTGTATCTATCTGGAGACTTAACAATTGTTTCTTCCTCTTCTCCCTGTAGCCCCTCTGGTGCAATTTTGGTAAATATGTTCAGTATAAAATATTTGTTTCCTAGCATCACAGTACTCATTTTTTCCATGTCTTGTTGTGCTGGAAAAGGTGCTACAGGAAAAGTCATTCAGATTTGAAAGACTGCCTACTCAGTGGAATTTTTTCTAAGATACTTCCCTTTTTGGAATGGGTTTTTGATGTAGGTTTTATGTTATAGTAATTGTTTTCCCTAAAGCATAATGCAGATTAATTTTTAATGCCGCCATGCATATTATTTAATCTTCTTGAGGATACTTCGATTTATCTGCCAGCTCCGAGTATATTGTACATTATAAGCATGCTTCTGTTGACATCAAAATAACTTCAGATATAGTTTTTTTTTTTTTTAAAGGGGAAATCCTGCAGTAAGGAAGTTCACAAAATTAAAATACTTTTCTACTTATTTTTGTTTTGAAGTTTCCTTAAATGTACCTGAAAATAGTGAATTTTGTACATCAACACATTTTCCATAGAAAGCTACATAAATAAATTGCCATAAAAATTGCTCTTAAATGGAAAAACACTGGGGAATAAGGCAATTGGAAAAAAAGGGAGACACAAAAGAAAATTGTTTCTTTCTGTAGAGTTGTTTTTTCTTAAATTGCCTTAACCATCATTTCCCCCTGTTCAAGAACAGTCATTCTTCAGGCAAATAACTTATAATTTAATGCTCTACTTTTTAGCATCTTGGTGAGTAAATGCAGTTTTACATTTGTGCACTGTACTGTCAGTTATTTTTGCTTTAAGAAACAACATTATAATTGACTTGTTTGAATAGGAACAAATCCTGTTTTTTTTTCTTCACTAATTTTTTACATTTAGGCTGGGTGTTTTTTTATTACATTTAAAATACTGATGGCTTTTGTTCATATAATCATAAGGTGCTTTGTATTTTTTATAGTCTCTGCTGCTCCTATCTTACCTCATAAGGAATGGATCAGAGCGTGTTGTTACAAGTGCCAGAGAACACATTTATGATTTGCGATCCCTGGAAAATTACCACTTTGTAGGTGAGCGATAGAAAAATCTTATAAGCAAATTAAAACAGTAGTTGGAGTTGTCAGTCACCTGAACCAGCTTAGAAGCTTCCCCACTCTAATTAGAATGTGACTGTTGCCGGTTGTGTGAAGAGTGCAGAATCCAAGACGTGGGACCCTAGAGTATTAATTAGTGAAGACAAGAACTTGCAGAAAAGACTGGCTAATAACAACAGAACCAACACAACATGAGTGTTCGGGTTTATATTAAAATATGCACTAGAGACTGGTCCCCTGTGGTGTGTGTAAAGGAATAGCTTTAATCATATGGGAAGAAAAGGTTAGAGCTCCCAAACATACACATCTGTTTGAAGCTAGGGATTTCTTTTCCTCCCACCAAATAATATTTACAGTGCAAAGGCAGCAAGACCAGTGTGTGTTCTGAATAAGAAAGAGGCCTCGAGAAGTGAGGCAAATTTTAGTTTGTAGTGTGCTCCAGCTGACAGCCTTTTAAAAATGCCGTTTTGAAGCAAGACAGAGAGATCTAGCAATTAGCATTGGGGAAGGGGTGTGAGGGGAGAGATGGCTTCCCCCCTTTAAAAAAAAGGCTAAGAGGGAATGTTGTTCTAAATGGGTTAACATTGGCAGAAACCATGTTTCCAAGCATCATGTTTTTAAATTTGTTTCTAAAAAAAGGAACCCAACGCTAACCTTTCTTAACAGAACAAAACCAGTTAACACACTTTCTAAACTGAATTTCTCTCAGATATTATCCTGTGGCTTAGTGCTATCCCTTGAGGTAAATGTTCGTGTATAAAAATGTTAGCAGTCACTCATTTTAGAGAATTTCTCTAGAATATCATAATCTTATATTTTGGAGTACATCCAGTTTCTGTCTGCATTTCTTCGAAATACCCTCTGCTGGAGGTTAACCAGAGCTCCCTAATTCTGACTTTCTGTGCCCTTTTTTCAAACAGATGAGAATGGCAAAGACCAAGGAATAAATATACGCCAGAAAGTAAAAGAAATGGTTGAATTTGCCCAGGATGATGACAGACTTCGTGAAGAGAGGAAAAAAGCAAAGAAAAACAAAGATAAATACATTGGGGTTTCTTCAGATAGTGTTGGAGGATTCAGATACAGTAAGTCCAACACTGTTGAAGGGTCAGAGCTGTTGCATGTTATGATATTGGCTCGACTTTATGGGGACAGGATAAGGAATGTATGTTGCAACTTGCGTGGCTTAATACACATGGCTGTCATGTTTTCAGTGTGATATAGTGTTTCTTCGTGTTCTTGGACTGCAGAAATCCTAGCCAGCGCAGCTGGTGGTGAACATCTGGGAACTGTAGTCCAAGAACACTTGGGTTACCTGAGATTCGGAACTACTGCTTTAGTAGATCTTGTATACCAAATTATTGGGATAGGAAAGTGATTAGAGGACCATTAAATTCAATGTGATTTCTCCCCACATAAGCAATGTTAACGTTCTAGCCTTGGTCTGTAACACAGGTGGAACTTCTTGCACATCATATCAGTACCTTGCTGCTAAAAATACAGAGCTATAATTTTTTGCTCAGAACAAGGTACCGTATCTTTCCGTGTATAAGACGCCCCATGTGTAAAACGTCCCCCACTTTTCTAAATCAAAATTTCTTTCTTTGCAAGAAAGTTGGATTGCAAAAAAGTTTCTTGCAAACAGCAGCTTTTCCCCCTCCAGGTTTTGCAAAGAAGATGTAGGGGGAAAGTAGGAATCACTTTCCCCCTCCATTTTCTTTGCAAAACCTGGAGGAGGAAAGTTGCTTTGTGCAATGAAAATGTAAGGGGAAAGCAGAAATCGCTTTTCCCCCTACATTTTCTTTGCAAAACCTGGATGGGGAAACAGGGATCAAAGCACTTTGATCCCTTCCCCCCTTACTTCAAAGTATAAAACAACCCTCGATTTTTCCTTTAATTATTTTAGGGAAAAGTGTTGTTTTATACACGGAAAAATATGGTACATGGGGAGCAGATACCTTGTTTTAAAGAACAATACATCCTGGAGGTTTCAAGGAATATAGTTCCCCATTAAAACGAAATGTATACTCCCTCCATGTCTTATTTGCAGCAAAAAGTGCAATTTAGATGGATTTTCAGCACCACATTTGCTGACACCCAAGATTGGGGCTCCATAGACTCTACTTAAAAAGAAAAGGATATGTTGCCTACTTCTGGTCTCGAAGAAAAGACAAGAAGTATATAGTGGAAGTTTTCCATTAGACTCTCTTCTGAATGCCTGGAGCAATCACAGAAAGGCAGGGTCCTTACATCTTGAATCCTTTGGTAGTATAATCAAATTTGGGTCAGCACAGTTCAGCTGTTAGCTTTGGACTGATTAACAGTTGTTACCACTGTCAATTACTTTGGGTAATAAGCAAAGTTTTTTCCCCTCCCTCCCACATTGGCCAGCTATATGGATTTCTTTCTGTTTGTGGCTGTGATGCACCTTTCACAGCACATGGGATCACACCATGGAGAAGCAATTTCCAAGCAGCTTTTCCTTTTCCTTTTTAATATACTTTTCGACCTTAATATATTTATATGTATGTGATTTCTGTTCATCCTGGGTTTTGAGTAAAAGGAAACTAAGCTATTGATCATTTTAGGGGGCTGGAACTGATGGTGTGGTCATGTGCTGTTGAAATAGTTCCCTCTAAGGGCCTGATTGTTAAATTTAGCACTGATAAATGTGGAAGTCCTTCATGTAGCCCAGGCAACAAAAGGTCTTTCTAGGCACAGAAGGCCCGAGGAAAAAGAACATGCTGAGGAAACTGTGGAAACATACCAAAAGCACAATTCTGTCTGGAAAAGGTGGTCAGGAATCAACTGAACCAACGTGAGACCAACTAAAGCTATGCTAAATCCAAGTCCCGCATATGCTTGGGATATTGAAAATTACATACGGGTGCCCTCACTATTACTTAAGTTTGTGTCAGCACTGTAATGCCAGCATTGTGCCCATGTCCCCAGCTTGGAGGAGGTTTGGATCTGGCATAACTTGGCTTATTCATTGCCATTCCCCCTTTTCACACTCTTCTGCCAGCAGAACAGGTCTGTCAGCAGACTTTTCTTTCAGTAGATTTCTCAAGAGTGGTCAGCAGGGAAGGATTCTGCTGACAGAAGCATTTTGTGCCTAATGCTAAACCTTTATTGTTGGTGCACTTTTGAGTCAGGATGGCACAGTAAATCAATTTAAGCAGGACTTATTTTAGAACAACATTTTAAAAACCCAGTAAAGGGTGGCCAGATTCCCATTACTTGCACCCACCAGTCGAATTGCACCCGCATGGATCCTAATTACAAATTGCTGCCAGTTTAGAAGTTCAGGCTTGTATTTCTTGTTGCACGCCAAGTAAAGTGAGGGCTATGTGACAATAGATATAAGCACTAACCTCCTAACTCGTACCAATTCACCATGCTGTTGGACTTTACACCAGTGGCTGTAAATAATAGGATTCTGATCAAAATGAAAGTAGAAGGCAGCACATGGACAAGGATTGTTCACTGTTCTATAAAGTATTTGCACTTTAAAACTATCAGCTTGCTGGACAGTAGTTGTGGGTATATGCTTTCTGCAGCTAATGTATTCCATTACAAAAAAAAAGTCCATTTCCTCAAAGTGCTACAGATGGCAAGAGATACGTGTTAAGAGATATTCCATTGAGTCTTGAGCAGCCTTTGTTTGATGTAAGCTGCCTCATGTGCTTTGGAGCAGCAGGATTATGGCCTGTTTCCAGTACAAACTAGAGTGGAGTTTCCGTATGATTAAAGCAGTTGGATAGTACACACCTCTATAATTAATGGGTGACATGCTTTTGATTCCTGTAGGTCGCTGTATCCTGGATAGTTCCATAGATGAGTTAAATGGCAATCTTTGTTCTGGAAAGTCCCATAGAGAAGATTAAATGACTATGGCTCAGACTGTAAGACCCTTATACAGAAAGCAGAAGATTTTGCTTAGGTCTTTAATATGTCTTTGAGCCAAGGATAGCCCCTTAGGTCAGAGATAGGGAATCTGCAGGTGTTGAGTGACCCAGGGGTTTTGGGGAACCCTCAAAACGTGGTCTTGTCCTATTTTTTAAATAAATAAAATAAAATCTGGCTCTGGGAAGAAGGGGGCTCCATTTGAAATACATTTCTCACCCTTTGCCTCAGATTGAAAGATTTTGACATACCTAATTGGAATTTTATTAGGGATTCTAGAGGATATTGTACTGGTAGAATTTTCAGTTTTCAGGATTTTAGCTCATATGGTTTTACCTGTTTATACAATGCAGCTGGTTTAAGATACATAGAGGCGGGGATCCTCTTAGCTGTGCCTGCTGGTAGACTATCAGTGCAAATTGCCCCAAGATATGAAGTCATCATAGGCATTTGCTAGTAAACACCCTTTCTGTGTGACTCAGTGTGCAAGAGGAAATGCCTCCTCTGACATCGGAAAGTTTTTCTGAGCTTTGACCACTGAGAGTTGCACTGGTAACTTCTGCTGGTGCAAATATACAACAAAATTCTGATCAGAGGAATCTAAATTGCTAAACAAAATTCAGACTTAACCAGGTCTGACAGCACATGTGACATCTTCCACTTGCAGTTAGCAGCCAGTAAGAAGTTTTGGAAATCTATGCGATTAAGCAAATTTTGTTTCTGTGGATACTTTTTTTGGCAGTGATATCGCATGTTGAGAAATTATGAGTACTAACTCACACTTGAAATAGTCGGTTGCTCCACTTTCACTTCATGAAGATCTCTTAAAATCTGAGGTTAGAAAAATTGATATCCATTTTTATATCTGTTTTTAAAGATTTGATATAACTGCCTTCTGTATTCAGAAAATTTGGAAACATTTGCAGTCCCTAAAATGTTTTCAGCCTTCTTCAGCAGCTACCTGAAAGTATGATACTGAAAACTTACAATATTGAAAGGGCTTTACAGTATTCCTCACAAGTTCACACAGCCAGGACTCATGCCAGTAGGTATGGGGAAGCTTGCCTTTCAGCCTGCTTCTGCACTCTAAGGCACTATTTTGATATCCTGTGTGGTACATTGTTGTTTAGTTGTTAGGTCGTATCCAACTCTTCGTGACTGCATGGACCAGAGCATGCCAGGCCTTCCTGTCTTCCACTGCCTCCTGGAGTTTGGTCAAATTCATGTTGGTAGCTTTGATGACATGTAGTACATTACGATTGTATAATCGTTGTAAATGTTATATCTTGAGTGCATTTCATGCCAGTTAATGGCCTTTGATTGGGTAATGTTGATTCAACACAATAAACATTGTTTGCTTTAAAACTCTTTAAGGTAAAAGTATGTGTACAGTTAAAATGTTAACAAAAAAGTGTGCATTGTCAGATTAATTGCTTGTTTTTCTTTCTTCCTTGATTTTGCAGGTGAAAGGTATGATACTGAGCCCAAATCAAAATGGGATGAAGAATGGGATAAAAACAAAGGTGGTTTTCCATTTAGTGATAAACTAGGTGAGCTGAGTGACAAAATTGGAAGTACAATCGATGACACTATCAGTAAATTTCGGAGGAAAGACCGAGATGACTCTCCAGAAAGATGCAGGTACTTTTAGTACGGCTGTGTTACACAGCATTTGCTCTGTTAACAGTCTTTTTTACAACCTAATACAGTGGTGCCCCGCATGACGACGATAATCCATCTCGTGAAAATCGCTGTTTAGCGAAATCATCGTCATGTGAAAACCCTTTCATCATTGGAATGCATTGAAAACCAGTTTAATGCGTTCCAATGGGGAAAATACTTCATCATCCAGCGAAGATCGCCATAGGGAAGCCATTTTGCAAGCGCTGATCAGTTGTAAAAATGGCAGCCCTGCGAAGCATGGGTCCGGAAAACACAGGGCATCCATTTTGCGAAGCCGAAAAAATCGTTGTCTTGTGAACAAATGGTTCGCGAAGCATGGACCTAATCGACGTCCAGCAAAAATTCCCCATAGGAATGGCTGTTTTGCGAATCACTATAGCGATTGCAAAAAGTCATCGTTATGCGGATTCGTTGTTTAGCGGGGTCATCGTTTAGCGAGGTACCCCTGTAATAAATTATAATTGCACAGTGTCAAGTAAATTCTGACTTATGACAACCTTTTACAGAGTTTTCTAGGTAGAGACGGGCATGAACCACTGGTTCCAGGCACTGCCACCAAGTGGGTGCCCACTGGAGGAAGCAGGGCACCAATCCACGGGTCAGCTGTACAGCAGGGAAACAAACCATGCTGAACCAGCAATTCATGCCCAGCTCTAGTAGAGAGTACTCTGAAGTGGTTTACCATTCCCTTCTTGGGATGCCCTGGGACTGTACAGCTTACCCATAACTACACAGGCTGGCTCTTCTCCCAGGAGGCACAGTGGGGAATCAAAATCTCACTTTCTGGCTCCTCAGCCAGAGGCCTAATCCACTGAGCTATATGGCCAGTATAATTCACCGTCAAGTTAATTCTGACTTATGGTGATACTTTTCAGTGTTTTCTTAGCAGACAGTACTCAGAAATAGTTTCCCATTCCCTTCTTCTGGGGACATTCTGGGACTGTGCAGCTTGCCCAAGGCTATACAGGCTGGCACCTCTTGGATGCACAGTGAAGAACTGAATGCCCAACTCCTCAACCAGATGCCGAAGTCACTGAGCTATCTACTTTCAGTTTTTTAGACAGTTTGTCTCAATAATAACATTTTTGATGAGCTGCTATCTTCCCCTAATGAGTTTGGAGCTCAGCTTTTATATCTGTGAAATTGAAAATGTTCACTTTCACCTTCAGTCATTCTCACAGTTGTGGGATGATGAAAAGGTGGTCATTCAGTCTTTACTTAAATCACATGGAAAAGTGGGAATGAGGAGCCGTGTAATGTCTTGATTTGGATCAGTGTCGTATCTTCTGTGTTTCTACTTTGCAAACATCATTCATACACACCATGTTGTTGGTTTTTTTTAATAAAACCTTCACCTGATCAATGTTAAAAATTGGAAGAGAAGTTTTAGAATCAGAGCTGTCCTTCTCTGTGCTGAAGAGCTCATTCAGTTTCTGGGAAAGATCTTTGATCCAGGAGAAGAGGCTGACGAGCGTACAGCCTACAGCAACACGTGGCCCTACAATTTTGGGGGTGGGGATTTGTGTGTGGGTCTACAGAGAACTCGCAAAATTGATCTCCTTTTCCATTAGTGGCAAAATTCAGTGAGATCTCTAATTCATTTCCTTAATGTCCTCATGACTCATATATTCAGCAGGTACGATAGTGTTTGAGAACATTGACGTAAATGTCTGTGAATGTTTCTGGTCATAAATTTAGAGGCTTCCTAGCAGAGAGTGCTAAAGGTCTTGTAGGCCATTGACTGGGAAGTGTTCAACTTACAGTGTACAGAAAATGCCAAGGAGAAATTGGTAACGAGAAGCTGACTCTCCTCTGATTTTGCTCTGGAATCCTTTGGCCTCCTTGATATTTCCAGATGCCAAAAGTAACAGAAGGGTCCCTGTTTGTCATAAAAGAAGTAGGCTATAGTTTGGATTCTGTTGTATTTCTGCCTTTTAAAATTTATTTATTTTTCACACATTCTTGACTGAACACTTTACATCCATGGAACCCAAGATCAGAGGCATGGCCATTTACTTCTTTGTGAGCTCCCGGGTAAATCTGAGTAGTCAGTCTGTGTTATACAGCAGTGGTCCCCAACCTCGGGCCTCCAGATGTTCTTGGACTTCAGCTTCCAGAAATCCTGGCCAGCAGAGGTGGTGATGAAGGCTTCTGGGAGTTGGAGGCCCAAGGCTGGAGACCACTGTTATACAGGATGATCATGTGGCTGGAGGACAATCCAAATGAGGCAACCCTGATGTATGGAGTTATTTGCAACCCATGGCATTTCTAGCTGCTTACTACAAAAAGAATGTGGAGTTGTTTGGCCAGAATATAAGTCACAGCAGTATATTCACGAGCAATATTAGTAAAATTCCGACTGGGCAGGCTTTTATTTTATTTTAATATAATTTGTGAAAAATGTTAAAAACATCAGAGATTGCTTCCTGTGGTGAAGTTACACACTGTAGTCCAGAAACTGGCAATATTTTTATTAGTCCGCAGTATTCTGCCTTGGTCTCATTCTGCCTCAGTGACAGAAATAATTAAGAGGTAACTTGTTTGTTTTTAGACTGTAGAGGCTGAGTGGAAGAAAATTAAAATAAAGCTTCTTTTTTATTTGCATCTTGTTGAAAGTTTAAGCAAGAAAGGATAAAACATTTTAACTTGTAATAATGGTGCTCTCTTTTTAGCCAACCCTTTCATAAAGTACAGTGGACATTTTCTTTGTATGACCATTAACAGTCTGTGAAAGTAAAATTATATTTCAAGTTTTGCTACCTGTGTTGCCTCCAAAGGTTATCCTTTCAGCAACTAGGTCAAACTTTCATCATCCACAGAGCAAGCTGATACTTAGTTTTTTAAATATTATTATGGAAAACTTTATTTATTTTTTTATTTATTTAACTTGTATGACGTGCTGATTAGTGATAAACACATCTCTGGGCGATTTATATAAATTTCATCGGGATAAGATAAAAGCTGTAGGAGCTCTCATGTTTTTTCCACATTGTATTGAAAGAATAAAAATAAAATTAAGGTGCTGGAAGTTTTCAGTATCTTAAGCTCTTCACATGGAGTTTAAAATTGTTTTGAGAGAGGAATGGAAATGTTATATTAAACTGATCAACTCATACTCTTTTTGCCCACAACCCAAGAAAATGTAAAGCAAAGAAACAACAACAACAAAAGCAAAGTGTTCTGCTTATATACTGCCCCATAGCATTTAAAGCACTCTTTGTCAATTTATAATCTAATTATGCAGGCTACACATTGCCTCCCCTCCCAGCAAGCTGGGTGCCCCAGTTTACTGATCTTGGAAGGATGGAAGGCTGAGTGAACCTCAAGCTGGCTACCTGGGATTGAACCCGGATTGTGAGCAATGTTTTGGCAGCAGTACGTTTAATCACTGTACCATGAGGCTCAAATTTTCAAAAAGTGATTTAATGCAATTTGAAAAAATGTTAACTTGTGTGTTCAGCATTTGTTGGTTGATATGCTTGGGGATTTTTTTTCCCTAAAAGACTTTTTTAAAAAAAAAAATCAAGTATGGGGAAAAAATACAAACTATGCTTTTTCAAAAGAAGCTAAAAATGAAAATGGAACTTTCCAGTAAGATTCAAAATTAAAGAAAAGTCTGAACTCAGACTTCGGATTATACATAATATACTCAGAAGGTTACTAGCAGAGAAGTTGTTAGAAGAGCAACACAGGCATTACCAGTTATATGGAGAAAAATAATTGTACATAAATCAATCTGAAGAAAGAATAAAAGAAATATGAGACAATTCTGAAACTCTCTGACCAGGGAAACCACAACCAGATAATAAATTACTCATGAAGCCCTTCCCAAAAATACCGTATCATCTTTAGGTTTACAAATGCAGTGCTTAAATTTGAGCAGTGATGGGAAGAGATTAGGTTGGGTGCTTGGTTTTCCCTCCTCCTTGTATTTCCAGTAGGATAATAACAGAGAAATACATTAGTGCTGCCTTTCTGTTGTCCATTACCAGCATCCTCTTACTCTAAATATGATTGCTTTTTTATTTCATGGTTTTAGTGTGTGAGAAGGTTTATGTTTAATGCACTGAAGTATTTTTTTTTCCTCCTTTTTTTATTGGATTCCATGGGTACGCTTGTCTTGTTCTTTTACTTTGCTCCAGAAACATGATTCTAGTTCATTCTGCCAAATTCTATCTGTCCGGGCCTTGCACACTAGAGGGAGTAAATCAGCTTATATTGGTTCCTGAAAAGGTGGATGTCCTTCTTACACATCCAGGCAGTGCCTACAAGCTGGTTCAGTTGCTTCTCTATGAAAATATCTCCACAAAGCATACAGAGGAAAAGGCTTGGCCCCCAAATGAGTGTAGACAGCTTCAAGTTCTAGCAGGGTTTCTTTTTCCTCCTTTTCCTTATATATGCATACTCAACATTAATCCTAGATCTTCAATGTTGATTCAGATCTTTTTAGAAGCTATAAACCACTGTGTAGATCCCTGCCTCCTTTTCCACTTCTTTTTCTATGAGTGCATTGGGCATAACATTTTATCAGGATTGTACCATGGAATGAAAATGTACTAAGCATTGAATAGAGCTTACATAGCTTCGGATCAGTACATACTGGCTGCTGTGTAAGCATCAGTGGGATGAGGAAAAAGAGAGGTGTTTGCAGTAAAGTGGGCCACTATAATCCTGACAAAGCCCTACATGCATCAGCAATCGTGGCGCAGTGGTTAAAACGCTGTACTGCAGCTAAAACTGTGCTCACGACCTGGGGTTCAAATCCCAGGTAGCCGGCTCAAGGTTGACTCAGCCTTCCATACTTCCGAGGTCGGTAAAATGAGTACCCAGCTTGCTGGGGGGGGGGCAATGTGTAGCCTGTATAATTAAAAATTGTAAACCGCCCGGAGAGTGCTTGTAGCGCTATGGGGCGGTATATAAGTCCAATAAATAAATAAATAAATAAATAAATAAATAAATAAATAAATAAATAAATAAATAAATAAATAAATAAATAAATAAATAAATAAATAAATAAATAAATAAATAAATAGGTTGACCAGACCAAAGTCCAGATAATTTGAGGTTTTTGGGGGTGGGCAAACTCCTAGGAAAGAGTAGGCACTAACTGATTTACTTGAAATCAGTAAATAAATTGAAGTTTACTTTTTGCATTTTAAAAAAAAATTATTGAGGAGGGGGGTCCTACTGTTTCTGTGAGTTTACCAAAATTTATTTCCTATATATAGTTTCCTACAAAATTATATTGCATTATTAATACTTTTGAGGGAAAACTATCTGTAATACTGCATGATGGTAACATTAAAATGGTAATGTTGCCTAACATGGTGTAATGGGGAAAGTAAATATCTCTCCTACTATGAAAGTTCTATTAGGGTTGTATAAGTCACTTCTGACAAAGGGACAGAACAACGATGTTTAAAAAAATCAAACTTATTTTAGAATTGGTCGAAACAGCATACTCTTTTACAGAATGACTGCTGTGGCATCTTAATAATTTTTGCCTTTCCATGGTTCCCCTGTTTTTTAACATCTCACTTGATGATTTCTCAAGAATTCAGAAATTCACATATGCTTGTGAATTTATAGTGAAGTCTAGTAAAATTACTACCCACCTGTGGATTTGTGTTTTGTTTCATTCCAAAGGTTTGGCATAATCTCTTTTCTGCAATTGGTTAGCACCCAAGCTGTTCATGTTTAAATCCAACAAAACTAGCCACATGAAGACCCGTTTGCCAGTGGGTCAGGTGTTCTGGCCGTGCTTCTCATTTATAGATCATCTTTAGAAGCACCTGTTACTTTAAATGAGAGCTGGGAAAGTTAGTGAATAAAAGGACTAACAGTTCTATTAACTTAGTGAGCTCAACGTCTGTTTCAGTAAGAACTCACTATAACAGTTTAATAGTTGTTAACTTTTTTTTCTGAATTCCTATCTGCTTCAAGAAACGTGACCTCTAGGTCTTGTAGGATTCAGATTCCCATGAATTTCAGCCCATAGGCCAATATTCAGGAGTTGCCATGTAACAAAAAATGGTGGAATGACAGGGTCCCCACTTCAGTTTTAAAAGCAGGGCTGCCAGAATCCTATGTTTATATTCTAAATCTGCATAGGTATTATAGCCTAAAAGCAGGTATGCCTGTTACTGATGTGAGTGCATGAGGACAGATACCGCCTGTGTCTCCCCCTAGGTGTCAGTTAGGCCCTCATGTGTTCAGTACAGAAATCCAAAAATACCCTCTTAAGTGTGTTTAACTGACTACACTCACAATGTTTCTGTGGTTAAAATCACGGGTACTTAAAATATGATTTCCCCAGTCGTGAAGCACTATAAGCATGGTCAACCAAACATGCTTACAATATCCTTTCAGCTTTTTCTCCAGTACATGCAAATACCTGATTCAATCCAGGTCAGTTGTGGATACTGAGGTTGAGACTTACCGGTAACACAATCACAACCCTTCCATCTTTAAGGGTAACACCTGATTAGAGCTATAACTAATTGTCTGCCTTTCTGTAATAACTCTTGTTTCTGCAATATAGAACATTACTTTTGAAATGCTCAAATCATATGTTTGTTTGCATTCACATTTCACCTTTTTACTGCATCCGTGGTCTAAACGGGAGTGAGTGCAACTTTTTAAAATATGGCAATTATTAGTGATTCAGGTCAGGATCTAATTGTGCTGAGTGCGGTACCTCTGTCTCAAACTGCTGGAAAATAAGTTTATTGACAAAAGGGGTTGCATTCATTTATGTATGCATGCAGTATCCTAATTACACGCACAGTGGGCAGAAGGTTGTGTACAACACCCTGGATTGGTTTTAAGTCAAGTTTGCATTCTTTAAATAATCTAAAGCAAGAGGGCTTAAATTACTGTGTATCCAGCCTAGAATTTTCCTTGACACAATTCCCAATTCAAGCATGTTTCTGTGACGGGGAAGCAGGTGCTGGACATAGTAAAATAGATCTAACCTGAATCTGATGGATGGCTCAGTAGTTTTGGCATCAAGCTGCAGAGCCAGAGGTTGGGAGTTTGATTCCCCACTGTGTCTCCTTGACAGGGGTTGGACTTGATGATCCATAAGGTCCCTTCCAGCTCCGCAGTTCTATGATTATTAATCTTGGATTTAGAATGGAGATAGTGACGCAAACAAGAAGAATGTCTGGATCATAATCCTTTGCTGGTATTAGTAATCTCTTGGGGTCTGAGCTGTTGACAGTTCCTTTAGGATTTCTGTATGATGTTCCTATATTGTCCATTGACTAGAGTGATTATTAGAGGCCACTCTAGATGCTCTATCTCTGGTTAGGCTGTTGCCAGCCAGAGACAAGGGCAAGCATCCTGCTGGCTTCTTTGTTGTGCAGTCATGGATTTTGTTGTGGCTTTTTGATGTAGTGCTGGTTGCGCAACCAGCATCTTCCAAAACAGCCATGACTATATCCATGACTTTTGTTCCACCAAGATAGTAGCCAAGGTCCTTTCTATGGTGGTCACCTCACCACTAGTGTTTGGGCGCTGTCTGACATTTCAGTATTAGGCACCAGGTCCATGGCTGCCTTGTTTGCATAGAGTTTTAATTAATGTAAACTTAGGGTTCTTAAGGCTGCCTGTTTTTAGCTTTCTTCTTCTGAGGTTTTATTGGATATGCTGTATAATGGTTTGTTGATTTTATTATTGTTATATGTTAACAACCTGTTGCATAAACTGCCTTGAAAATGCATTTTGAATTTAAAGGCAGGAAATCAGTGAACAAATAAAACAATTACGTGGGAATCTGGCAGTGTGCATTATGTGCCATGGAAGCAGTGTGCTCAAGAATTGTCACTACATCATGCTGTTTGAGCTTGCGTTTCTACACATAGCCTCTTGAAACAAAGAGAAATTGCTCTGCAACAATGCTTGGTGGATTTATTTTTTTATACTTGGCTTGCTCTTAGTCCCACTTATCATTTTGCGTATGTAATCTCTGATGGAGGAGAAAGTGAAATGCTGGGTATATGTTCAGAGGTCTTAATGAATTAAACAGCCCTTACGGCTTAGTAGATAATATACAGAGATGAAGTAGGAGGCATAACTAAGTAGTAGTAGTAGTAGCAGCAGCAGCAGCAGCAGCAGCAGCAGTAGTAGTAGTAGTAGTAGTAGTAGTAGTAGTAGTAGTAGTAGTAATAATAATAATAATAATAATAATAATAATAATAATAATAATAATAATAATAATAATAATAATAATAATAATAATAATAATAATAATAATAATAATAATAATAATAATAATAGGCAAACTATTGTTAGTAGAAAACAAAAGCTACCCACAGGGTATACCATAATTGATATCACCTCCATGCTGATAACAAGACAGCCTTTCTTAAATCAGGGGGCTTATTACGCTCTTGCAGTATTAAAAAATAACTTCCACAGCTAATTTCTGATTGAACTCACCGTTATCGTTCTCCATATTCTTATTATTGCTTTGAGATATTGTTAAGCATGCTGAGTGGTATAGAAATGGATTAAACTGTAACAGTTGTTCTGCGTGGGCCACGTTCACACATAATAATCAACCAGGATTCCTGGCTCCATAGGAATGAATAAAATGGAAGTGCATGCTAGACAGCCTTTTTGCCCCAGCTTTGCTCCTCCTTTCATGTGACTGGGTCAAACTACTCCAGGAACAATAGCTTCTCATAATGTCTCTGAACACAGGGGCCTGGTGTGTTGCTCCTAAACTGTGACACGGGCTTACCTTTCAGCAGATGATTTACTTGACATCGGCTACATCACTTTCAGTCTGTTTAGTTTCTTTTTATGGCTGTGGAATAGCTCTTACTGTTTTTTATTTTCTCAGTGATAGCGATGAGGAGAAGAGATCTAGAAGAGGTAAATCACCAAAAGGAGATTTCAAAGATGAAGAGGAGACAGTGACTACAAAACACATCCATATTACACAAGCCACAGAGACCACCACCACCAGGCACAAACGCACCGCAAATCCTTCCAAAACCATTGACTTGGGAGCAGCTGCACATTACACAGGAGATAAAGGAAGTCCAGAGCAGAATGCTGCACAGTCTACAGCAAAGGTAGGAGGAGGGTAACTGAAGGCACAGTACTACAACTCCTTTCCTTTCATTCTGACCAAAGGTATCCTCAATTTTAAGAGGTAAATCTGGAATTTTCAAGATTACAATTTGAATAATTTAGTAACAGCAATAGGTTATGAATTAATAGTAAATTGGAGTCAAGGGCATGAACCTCACAGATTAATGTGTATGATTTATAGATGTCAGGAAATATCAGCCTTCAGTGCATCACACCCATTCCCCTATGAAAAATGAGCTGGAATAACTTTCCTCAGCAGTATCACAAGTCTCCAAACCAATTTTGAGCCATAGGTCTTTTGGAAAAATTAAATTATGTATCTTTTCAAAAGAAAGAAGACCTGCAAAGTTCATTGGGAAGATGGTTTCACCAGTCTTGGACGAATTGCATGGTGTGGGTACATGGAGCAGTGTTGTCCTTCTTCTTGCATGGTGTGGGTACATGGACCCAGATTGTCCAAAAGAACCAAGTAGGATTGTGTAACTTAGCATGCAACTCAACAATGATTTCTTAACTTGGGGCAAGTTGTCTTCAAAAGTTACACTATGTAGCTGAGCAAAAGGTTTTTGGCCACTGTACATACCAGCCTACTCAAGAGACTGAGCCAGAACCCTAGGCCAGAATTGACCAGGATTAGATTTGGAGAAACTGTTGGCAAATTCATAAAAAGGTATTGGTTGCAATTTTCTAAGTCAGGGGTCAGGGGACTTTTTTTACCTTTCCCCCCCCCCAAAAAAAAATTTATATACGCTGACATTGCCCCCTTGATTCGAAAGGAAGGAAATCATACATTATTTGAATTAAAAATATGATTGTATCTACACAGGCTGTGTACCGAACTAGCAGGATGCACCAAATTTGATAAAGATGTGCACTATTTTGCTGTAACACGTACTCCAGCCATGATGTGGTATAGGGAGTAGTAAGGTGTCCAACGTTCCTAGCAAGTTGCATTAAATTTTTGCTAGCTCGCAGAGGATTTAATCATCACCAGAGTGGTGCTAGCAATGACATGCTTGCTAGAGACAGCCAATGCAGAATTGGGGGGGGGGGGCTTTCCCTACCACTTTAATCATTCTATGTGTGGTGTGCAAAAAGGAACAAACCAGGCTAAAGGTCACCCATCCTGGTGCCAAAGCCCAATATCAAAGGACCAGTGTGCTTTTTTTTATCATCATCAATGGAAAACTCAGCAGTGGCCAGAGGACTGGAAAAGATCAGTCTACATCCCAATCCCAAAGAAGGGCAGTTCCAAAGAATGCTCCAACTACTATACAATTGCACTCATTTCGCATGCTAGCAAGTTTATGCTCAAAATCCTACAAGGTAGGCTTCAGCAGTATGTGGACCGAGAACTCCCAGAAGTACAAGCTGGATTCTGAAGGGGCAGAGGAACTAGAGACCCAATTCCTAACATGCGCTGGATTATGGAGAAAGCCAGAGAGTTCCAGAAAAACATCTACTTCTGCTTCATTGACTACGCAAAAGCATGGCAGAAAGTGAGGAGGAATTAAAGAACCTCTTAATGAGGGTGAAAGAGGAGAGTGCAAAAAACAGTCTGAAGCTCAACATCAAAACAACTAAGATCATGGCCACTGGTCCCATCACCTCCTGGCAAATAGTAGGGGAAGATATGGAGGCAGTGACAGATTTTACTTTCTTGGGCTCCATGATGGAGACAGCAGCCACGAAATTAAAAGACGCCTGCTTCTTGGAAGGAAAGTAATGATAAACCTTGACAGCACCTTAAAAAGCCACCCTTTTTCCGCCACCTTAATTCAAAGTTTTGCTTGCCTGTTCATTTTCACAGTTTTGAGTCAAGTCTCTCTCTCTCACACACACACACACACACATCCATCCACCCACCCACCCATCCTCCCTCCATTTTCTCCCTCCATTTTGTACATTTAAATAAGCTTGATGAAGTCCTCGGTCTCTCGCACCTTTCTTCCCTCCTTTCCCTTGCTTGCTTCTTGATCCTCTCTATCTTCCTGCTTGTTTGCAGTCATTTCTGGAGGAAGCCGTCGTTCAGAAGCCCCAGATTGATTGATTGCCTGGGGCTAATCCCCAGCTGTAACCAATTAGGGAGGCTTATCTCCCGATCTACTGAAAGAACGGAGCACTTAGAAGTGCCCTGCTGCAATGAAGGAAGTAGGCTTACAATTTGAGCTTTGGCTGCAGAGGGTGGGGTGAGAGGGAGGGAGGGAAGGAGGGAGAGGGGTAGCAGTCTGCTCATTACCCCCAGAATTTTCACTTTTACCCAATTTGGGGTAATTCACCCCTGTTTCCCGACCTATGTTCTAAGGTATTCTGTTCATTAATAGAGATGGGCACAAAATGAACCATGAACCAAGAAACCCACAAAATAGGCCAGTTCATGGTTTGTTTTGTGGGAGGAACAGGAACTTTTTCATCATTGGTGTTTCATTTCACTTAGTTGCACGCATACCCCAAAAGTCTCCCTTCATGTGCCCCAGCAGCTACCTTACTTGCTCAACGCCTCCTCCTCCCTGCTGCTGCTAATCTGGGGCCTTCTTCCAGTTTTGTTGCCTGTTGAGCTATATATAGGGAATTATATAGGGAGGGGGAATGGTGGCAGTTAAGGGCGGGGAGACTTGGAGCAAGTAAAGTGGGTGTTGGGGCCCATACAAGGGGGCATGGCGTAGGAAACCAATGAGGAAGAGCATTCTATGTAGCTGAGCTACAGAGGAAGTCCCCCCTCTTCATTTAGAGATGGGCCCAAACCAAATTGTACCACGAGCCAACTCAGGTTTTTTTTTAAAATAGCATCTTCATAGACACTGATGAACCAAGAACCAGTTTGGGCCCATCTCCATTTATTATAATCAGAGCTGCGTTATAATGCAAATTTTCTTACATCCAGAGATACACTTAGCATACTTTTCTGCTTGCATTCTCCAAGAATGAAAGTTTGTAACATGTCTACTGGAACAACTTGTTAAAAGTAAATGAAAGTGAGCTATTTGTCTGCTTAATCAGTAATACTGTAATGAGCAGGTTTTCTAGAAACCCTCAGGTATATTTGCCATAGTAGCATTTGATTCTGTGCCAAGCTTCATGGATTGTTAAAAACGACATGGTGCTCTAGGAAATGCAACTTCCCACCCATTGTCATCCTTTGAAAGCCTATATAGAAACTAGAGATTCAGTCAGACATATACCGTATTTTTCGCTCCATAAGACGCACCTTTCCATAAGACGCACCAATTTTTTAGGAGAAGAAAACAGGAAAATATAATCTGTTTTCTTCACTCCATAAGACGCACAGACTTTCCACACACACACACACACCCGTTTTGTGGTTAAAAAGTGCGTCTTATGGTGCGAAAAATACGGTAATAATGAGGACGTCATGCCCTTATGAAATGAAGTGCACAAAAATATTTAATCAGTGGATCATATCATTAAAACATTCCATTTCTCATAGCAAGAGAAGAAATGGGAATAACTTTAATAACTTGGTAGAAAAAGATTGCCTAGGTTTTCCCTTTTAATCATCTGGCATCTCACTTTTTGTGTTACATTTTCACTGTTGGTTATTTGGGACCTAACTTTTTTCAGTGTTTTAAAACAGCTGCTGCTTTTGGTATGAACCACCCACTCTATTACAGTAACCGTACATGCTACACAGATTTGCACTGAACATGTGGAACCGTGCAACAGGATTTCAGCCTATAGTACATTCTTTTAGACAGTATCTCTACAAATAATGCAATTGTGTTTGTCCTTAGGTTCCCGGAAGCAAGTCGTCCAGTGACCTGGTTGATCTTTTGTTTGATGGTGCTGATCAATCAGTCCCAACAGGTAATCTACCCTTTTATTTTCTCTTTGAGCAATTGCTGGAGGTGTAGTCTTTACTGAAATACCAAATAATGTATGTTGTAAAGCCATGGAGAAGGATATGATTCTCTTAAACATAAAGCTGTGCGTAAATTCATGGAACTGCGTTCAAATTACCATATTATATAGACTAATAATGCTTTAGAAGTGTACATGCTCGGTCAGTCTGTCAGGAACTATGATGACTCTAGAATGCAGTGTTATTCATAATTAATTTTAAAAGCATGTAATCCAGTCAGTTTCTAAAGCTCTCTTGTGTTACACATTGTGTGAGAGAGACAGTGGTAAAAATGGATGACTCGCATTCATAAGTCACATCAAATGTATACAGCAAAAGTGAGCTCACTAGTTTTTATTGCCATTGTCTGTCCAATGACAGTTGGGTGACCCAACCTGACGGTAGAAATATTATCTCTCTTGTTCCCTTTAAAATTGATATTCTCTCCCTGCCCATATGCCAAGCAAAGAGAAGGTTCTCACTGAATATTATTATTTTTGTTTTGCTCTGCAAAGCAGACCAGTGTGATATTTTTCTCCAAACCAAATCCAACTTTGTTAACTACCTTCTCCATTTCCTGTGCCTGCTCCAGACTGTTTAACTTCAAGGCAGGATCATCTTTGTTGGTTTGGGCATGTGAAGGCCAATAACCTTAAATGAGAAAGCTGAGAGTTCCAAAGGAAGAACTCCCCCCCCAACTCATAGTGTGTTTTCATCACTATTCTAAAGATATGGAGCTGTAGAAACCTGGCACAGTTCTATGCATGTATAATAAAAGAGACCTTCAGGGTAGAGGGTTCATTTCCATTCTTGTGAGCCCGAGTCAAGGAGATGCATCTTCAACAGTCCTGTCTTGGTCCAACATTGTTATTGCCACTTCCTGAAATTCAGCTAAGAGTGACCTCTAGATCATACTTGCCTTACTATTCGGGACATTATCAGTTTCATAATGGTCTTGGTGGTTTGTATCCAGATAGTACTATGTCTCTAATCCAACTAGACAGTTTTTGATATTGCTTGCAGAAAGAGTTCCCTGAACTATCGCCATCACCCGGGAAAGGCCAATTAATAAAGATAGGGCTTTTGGAAAATCAGGCTTTTTAGCCCCATAATTTGCCCAGAACCTCACAGGCAGAATTATGGGAATGAAAGCCCCCCAAACCAGAGTTACAGAAGTTCTCTGTACCTCTGTTCTGTTCCTATTCTACTGTTGCTGTTTGGAAAGGAAGCACCTTGTTGCATTATGGGAGTCCCGAGGATCTCTGTGTCTCACAAATTTCCACAGAAAGGTGACCATTGGGCTGTACAGACATAGCCTCCAGGGGCACTCTCTCTCCTGTGGACCTTTGCAGAGTTTTTTTTTCACAGCTGTAGCTGTGAGCTTTTATGAAGAAAGGTTTGGCAGAATTAGGTTATTGGGTAATACGATTTTTTTTTTTAAGTATATAGATGCACATCCAGGATTGTGTTTGGTAGTTAAATTTATTTGCATCTAAAGTGTCTAATTTTACTTTTGACATTTCTGGTCATACTCTGTTGTAAGGCAATAGACTCACAAACACATGCAGCTACTTAAAAACGTTGCTGAGGCATTTTTTGCTGTTCCCAGTCTACTGGGTGATAAAAGACAGCATTGTATGCCTTTTCTTAGTATGATTTGGTATTCTGGATTCCTGCGTATATGATTATTTTAAATGGCAACAAATGTGGATAAAAGGTCCCAGTATTAAGAAAAAATATGTATACAGTGTTGCCTTGCAAGACGAGCGCCCCGTTTAACGCCGAAATCGCATTACGATGAACTTTTTGCGATCGCAAAAGCGATCACTTTACGATGGTTTAAATGGGGGAATTTCGCTTTGCGGTGATCGGTTCCCTGCTTCAGGAACTGATTTTCGCAAAACGACGATTTTCGGCCAGCTGATCGGCAGTTTCAAGATGGCCGCCGGGTTAAAAAAATGGCTCCCCGCTCTTTTCTGGGATGGATTCCTCACTGCACGGGCAGCGAAAATGGCCATTCTTTGGAGGATCTTCGCTGTACGGTAAGTTTCAAGCCCATAGGAACGCATTAATCAGGTTTTAATGCGTTTCTAAGGGCTTTTTTTATTTCTCATTATGATGTTTTCGTTCTACAGTGATTTCGCTGGAACGAATTAACATCGTAATGCGAGGCACCACTGTAGTTACCAAAGGAGTTTGTAATGACCCGGAGGCAAGGCAGGCTGGATCTTTGCTGCTACATTTGCAATCTTCCCTTATCTCCTCTGGCCACCACTCACCTCTGCCCCCTGGTACAATTATTTCAGTTTGTCTATGTTGATTTTTGTATAGGAGTTCTAACATTTATAAACAGTGCAGTTCTATGCGTACTTAAATGTTCCTTTTTAATATAAGCTTGCATGTGTTGTATGTAGTGATGGTATTGAGACCTCTGTTCTTAATTTCATAATTCTCTTTAAATCCCGTGGTGTGTTTTTTTAAAAATAATTCTCCTTAAAGACTGTTTGTAACACTATGGTGGCAAATATTTTATATTTTAACTCCTGCAGAGAAATAGTGCCAGAAGTCTGTTTATTGTGGAATACAATTTATGTTTATGTTTTCCAAAACTGTTTCTGTGCAAGAGGAAGAGTAGTAGAGTATAGAGAATAGAAGGAGTCCTGTCGCTTTGACCCTTCTGAACAGATCAAGGGGCCTGTGGGAGATGATTCATTGTGGCTTCTACCCCACCAAACAAAAGCTGCTTCCAATACCTTAAATCCCAGCCACAAACCTCATTCCATAGTGCGATGGATATTCGCACTATGGAATACACGTACACATACCCTGCCATGATTAGGTTGGGTAAGAATTCAACCATCCTTATATGTCTGTATTACAACAGACCCCAATTTTGTAGACTGTTGCTTTGAAACCAACACATGTAGCTCTTTCATCCAAGCTATGTTCCTGCTAATGAGAAACCTTTTCTGGGTTTACAGTTTGACTAATGTCCATTATTCTCCTGTTCTTGCTGTGGTAGAAACTGAGTTTGCTCCCTATTTCCACATCAGTATTTAGGATGTGTTCTAGAGATGAGACATGGTACCAGCTGGCCACCACAAATAATGTCTCTGATGCCCTAAGGAGGCAGATGGAAGGAGTTAATTTATAACGACAGGTCTCACTTGGGAGTCTTCAAGGCTAGCTGATGACGTTGTGAAGATTAGCACTGTCCTTCATAAGCAGGTCACTTTTCTTGACCA